>NC_053498.1:91702652-92391818 GCF_905171775.1 Rana temporaria | reverse complement strand
ACACATTAAAAACATATTAAAGGGTTGTGATAAACACAATGTTAGTAGACACTTTGACCAAGTCCACAATAAGAATCCACGCCATTTATCTTTCTGGGCTATTGATAAGTACAATAAACCATGGAGAGGGTCACATCTAGTCAGAACGATAAGTCAAAAAGAATCCCAATGGATACACACTTTACATTCATTGGTACCTGATGGATTGAATGTGGACTTTGATGTCAATTGCTTTCTTAGTAATTTCTAAGTAGTGTTACATTGTAGTTTATTGTAAAGGATGAGATGTAGCCACACTTCGGTTTATATTTTTTAAATTTTTTAAATATTTTTTTAAAAATATTTTTCCACTCCTTGCCTGCCCCATATTCAATGGCAACCAGCATATATCAGGTTGTGCGATTTTGGGCAAATTATTTTGAGCCAGGGTGGATTTTATTATATCTCACATCTACATTACCTATTTTGGGCGGCGACCCATTTTATATTAATATATTATATTGTTACACAGTATATTTTATGTATTTTATTATTTTATCATGTAATTTTATACATATGAGAAGCTTATTGCTTCTTCCCGTATCAGATTTAGCACAGACTGGGACCTACCGTTAGAACGGTTAAGTGACCTTCCGTGCTCACGCTATGCTCTGGTCTCCCTATTATACACTTTTATAACCATATGTTTATATGTGCAATCCCCTCCCCTTTCTTTGCAGCTCATAATCAAGTCCAGTTAACACATCGATCAATATGCTAGTGCATTTGGATTTATATTTGAGCTATGTTTTTGCCAACTCCTTATTAAACATTGCTGTGTGTATTCCCTTATCCAAAATGGCCGCGTCCCGGCCTAAGGGCATCCAGCATTAAAAATGGCCGCTTTTGAACTTCCGTTCGCTGCTCTATTTAAGAAGAGCGGGCTCAACCAATCCCCAGCCTCTGATGAAGTCACGTGACGCAACGCGTAAGGCGTAATTAGCAATACCGGAAGTGCTGCGGCATCTCGTCCGTACCACTGCTGCATGTCATTTTGTTTTACTGAAAGCTTTTCTGCTATGCATGCAAACTTTTTTATCTATTAAACATTCGTGAGAATTACTACACTATTGGAGCCCCCCTTTTTTCCTCCTCCATCATCCTGTGTTTGCTGTGATACTGAGTCGCCATCTTTGAGAAGACCAGAACCACACACAGAGGTGAGGACACGCGCCTGAGAACAATCGAGAGGACAATCGAGAGGACGGCGATCGTTCATTGGAGAAGCTGTGGGACAGTCCAGCTGGGGATTTCGATGCTGTTTTTCCCTGTGAGGGAGGTAAGCGCTTTGTGAGCCCGATCATCGGGCATTGTTCACCTTATACAACTGGTTCACTCCATCGCTGCCAGCACGTTCACACGAATCACTTCATTGTTTGATGTTATTTGGGACATTCAACTGTTCACATTTTTTAATTAATTTTTTTTAGTTTCACATTTATCACTTCATTGGACGTTTTGTGTTTAGCACATATCTCACGTCATCGCATGGTGATTGGAGTTATTCTTCCTCTAGATTAGAGGATCGTAAACTTTTATTTTGTTATATTGTTCACTCATCTATACAATACTTTGCGCTCATCACACCACTTTTACATTCACTATTTTTGTTGTTAGCACCAATTTGATTTGAGCTGCATTGTTTCATGATTTAAGGTATTGATTGCCAGCACATTTTCATCTCATTTGGTTAGTAATAGCCAGCGCTTTAGTTCCCCCCTTATCCACTTACCACCTCAATATAATATATATATAATCTCCTGTCAGAATTTGATTTCTTGGCCATTTTTCAGAGAATATGAATAATGGCACAAACTCTTCTTTAAAGGGGTTGTAAAGGTTTTTTCTAAATTGGGTTCCTTTTAAGCTAGTGCATTGTTGGTTCACTTTTCCTTCAATTTCCCTTTTTTAAATATTTTTTTTCTTTATCTGAATTTCTCACTTCCTGTTCCTCCTCTGTAAGCTTGCCCCCATCTTCTGAACCATTCTGACTGGGGTTTAGTCAACGTGCTCGCCCCCTCACTTGGGACTGCATCCCTGCGGGGAGATGGTGTGTTCACTGTGTTTGGCCATTTATTAGCAATCAACTGTGTTTACTCTTTTTAAATTATAATGGCAACAAACTACCAAAATTATCCTGATCAAAAGTTTACATACCCTGGTGATTTTGGCCTGATAACATGCACACAAGTTGACACAAAGGGGTTTGAATGGCTATTAAAGGTAACCATCCTCGCCTCACAAATGCCACAAAGTATCCCGCTTACAATACTCCAAACGGCACAGACGAGCCTCAAATCTTCGGGCACAAAGTCATTTGGAGTGATGAGACCAAAACTGAGCTTTTGGCCACAATCCTAAATGCTACATTTGGAGAGGAGTAACACGGCCTACGATGAAAGGTACACCATTCCTACTGTGAAACACGGAGGTGGATCGCTGATGTTTTGGGGATGTGTGAGCTACAAAGGCACGGGAAATTTGGTCAAAATTTATGGAAAGATGAATGCAGTATGTTATCAAAAAATACTGGAGGAACGTTTGCATTCATCAGCCAGGAAGCTGTGCATGGGACGTACTTGGACATTCCAACAAGAAAATGATCCAAAACACAAGGCCAAGTCGACTTGTCATTGGCTACAGCAGAATAAAGTGAAGGTTCTGGAGTGGCCATCTCTGGGGAGATCTCAGACGTGCAGTTCATGCGAGACCAAGAATTTACAGGAACTGGAGGCTTTTACCAAGAGGAATGGACAGCTTTAATCATCTGAGAAGATAAAGAGCCTCATCCACAAATGCTACAAAAAACTTCAAGCTGTCATTGATGTTAAAGGGAGCAATACACGGTATTAAGACCTGGGGTATGTAAACTTTTGATCATGGTCTGTGGGTAGTTTCTGTTGCCATTATAATTTTAAAGAGTTGATTGATAATAAATGGCTTCAGCCAAACACTAATCATGGATGAAAAAAGTTTGGGTTAATCATATTCTCTGAAAAATGGCCAAGAAATCATAAATTATGCCAGGGTATGTAAACTTATGAGCACAACTGTGTATGTGTGTGAGATATATAGATGTGTGTGTGTGTGTGTGTGTGTGTGTGCGAGCGCACGCACGCGTGTGTGTATTTATTGTATATCTCTATCTATTTCTCTCTATTTTTTCTTAAAGCGGGGGTTCACCCCCAAAAAAATTTTTTTAACATGACATTCAGCCGAGTTGTCAGAATGACAATCGGCTGTTTTTTTTTTTTTTTTTTTTTTTCATTTCAGTGCCGTACATACCGTATTTTAACCGCCGCTTCCGGGTATGTAAGCTGCGGGACTGGGCTTTCCTAATTGATTGACATCCTTCCGACCGGCGCATACAGCGCGCCACAAGTTGCCAAAAGAAGCCGAACGTCGGTGCGCGGGCGCGTAATAGAGCCGACTCGCAGTCCGGCTTCTTTCGGCAACTTGTGGCGCGCTGTATGCGCTGGTCGAAAGGATGTCAATCAATTAGGAACGCCCAGTCCTGCAGCTTACATACCCGGAAGCAGCGGTGAAAATACGGTATGTACGGCACTGAAATAAAAAAAAAAAAAACAGCCGATTGTCATTCTGACAACTCGGCTGAATGTCATGTTGAACATATTTTTTGGGTGAACCCCTGCTTTAAACCATTTTATTTATACAGATTATTCTTTGGTTATAGAATCCATGTGAAGAGACTCCCTCCCCCTATTATAGTACCTATGCTTCTGTCACTTCTTGGTCCTCTTAATGTTGTAAACGAAGTGCAGTTGGGGACAAGCTGGCAATGCTTCCCCGGCAACATATGGACAATGCTAAAATGCCTACTGATCAGACCATTTTGTATATAATGCCATAAGGGGATTACTATTCAGTAGGCTGCATGTGCAATCCTGTTCAGAGCTTGAATTGGAGAAGAATAGGCATAATATGCTGCCATACATCATGGCTACAAAAGATAAAGCTTTTTGGTGTATTAAATAAGAGATTTTTCTTAGTCATGACCACTGAGCGATAATTGGCTGAAAGGCAACATATGACGTGGAAGAGATCCTTGCGTCTGCTGCTAAGCCGTACCCCTGTTTTGTTGGTAATCTGATCGGAGAACACCTGTTGGTGGTGCAGAAAATACCATTCAACCCAATGTGACTCCAATATTATTGTTCCTAACTTTGTATTAAAAGGGGGATTCTTGGTTCACAGATCTATAATTGTTTAAAGGCAATCTGTATTAAGAGGCTTATGGCTGCTGCCTCTGTTAATCTTGTTCTGAAAATGTTCGTTGTCTTGGCGGTTATGAAGTCCAATTTGTATAGTTCCAGGTCACTGACTGGCTGGCTTCAATATTGTCTGAGACCCTAACATGGAACATAAAAAAAATTAAGTCTGTTCTCCTCTGCTGACCAGTGACAGAAAGTACTGAAGTCACGGGATGAGCATTATAGCCACTCGCTTGGTATTTTCAGAAGTGCTTGATGCCCGACTCTCTGGCTTTACTCTGCTCTACGTGCAAAATGACAAATATCATGCTGTGTTTTAAATTGGACACAATACTCTTCATTGGATTGTTTCCTGGAACTGGCCTTTAAGATGTTTTTGTTTATTATTACAGAACCTCTATGACAGCATAAGGAATGAGCCATTTAAGATCCCAGAGGATGATGGGAATGACCTCACACATACTTTTTTTAATCCGGATAGAGAAGGTTGGCTCCTCAAACTCGGTAAGTCTGGCTGCCATGGTTTGTGTATAGCAGACATGATCTAGCCTTGCCTTCTTCTGTTTTCAGCTTCTCTTCTCTTACAATCCCACCACATGACTCTGAGCCATGTATGAAATGATTCTGTCCAGTTGAGCCCCACAAGTAACATAATCACATTTTTTATCAGTAATCCGTGTTGACCAATGGGTATTGGCCTGATGATGGAATACAGTATCCATTCATCTTTTTTAATATGTAGGCTTTGAAGGGGAATGTCTCAAACGAAGAACAATTTACTTCTGTGCTCCCTTCTTTTTTGAGACCGTTAATCTGCCCAGGGTTCTAAAATGTGGTCCCCCCTCTGATTGTTGTCCTGTGTTATAGACTATATGCAGCACATGCCTGGAACTGGCCTTCATAGATTACCATTCTTGTTCCAGACACCTAAAGATTCCAGGATAACTGCAGATTTGCTGATTTTAAAATGTTATGTTTTCCTATACGTGTGAATTCAGCAAATTATCTGCAAATGCAGTCCAGTAAAAATTAAGTAAGGAGCTCTGTAAGGCCCCTTTCACACAGCTGGTTTGTTGTGACTTCCGGATTCCTGACTGGGTTATGCAATTGGCATCGACTGCTCAGCTCATTTTAAACAAATTTCGGGCTGAAAGCGATCGGTGCCGATCGCACACAGCGATTTAGGTGTGGTTCAGGGACATATGTCCGAGCCTGGATGCAGCTAATTGCTCCTGAGTTATTCTGGGGGTGGATCTCTAACTCCCCCCCCCCCCCCCCCCCAGTTCTGTTCAGCTTCCCTGTCTAGGTGTCCGATTTGTAGGAAGCAGGCAGTACATTGGATTGGACCTGGTCTGCATATTCACATGGCTTAGCAGTTTGTGGAAATTAGTATTTTCAACTAAAATGCTCCTGTATGACAGTGTAAAAGAGTATCCATCCAGTTGCTATGTCATACACAAATTTCCTGCAAGTAAACAAAGTCCTTTCTTTTTTCATACAATACAGGACACATGTCTTTAATCACAACAGAAGACTTGCATGCTCCACCTTCAGGTAATTGGAAGCTGGCAAAGCCACTCAAAGCTTTAGACACTCGCTTATATACGTATTTGAGGAAGTGTCTAAAGCTTTGGGTGGCGTTGCCAGTGTCAATCAGGTGGAAGGTGCAGCATGCAAGTCTTCTGTTATGATGGGACATTTTTATGCCAAATTGCGATTTTTTTTTTTTTTTTCCCCAAGCAGTTCACATACGTTCGTTTTTTTTTTTTTTTTGGCCCCTCCCACCATGTGATCCTCAAATTTTGGCTAGTGTCCTCAAGTGATGGATGCATCTCTGTAAGAGAAAAAATAGTATTGATTAAAAGAAACACTTATAATTCTTTTACTATTGGCGGCAGCGTGTGACATTGCTTTGGATCAGTCTGATCAATATTTGAAAAGACTGAATTTTAACGTGTATCCTCACAGGGTGACACTGTGGATACAGCAATAGCAGTGTGCCATCGTCCCGATAATGTGTATGGACTAGCTAGAAACTAAGAAGGATGGACTTTGAAGCCTCACGGGTAGATAATGTAAAAAATTAAGGGTTTTTATTGTAAGGAATTATTAAACCTTTTATACATCTAAATATGAAATCCGTATCAACCATAAAAATTGTATACTGTTGGAAGTGTGATTGGAACCTGTGTGCGTGCCGTTTAATAACATTGATACGGATTTTATATGTATAACCGTTTAAGGTTTTTTTTTTATTGTAAGAAATTATTAAAACGGTTATACATATAATATCCGTATCAATGTTATTAAACGGCCCGCACACAGGTTCCAATCACACTTCCAACAGTATACAATTTTTACGGTTGATACGGATTTCATATTTTGATGTATAACCGTTTTACTTTCTTACAATAAAAAAAAAACTTAATTTTTTTACTTTACCCGTGTGCCTTCAAAGTCCATCCTTCTTAGTTTCTAGCTATTCCATACAGTCTGATCAATATTCCTATCGCACATGTTACTGGCAGATATGGCTGATAAATGGGTGGGTGCTGCAGCAATTACCAGTTGGGTCCTGGAAACGTAAAAAAAAGTGTACATACTCGCCATCACACAATGGATCGACAACTTCCGTTTTTTTTATGTAAGAGATGACATCCCAAAGAAAAGTGCAACGTTTCGGAGTCGCGCAGAGCCCCTTCGGACGGAAGTTGACGCTCCATGGTGTGCTGGCGTGTATGTATGATTGCTTTGGATCGGTGTGCCTACTGATTTTGTACTGTGGGGACTGTATCCGGACCCCGCGTCAATATGGGAGCATGGCTGGGCTGTAAGCAGATGATGCAGATAACTTTGAAGGATCAGTAAGCAGGCACTGGATTTTTGGGATCTTTATTCACCTCTTTCCCAGCTGCCTAATTAGTGCAGTCTGGCCTGGAGTGGATGCACTACTAGGACAGCTTTATGTGCAGGGTTGTGGCGGTTCTTAAAGTGGTTGTAAACCCTCATATATACCCAGTGAAGTGACCTGGCCTCAGGTGATACACAGGGATGAAACAAATCCTTCCACATAAGTTGTACCCGTTTTCATCTACAGCCGTCATTCAAACTTCAGAATTTACACAGGATCCCCCATCTCTGAAAAACAGGGGGCAGAGAGCTGAAGTTATATCAGTGAGGAGAGCTCTGAGAGCCAATTGGAGGGAAGCCCCTCCCCCCCTTCACCATAGCACAAAGGAACAGACTTGAGTCTGTCAATCACAGGCTGTGCCCTCCCCATCACCATTTTTCTCTTGGTGTCAAGAAAAGTAATCCGAAGTGACTCGTGCTTATAAGCATATTTCAGGTCTGCGTTTTACATCCACTTTAACTGTGACACTATTAAACCTGCCTGATTAACTAGCATTTTGGTGCCATCTTGTCCCCTCACTGCACATGCATGGGGACCATCTTGGGGCACCCACACATGCACAGGACTTGCGTGGACACGTGTACAAGCGCGTCCACCATTTTAGCGACTACTGTGCATGTGCTGGTTGCATTTTGTTTTCCAGGCACACAGACCGGCAGCAAGTTAGAGGATTTAAGGGCCAGTTCACACCAGACACGGTTCCTTTCAGTTCCTTGCACATTTCTTCTGCACTAAAAATGCATGCACAGTGTTTTACATGTATTCCAATGGCTCTAGTTGGCTCTAGTTCACACCATGCAGTCAGTTTCCGGTGCAGAAACTGACTGGAAACTGACTGCATGGTGTGAACTAGAGCCGTTGGAATACATGGAAAACACTGTGCATGCATTTTGTGCAGAAAAAAAGCACACTGAACGGAACTGCGTCTGGTGTTAACTGGCCCTGAATGTAAACAAACCCTGACATATGTTGCACAGAGAGGCTAATTGAGTGTATTGAAATGTTAACTCTCCCAACAGTTTGGTGCGTTAATGATTTAAAATCTCAAATGTACTTTGCTACAAAAGTGATGTTATTGCTAAAAGGGCAAATATTCTAAGACGGGTTTCTTTCCACGTCCTGTACATGGCTCCTACCTTATTTTTGCTCTGCTGATTCTCTTATTTAGTACTTGAATGCGCTAAAAGTGCACTGTGCCTAGTGGATGTGTATGAACCTTGATTTCCACCTTTTGTTTATGTGACTTATTTTTCCTTTTTTCTCTTTATCCTCACTTGCCTGCCTGCCCTCCCTATCTTGTGTGCACCTTCTTTTTTTTCCCTGACTTTCTGTTTTTCATACCTTGTGTGCTCCGCCGCTGATGACATTTGCTCTTCCGTCTGCTCACAATAATTGCTCAGGAGGTAGGTGTTACACTTGACCCTCATCCTAGTTTTCATGTAATAACACGGTGCACATTTTGTCCAGTGATGGGTGAATTACACATAAAACCTGAAATATGTTTGCAATAAAGGGATCCATCATTTCAACTGATTGCTGGAAAATAGTTTCTTCCACACCTTTGTTGTTGCATTGTAGCCTGGGGTTGTTACTCTACAACTGCCCACCTTATACACACAGTAGTTTTTGTTATGTATGGAAAGCTTAATTGGGAGTCTTAAGGCATTTTTATCTAGTCCTGAAAGTATTAAGCTTTGGTGTTTTGCGATGGTAACGTGCAAATTTCAATCTAAAAGGATCTTCAGTTTGCACCCCCCCCCCCCCCCCAGGGTAAAAGTGATCCAAATATGTATACAATCCCCTCTCTGACAACCTGTTTATCCCACCTTCCCTTTTGATCTAGCACTGCAGCTTACTTTAGTTTCATTGGCTGTTGACTCTTCTGGGAGTGTCAGATGCCTGTGTCTTCCTGACAACCTGCTAAATCACCGCTGAGTTTTGTAGTGAAATGGGGGTTGGTAGAAGGAGCCATGGCATGCAGCAGTAGACACAGGCATTGGACCCTTTTTAGAAATGTCAAATATCGAAGAGACGGATAGGCAGCAATGCTGTAACGGCCCCCGCAGAGGCCCCTATGAAGCTGTTCTCTTGCATGACCCCTAAATCTGTAGCTCGCTTATGAGCATTACTAGATTACATGATTATTTTGAGCGAGAGATAAAAAATTTTTTTTTGGTGCCATGAATATATAAAAAAAAAAAAAAAACTTTCGTTCTTGAACGCCCTAATGTGATTAGGTCACATTAGGTAGTTCAAGAACGGAAGTTTTTTTTTTATTTTTTATATTCATGGCACCAAAAAAAAAAGTTAATCTCTTGCTTAGGCAGCCTCAATCAAACTGGCTAATTTTGAAGGCTTGGTATGCATGGTATTGTCATAAAGTGTTTGGGGATCTGGGTCCTGCCCCAGGGGATATGTATCAATGCAAAATAATTTTTATTTTTTTTTTAAAAAACAACTGTTTTTTTTCCCTCGGGAGCAGTGATTTTAATAATGCTTAAAGTAAAACAATAAAAGTGAAATATTCCTTTAAATTCCGTACCTGGGGACAGTCTACAGTATGCCTGTAAAGTGGTGCATTTTACCCTGTTTAGAACACTCCCTGCAGAAAAATGACATTTCTAAAGGAAAAAAGTAATTTAAAACTGCTCGTGGCTATAATGAATTGTCTGGTCCTGCAGTACACTTCAGGTCTGGTATGGATATTAAGGGGAACCCTGAGCCAATCTTTTTTTTTTTTTTTTTAAATGGCTTGGGGTTCCCCCCAAAAATCCATACCAGACCCTTTTCTGAGCACGCAACCTGGCAGGCCACAGGAAAAGAGGGGGGGGACTAGAGAGCGCCCCCTCCTGAACTGTACCAGGCCACATGCCCGCAACATGGGGAGGATGCTTTGGGGTCCAAAGCACCATGGCCCCATGTTGATGGAGACAAGGGCCTCATCACAACCCTTGCCCAGTGGTTGTGGGGGTCTGCGGGCGGGGGGCTTATTGGAATGTGGAAGCCCACTTTAACAATGTGTAATGTAACAACTATGTGAATTTGTACTCTGTACCCCTACCATTTGACAAAAAAAGTGTAAAAAACACAGGAGACCGCTTGGGACAAGTCCTTTATTAAAAAATAATAAAAAAATTCCAGCGATGTACATCTATTCTTAACCCGAGGAGGATACAGAAAAAAACGCTGCCACGATCCGCCTTCATGGGATGTTCCTGTTGAATGATGCTACACCCGTCGTGACAGCTCTTAAATAGCACCCGCCCCCTCTGACACCACGGGGGTTTCCTGCGGTTCCCCATGGTGTCACAGGTGACCCCCCCCCCTCTGATGCCATGGGAAACCCCTGTGGTGTCAGAGGGGATGGGGTCATCTGCGCACGTCACAGGTGGCCCCGCCCTCAGCTATTTAAGAGCTGTCACGGCAGGTGTAGTGTCATTCGACGGGAACCTACCATGGAGGCAGATCGCGATGGCTTTTTTTTTTTTTTATCCTCCTTGGGTCGAGAATCGCTGGCAAATCTATTTTATTTTAAATTTTGGATCGGAGTTTCCCTTAATATTCAAACCAGACCCAAAGCGCCTGGTAATAGACTGAGTGGGAACGACCCATGCCGGGTTTTTTTCAATGATTTTTATCTGTTTTGGGGGACCCTTTTTTTCCTTTTAGAAATGCAATTTAGCTGCAGGGACTTTTCTAAACACGGTAAACATGCGCTACTTTGCAGGCATACTATACACCCCCCCCCCCCCCCCCGGTACAAAATTTCAACTTTTTTTCATTTTTTTTCACTGTATTCATTCTTAAAATCGCTGCTCCTGGAAAAACTTCAATTTTTTAAAAATGTTTGCATTGATACATGTCCCCTGGGGCAAGACCCAAGGTCCCCAAATACTTTTTATGACAATAACTTGCATATTAACCTTTAAAATTGGCACTTTTGATTTTTCACGTTTGTGTCCCGTAGACTTTATTGCCTGTTCGCATCTTCTGCGGGGGGTGTTCGGCTCATCCCCTATTGGCTACAGCAAATACTGTGCTTATTTTGACATCACTACAGACCATAATATCTATTTATTACAGTATTTAGCTGTCAGAACCTCTTCTGGCTCCTGAAGCTCTGTCATTTGACAATGCTAATGGCAGAAGATGGGGGGCTTAGGTTTGATTTGGCTAGAAATCGGTCTTGTGCAAGGTCTGCAGACAAATGTGGAAGCTGGAGTGTGATTCTAACTCTAATCTGTGAGAGCCTCCATGCTGGAAGCAGACCATTCCTCCCTAAAGGCGCATAAACACACCAGAAACCCTGCTGAAACCTTCCAGTGTGTTTTCCATGCCAATAAAAATGGCAACTATAAAGACAAAATTGTATTTAATTAGTCTTCTAGTAAACTTTTTTGCTTTCCTACACTGGTATAAGTTAAACGCCATTTTCCAACCATTAACAAATTCCAATTGCTAATGTTCAGTCACATCATAATCATCCAGTTTTAATGATGGATCCCTCCTCTGCAAGTAGTTATGCTTTCTTTATAGTGCAATACTTTTGCATCACTGCAAAATGACTAATTCCAGAAATTAGTACCTTCATTCTAGACTGTGATTGGATAAGGTAGTTCATTTGTATGTGTGTGTGTGTAACATTGCACTGACTTGAAGGAAGGTCAGCACCAGTCTATTGTACTCATCACTCCATTTAGAAAATTGTTAACTCACTTTTTGGTTTGGGTCGGGTCACCACACGTGGTGTTATATGTGAATGTTCACGTTGTACGTTGCAGTGGCATGAAACCACAAGGTGTAGTTGGATCACAGCAACTCTTGCAGCTCTGTAAAATAAGTGTTGACTTTTCTTCTATCACCCCCCCTCCCTTCATTTCCTGTTGTCTTGACAGGTGGGCGTGTGAAGACATGGAAACGGCGCTGGTTTATCTTGACCGACAACTGCTTGTACTATTTTGAATATACTACAGTAAGAGCATGGTTTTATTTTTAGGTTTCCTATAACCGTATATATTTATATTCTTTCTTGAGAGAAACTTGAAGGTTTCCATTTCCGGACTGTCATGTTAAACCTTTTGACCTCTACAGTTAAAGGGGTTGTAAAGGTTCATTTTTTATTTTCTAAATAGGTTCCTTTAAGCTAGTGCATTGTTGGTTCACTAACCTTTCCCTTCAATTTCCCTTCTAAATGTTTTTTTTTTTCTTTGTCTGAATTTCTCACTTCCTGTTCTTCAGTAAGGTGTTCAGTAAGCTGTTCTGAATGACTTTCCACCGCTCAGATGATGGTGGAAAGCTTACTGAGGAGAAACAGGAAGTGAGATATTCAAACAAAGAAAAAAAACATTTAGAAGTGAAATCAAAGGAAAAGGTAAGTGAATCAACAATGCACTAGCTTAAGGGCTCTTTCACATGGGCGGCCCATTCAGGTCCGCCTGCCAGTTTTTTAGGCGGACCTGAACTGGCGCTCTGTGCTCCTCTATGGATGTCAGCGGTGACATGCCCGCTGACATCCGACCCGCCAAAGTGTGACGAAGGAAAACCCTTCTTTTCCATCCGTCTATCGGATCGGGTAAACACGGACAGGCGGTCCGTGTTCATCCGATCCCCCCATAGGGGAGAGCGGAGAAAAGACAGGGTGGTCCCTCCACAGTGTGCGGGGACCACCCTGTCATCTGCCGGCTCAGCGGGGATCAACGGAGCGATCCCTGCTGAGCAAGCGGAGGTTCACGGGGTGGATCATTACTGACTCCCCCCGTGTGAAAGTGGCCTAAAGGAAACAATTTAGAAAATAAAAGACAAACCTTTACAACCCCTTTTAAGTCACAGACCCAGAATATGCAGTTCAGGACTATTTATTTTTCTCTAACTTTATTTGCATAGTTATATGGGACAATGTGTCAGAAAATATTGGTGGGTCAGCATTACAGCCAGGCTGATGTTTGCCTTGCATTGGCAAAGCACAGGTTGAGTTTAATCTTTGCTTCTTTCATCTCTCTTGGTCCAGTGATTATTCAGGGGTTTGGGCAGGAGTGAGTTTGTTTTAGAGCATCTTATTCTGCCAGGCATTAAAAAAAAAAAAAAAATATAATGCATGACAGATGTGTGAGATGCATCTAAATGTACAATGTATATTCAAACAGAATTTTAATGAAGGCACACTTTTTTTAAATTTAATTAAACGAGGTGTTTATGGAGTAAAAAATGCATACATAGTCAATAAAAGGATCTGCATACATGGGTCACGGTACTGTCATGCAGAGCAAACTTAACATTCCGAACATCCACAGCAAGCTTCCTACAATAAATGAAGGCACACTTAGATCAGATCTGTATCTGCATTTGTATAAGTAATGACCGCAGAAAGCTAGCAAGAACAGTTCTTCAGATGTAATGGGATCAGCGCTGTTTACTGGCATAAATTCAGAGGTTGCGTGCATAACCATTTCTCACTATTCAAGGTAAGTTTTTTTGGTTTTACGTGTGTCCTCACAGGGTGACACTGTGGACACAGCAGTAACAGTGTGCCAACGTCCCGATAATGTGTAGAGACTGACTAAAAGTTTTACTTTAAAGGCACACAGATAGATAATATAATTTTTTTTATTATGGAAAATTGTAAAAACAATTATACATGTACAAATATCTGTATCAGTGTTAAATGGCCCACATGTGGGTTATCGTAGCATTTACAACAATACACGGTTATATTTGCAAGACCAGATGAATACAGTAATAGGTAATTTTCTGTTAATAAGTTTTTGATACCTATTACTGTATTCATTGGGTCTTTTAAATATAACCGTGTATTGTTGGAAATGCTACGATAACCCATATGTGGGCCATTTATCACTGATACAGATATTTGTGCATGTATAATTGTTTTCACAATTTTCTATTTTTTTATTCCTTCATAGTACAAAAAGAGCAAATAATCGCTATTGTAAGGTTTTTTTTTTTTTTTACTGTGTGAAAGTAATATTTACTGTAACGATTATTTTCTCTTTTTGTACTATAAGGCTACTTTTACACGAGGCGGACTTCTGCCGGCTCATCGGGAGATCTCTCTGCTGATCTCTGCTGAGCCGGTGGATGACAGGTCCCTCTCTGCTCATTGAGCGGGAGGGGCTTGTGCAGCGCCGATGTCTCCTATAGAGAGATCTGATAAAAACGGACAGCATGTCTGTTTTCATCAGATCTCACCCGATCCGCTATGGACGGATGGGGGCGTTTCGCCATGCGTCTGATTTTTACGGATCGGGTCCGATGTCAGTGGACTTGTCTCCGCTGACATCTGATGCTCCCCAGGATTGCATGGAGCGGCAGTTCAGGTCCGCTGACAGGCGGACCTGAACGGTCCAACCGCGTGAAATGGGCCTAAAGGGCTAATTGTTTTTTTTTTTGTTTTGTTTTTTACCCCATCATGTTACTGGCCGATTAATTGATTTATGAAAATAGTAATCGATTAATTCCATTGTCGATTAATCGATTTTAGATGTTTTAGCCCTATGTGGGTATATAATGGCTAATGCATGTGCCATTGATCCATTTGGGTATGAAGCCTCCCTCTTGAACAGATTGCACATCTGTTCTCTTGTGACTGCAGTGCAGGTCTTCGTTAACGCCTGGACCCAAGGCAAATACTTGGTTAAAAGCACATAAGTGTATGGTGTTTGTTTTTCCTGCTAATTCTTTTTAGCTGGGCTTGTGATCCAGACATCAATGCCATAAAGGACAGTAGAGCCTGCAACCTCTTCTGCAGCTTTCACAACCACAACAGGGCCTAGACACAGGACCAGCTTGCTGATTGGACCATAAACAAGAAGCAGCACACTGATGAGACCATCCTTGTGCTCACTCTGTGCTCTCCTTCTGTTCTCATGTTTGACAGCAATGTGTAATGCTGCAGTCTGATTGCTGCTAGTGGCGGTACTCCCATTCCCTAAAAAGGTGCAAAGCAAGCTGCGCTACAATACAATGATTAAAACTAATAATAATAAGTGATTGAAACACAAAGAAAAGTCTATAAAGACAAGTCCAATAGGGTCTTGGAGGTGTCAGCAGAAATATTGAATCCAAATTTTCACCACAAAGCACTCGTGATCCACCACCGTAAAGATTTTGTGCTTGCCAGAAGCAGGTTGAAAAACAGCCTATATGCGCACAACTGCAGGTGTCAGTCAAACTCCTCCGGCTCAGACAATTGCTGGACACTGGATAAATGGCTAATATTCAGGGATCACCACCATTCCACCCAAAAGATGTAAAAAGCTCACATAGCGTAATACAGTTAACCATAAATATTTATAAAAAAATACAAAATGTGCACTTACAATTTGTAGGTAAAAACAGGCATAATAACAAGGGCGTTCGTGTAAAGAAGCTGGCCGGCATACGAGCGCCCGTCCTTTTGAGATGACATCAGCACGTCTATCCTGTGTGTGTGTGTGTGTGTCTGTCTCCCTTTTTTTTTTTCTCCTTCCCTATGTTTTTTTTTTTTTTTTTTTAATACATGGCTGCACCAATTGGTGTTGCCTGAACTTCTTCATATTTAATTTGTAAGATTATCGATTTGTAAGTTCATTAGTAAATGTCATTGTGTCTGGGTTTCGTCTATAAGAAGAATTGTATATTTTTAATGCTAAGTTTCAGCTGTGACTATTTTTGCATAGTTGCATTGTCCAGCTTGGACCAGTGTAACTATCCATGTTCCATACCTTTCCGATCCCATGGAAACAGGAAAATCACTGTACAAGGCATTCGCTTGGTTCTGGGTTTGGCGCTGCTGAAACACATCAAAATGTGTGCAAAAAACATGTACAAAAAGATTAGTGGGACTTTTTAGGTGCTATAGGAATAAACAATAATTCACTACATACAAAAAAAGTTGTCTTTTATTTATTTACTAGTCCCACTAGTCTTTGTATATCTGTTTTAGAGCTGCACGATTAATCGCGGAGAGAATCGCAATCTCGATTCTCCCCACCCGCGATCTCCCCGTGCGATGACCCGCGATTCTTCTGTGTTCACCGCTGGTTCCACGTAGCCAGCGTGGAACGCAAATGGCGCCGATATCGAAACCGACGTCAGCAGCCTGCGCCGCTGGATGGATGCCTGAGCTACTCTCACAACAGTAGTTTGTATCTATGCGCCACCCAGTGGTTGCCGGCGGTACTGCTTCTGATGTAATAATCCTTCTCACAGTTCTGTACAACTGTGTGTATCCATGCGCCACCCAATGTTTGCTGGCAGTACTGCTTCTGATGTATAAAAAGAGAGACCAGTGATATGTCTATAATGTTAAAGACCATATAACTCCTATGAAAAAAGCAGAATCAAAGTTTGATTCTGCTTTTTTCATAAGAGTTATATGATCTTTAACATTATAGACATATCACTGGTCTCTTATTTTATATATTCATATTTTCAGAAAAATCACAGGTTTATTTATTAATTTTTTTGGGGGGCGGAGCTTCTGGCAATACATTTTTGAGAATCGTGATCTTTAGTCTAAGCAAAAGAATCGTGATTCTCATTTTGACCAGAATCGTGCAGCTCTAATCTGTTTTCCAAGGAATGTGGTGCTGATAATGTACTCACCAATTGAAAAAAACATCATTGTGCAAACGTATTGTGATTCAAGTGCAACAGTGCCATGAACTTGATGACTCACAAATCTACTAATACATGTGCACTGGTAAAAACCTGTGTCTTTCATGAATCAATAAAATTAACATATCCTCCTAAAGTGTAAGAAAAGGTACAAGACCGTGACCAGTATGTAAATTGGAGGCAAAAAAAGTCTGTCCACCCTGGTGGAAACACTGTGCCAAATCTTCACCACCTCTGATGATTATATGCGCTACAGACTGACCTTCAAGAGTGCTGACCAGATCACGTTGACCCCCTTATATCACATAAGCAGGTCATACTGCACTTGTTATGATGCTCCAGTAAATGCCATCTCCAGGGGTACTTTATTGCTCCTCAATAATGGTGCCCAAAATGGCCAGCTGACTACTCTGATATAGGAATTGCCTCTGCTCTACCAAGCTCTGAACCAGCATGTGTTCCCTTAAAGCGGATGTGCCATGGGAAAAAAATATTACAAGCCAGCAGCTACAAATACAGCTGCTGACTTTTAATATTAGGACACTTACCTGTCCTGGAGCCCCGCGCGATCGCAGCAGAGGACGAGCGATCGCTCGTCTCTCTGCTGCTCCCCCCGCCATCCACGCTGAGGGAACCAGGAAGTGAAGCGCTGCGGCTTCACTGCCCGGTTCCCTACGGTGCATGCGCGAGTCGCGCCGCGCCCGCCGATTGGCTCCCGCTGTGTGCTGGGAGCCGAGTGTTCCCAGCACACAACGGGGGGGGGGGGGGGGGTGACGGGATGTGACAGAATGCCCGTCTTTTGCCCGTGAATGCCGGGCCGGAAATGGGTGCAAATACCTGTCTTTAGACCGGTATCTGCACCCCCCTGAAAGGTGTCAAATGTGACACCGGAGGGGGGGAGGGTTCCGATCAGCGGGATTCCACTTTAGGGTGGAGAACCGCTTTAAGCTAAATTGACGTCCTAACCGCAAAGTCAGGAACAGGAGGTTTCTTGCTTGGCGCAGATGTCCTTCAGAGGGCATGTTGCATTTTCTCAATGAATGCAGTGTTCTCTGGCTGGACGAGGTGGGGAGGCAGGGCGGTGACATCACAATCTTTACCTCTTCCAATCAGAGAATGCTTTGCATTCATTGAAAAAATTCAAAGTTTTCTCTGAATTATGCCCATGGTGAATGAGAGACAACCTGTGCTACAAAACATCAGGGCAGCCACTTGGCAGGGGACCCAGGAAGCTAGCGGCATTCACTGTAGTAGCAGTGTCAACTACATTGATTTCCAGCTTCCATAGGGTTTGGCCAGGTATGACACATGCATAGTTGCATAGGTCCAATGTAACTATGCAAAAATAGCCATTGCTGGAATTCAAATTTTAAATATTTCCTTTCTCACAAGCCTATTCTAACAAGTGTTGTACACCTCTTCAGGATAAGGAGCCCCGAGGGATCATACCACTGGAGAATCTCAGTATCCGGGAAGTTGAGGATCCCAGGAAACCGGTAAATCTTATTGTATTTTAAGCTGCTTGGCTCGTCATGGATATATTTCTCTTAATATTATAAATTCCAGTGGCTTGTGTTCTGAATTACTGATTACATTTGGTCTCACACAGAATTGCTTTGAGCTGTACATACCCAACAACAAGGGCCAGTTGATCAAAGCTTGCAAAACGGAGGCTGATGGAAGAGTGGTGGAGGGCAACCATAATGTCTACCGAATTTCAGCACCAACCCCAGAAGAGAAAGAGGAGTGGATCAAATCTATAAAGTAAGAAGTCCTGTACTGCCATCCTGTGGTTTTAACTGACTGTACAGTTCTGAAAAATGACTTCTGGCTTTGTCTCTGTGCAGTAAGGAAGTCTGGTCAACTAGTGTGCTGAGCTACCGTAATTGAGCAGAGAGTAAAGCTGTCAGATCTGATAATCTCTAAACCTTTTTTTATTTACTTGCTATCTGCTTAAAAAGTTAGCCATATGGCTATTCATTGCAGTTTTAAGTTTGCTTTCCAGGAATGAGGGATTTATATGTTTAATTTTTTAAATCATTGCCTGGTCTTTAATAGTCCATTGGAGCCCTGCCATATATTTCCCAAGACCGGTCTATTTTATAGTGTTTTTAGAAATGACTTAAAAGAAACCTGTTAAAGGAATGTGGGGGCTGCCATTACTGACCCCCTGCTTCTGGAAATACTAGTTTTCAGTCCAAAAATGGCAGCTCAAGGTTAATTTTTACTAAACTGTGTTCTAGTATATACTTGTACTCCTTTTTTTTTTTGATCAGGAAGGACCAGGACTAAACTGTGTGAGCAGTTATTTCCTGTACCAATATACATTAGAATTTGACTGTGGAATCTGTTTTCTAATAACGGAAAATGGAGATATAAAGCGCAACCAAAATGGTTGTTGCATAATGCCATATAGCGTTTGCTATATAATGGGTCTTATAAACGTACCCAGGGCTTTCAGTGATGAGGATTTGGGACTGAAGATTTGCTGTATATTTAATTGATCCAGGTACTTTATATAGCACTGTCAATTTACACAGTGCTGTACATATGGTATATTGTACATTCACATCACTCCCTGCCTTCAAGGAGCTTACAATCTAAGGTCCCTAACTCACATTTGTACATACACACACATTCTAGGGCCAAATTAGGAGCCAAATGACCTACCAGCATGTTATTGGGGTGTGGGAGGAAACCAGAGGACCTGAAGGAAACCCACTCGGGTACAGGGAGAACGTTTAAACTTCAGGCAGGTAATGTCATGGTTTGGATTCAAACTCACACCTCTCGTGCTTTAAAGGTGGAAGTGCTAACCACTTGGCTGCCCATTATTTACAGGTGTTTTCTGTTTCATCTGTGGATTTTCTTGTATTAGTTGCGCAGTTTTGTTACATATAGATGGATCTAAATTAGCACATACAATAGTGAGTAGCAATGTATTATGACCCTAATACCTTTTTTATAATGCAGTAAAAACAATGACTTTGCATCTGTCTATTCCCGTGTTTAGAGCGGCTGTAAGCGTGGATCCCTTCTATGAAATGCTGGCTGCCAGGAAAAAACGGATCTCTGTCAAGAAAAAGCAACAGATGCAGCAACAGCAGCAAGAACAGTCTTAGACGACAGATTTGACATTGGAGCAGTTTTTCCTTTTGTGGGCTGCAGCCACTCCTGAGCACTCATTGGAAAGATGAGGACAGTGAAGAGCTTTGTATTCCATTGGCTGTGTAATGTGAAAACCATGAGGGCTATGGCATCAGATACAGGATCTTTGTGGCTGCAAGTGATACAACTTTCAAGATTCTACTTGTTTTCTCGTTCGAGGGTCCAGGCCTGTGTTTAGCAGTGGTAGTCACAGTTTTGTGCGTCTGCCATTTCTTCCTGTGTAAAATATTTTGGTTAACTAGGACTCTAAGCCATGTTGGCAAGTTAGCTTTGTGATAAATTAAGAAAATAAATAATTTGCATGGAAGAGCAATACAACCCCAACCTAAGCATTTCAACGGCACAAAATGTCAAGGACTGTGTGTAATTCCACACTTTTTTGAAAACCATATTCTGTTCTTCCAAAAAAAAAAAAGAAATTAACTCTTATCACCCATCATTGATGGTGCTTGAAGGTTCTGAAAGACGGTTGCCATTCTACCCTACAATATCTTTACTTTAGTATTATAGAAACAGCTTGTATCCATATATAGAATTCTGGTGTTAAGGTCATAGAACAATTGCTGCGGAAATATGTTTAACAACCTTGATTGCTTTATATGTGAGAGGGTAGAGCGCTATATCTTTTGGGAGTCCAACCATTTTTCATGTCAAGACACCATGCGGCCCTATCCTCCTAATTCTGGCTCTTATTGGAAACCTATACTGGGGCTGGATGGACAAGATATCTAGACAGCTGATGCAAAGCGGTGACCCAATGTGTGAGGACCAAGTCCTAGCTGTATTCGACCTGTCAATGGCTAGAAACAGGATTACTTCTACATAGTACCAGCTACATTCATGCTCTAGTAAGCAGATTATGGCCACTGTGATTTGTGCAGGTTTTTTTTTTATTTATCAGGTCAGTAATGGCAGCCTACAAATTACTTTTTTTAAAGCATGCATAGATATTGGATTGTTACCCAGCTTGTTGATTTCAGGAGGAATGACTAGAATGTCCATGGGTATTCTCAAACCAAGGTGTGCTTTGCATCGAAGGCCTCAGTGTCCAATTGGAATGTGTGGAAAAAGGTCGGACAAGCTTCAACGCTACCAGGAGTGCTAAGCTTTTCCCACCAAAACAGCCTGTTATTTTGGTGTGACAGAAGAGTTTGGTTGGTTTGGCCAGTACCCAACCCTGCAGAAGTTTGTAGTTTGGTTCCCCTATCCATGTATAATGGTATATAGGGTGGTTGAACCTACATGAGCTTTTCACAACATTTTTCTTTTCAGTAGGTCTAAATATTTGCTCAGAGGGGTCGTAGTAATGGGAAACTTGCCTCTCCCAAATAATGTGGCTGAGCCAAGTAAAAAGTTCATGTAGTTGTTCATCCTAAATGCCTTTGGCTACAGTTGGATGCACAATCAGATCTAAATGGTGTTGTGAAGGTGTAACACACCACAACACTATGGTTAGAGTACAGCTGGCCACACATTGACTGCTCTGTAAATCTAGCCCAGTAGTCTTATAGCTAGGCCTCTGCCAGATTTATTTATGTATGTTATATTTAAAATGTACCACCTTTTTAACACGATAGACAGATATTTGATTCAATGAGAATAAGTGTGGTCAGATATAACACAACACACCGCTGATGTGACCAGCCTCTGATCTACATTAAAATATCTTCTGCTCTGTGATATTTGAATGTCACAAAACCCTTTCTATTCAATTGTTGGCTTAATGGCATGTTGCGATTTGCGTTTTTTTCCACTTCACTCTCCTCATATGATGTGTTGTCAGGACAAGAATTGGCAAAAAAAAATTCACAGTGGGAACCAGACGGCACAAACTGACAGGGATTTAACTATTGCCTACTCTGTGTTTACAATTAAAGGACATCTAAATCCAACCTTTAAGCTTTGGAACAAATACTAATGTGATTCTAAAGCTTCTTGCCACCCAAGGACATTGGCAGCAAGATTTTTGCACCACCTATTTGGTCATTATGTGGGGTCTCTCCAGTTGGATTCTCCATTTGATTTTCAATGGATTCAAGTGAAAAATCCATTGCTTGCAGATTTTTATGATCTATGCTGGAAAGGGACTACCCCTTAAGAGAAAGAGCAGACCACCAGTGGGAGATTCTACTTCTGAGGGGGGGGGGGAGGGTGGAGTGGAGTTGGTTTAGAAGCGCCACTGGAGAGTTTAGTACAAGTCTGTGCAACACACTGGCATTGCATACATTTATGCTGTTAGGGATTCATTTACTGAACTGTGGTGGGTCAAAGGAGTGCCCCTGTGAGAATGTAAAACCTCAGTTATGTGCATTGGAATTTGAAAAACTACATTTATTTCTTCAAGATTGGTTAGTTGAACATGTGTGCACTTACTTTAGAAAATTTAAACTCTTGTATGTTGGGTTCTAAGAGCATTAAAAAAAAAAAATGTTAACCCTGTATGGAGGTATTTTTAGGCTGAACAAATATTTATTTCCAGCAATTCTTTAGGAATGTTTTGCTAGTCCTATATGGCCATCTATTGTGCATGGGCACTAGGGGTGCAACGGATCAAACAACTCACGGCTCGGATCAGTCGCAGGTCAGATCATTTTTCGGATCTGCAAAAAAAGACAAATGCAAATGCCGCCATCTTGCTACACTCCACACTCCTGTACAGTAATGATAGAGTGGAAAGGGGGCAAGCAGACATCTTGTTACACCCACCGGAGTTTTAGATTTCACATATATTTTCAACACATAACGGAGCTTAAATGCTTAAATACAGTATTTGTAAATCCAACAGACTGTTTAAATGTGAAAATCAGAGGTGTTCTGTCACATTGGCAATCATGGAAGGTCAGCCGGTTTGCTGCTGCTTTTAAAATTTAACATCTAAACAGTCTGTCTGATTTGCAAATATTGTATTTAAGTATATAAGCTCCGTTTTGTGTTGAAAATAACTGAAATCTAAAACTCCGGTGGGTGTAACAAGATGTCTGCTTGCCTCTTCTCACTCTATCATTACTGTGAAGGAGTGTGGGGTGTAGCAAGATGGCGGCGACGATGTGATGAGACAGCATCCGCCGCCGGGTGGACCAAGATTTCCGCTGCTCCGGGAGCTAGGCTGAAGCCGCGGCCTTTCCTATGGCCAATGCCAGACTGGGAGGCCCGCAGATCGCGTGTGCGCCGACCTGAAGGTGTTGATCCATATGGATCACGCTTAATTGAGGAACCGTTGCACCCCTAATGGGTACCATGTGAATTTTTTATTTATTTTCAAGCATGTTAAATAGAAATTTCCCTTTTTATAACTGTGTGTCCTCCATGTAAAACAGAAACCTCTACCTCACCGCTGCGGGTTTTACCTGGATCGGGAGGTAAAGGGACTGTTCAGGGCCACCGGACTTCTGTATCTAAAAGTTGCGCCTTTTAGACTTTCCGGTAATGTAGATGCTAGTGTGACCAGGGCATTATAAACACAATGTGGGGTTCTGTGCTGCTACATTGAGGATGCACTGCAAATCTTTAGTAGTTTTAGGAACATAAAAAGAAAAAAAAATACATACTAACCTAGGTGGGTGTAGCATTGGTCTGATGCTGCATCTGTTCCCTGCCACCTCTAAGAATTGACCAATTAAACTCCTGCTGATTGCTCAGTTCTGTCTTCAGTGAGTGGAGAGCTGGTGACAGTCATCGGCTCTCTACAACTCTAGCGCTCACTGGGGTGGCGGCAGCACCACTTCCTGAAAGGCTAAGTCAGCTGCCGATCCAAGTATATGGGTGGATCCTGACTTATAAGCCCGGGATCTCTCCATAGTCTTGACTGGCTCAGTGACTTCAGAAGGCTTTAGCACGCTTTTGGCTGAAAATGGATCTCAGAAGTGCAGAACAAAGTGGACTCCTGTGACCCACGGGAGAAGTAGGGCCAAAAGAGCTTTCCTACTTTTTAAGGTTCCCACACACCTGGAAGCTACTTTCCTTCTGTGTGACTAATCTAAAATTTAGGAGGTCTTCTTTTTGCACCCACCACACACTTATAGGAAGTAGGACATTTCCGACACTCTCCATAGTCTTGGAACATTTGGTCTGGATTTCCTTTGCCTTGTCACCACAGGAAAAGGGTAGGCAAAACATGTCCAGCTGTGCTCAATAAAGAATTACCGGAGTTGTGCTGTGATCATCTTCATTCCATGCACGGAGAATTTTGCACTACTGTATCTAAATAATTTGTATTGTACAGTAATTTGCCTCCATGCCAGTGTATCCAAAGGCATAGTGAATAGCTGTATTCTTGCTGTACTGCAAATAAGGGTTCAGCTTCTTGATTGTTTTTTGTAACCGAGAACTAAAGCTGGCCATAGATGATGATTTTGTTTTTTTTCTCATTCAGTCTGAGGTGGATTGAGGAACCCCCCACTGGGACATTGAATTCTGACCGCGGGACTCACTGTCAGAATACACTGAGCAGCTGCAGCCACTGATCTAAAAAAAAATATGTTTCCAGCATGTCCTTTTGACAGAGGCAGATCAACCAATCGGCTTCTATCGAGCAAGGCCAGCATGCTGAACCAACCTAAGTAATGTACAGGTATGCTTTATATGGCAGCTTGGTAACCCATGGCAACCAAAAAACATCCTGTATTACTTTTGAATAGGTGAAGTCTGATTTGCTGTGATTCTGTATTTCTAATCCCCACTGTGTGTTTAAGGTCTGCATTGGGCTTATTAAATAAATCCATGCAGTACTCGCAGCAATCTGGCAGAATCTATTTTGTACTGTGGTGACTTCGGTATATTGAATTCTGTTAGGTTACTGTGGTTGGCACTTAGGCTTTGTTCCTTGTACTGATTATTCAGCAAGACTGCCCATGTGTCCATTCCCAAGCAATAACAGTTTGGTTATAAAACGGCAGTTTTGGTTAAAAAAAATATACATTTCTGTAAATCAAATCTTCCGTATGAGAGCAAAGTTTTAGGCCCATATTGCATTGGTATGGGTGCAGGTAGCATTTTTGGCAGTGCAACACATGTCCATAAGCGATAAGCCAGGTGTGTTTGGAGTGTAATTGAATATGAATGACAGGTAACATGCATGCGTTAGTGCAATGCACTTGTTTGAATGGGCCCACCAGACCAGAGAGACAGATTTTCCTGGTGTTCTGGATTTGCTTCGCGTATATTTAATACCCCCACACAGCGCTTTCAGACTGAGTGTCACAGTTTACTTATGGCAATAAAACACTACGGTTGGTAAAAGGTGGTAACACTTGATCAAACACTGATAAAGCACGCTTCTCTTATCCCAGTGTGACAATCGAATGGAATCTAAAGCACATCATTTTTGAATATGTAAGCTATAGGGCATTAACTTTAAACTGTTTTGAGTTTTGTAGCGTGGTATGTCTGGCAGGTTTTGTAAATTGTTGTGCCAAAGTGGGGGGGAGACCCCACCGCACTGTGCCTGTCTGTTACCTTCTATTAAAAGGAAGTACTGTGAAAATGATTCAGGACTGAATACCTCATCTTCCTTGTACGGGGTAAGACTGGGTATTATTGGGTTGGTTTTTGTTGTATTTTTTTCTATTTAATATTATAATGTACACAGATTTTTGCGTTTAATAAAAACTTTCAAACTTCACTATGAAGTGTGTTACTAATTATGCCACCCTGATCCAAATCCTGAGCATTTGTCGCCAAGATGCAGCTCTTCTCCTCTGCAACCGGGTTTAAACAAGTCAAAGTGAATGGCACTTGCCATGTCCCTCTCCTGGACCCAGAATTCACAGTTTGCACAATTGTATTGAAGAAAAATGTAACGAGTCACTGTGTAAAGGGGAAAAATTATAGCATGAAGGAAACGCTACAATTGGGAGGCAAGCACCCTACCTACACTAATTCAAAACCCGCAAGACATTCAGAAAGTTCCTGGTGACTGGTAGGCTGGATGGAATGTCATTTGACAATACTTGGAAGTACTGCATGTTTTTGGGATTGAATCAGCAGGCCTTTGTAACTACTTCCAAACTGCAACACAAACCTTTAAGTAGATATACTTTAGGAATTCGGTCTCCTTTATGTCCTTATACTGTAGGGCTGTGTTTGCCTATTTTGGAGGTTTATGTGCTCCATTCATGTCTGTTTTTTTATCTGTACACCTATGTGAAATGCTGATACAGCTGATGGTCCCAATTTGACAGCCATATGGGTGTGTTTGAGGCTAAATTGGGACCAGGGGCTGTATGTGCTGCCACTGCATCCCAAAACGCATGGCACGTTACATAGGTGTACAGATAAAATACACCTATGTACATATTATAACTGGATACTAAAATGTATAGGTAAAGTTGATCCAGGGGAAAATCTGATTTCCTCTCAGGAAGCATTTTTTTTCCTTGCTGTAGCAAATTGGATCAGACTGCAGGGGTTTTTCACCTTCTTCTAGATCAACTGTGGGTGCTTGGATTTTGTATATGGGATGGTATGATTTATTTATTTAAATTGGTTGAACTAGATGGATATCTATCTATCTATAATTATTTTTTTTAACCTAACTATGTAACTGATGCATTAAAGTCCACCCAAAACAGGTAATGTAGGGTCTAGCACATGGTTCTTCAAACTATGGCCCTCCAGTTCCCTTCATGTCTGTGAATAAAATAAAAATGTGATAAGCGCTCCAGATGACAATATGCAATCGGTGACCACAACAAAATCAAAGTAATGAAATAAGATTAGTACATAACAAAAATAGCATCAAAATGCTAGCGTGGAGTGTGACTAGATAAAAGGACTCAAAGTGTCAGTGACTCCAATAAATAAAAGTGCATAAGTGCAATGTTCATATAATAAGTCGAAAATTTCCATAAACGGTCTCACAGTACCCTTACCTTAAAGCGGGGGTTCACCCGTACATAAACATTTTTCCCCTTAGATGAATGCTCGTTTTGTCTAGGGGAATCGGCTAGTTGTTTTAAAATATGAGCTGTACTTGCCGTTTACGAGATGCATCTTCTCCGCCGCTTCCGGGTATGGGCTGCGGGACTGGGCATTCCTATTTTGATTGACAGTCTTCCTAGAGGCTTCCAACGGTCAAATCCATCGCGTCACGATTTTCCAAAAGAAGCCGAACGTCGGTGCGCAGTATAGAGCCGCACCGACTTTCGGCTACTAGTGACGCGATGGATGCGATCGTCGGAAGCCTCTCGGAAGAATGTCAATCAAGAAGGAACGCCCGCTCCCGAAGACCCATACCCGGAAGCGACGGAGAAGATGCATCTCGAAAACGGTAAGTACGGATCATATTTTA
Source organism: Rana temporaria (assembly GCF_905171775.1). Classification (NCBI taxonomy): domain Eukaryota; kingdom Metazoa; phylum Chordata; class Amphibia; order Anura; family Ranidae; genus Rana; species Rana temporaria. The sequence goes on along the minus strand of NC_053498.1, from coordinate 92,364,568 downwards.
AAACAACTAGCCGATTCCCCTAGACAAAACGAGCATCCATCTAAGGGGAAAAGAGAAAAAAAAAAACATCATTGGGTGAACTCCCGCTTTAAAGGTACTATATATGTGTGCATATGGTCTGGGTGTCTTTGTCTCCAGGGTATGGACCTCACTCCTTTCCAGTGATGTTCCTTATCGCTGCTGGTTTTTATTCACACTGCATGTACAGGACCTAATTGGTGCTCAATGTACCATAGGAGCAAGTGGTAAGAAAGCGAGAGCGGATGCCTTGAAATGGTGAGGTAAGTTTAAAAAGGGGGGGTGCTTTATTATATAAAAATGGACACTTACATCAATGAAACTGGTAAAGTGCATAAACAATGTGACAGAACGTGGCGAGTGCATCGCCGTCTTACGTCTTTCTGCTGGCCTCCGGCATGTGCAGGTATCACGTGGTCTCGACTCCCTACGGCGTTATGTCACGCACCTCGTGACTTCATCAGGGGAACTGATTGGCTGTCGAGCCACAACTTAAATGTGTTACAAACTGGACGTAAATAAACCGCCATTTTCTTGAAGTCCATAGATTAGGACAATGCATTGCTATAGATTGAACCGCAAATGGACGTAAATACAAATATAGTTAGATGTACTGTTTCAAATGTCGCGGACTAACAAAGATATGATATTTCATATATGCCGCTGACATGGATGGCTAATGATAAAAGACTAAAGGTCCACAGGGTGGGAAATATGTATAAAGGAATCAGTGCTAAACATAATAGGGGACATTCACTTTATTTGTTTACTCACAGTAGCGCGTTAGACCCTTTCTTTTCATGTCTGTGAATGTCAGTTTTACTATTCCTCAGGGGATGTGTAGTCCCACAACAGCTGGAGGGCCATAGTTTGGATATCCCTGGTCTAGCATAATCAAACTTGAGAATGAAAACTAATCTCAAATGACCAATTTATGAACACATGTACCCTAGCACTTATATCTTAGGAGGACTCCAGCAGCAAATTCTCGCTGGGTGAATGAATAAATACGTCTTTATTGCCTTGTAAAACCAAAGTTCTGCCCTTTTTTTTTTTGCCAAAAAGTGTATGTAAAGCCCTGCTTCCAAACCCATGCAGTTTTCTGCCCTGGTGTGACTGGCTGCTACATCTCTGTGTGGTAGTGGAGTGCTCAGCGGGTGTATACTCTGTGTATTCGAACGATGGATCAAGCAATTGTTCCCTCATGGCTCGGTTGACGACACCCATATCAATATCAGGAGGCTCTTTCTAGATATAACTGCAGTTTCAGTGCATAGACCACTTGGTGGTGCTCTGAAAATGGGCATGCGTGGCTCCTGTGTCTAAACGTTTGGGAGGGATTTCTTTTTAGTCACCATATTACTTGTGGGTTTGCCCTCTGTCTACTTCACACCAAGAGTACTGCATTTTGGGGAGCTGGAGGGGCGGTCCTAAATTGTGCACACAGCTGGAACTTAAGCAGGGCGTACCACTGTTGCTGACTCCTGGGTACTGTGACCAAAGGGGGAGTGTTACCTGCTAGGGAGAACTATCCCTGTCGGATCACCAATTTACTTTCTGGATAGCAATGGCTGTCACAGCAGCATGTTCCTGCTTTGCAAAAACACTGGATCAATACCTTCCCTTCTGACAGAACAGCAATCTGTCTCGTTTACATAGGCAGATTGCCGTTCTGTCTAATCGGTGGATGCCGGCGGACATTGAGTCTGTGGTACCTGCCACCGGGGTCCTGCTGTGTGTGATCATAGGGGGAAGCAGGTTGCTGGCAGTGCGTGCCCCAGACCCGAAAGTGGCAGATCACGTACTAGGTACGTTATTTGGCACAGAGCGACCGCCCTGCCGCAGTATATGTAGGGTGGGCAGTCCACAAGTGGTTAAAGGCCAAGTTCACCTTTTAAGGCAGAATAAAAATGTTCATAATGAATAGAAGCCTTTTCTAATGTCCTTTCTGCCCAAACCATTCCAATGTGCCCATCTCTCACCTATTTCATGGCAGCTTTTAAGCTTCACCTCTGTTCAAAATTAAAAAAATGCTTTTTAAACCCCAACTTCCTGTATGATCATCATATCTCTTCATGCAATGAATTACTCTGCATCACAAAATAGGGCATGTTTTACTTCTGTGGACCACGGCTCCCTCATTACTACACCACCTCTTTATTTCTTTGCATATTTTTCAGATAGCTGGGAACAATGTAACTGACAAAGTTCAGCAGACAGCCCAGGAAGTTATTGGCAGACAAGATTTCTGTATTTATTTTGCACTTATTCACCAGATATACCTAAACATATTTAATGGTATATTTAACAGACCAAGGACCCTATAGGTGAAAATCATGACTTCTCTTTTAATGGCCTTATTGTAGAGCTACCTATATATACAGGAAAGGCTACAGGAACTCACCTTGACCTGACTGTAAGTGCAACTAGGAGCAGCTGCAGTAGAGAAGTCTGAAGGCCACTTTATTTTTTATGTCTTCATGACAAGAAAAATGCAATTTTTTAAATTGGTCGTGAAAAACGGTCGTGTGTATGCTCCAGAGCAAAATGCCGTAAAAATGTAGAACTTGCTATATTATTTTGTCGTTTTTTTACGCCATGAAAAACGGTCGTGTGTACGCTTTAACGAGGGAGAAAAAAATGCGCATGCTCAGAAGCAAGTTATGAGACGGGGAAATTGGCAAAAGCAGTCCGAAGGGTGGTGCCATTCGAACTTCCCCTTTATAGTGCCATTGTACGTGTTTTACGTCGCCACGCTTTGCTCGAGCATTTTTTTTCACGAACGTGTGTATGCAAGGCAGGCTTGAGAGGAATCGCGACAAATGACGTCGAGAAAAACATTGTTTTTTTTTCATGACATGAGTAACGGTCGTGTGTACGCGGCATAAGAATTGTCCATATTTAATCAACCCTGTCATCAGGACCGGACAGAGTAGTGCTATAGGGGTCAGTGGGAGAAAGCGCTGTGTAAAGATACAGAAAGTTGACGTTCCTTAAATGACTTTCGGCACAGACATCAGCTGGTGATTTTGCTTAAACGTGTTGTTCCATGGCCTGGGCAGCAAATTTTATATATATATATATATATATATATATATATATATATATATATATATATATATATATATTTTGTAGATGGGAGCTTATTTTATATTGTGCTGACATGGTCACTTTAACTTTTGAATGTTGATTTGCGGTTTAACTGCGTAACAGCTACAATAAAATACTATTTCTGTGTAGCACCAGGTAAATTCTTCTATCTGCAACAAATAGAGTTTGAGAAATGCAAAGTAGCTTACATGGATATATTGTCTTGACCTTGTCTTTGTCATGGGATGACATCAGCACTGATCCTCTTGTGAATGGGATAATCGGCACAAGGTTTTGCTTTCAGTGAAGGATAAAGCCAAGATCTTAAGTAGACGTTGATCCTACAGTTTGATTCCCTCAGCGTTACAGCTGCCAAAGCAGGAATATGTCCAAAAGGGTTCCATATTGCAACTTTCTGTTATGGGGCAGTTAAACTTTATACCACAGTAGACTCATGTTTTAAAACCATTAAAGCGGAGTTCCACCCTCTTTCACAACATAGCTTCATCCCATGTAGGTCTGTCCCCTTATGACGTTTTGGCATATATTTATTTTTTATCTTTTAAACTCACAGTTATATTGTATTCCCATTTACATCCCCGCCGCGGCGGCAGCTGCCTCGGCGTCATACACGGACCGCTATGCCTCCTGGGAGAATACATCGCAGAATTGCAGAGGAATCAGCTCGATGTCGGGGGACGGGACCAGCACAGCAGCTGAAAACACCAACATCAGCTGAGCCAATGGTATGGGATCTGGGCGGGACGCTACGTGTATGTAGCCCCGCCCACTTTCTAAAGCAGCCCAATCATTGGCTGATGTTTGATATCTGCATGGCTCCGCCCCCCGTCCCGACCGCCCCCGACATCATGCTGACAGCTGGTCTCTGCATTTAGTTACATATAGTGTAACTGAAGCAGACAAATCGGCTCTGTACAACTGCCAGTGCCAAGCAGTGACACCAGCCAGTGCCAAGCAGTGACACCAGCCAGTGCCAAGCAGTGACACCAGCCAGTACCAAGCAGTGACACCAGCCAGTACCAAGCAGTGACACCAACCAGTACCAAGCAGTGACACCAGCCAGTACCAATCAGTGACACCAGCAAGTGCCAAGCAGTGACAACAGCCAGTACCAAGCAGTGACACCAGCCAGTACCAAGCAGTGACACCAGCCAGTACACCAAGCAGCGACACCAGCCAGTACCAAGCAGTGACACCAGCCAGAACCAAGCAGTGACACCAGCCAGTACCAAGCAGTGACACCAGCCAGTACCCAGGAACTCAGCACAGCACAGGGATGGTGGGAACCCCTCATAATGAGGACAGCAGGGGTACAAACCCAGGAAGTCAGCACAGCACAGGGATGGTGGGAACCCCTCATAATTAGCACAGCACAGGGATGGTGGGAACCCCACATAATGAGCACAGCAGAAGTACAGCCCCAGGAACTCGGCACAGTGCAGGGATAGTGGGAACCCCTCATGAAGGGTTCCCACCATCCCTGTTCTGTGCTGAATTCCTGGGTTTGTACTTCTGCTGTGCTCATTATGAGGGGTTCCCACCATCCCTGTACTGTGCTCATGAGGGGTTCCCACCATCCCTGTACTGTGCTGAGTTCCCGGGTCTGTACTCCTGCTGTGCTCATTATGAGGGGTTCCCACCATCCCTGTGCTGTGCTCATGAGGGGTTCCCACCATCCCTGTACTGTGCTCATGAGGGGTTCCCACCATCCCTGTACTGTGCTGAGTTCCCGGGTCTGTACTCCTGCTGTGCTCATTATGAGGGGTTCTCACCATCCCTGTACTGTGCTGAGTTCCCGGGTCTGTACTCCTGCTGTGCTCATTATGAGGGGTTCCCACCATCCCTGTACTGTGCTGACTTCCTGGGTTTGTACCCCTGCTGTGCTCATGAGGGGTTCCCATAATCCCTACAGCGCCAGGAAGTCAGCACAGGGATGGTGTGAACCCCTCATAATGAGCACAGTAGATGTACAGCCCCAGGAAGTCAGCACAGGGATGGTGGGAACCCCTCATAATGAGCACAGCAGATACTATTAGTCCAGCTTTTTAAAAATTCATCATAACGAATGTGGGTAATTGTTACGAAAAGTGAACGAATCTAACGAAAATGTGTATTTCGTACGAATCTGAATTGAGTTTCGGGCACGAAATACGAAAATAACAGCCATTGCGAAACGGAACTTAACAAAATGAATTTATTGACGGCGCAAATGTCTAGTATATTTATATATATATAATCCTGTTTCTGTGCAGATATATCTACATAACAAATGATTTAGTATATTTACTGGTTCCTGGAGGGAGGAGGGGTGGAGAGTTTTGCATAGACAAGGGGAAGCAAGTTCCTCCCGTTGCTATGGAAACCTGACTTGAAACTATTACATTGCTTGTGCAGCACTGAGCATGTGCGAGATCTGCAAGGCTGAAATCCAGGAAGTCATACAGTCTGGCTTCATGATGCCCACACTTAAGATGGCCCCAGTCAATTCCTATTTTATAAAGTGTCTAAATGCTGTAACAACCTAACAAAACGGACCTTAGTTTACAGACTAACTTTACTAGAATACATTAAGCTTGTGTATTACAGGGGTATTTATATTTAAAAAGTGAAATTGTGGCCGGAACTCCGCTTTAAGTTTCTTCACCAGTTTTTTTTGCTTGATTGTATATGTACGATTCACATTGCACATGAGTTAATACGAGCGCATCAATATTTATTCATTTATCACAGAGGTGATCAAATACCACCAAAAGAAAGCTCTATTTGTGTAAAAAAAAGGACGTCAATTTTGTTTAGGGGCCACGTCGCACGACCGCGCAATTGTCTGTTAAAGCGACGCAGTGCCGAATCGCAAAACCTGGCCTGGGCATTTAGCTGCCTAAAGGTCCGGGGCTTAAGTGGTTAAAATAAATCCCAAGATTATAGCTGCCCCGCCTCTCCAGTACCTTTTCAGTGTGTGTATGTGTATATGTATATGTATACTGTGTGTGTATAGTGTGTGTGTGTATACTGTATATGTGTGTACTGTGTGGCCCCAAAATCTCCTATTGCCCAGGGGCCTCATAATCTCCTTGAGTTAAGAATGCTTGAATAGATGTTTTTAAACCAGAGTTTAGTGTCACTAACCCATTGCAGCCCATTAGATTTCAGCACTATCCTCATTTAGTCATGATTACTTGAAATCCAGTGTTTTGCTATTAATAAATAAGTCAAAAGAAGTGGAAATGTTGCCTATCTTGGCAAGTCTGCATGGCGACCAGTTTTTCTCTGCCCTGATGTTCAGAAATCCTTCCTTCCAAAAATGTATTATTCTGTTGAATCGTGTCTTCATGCATATTTCTATCCTCACTTTGTGTAGAGATTGAGGCCCCCGTACACACGGTCGGTTTGGTCCGATGAGAATGAACCGAAGTTCATTTTCATCGGACCAAACCGACCGTGTGTATAGGCTATCGGTCTGGTTTCCTTCGGTCCAAAATTTCTAAACATGCTTCAAAACCGAACCGATGCCCCATCTGACCAGAGAAATATATAGGTCAATCTCTGCCTATTTCACCAGCTTACACTATTTTTGTATTTAAAATTTCTCAAAATTAGGGCAAGACCCTAAATTTGAGAAATATATAGGTGAATCTCTGCCCATTTCACCAGCACTCCGCCTGTCCCCTGTGATATACTGTCTATGCAGTACATTGTTTAGGGCTGGCTTCCTGCTTATTGCTATAGGTAGAGAAATATATAGGTGAATCTCTGCCCATTTCACCAGCACTCCACCTTCTCCACCGTCGGTTCAAAACCCGCGCATGCTCAGAATCAAGTCGACGCATGCTTGGAAACATTGAACTTCGTTTTATTCAGCACGTCGTGTGTTTGACGTCACCGCGTTCTGACCCAATCGGATTTTGGACTGATGGTGTGTACGCAGAGGTGAACCGATGAAAACGGTCCGACGGGCCAGTCTCATCGGTTTGGTCCGTCCGTGTGTACGTGGCCTGAGACACTGGTGACTAGTAGGATGCCAGAAACTGGTCTGGAAGCCTTGCAAGTATACAGTGAACTCACCTGAAATAGCACACTATAAATCACGTAAATCAAATTCTAAGAAGGGCACAATGATAGAAGTTGGATCCACATGTATTATATAAACACAACAATACAGGTTGCTAAAGCACAGTAATAAAACACACAAAAACATCACATAATGCAGTCAATATGCACAATATACAGGACATGGACAATCCTCCACCACGCAGCACATACTGGAAGATGGTGACCAGCAGATGAAGCACTGGTTAAAGTGATTTACATTTGAAAATGCTCTGAGTTGACCCCCAAAATACAAGAGACACACAACACATCAGATTGTATATAATATCTACCAACACAATCTACCAAAAATATATATCCACATCAAAACATCTCAGTAAATATAAAGTGCAAACTATGCTGCAGCATTTATGTACAGGCGGAGTATAAATACTTTAACAGCACACACCAAGGTTTAAATGGCCTCTTCTTGGCTAACAGTGGAAATAAGCATTACTACAATTATAATTATTTACAATGATTTTCCTTAAAGAACCTGTGAGGAGAGAAATATGAAAGGTGTAGCTGATGGTTGCTTTTTATGGTAGCAGACTCCAGAACTGTCAGGTCTCGTACACACGACCGTTTTCTCGATAGAATCCATCAAGAAACTTGGTGGCAGAGCTTTTTAGCCGAGGAAACCGGTCGTGTGTACGCTTTTCATCGAGGTAACTGCCGAGGAACTCAACGAGTTCTCTTTTTCCTCGACGGGAGTCTCAATTTCCTCGTCGTGTTCCTCGTTGGGCTGGTTTTCGACGAGAATCACGATCATGTGTATGCTAAGAAACCCGCGCAAGCTCAGAATAAAGTATGAGACGGGAGCGCACCTTCGGTAAAAGTAGCGTTTGTAATGGAGATAACACATTTTTCACGTTGTAACAGACTGAAAAGTGCAAATCGTCTCTCACCAAACTTTTACTTAAAGGGTCACTAAAGGAATTTTTTTTTTTAGCTAAATAGCTTCCTTTACCTTGCTGCAGTCCTGGTTTCATGTCCTCATTGTTCGTTTTTGCTTTGATGTTGCTGTAAATCCTCTCTGTTCTGGACACTTCCTGGTTGTGTGTTTCCTGATAACCACAGTACTGGGAGATTTCTCACGGTGGTCACTAATCAAGGAGGTGTGATTACTGTGTGTAAAACGAAACTGGATTGGTGCTGAGGAGTTTTAGACAAAGTATCACTGCTCTCTATTGGCTGACTGCCCTCTAGTGGCTCTCTGTACATCAGAGAACCAGCAAACAACAGCAAAAACGAAACTACACTGCAGGCACATTATATGATTGTTTTTTTATCAATTTTTAATCATTTTTAAAAGGAATCAGTTAACTATTATGTCTCTATGCCCTGTAAACAGTCATTTCAGCTAAAAAAATTTTTTCCTTTAGTGACCCTTTAACATGCAGTAACATGAGATTAGCAAAAGCAGCCCCAAGGGTTGTGCCAGTGGAATCGAACTTCCCCTGCCATTGTATGTGTTGTACGTCACCGCGTTTGAGAACGAGGATATTTTGTCTTGACTGTGTGTACGCAAAGCAAGCTTGTCGAGTTCCTCGACAAGCCTAACACGGAACTCGTCGAGGAAAACGATGTGTTCTTTCCAACGAGTTCCTCGGTCGTGTGTACGAGGCCTTACTCTCATCCTAGCTCCATTTTTGAGTCAGTGACCTGGAATAAGCCTGCTGTCAGCAAAGTCTTGTTCTGGGGTCAGTGACTGTCTAGGTACGGAACTAGAATCAAATTTAAACCTCCAGAGTCTGTACCTTTAAAAAAAATACTCAACAAAGCCTACTCCCATTTTTCTGTCCAGGTTTATTGAATACAATAACTAAATCAAACTGATAATGGTGCACACTTTGCAGTGAGATCTGTGCCGTATCTTAAGCTGGCCCATACATGAATTATTATTTTTTTTAAAAACAGCCAGCAGGTTGATAAAAAAAAAATGGACTCCCCCAACCGCATAATCAAGGTGGATGGAGGAATATTCCCCATAGCGCTTTTGTGTGCCAGGGACAATTCTCGACTGCAGAATGGCTGCACAGATCACATAGACAGAGCAATTTTCTTTCCTGCAACAGGTTAAAGCCATCCCTGCCGGGAGAACACATTGATTATTGCTTGTGGCTATAATCGCATGTAAAATCCGACAGGCTGATTATACATTCAGCCTGCCGATTCATGGTTCGGAACGGCCAACATTCGAACAATCTATGGCTGGCTTTAGGCCTCATACACACGACCGAGTTTCTCAGCAAAAACCAGCAAGAAACTTGCTGTTTTTTTTTTTTGCCGAGGAAACCGGTCGTGTGTATATTTTTCGACGAGGAAACAGTCAAAGAACTCGTCGAGCCAAAAAGAGAGCATGTTCTCTATTTCCTTGACGAGAATGGAGAAAATTGGCTTGTCGAGTTCCTCGACAGCCTAACAAGGAACTCGACGAGCAAAACGATGTGTTTCGCCCGTCGAGTTCCTCGGTCGTGTGTACGAGGCCTAAGTCTTGTAATGGAAGTAAAGTTGTGCCCGTCTGAAATAGACCTTAAGTTCCCATTCACACCTGAGCGATTTTCTGCTTGAAGCTCTAAAACGCTCAACAATCCAAATCCATTTTATTTCAATGACCCTTGTTCACATTTTAGCATTCTGTTGCCTGAAGCAAAACACCTGTCGCTCAGAAAAGTACATGAGCTTCTTTCTTGCAGATTACAAGCACTTTTAGCCCCATAGACTTCAATAAAAATGCATTTTACAAGCATTTTGGGGGATGTTTTCTGCTCAAACAGCAGCTCTCCACCCCTAATTCCCTCCCCTGGTGCTTTCTATTGGCTAAAAAAAAATGCCCGGAGATTCAAACTGCTTGTAATACACTTCTAAAATGCTTCCAATACACTTCCAAAAACTCTCAAATATGTGAATGGAGCCTTACGCCGCCGTAATTTCAAATGTTCGCTGTCGCATCTTTACGCCGATTCACAAAGAGAGATACGCCTGGAAACATGGCTTCAGCCGTCCGACGTAACTTGCCTACGCCGGCGTATCGTGGGCGCATAGTTACGCTGGACGCATTCGGCGTTTCCATTAAAAATATGCAAATGAGTAAGATACGCCGATTCACGAACGTACTTGCGCCCGGCGTATCAATATACGTCGTTTACGTAAGGCGTATGACCGGCGTAAAGTTACCCCTGCTATATGAGGCGCAGCCAATGTTAAGTATGGACGTCGGAACAGTGTGGAATTTTACGTGGTTTACGTTGTTTGCGTAATTCGTACGTGAATGGGACTGGGCGTAGTTTACGTTCATTGAGTATTTGCGACGTGATTCTGCGCATGCGCACTGGGATATGTCCACTGACGGCGCATGCGCCGTTCGTTCGGCCCCTCATTTGCATGGGGTCACGGTTCATTTTAATAAAACACACCCACTGCCAACCTACTTTGAATTACGCGGGCTTATGCCGGCCCATATATGCTACGCCGCCGTAACTTAGGACGCAAGTTGTTTCTGAATACGGTACCTGCCTCTCTAAGTTACGGCGGCGTAGTGTATATGAGATACGCTACGCCCGCCCAAACTTACGTGATTCTTTCTGAATCTGGCCCATAGATTTCACCAACAGAGGACTTTTCAGGTGAAATCCATAACTTGTCTGGTAACACCCGAGAGCTTTACAACAGGCTTGTTCCTTGAAGGAATAAATCTGGATGCTTATTCTTTTTCCCTAAACATCCATTGATTTGGAAAAGCAGATCCACACTGGTGAATGACAACACTTCTATACCAGCTTCTGCCTTTAATCTACAAAATATTACACTGTATTGGGCTTATTTAATAAGCAAATAGCAATTTTCAAAGTGCCGCATCCAATAACAACTAATCAAAATTACTCTTTTATTGATCTAATTTAATCACACTGAAATCCTAATTAGTTTATTTGGGTTATTGCACTTTGTATTGCCTTACCTTATTAAAAAAAACCTTCATCTCTGTGAAACCCTTACACACTATTACAAAACATTTGTAGGCTGAATCACAAAAACAATAAAAACAGTGATATAATAGGAAAAATAGGACATACAATGGTTTCTACTCCATTTAAAGCAATAGTCTTTGGGGTGGTGGGAGCCCATTCCATGTCTGGGCCCCCTATCAGAGCATGCTGCATGTGGAGGGACCCCTCATGTCAATGGCAAGAATTAAATGGGAGTTTGGTTACACCCCCGTGGAGCTCCATTGAAGACTCCGTCCACTCTATGACGTCGCCGGTGGAGTGAGCTGCACATGTGGCCAACTTGTAGATCTCACCTGGAGTTAGGATGTGGCTCCACATATTAAAGTCAGAAATTTCACCCACAAAGGCTTGTGTGGCATCAAACCTTCCTCCCAATGTGTCCTAATTATTAAAAGAATAGTTTTAGTTGTTTTCAAGATAAACTCATTGTACAGTATGTACTTAACTGTGTAACAATGCCTAGAATGATTGTCATGGTATATTCAGGGTTCTTTAGCGTGCTCTCTAAGGCCTCGTACACACGATAGGTTAAACAGAGGACAACGGTCTGATGGACCGTTTTCATCGGTCAAAACCGATCGATCGTGTGTGGGCCCCATAGGTTATTTAACCATCGGTTAAAAAAAAGCCAACTTGCTTTAAATTTAACCGATGGATTCCTAACCGATGGGAAAAAAAACGATCGTTAGTGGGCACAACCATCGGTTAAAAATCCATGCATGCTCAGAATCAAGTCGACGCATGCTTGGAAGCATTGAACTTCGTTTTTTTCAGCACGTCGTTGTGTTTTACATCACCGCGTTCTGACACAATCGTTTTTTTAACCAATGGTGTGTAGGTGCGACGGACCATCAGTCAGCTTCATCGGTTAACCAATGAAAACGGTCCATCGGTCCGTTCTCTTCGGATGGACTGATCGTGTTGTACGCGGTATAAGGGAAAACATATAAGTATGCGTTTGGGTTCATTTACTAAAGGAGTAGATCATGTTAAATTTTTATATTTTAATTTGCACCAAGCGCATTGAATTTTCACTTATCATATTGAATTAAATTGGTTGTAAGACCGCTTTCACACTGGAGCGTATTGCGGGCACTATAGCGTTAAAAATAGCGCCTGCAATCCGCCCTTAAACAGCTGTAAAAAAAAAAGTCCTGCTAGCCGCATCTTTGGAGCGGTGTGTTTACTGCTCCTCCAGCGCTGCTGCCCATTAAAATTAATGGGACAGCACGGCTATACTGCCCGCAATACGCAGCTTCAGCAGTGCATTGCGGGCGGTTTTAACCCTTTCTCGGCCATTAGCGGGGGTAAAACCGCCCCGCTAGTGGTCGAAATGCGCCGAAAATCCGCCCATAGCGACAGCGGTAAAAATAGCGAAGTTTTTCCGCCGACGCTATGGGCGGCTCAGTGTGAAAGGGGTCTAAAGGCTTATTATTTTTTGTTGTGCAATGGTATTGCACAGAGCGGCTCCAAACCTCCTCTTCTGGGGTCCCCCACCGGTGCTCTAGGCTCCTCCTTTTCTCAGTGCGACCCCAAGGAAAACTGCTTTCTATGGTGATGCACCTGCAGGCTCTCTCCTGAACATGTATAGCTGTATATGTCTATTGACACACACCACAGTTTAACCCTGCACCCCGTTTGCTCCTCACAGGATTTAATTGGCAGCTGCAGGAGCCAATGGCTAGCTGCTATCAAAGCCTGTGAGAGCAGGGAGAGGGGAGAGAGCCACCACAGATAAGCACAGTGCTGGATAAAGTGAGGACGAATTTAGCAGGTGAGAGGGAAATACTAATACTGGGATATTTTTTACCTTTATGCAGGGAATGCATTAAGGCAAAAATGTCTAACATTTAAAACCACATTAAAGGATAAGTTCACCTTTGTAAAAAAATAAATAATAAATGAATATTTTTTGCAGGTAAACAATGCATTTATTTATTTATTAGGAGCCAGAGTATTGCACCTGCAATCAGCAGCTCACAGGTGCAGTCTCAGGCTCTTGCAGACTGTCAGTGTAGCTGTGTGTTAGTACCTCGTACAGGCAGGACTGTTATAGAATGAAAGTAAGCATCAATTACCTACCGCAATGGCTGACAGTAGTTATAGTACCCGCATTCACAGAACTCTGTGAGTAAATGAATGACGTGGCCAGGTGGGTGGAGTGTTTCTTTAAAGTTGTGGCAGCGGTTGCAGGGAGAAGATCCCCAGCCTGCTGTCACAAAGGGGGCTTGTGGAGGTTTAGGGTCTGTTGCATCTGTAACATGTTACATGTTGCACCCTGGATACGGGTGTAACATGTTATAGAAGGTGAACTTATCCTTTAACTGCTTTCTGACCAGCCGCCCCAGTTTTACTGCGGCAGATTGGCACGACTGGGCAAAGCAATGTTACCTTACGTTGCTTTGCCTTTTTGGCCACTAGGGGTGCACCGTGATCGCTCATGACAGAGCGAGAACCAGGATCTGTGTGTGTAAACACACAGATCCTGGTTCTTTCAAGGGAAAGGAGACTGATCCTGGGTTCATACAAAGTATGAACACCGATCTCTCTCTTTTTCTAGTTAGTCTCATCCCCCCTACAGTTAGAACACAGTGAGGGACCACAGTTAAACCCTTGATCGCCCCCTAGTAACATTGACAACTGCCAGTGACATTTATACAGTAATGAATGCATTTTTATAGCACTAATTGCTGTATAATTGTCAATGGTCCCAAAAATGTGTCAAAAGTGTCTTGATGTGTCGCAGATCGCCACCATTACTAGTAAAAAAAAATAATAATAATAAAAATGCCATAAATCTATTCCCTATTTTGTAGACGCAATAACTTTTGTGCAAACCAATCAATATACGCTTATTTTCTTTTACCAAAAATATGTAGAAGAATACATATCGACCTAAACTAAGAAAAAATGTGTTTAAAAAAATAAATAAAAAAATGTGGGATATTTATTATAGCAAAAAGCAAAAAATATTGTGTTTTTTTCAAAATTGTCGCTCTTCTTTTGTTTATAGCGCAAAAAATAAAGGCAGCAGAGGTGATCAAATACCACCAAAAGAAAGCTCTATTTGTGGGGAAAAAAGGACGTAAATTTTGTTTGGGTACAGCGTTGCACAACCGCGCAATTGTCAGTTAAAGTGACGCAGCCAAATCTTCTGGGGTAAAACAACAGAAATAAAAAACAGGATTTTTGCTTGCGTTTTTGATTGTTGACTGATGTCAGCACAGTTTAATCAATCAGTAAGCTAAGCAAATTTCCACTTGTGTAGTGATTATTCACACAGCTTAGTGAATAGGTCGATATTGTGCTGACTTCAGTCACCATATCAAGTGCAAGAATTTTTTTGCACCTAATTGTTTATTCTTAGCAATTAGAATTTCCACTTGGTTTCTCTTCATTCACTGAGATAAATGGAATTTCTACTCCTTTAGTAAAATACTATAGCCTGCAGAGTTGATCTAGTGGGGAAAATTTGACAGGCTGATTTCTGCACAACCACAGTGCTCATACATGGATTGAAATTCATCTGGTTACTGCTGATTCTGCAGAATTTTGATCCACGTATGGCCAATTTTACTCTGTGGGTAGATCTCTGTCCAACAGTGCTAATATAGCTCCATCACCAGTAGCTCGCCAAGATAGCAGCCATTGAGTCGCAGCCATTGAGTCATTGCCTGATCTCAGTAAAACAGACATCTGTCATCTCAAGTCTATGAGCAGCTTTATAAATTGAATATTAATACCTGTTCCTGTCCCAAGACAAAAACTCCACCAGGTTTTATTGGATGCCAAGCTGCCAGGTTTTCTCCATTTCCTCGCCTCACACCATCCAGGTAAGACTCCCATACACCATCTCTGGTTGACCAAGTTACACATACATGATGCCACTTTGCATCATTGATGGCCAGTGGTAGTGTAGCAGCCTGTAAATAAAATGGACAAATTGAAAGGTTGGGTATTATAAGTTGTACATCTGGATTTTTCAAAACATGTTACAAAAATGAGGGTCCTTGAAAATACTTCTATACATTTTTTAGTACGTCTGCTATTTTATTATTAGGCAGGTCACTCAACCTAGTGCCAGGCAACAAGTCATCCCGGATCGCTCCCTGACGATTTCCGACCGCCGCATGTACCGGGGGGGGGGTCCCGATCGGACCCCCGACCCACGTCTAGGCAGCGACGTGCGGGCACGTCGTTCTGCCTGTCCGTGCCATTTTGCCGACGTATATGTACATGCGGCGGTCGTTAAGCGGTTAAAGCAAAGCTCCAGTTGTTTTTTTGTGTAGCTGCTGACTTTTAATAAACACACACTCACTCACAGGATCCAGTGTTGTGGTCATCCGAACTGACGCTTCTTTCCCTCTCCACTCCCTGGCACCAGGATTTCAACTGTGGCCACCTGGCTGTGACAGCTTTCAGCTTCACAGCCGGACGCACACTGCACATGTGCGAGTCGCGCCGCTCCTGCTAAATGGTCTGGCAGTCTTTTGGGAATTGTGACGTGTCCCAGAAGACTGCAGGGAGGGAGGGAGCAGAACTTCCACTCAGATCGCCTAGGTGATTCGAGCAGAAGTGGGAGAGGGTACCTGTCAAAACTAGTTACCGGCTCCTCCCCAAAAAAATGCTATTTTATTATTAGGCAGGTCACTCAACCTAGTGCCAGGCAACAAGTATTCTTCAAGGCGGTCAGTAATAATGATATGAAATGTGTTTCCCTTAGAACAGATTTCCTTTTAGTATTTCTAAATTCGTAGAGGTTATATGCCTAGAGTATTTCCCTGAAAGACTTTGCTAAATTGGTAATTGGTAAACTCAATTGTTTACTGCTTTCTGTATCACACTTTCATTATTATAAGTTATGAGCGTGTGGGTTGTATTGTGTTTCCTGTGCTCTTGGGGCAATCTTAGCTTTAAGAATTAAAAAAAAAATACTTATCTGGCTATACACTGTTTGTTTAAAGCCTCAAAAACACAATCGGACTTCAAACAAACTTTTCAGAGGATTTTTGTTCGAAGGGCGTTGGCCGTGAACTTGGTATGCATACCATATTTTCCAGCGTATAAGACGACTTTTAACACATGAAATTCTTCTTAAAAGTCGGGGGTCGTCTTATAGGCCGATACCTAACATGCAGACTCCCAGTCAGACCGCGGCCGTCCATTTTTTAAAAGCTGCGCCTCCTCCTCGTGCTGTTCCGTGATAGGCAGAACACAGCTTCCCAGCAGAGCCTCGGTTCAGTGTTCCGTCTATCACGGATGCCCTCTTGTCCTCGGTCTCAGAGGAGAGGGCATCCGTGATAGGCGGAACACTGAACACAGTGTCTGCTGGGAAGCTGAGTGTTCTGCCTATCACAGAACAGCACAAGGAGGAGGCACGGCTTTTAAAAAATGGATGCCCGCGGTCTGACTGAGATTCTGCATGTCAGGGATAAGGTAAGGGATCGTCGAGGCATGCAATGGCACAGTGAGGTATGCAGTGGCACAGTGAGGCATGTAATAGTGGCACAGTCTGGCATGTAATGGTGGCACAATCTGGCATGTAATGGTGGCACAGTCTGGCATGTAATGGTGGCACAGTGAGGCATGTAATGGTGGCACAGTCTGGCATGAAATGGTGGCACAGTGACGCATGTAATGGCACAGTGACGCATGTAATGGCACAGTGAGGCATATAATGGCACAGTGAGGTGAGGCGAGGCATGACTAGTAGGAAGGGGGTCATCTTATACGGTGAGTATATCCCAAAACCAACATTTTAGCTGGAAAATTAGGGGGTCGTCTTATACGCCCAGTCGCCTTATACACCGGCAAATACGGTACACACGGCAGGACTTTTTCAGCAAACTTTCCCAAAATTACGTGGTTTTTCAGCTCTTTACCGCCACCCTTTGGTCAACTTCTGAATTGTTGTCTGATCTTTTGCATTGGTTCTGAGCATGCGTGTTTGTACTTTGGACTTAAGTCCGATGGATTTCTGTATACACAACAGGACATTCCACCATAGGACTTTTGTTGCCGGAAAGTTTGTCTGTTTGCAGAGCGAACATTTGTCCGATGGAAACTGTAAAAGTTTGTCCGATGGAGCGTACACACGGTCAGATTTTTGGAAAAACCTTGTCAATTTGAAGTTTGTTGTCAAAAAGTCCTATTGTGTGTATGGGCCTTAATTCTTGCTGTTTTGGGCTGAAATTTGAGCAGCGTATGACCCTGCTGGCACTGTCCCATTCAACAAAAGTCATTCAAGTATTATGGCAGGCTAAGAATAGTCCAGCAGAGGGGATCTGCCTATTTGCACTGTTAGCTTGGATGGAGAAATCTGATTTCTTTTGTTCAGCCTGCTCTATGAAGGAAAGAAATGTACATGTGTATATCAAGCTTCACCCTATGCATTAAAGGTGTTGTAAAGGTAAATGTTTTTTGACCCTAATGCATCCTATGCATTAAGGTAAAAAACCATCCGACATTACCGCCCCCCCCCCCCCCTGAGCCCCCGTTTTACTTACCTGAGCCCTTAAAAAGTCCTGCGCTCGCCCCATCATCCTCCTTGTTTCTGAGCCTGGCTGTTGATTGGCTAAACTGGATGGATTGAAAGCAGCGCAGCCATAGGCTCGCGCTGCTGTCAATCACATCCAATGACGCAGCGCGTCGTGGGCGGGGCCGAGTGATACAGTGAGCTCCAATAGCCACCGGCTGTATCACGGGAGCGCGTCCGCAGGAACTCAACACCACTCGCTCGCATGAAGGTGTTGAGTTCCTGCGTGGAGGATTAGAGACAGCCGCCGAGGGACCCCCAGAAGACCAGGTTCGGGGACACTCTGTGCAAAACGAGCTGCACAGTGGAGGTAAGTATAACATATTTGTTATTAAAAAAAATAACTTTACAACCCCTTTAAGTAAATCTGTCCCAACCGTAGTGACCAGTAGATTCTTTGAAATTGAAAAACTGAATGGGTTATAAGCCAGCCATAGTTGGTTGGTTTGCATCTTGGCTGGTTCAGCAGAGACTGGCTGAGATTCGAACCATGTATGGGCAGGCTGGTTGTACCCAAGTCGATCCATCGATCGACTTGGGTACAACCAGCAAGTTGGATTTTTACATGTGATTATTGCCAGCGGCTTTAACTGCAATTTTGTTTTCTGCAAACCGTGGTTGCAGGATGTGTCATTTGGTACAAATGGTAGTGTACTTTGGCACACTTTTTTGGACCTTGATGTTCTCAGTTCATGCTGTATGCAGTCTTTAAAGAGGTTCTGTGAACCTTCTGTGGTGTTAGAATAGTTAACAGACTAGCGGACAGACGCAGACGTGATTTATGTACAACGCTTGTTTTTATATGGCTAAATGTGAGTACCTAGATTTTTAATAAAAAAATACATTATTTATTACGGTATCACACTATTTGGGCACTTTCTTTTCTTTGAGCTCAAACTGGAAAGAGTCACATAAGGGGACAGAGATTTGCCAGAGTGCAGCACAGGGCATACACTGTAGATGCTTTCTACCCCAGGAGGGGGATACGATCTGGTGAGTGCGGGATACATCAGAGCACGGACAAAGGGGGCACAGAGTGGAACACAACAGTAGAATAATAAGAGTGGCACGCAGCACTTTGCATGAAATATACAGCACTTTTTTGCAGTACGGAATATTGAAAGAACAAATTCAGCACTTTAAAGATATATGGACTAATTATTCACCAATTTATTTTATAATTAATTTTTATATATATATTTTTTGGACTTATTTATTAATGCACTTGAGAACTTTATTAATGCACTTGTGAACTTTTGTAAGCACTGCACGTGCACTTATAAGAGTGTGGGTTTATCACTTATTATTAATCATACTTTCATGGTAGTTATTCAACCATTTATGTCACAGCACCGCATATTTTTATTCTTATTTGCAGTTGCATTTTGATTTCACATAGGTAGGCGCCAGCACCTACTAACTTCTTCCTTTCATTGCATCCACCTCTTTAGATTCTCCTAAACGCTGACTAACCAATGGGAGGTTGAGGTCAAATGAGATGGTTTCACCTAAACTGTCTCTGGGATTGACCTCTATTTTTGTATTTATAGACTTGATTTGTGACACTAAACTTAAGTCAAGTACTGTACAGAAATCATCATTTGTGGTTTTCTCAGCTCCCATTCCAAACTGCATTTGAACCATATTTCCAGAGGCGCTTCAACACTTAAGACCAGATTTTCATGTTATTTTATTGTGCTTGTTCACATCTGAGCGATGTGATCTGAGTCAACATACAGAAAAAGTCTTTGGGTTATGATTGAGTATTTTTGGCCTCAATAGACTTCAGTTGGAGCACCTGAAATTGTGCATACATTTATGGATATATATTTATGGATATACAATATCCATATCGCTACAACTTTATGGATATTCACAAGCCTCACACAGCACATGTGAACATATCTCCCATCATTTACCCATCTCAGTAAAGTCTCTATGGACACCTTTCCGATTGAACAAGTCTACTAACAATCGTGCACAGTCCTTAACAAATGGAGTAGAATGTTTTAGTGTTTACATCTCCATCTTGTTATGAAGGGTTTATCAATACTACATAGAGTGTTACCTTGTCATTAATAAGCAATTCCATTGGGTTGTTACCCCATTCAATAAGCACCACCTCATTGGCTTGGCCGGGAACGGAGTATGAGAAGGGTGTGCCCACACCAGGTGATGAATTTGACTTTAGCCACAAGCAGATGGTGAATGCAAAAATCTCATGATGAAGAGTCCTTTTGACCTTGGCATACATGTAATTTGTTCTGAGAGGGAAGCTGACTCTAAATTCATTGGATTTCTTGTCTGATTTATGTCCTGTTGGATAGAATAGGGAACAAGGAAGAACAGGTTTGTTATTCACCCTTAAGCAAATATCATCATCAAATACTACAGTTCATAAAACCATTGCTAACTCTTTGTTGAATGTATACATATGAGTTAATAGTTAATAGTAAAACCCTTGTGGTGAATAATTAACTTTTGATTATTGACATAGAATTGCATTTCATACTACTGTGCAGAAATTATACACATTTTTACCTGTAAAAAAAAAAATACTAATATATCCAATACTGTGTTGGAATTCAAATAAAACTAAAATACATTTTGGAAAGGGTAATGGAGGTTTGTAACCACTGATTTTTCTCACCATCTGTGTGCCATTGGGGACATTTTCCTTCACTTCCCATTCCATAGTCCATACAGGAAGTGAGAGGAAATTCTCCAGTAAGGGAGGGAACTTCTTGTTATCACCAGGGTATCCATAACTAATATCCCCACAGGAAGATTTCCCCTCTATGCTTGTTCTGGTGACAACCCAAAATTTGCTATTTACTTTCACTTTAACTTTTCCATTTGGGGCTTCATTGACAGATATCTTGCCTGAAAGGGCACTAATTTGTGTCTTTAACTAACTCTTGGTGCTAATTTGTGAAATTTCTTGATCATGCATTAAATATTTATCTTATGTGTAAAGTTTATAGGTTGTTACACACTCGGGGTAGAACTCCAATATTACAAGACATGGGAAGTGCTTTTTTGCCAAAAGGTTTGCATATCATTTCTAAAGTGGAGAATAATTGTTTTAAACTAGCCAGCCGATAAGCTTTTATTCCTGCTGAAATTTCTTCTTTAGGATCTGCTGAGGTCTAATTGAATTTATTTCATATAACAATTATATTTATTATAGGTTTTTATATCGCACCGACAATTTACACAACATTTTACTTATATAGATATACACCAGTCCCTGCTCTCGAGGAGCTTACAATCTAACTCACAACAATACATATTCTAGGGCCAATTTAGACAGGAGCCAATTAACCTAGCAGCATGTCTTTGGAGTGTGGGAGGAGGTATGCAAGCACAGGGGGCACATGCAAACTCTATGCAGGTAGTGCCATGGTTGGGATTCAAGCCCACAACTCTATAGCTGCTAGGCAGAAAGGCTTACTACTTGCCCGCTGTGCTGCCCGTGTTCAATATCTTTGTAATAAGGGCTGTAAACATAGGTGTGCGCAGCCTATAGTATTAGGGTGTGCACCCTAAAGATCAAACACATAGTACCGATCACTCACTATGAAAGGGAAGGGGCCGATAAGTTACATATTTACTAGCCCCTTCCCCCAATCATCCTAAAACAGCCCTGCAGCAACAGCTGGAGGGAGAGGAGAGTAGGGAAACTGGAAGCGCTGCAGGGGGAAGGAGGGGGGAATCAGGGCAGTAGGGGGAATCTGTGCTGCACAGGGTGATAAGGGTGTGCCTGGGCACACCTGGCACACCCTGTGCGCACGCCTATGGCTGTAAATATCCATTTTGGTAACTAAAACTCAGTTTCATGTTTTAATAAAGCAAAAGAACATCAGTAGCATGTATTTCTTTGTAATCACAATAATAACAGGCTGGCAGTTCATAACCCCTGCCCTTCGCTATATTCATGCCAATTATTTAATGTCATGTGGACAGCTAGTTGGGAATATTGTCAATGCAAGAGATTAGTGCCTAAGCAGTTTCTTGACTATGCGTTTCTACATTACTGTATGTATATGGTTCTTTTCCTGTTCTCTTGTCCACTCATCAGATGTCGCAAGTCAAGTTAAAACAATGGTCCCAACCTGGGAGTTTATACGTCTTTACCCAATGCCACCCTAGTGATATCATTATGCTGATACATGCATAATGTAAAGTGTGACTTTTGACTTGGGTTGCAGAGAGCTGGAACAATTGTGAATAATTGCAACAGCATGATCAAGAGAACACTGTTGTATAGATATAAAGAAGAACTATACTAAACCCATTCTGAATCGAAATTTGCCAAATAAATACAATACATAAAAAAAGAACAATTATCAGTGAAAAATGCTTTTTATAGTTCCACCATGCTGCAAAGTATCAAATTCTGTACACCTATAGAAATTTATATTAAATATCTCTCTATGATTTTGAAATAATAAACCTTACAATCTAAATGAGTTGGTTGTTTTGTCAGTAACATAACAGTGCAAAAAATAAAATAAAAAATAAAATGTACTCTAACTGGTAAAATGTCAATTGCTTATTATTTAATGTTGTATTTTGTCAAAGGTATCATCACTGAATTTCAGATTTAAAGTGGAGTTCTGGTGATCATTTTTTTGGGGAAGGGGAGAGGGTACCCTGTTTTTAGAGGCACCCAGGTCCCACTTCCTCCCTCCCCTGGTGCAGTGGTGCTGGAACAGATCACATCTCCCCCTCCCTCCCTGCAATCCCTTGCCCGGCAGTTCACAGCACGTAGCGCAGCTCGCGCATGTGTAGTGCACACCCGGCCGTGAAGCCACAGCCGGGTGCTTACAGTTAGAATGTCGGTGCTGCTGAGAGGAGGGGGAGAGAAGCGAGGCTTCCTGCACCCGCATCGCTGTACCGTGGGACAGGTGAGTGTCCGATTATTAAAAGTCAGCAGCTGCACTTTTTGTCCCAAGAAGCGGCACCAACAGCCCACTACTAAGCTCAAAATGAAGCCTCAAAGTCTATACAGCATACCAGGATAAGTATACATATTGTACCTCCAAATGCCAAAAAATGACAGAAAAAAGTAACAGGAAAAACATCCACTATACCTGAACTTGAAAGATCATTCATATGCTGCTTCCTCATCAAACACAGCACTGAGTCCTCCGGCACACAACAGCCTTTATAAAGGGAGTTCGCTAATTGAACCTCCCCCACAGCAAGCATGTGTTGGTGACACCGAACACCGCCAATAGCTAAAAAAGTGGTCCCCCAAGTGCACGGCACACAGTGTAACCCCCTGCCCAACACCAAGATGGTGGATCGGGAGAAGTGATGTCATGCCTCGCGCTCCCACCGGCACGCATGCGCGGTACCCCCGGGACCGCAGTCTGCAAACTGAAGACATATGGGAGATGGAAGACAGAGCATCCAACGATCAAATGCTTGCGCAGACCCAAGACCCAGCACCAATTGCAGCTGGGATAGTGGGGCATCGATGGAAGAGGGGAAAAAAGGCTGGTTTACTGTATAAACAGAAAACCAGGTGTGATGCACCTACAAAAAGAACTGGGGGTTTTGCAGGGGAATACTGGCCAGACACACGATCGAGAGGATCTCCCGATGGAAGACCCCCCATAAATAAATGTCGGACCGGCCTACGTGTGCTGAGATTGCACCCAGGATAGACCCACAAAAACGCCCACCCAGATGGGGCACACCCGAAAAAATCAGAAAGAAAGTAATAGCACATGAGATGCATAATGAAAAGAAAGATGGTGAAAAAATAAAAATGAAAAAAATTGAAAAAGTAAAGAATGTGCATAGCAACCTGGAAGAACCACTGCATGCCGACATGCGGCAAAACACATAGCCAACAAAATAAGATGATTCCAAATGGGGCACATCTAGGAATGACAGATGCCAGAGTTGTAAAATAGAATAGAAAAATTCCCTTGTGCATTATATGCATAGAGGGGATCACAAAGGAAATATGGGGAGGGTTACTAACTGCCCTTAAGATGGAAAATGCCATGGACTTTACATCTCCATTCCTCCAGACACAAACCCTTCAAGGAAGGGCCTAAAGTTGAGGCCTAGAAAAGTGGTGGCTTGGAGAAGAAAAATCAATTTTAGCTTCTTTTGATTCTGCAAAGCCTGCAAAAGGACCCTAGTATTTGTGGTATCAAGGAGAGTGATCATTACTGTCTGGCAACCCTTCTTGATCCAGGTTACAAGGGTAAGGTTGCAGAACTCATCCTGCCGTTACAGAGGGAGCAGAGGCCTTGAAGAAAGGTTTGTGCAACACATTTCCAGACCCTGGGAGGTTACAATTTCTTGGTGCTGGACAACGTGTTGCTGAGGCTTTGTTCCATTGGAGGAAGAGCGGTGGAGAAGGTGGCCGGCTGACCGATGCCTTTAAACAATATTTCAGTCCTTAACAACAAGGTTCAAGCAACCATCATCAGCATCTGCATTACATGGTTGAGGAATATCTAGGGGCAAGAGCAGACTTGGAGACCTTTCCAACAGAGCATTCACTGGGTTACTGGGTCTTGAGGATGGAACACTGGCCAAAACTGACTCAATATGCAATTGAGCGACTGGCCTGTCCTGCATCCAGCATGCTTTCTGAACACACATTTAATGCTGATTTGTAACGGTTCAAAGAGTGCGTCTGTCCACAGACTCTGTTGATAGGCTCACATTCATAAAAATGAATCAGTCTTGGGTCAACAGCTATAAAGCACCTGATGCTGATGTAACTGATTAAATTTGCTATGGATCCCTTAAACACTGCCTATGCTGACTATCCTATTCCTCCTCAATCTTAATGATGATGGCTTCCAACAATATTTTTAGTTTAGGGCACCACCACCACCACCCAAGGCCCAATTGTTCTGCCCCTGTTTAACAGGGGCATATAATTAAAATTTTCGATCTAATATTTCACAGCAGGGCCCATTCCTTCACCCAACACGAGTATCTGTGAGGGGTTACAGTGTTGTGGCACCACCACTCAAGACCCAATTTTTCTGCCCCTGTTTAACAGGGGCATGTGATTAAAATTGTTGATATAATATTTCAACGCAGGGCCTGTTCCTGCGCCCAACAAGAATAACTGTAAGGGCTTACAGTGTTGTGGCACCACCACAACTGCTCAATGCCCAATTTTTCTGCCCCTGTTTAACAGGGGCATGTAATTACAATTATTGATATAATATTTCACAGCAGGGCCCGTTCCTGCGGCCACCAAGAGTTACTGTGAGGGCTTACAGTGTTCTGGTACCACCACCACCAAAGGCCCAATTTTTCTGCCCCTGTTTAACAGGGGCATGTAATTGCAATTTTTTATATAATATTTCACAGCAAGGCCCATTCCTGTATCCAACAAGAGTATCTGTGAGGGGTTACAGTGTTGTGGCACCACCACTCACCACCCAAGGTCCAATTTTTCTGCCCCTGTTTAACAGGGGCATGTAATTACAAGACCTGAAGGTCCTGGTAGGGATTTTGGGGGTGACATCTACGCCATTTTTTATGTTGCTATTTTTGATATTTTTATCTATATTCCCGGGATCCGACAATACATTACAGCCGTGAGCAGTTTTAGATGACATTTTTTTCCTTTAGAAATGTAATTTTGCTGTCGTGCTACACTGTACCCAAACTAAATTTGTATCATTTTGTTCCCAAAAATAAAGCTTTCTTTTGGTGGTATTTGATCACCTCTGGGATTTTTATTTTCTGCAAAAAATAAATAAAAAATTACTGAAAATTTTGAAAAAATAAGTTATTTTTTGGTTTCAGTTATAAAACATTGTAAATAAGTAAGTTTTCTCCTTCACGGATGGGCACTGATGGTACTGCACTGACGGGCACTGATGGGCACCGACGAGGTTGCACTGATGTGGCATTGATGGGCACTAATATGCGGCACTGATAGGCGTCACGGATGAGGTGGCACTGATGTGGTGGCATTAATGGGCACTGATGATGGGCACTAATATGCGGCACTGATAGGCGGTACGGATGGGCACTGATAGGCGGCACGGGTGGGCACGGATAGGCGGCATGGATGGGCATGGATAGGCGACACGGATGGGCACTGATAGGTGGCATGGATGGGCACTGAGAGGCAGCATGGATGGGCATTGATAGGTGGCACGGATGGGCATAGATGGGCACTGATAGGTGGCACTAATGTACTTATGTATGTGTTGTACTAATGGATGCCAATCAGTGCCAATCAGTGATGCCCATTGTGGGCACTGATTGGCATCCATTGTGGGCACTGATTGGCATCCATTATTTGTGATCCCTGTCATCCCTGGTGGTCTAGGGTGGCATAACTGTGGTGGGCATCCCTGGTGGTCTAGTGGCATCCCTGGTGGTCTAGTGGCATCCCTGGTGGTCCAGTGTGGGCATCCTCGGGGGGCTGTGCTGATAATCGATCAGCACAAACCCCCCCCTGTCAGAGGAGCAGCCGATCGGCTCTCCTCTACTTGCGTCTGACAGACGCGAGTGAGTGAAAGCCGATTACCGGCTTTTCCTGTTTACATCGTGATCAGCCGTGATTGGACACAGCTGATCACGTAGTAAAGAGTCTTCGTCGGAGACTCTTTACCTAGATCGGTGTTGCGGGGTGTCAGACTGACACCCTGCAACAACGATCACCGCGAGGCTCGCCCCCGGGGACGCACAGCGGCTTAATATCCTGACGTCCACTCAGGATATTGAAACCACTTTGCCGACATCTTTTTGCATAAGGCGGGTGGCAAGTGGTTAAAATCACTGCTCCCGAAAAAACAGACATTTTTAAAACTTTTTTTTGCATTGATACATGGGGCAGGACCCGGGCCCCCAAACACTTTTTATGGCAATAACTTGCATTTAAGCCTTTAAAATTAGCACTTTTGGTTTTTCACGTTTGTGTCTCATAGACTTTAATGCCTGTTTGCATGTTCAGCTCATCTCTACCAAATAGTATTGACATCTAAAGCCAACTAACCTTACTTCAGGGTGGGTAGTGTTCAGTGGCAGCTGGTGGGTGTTCCCCTCTCCAGGGCTCGCTGTCTGCCTCACGTGCTTTAAACCCCCACCCCCTCATGCATTGTGCGGTGTCCTGTATGTAGATCAGGGAGTTGGACACATGGATGGGGGATGGTGCATGGGCCGCCACTGCTAGTGTTCTTTGCTAACTATCACAAGCTAGAAATCACTCTGCAAGTGCAAATCTAAAGATATTTATAGAGGGCAGTGGTGTGGGGTGTAAATGAGTATAACATCCCCTATTAAGTTAAAGTGTTACAAAACCCAGGACCCTACATTCACTATATCTGGTCTCACACAGAACATGGAAATACAATTATTTTAGTAAATATAAACTGCTATTCTGAAAAAAAAAATTATAAACTGCTAAATACCTTTTTCAGTAGTATATAGCAGTCTTGTGACTGATTGGTTTCTGGCTGAGCACTAGTTAAAGTTTGTAGGAGGAGTTTTCATTCTCCTTTGATTGTCCTATGATGCTGCAGGACCCCTGACCCTCTGTCTGGACAGTGCTGATTGGCCCTGTGCTGATCACATGTACCCTCCCAGAAAAAAAAACTCTCTAGCAATACACACCAAACAACTGAGCATATGCAGAATGACTCCAAAGACTCTGTTTTATCCGGAGATGAATTGGAAACAGTGTAAGAAGGGGAGGATCAGAGAAGACAGGATCAAACAGCCTTTTTGCACAATGCAGAGGATTAACCCCTTAGGTTCCACAGAGTATAACAAGCATTGTTTCCTGCATATACAGACTGATTTTACTGTTGTGGGTTTAGTAACACTTTAAGATTACCGATTGATATACCAACAAACTCTCAGCATTGCATTTCCACATGATACTCTTAGGCTTGTATCTATGGCAGCACAGTAAAGCACAGAAGTCAAGTTAAGCAAAATGAGGCAGATGCTGCAAAGTTTGAAGTAGTCGCAAGACCATTTCTAGCTCAAGTAATATGCAGCCTTCTCTATTTTTCAGCTAGCTGCATAGACCATTTATACCACTGCATCCAAACCAGCCACTTGCCTCCAACATACAGTTTAAGATTTAACACTCACTGTAAAAATGATCTAACATGGTTGGCATCAGAATGGACGGAGCCTGACAAAGTTATCATAATTTACACTTTGCACTTGCCTAGGGCAAAATTTCTTTGCACAGGTCTGGAGGTATTGTAGCCCATTGACTGCAGTGTAAACAGACAAACAAAAGCCAATCCCCAGATGAAAAGCATTCCTACAATTCCTGCAGGTATTTGTTTCATGTTTATTAAAAGAATGCTAACTAATCGGTATTTTTTTATATTATTGATTACCTTTCACAGTGATCACAGTACAGTTCAGAGCACGTTTATTTATCATCACTCTCAAGAAAAAAAGATCCACAAATTCCGAGAGGAACCAAGGAGCACCTTCATCAGGGCTTAGAAAGGGCTTAAATCCGGCATAGTTCTTGGATGGGAATTAGTGCTGATATTAGGCAGCCAGACAGATGACTGGAAGCAAATACATTGTAACAGCCCAGATTTTCCTCTGAGGATTATAATGAATATGATCCAGATTTGAGCCCTTCCTACATTCTTAACCTCCCTGGCGGTATGATTCTGTCTGGAATTACGTACCAAAAGCGGTACATTTATTTTGCAAGGGAATTGGCGTTTTATACTGTAGGCCTGTAATTTTTAGAAATAACTCACTTAAATCTGACCAAGCAAGAGTCTTGTAGGCATCCCGGGTATGATTTTTTTTTTTAAAACAAAATTATAAATTATAATATAATAAATAATTATAAATAATTATAACAAATAATAATTTAATTATAATAAAAATTATTCAATAATGTAATCAACTCAAAATCACTGAAATTTGCAGTTGCAGAATTGTTGCTGTCATTATTTTATTTTTTTTATGACGAATTTCCCCGCAAATCGCTATCGCACATTTCTGCAAGTGATTATAATTTATTATCGCTGTTTTCTAGCTGATCTAAAACCATTTTTGACATAAAGGGACACTTTTGGACAATCTACAGTTTTTAGGCAGAAATGACATTTTTTATTATATAAAAGTACATGCAGGGCACTGGGCAGACCACTAGGGACAAGGGGGGTGTGTATTTTTTACATACAGTACTGTAATCTATAAGATTACAGTATACTGTATGTAATGTGTTTGTTTACTTTTTTGAATTTGGCGCCGTTCTCCGCCCCCGTGCGTCGTAACGTCGCAGGGAACGGAGATCGGCGGCACACGGGGACTGTGAATCGAGCGAGGAGGTCCCGCTCGCTCACACAGCGGGTGGCATCGCTGGATCCAGGGACAAGGTGAGTAAACCAAGCCTGTGGATCCAGCGAAAGGTAAGCCCGTCCAGCCCGAGCGTGACTCGGGTTTACCGTCAGGGGGGTTAAAGGGGTGGTTCCACCTATCTAGCAACCTAACCTTAAACACACGGGCACAGTTCGCCTATAAACAGTTCGCCATCGACAATTTTTTTAAAGGTTTCATTACCTTTCTTTCAGCTCTGTAAAGCCTGCACTTCCGGGTCTGTCTGACTGGGGCTGGGCGTGTCTATTTTCTTCCAGGATAGCCGCTATGCTTCCTGGGAATGCAGCGTCACCCAGCGTCACAATTTCTTGCAGAGAAATCTCTGCAGTATGTTCTGTTATCTCACGCTATTTCCGCAAGTCACATGACTCTTGCAGCCAGTCATGTGACGAGGGCGGCTACAATAGTGCCATTTTAACTACTGGTAACATCGACATCCCCATTACTTACCTGGATACCATCGGAGAAGGTGCTACAAGATCGCTCTTTTGTTTACTTTGAAGGGGGCGAGTCCTTTTCAGCACGCTGCGCCGTTGTCATAGTAACTGTGCAGTGTTGACGGTTCGCCCGCCGTCAACACTGCGCATGCGCGGGATAGAGCGGTGAATGCTGGGAGTACAGCATTCACCGCAACCCGGAAGACACGGACGTCAGACTGCCAGGGCTTCAGACTGCCAGGAGCTAAGATGGAAACGTCCATCGCTCCATTTTATAAAATTCACTTTCTGATGATTCAAGAATGACGGCGCTTAGATTAATGGGACGGGTGAATACATTATTGTACACTTAATAAGCGGGAGAAAGGTTTTTAAAAAAAAAAAAAAATTCGGGGGAACCACCCATTTAAAGTGGATGCAAACCCACTCTCATCCTTTCTAAACTACTACCATAGTGCTGATCTATAAGGATATACATTCCTCCTGCATGTATCCTTACCTGTCAAATGTTTCCCCTCTGTCTGTCATAAGAACTGAAAAACGGCAGATTCTGTGGGTGGATCTATTGTCTGGAGCTCTGTGATGTGATGTATATAGACTCTCCGCCCTCCTCTACACTCCCCTTGTCAACATGCATTTTCTCTTGTGCATTCCTTACACTAAATTCTGCTATGATCAATAACATCCAGTCAAAATCCAGAAGAGTAACCACATGACTTCAGGCTAGTGCATGAGATATGTAAATAACCTGTCACTCACAGCAAGGGGGCGGAACAGACTTAGGTTTTTCTCTGTAAGTCTGTTTTTTTTCACTGAACAATAAAAGAGGATTGCTCAGAGCTGGATTAACTCTGTGTGGCAAGACTGGGCACAGATGATAGGAAATCTTATACTGTACATTGTGACATCGAAACAGCCCTGATGAAAAGCACTGATGAAGGGGGCTTCTTGGCACCCCGAACATATATTTTTTTATCTGATAGTAATGATGAATAGACTTGATCTGGATACAACAGTGTCAGACAACCAGGCTCTATTACATTTCACAGTGCTGTAATTCTAACACATGGAACTTGTCTAAAGGAGTAGATGACTAAATCTAAAAAAAAGTATCCATCATAGCTCTCCAGTACATGCATATGTTGCCATGTTATGTATCTTTAAACACGGCAAGTACTAAAAATGACTGGAATGCCTGATGATCCTGCCAGAAATGTGTCTTAACATAAATATGTTAGTTGCCGTGCTGATCTCCCTGTTTGATTTGGCTAAATTACTTTGCCAGTCATTGTCTGGGAATAAGTACAGAGATGGGAAATCTGACACTAACTTCCCTTAGTAGCATGGTTGTTTTTGGTCTGTGACTTGGAAGTCCTGATCAAACAGGGCCAGGAAACTAGCATTTTCAGGAAGTTGGCAGTCCACATATTTCTTCAAACATGTACTTTAAAGCGAAGGGCGGCCCCCTGAAAAAAAAACAGCAGCTACACATACTGCAGCTGCTGGCTTTTAATAATAGGACACTTACCTGTCCTGGAGTCCAGCGATGTTGGCACCACAGCTGATGTTTCCATCAGTTGTCGGGTGCTGCTGCCGTCATTGTAGGTAAGGGTACCCGGCAGTGTAGCTTTTCAGCTTCATGCCGAGAACCCAACTGTGCATGTGCAAGGCCCGCTCCTCTCTCCTACTGGCCCAGCGACAGAGAAAGGAGGAGGGAGGAGACGGGAGCCCCAGCTGTGACGTCAACATCCGCGGCTGAGGCTCCCGGAAGTGGGAAAGGACACCTGCCAATTGTGGCACTGGAGGGGGGAGGAGCAAGATCAGCGGAAGTTTTACTTTTGGGTGAAACTCTGCTTTAATTAAAAGTGGTGTTACTTTCCTAGCTGTGCAGTGTGGCAGGTGCATGTGCATCACAACTGTGGCTTAACAGAATTATTAATATTTTCACAGTTAAATTGGCACTAAACCCACATCATAAAATGATCAATAAATGGAGTATTACATGCTGTTCATACTCACTCAGTTACTATGGGATTTGTTTTCTGTATTCTGCAAAAATCTGGTTGATCCTGCTGTTTTCTATATCCCCATTATCTCCATGTCCCCAATGCAGCTGGGGAATTTGCAAGGCAGTGTTGGCACTCCTGCACATGCTCAGTTTTCAGTTCAGCATTTACTCCCTATCCAATCTGAGCAGTCCATGTGACTATTGAGTCACATATGTGGGTGTATACACACACCCTCCCTCCTCCTCCATGCCCACTAACCAGCTAAAAACAATGGGGCGGGATAATACATCTTGATTGATGGAGGCTTCCCCTCCCTGTTATTCTAAGACACAGGCTAGAGAGGTATGACACAGCGTGTGTCCAGCAACAAAGGACTAGGACCTGGAGTGTACACAATCAGAGTGTCCCATACTCCATGTAAGATATTTATTTTATATAGTGGAGAATACATGAAAATAACTAAGAACATAAAAAAGTTAATAGGCACAGCCTAAACTATAAATGGTGGGCAGGTACTAAGCCAAGAACTAGAAACGGGAGAGCTTGTGACTGGCAACCACAGGGTGACTCAACCCATGCTCCATCTCCAGTTTTAGTGGACTGGTCCTTTAACATAATATATGTGTATTTAAGTGGATGTAAACCCAATTCATGAAATTTGAGCTGGGCACATTTATCTGCAGTATTTTGTTATCTCTCTTTAAAGTCCCATAGCTCTCTCCTGACTCGTTCCTCTGTTATCGGCCTGATAACTCCTGACAAATTCTCTGACACATCAGATAAAAGCTGCCTGAAATTTACGTCAGGGGAGGTTGCTAAAATAGATTAGCAGGGAGCTGGTCCTGTTACAAAACACCTCTGAGAGTCTATGCCTAGCAATTTTAGCTATCTTGGCTGTATGCCCAGACATCACACTCTGTGTTAAAAAGGAAAAGAAAATGTCCTAACACAATCTGAACTTTCTAAACAGTATAAAAATGTGAAGACAGCAGATATACATGTAAAGCCTATGTAGGAAGATTTGGGTCATCCCTGGGTATCATCTGATGCTGTTCACTACGCTGGGTGTATGGAGGGTTTACATCCACTTTAAGCAATAGTGTGGCATAAAAATACATTGCCTCAAATACAAATACTTACCTTTTTCTTTGCTGTTTATAGCTGCATCCATCTTGTGCCGTGCTAAGTCTTCATGTGTTTGGTCATGCTCTTTATTTTGGTGCTCTGAGCTATTGTGTTTCTCAAATATCTGATGTTCTAGGATACTGATCTTCTTTTGTAAGGTATCTCTCAGTGAAGTTGAAAACAAAGAAGAGTTTCTACTTCCCTGAAAAAGAGCAAAAACATCTTGTATTTACACACCGTAGATCATACCTTGAAAGTCTCTTTGGTTTAAAGGAGCAAAAGGAAGGTACTGGACCAGAGGAATAACAAAAAACATTTGATTTAGAAGGTACGAGGCCCACTTATATTTCAAATTACAATTTATTTCACCTCAAGTGATAAATAAAATTTGATATTTTTATAATTGGAAGCTCAAACTGAAAAAAACAGAGGTTGCTTTTCTTGCACCATGACATCCATAGCCAACAGATATCAAAGTACCAACTATAAATTCCTAACTCTTTGGTACAGAACACCTACAGAACACATTTTTTCCCCCTAGTGCCTGTTGGAGATGTCAAGAAGATGAAGGGACGCTCCTTGATATTTTCTGGTTGCGGTCCAAACTTGCTCCCTTCTGGTCCTCAGTTAACCAGATTATTAGGAAATTGACCAGACTCCCCCTCTACAATGACCCCCTAGCACTTCATTTCCACCTGGCTTCCTTTTCCAGAAACGCTTACAAATCTTTGTTACTTATCTATATAAGTAATGCAGGAAACACAAATATTCCACCTTTATAGAAGAACTCCTCACACTCAATGACTGGATAGTGGTTTGCAGGTTTTTTTTTCTCAGACAATAGGTGCAGGAACTCCCCCTTTCCGAGTCACCCCTTTTCTCCGCCCCTACCCACCTCCCAGTACCGCCCCTTTTAGACAATATAGAACCAAGTTTAATTTTGTGGTGCTAAGTAATTTATATGGAATTTGGTAATGATATCAAGAAAAGCAGTAAAATAGATGCCCTGCAGCCAGCAACAACAGATCCCCCTAACAACAATGGCCCACCCACAACATAATTTACCCGCCAGCAACAATAGACTCTCACGGCAGCATCAACAGATCTCCGTATAGCCAGCATTAATAGACTCTCTATCTGCCATCAACAATATACCCCTCCCCTAACAGTAGATCTCTTTCAGCAACAACTGACCCCCCCAGCAACATAAGACCCCCCTAGAAACAATAGATCCCCCACCAGCAACAATAGACCCCCCTGCAAAAATAGATCCCTTGCTATTACATACAGTAAATTCAGAAGGTGCCAGAACTGCGTTCCCCCGCGTTCCCGCTGAAAAAAAGCCCTGGTGGTTTGCTTTAATAAAGGAAAACATGACTATGGAGGACCTTACATCCTAATTGAAAGATCAGGAGGAACAATTCAGACAAATCTTGTTTTACTGGATCGAATACAAAATGAAACCCACCTACCATCTTCTATACCTAACTCTCAAAACAATTTTCCCATATAGACATACACCTATGGATTCTTGCCTATATTTACATACTCTCTTATATGGTACGGTTGCGAGAATAAAAGTTAAGCCGACATCCCTAAATTTGTTCTGGCCCCTAGAGGTTCAGGACATCATTACAGCCACTGACTGACTTCCTATGTTCCACTTATCCTACTTTCAACAATTAAAAAGCACTTTCAAGTCAATGCCTAATGTATGTACTCTGACACTTTTTACATATTGTTCGTATTGTCTATATGTTTACATTCTTTTTGGCAGCCCCAGTCCTCCTCACTTCCTTTATTAAGCAGCTGTGGACAGTTTTGCAGCCCTGGTGACCCCAGCAGGCTTGGGGGGGTTGGGCCTTTTGCTGTTATAGCGGTCAGCGGTATATATCTAACAACTACAGTGGCAATCCCTCTACCAAGACAAGGTCCGGGCTGGCCAATAGCTATCCTATTGGCCGGCCCGGACCTGCACGTCACTTCCGGCGCGACGACGGCACGCTGCGCTCCACGGTGAAGCGCACGCCGCATCCTCTGTGGCTCTCCGGTGTTCCTGTCCCCCGACACCGATCTCCAACGGTCTGCTACAGTCTACACTCTGGATGCCCGCCAGTCA
Organism: Rana temporaria; assembly: GCF_905171775.1. Taxonomy (NCBI): domain Eukaryota; kingdom Metazoa; phylum Chordata; class Amphibia; order Anura; family Ranidae; genus Rana; species Rana temporaria. Next base: position 92,329,751 of record NC_053498.1, on the reverse strand, counting down.
AGACCACTGCAGGATTCCAGGCATATATCCACTTGTTGATCGCCTAAATCTTCCCATTCTGGTCTTTTTGCCTACCATCTACCTCTTGTTTTGTGAGTAGGCATTTTGTATATGTATATTTATTTTATTTCAGTTATTAAATTTGGGCTTACTGCACTCAGATTGGCGCACTTTGTCCTTTCTTTTTTGATCTTTTCAGAGCAATGCTTCTGCTTTAAGGTGCTGCCGCTAAGTGTTCTCCACAGCCACTTGTATTACATTTTATTGATCCAGGACTTTCATGGACATTCTTATTATTGGACTTTAGTATTAGATTTTCATATACCTCAGTTTATTTTTTGGTTGCTCTGCTGGATCGTGCGCCACATATCCGTTTTTCAACAGCTGCACCAGTGTTTTTAATCTTTTATGTACTTTCTTCTATTGTGTAATAATAAATCTTTTATAAACTCAGTTCCCCATTTTTATGCCTAGTAAAGTCCCAAGTTGAGTGATAATTTCTTTGATTTAATTTACTTTCTTATATTGTTGCATTCGAGAGAAAAGAAAAAGGAAATAAGAAAAGCATAGCTTCGGACTGTTTCTCTCTCCTACCCAGTAGTTCCTCTTTTGGTCTAAAGGAAAAACCACCATTAAAAAACATATTATATAACTGCAAAAAGTGTAATGCTACTCTGAGCCTTAAGCCTCGTACACACGCTCGGTTTTCTCAGCAAGAACCAGCAAGAAAACTGCTGGCAGAGCTTTCTTGCCGAGTAAACCGAGCGCGTGCACGAGGCTTTGAGGTTTCTCCTTCGGGAAATCTGCCCAGAATCTCGATGAGAAAAATAGAGATCCTGATCTCTATTTTCTCGTTGGGATTCTTGTCGGCCTGTTTCCCGACGAGAAACCCGAGAGTGTGTATACTTACTTGTTGTTGTTGAAACCCGCGCATGCTCAAAATGACTTTGACGCATGCGCGGTAGCTTCTTAGGCATAGGTAGGGTGCAGCAAGATGGTGGCGACGGCATTGAATCTGACAAGCGCATGCTTGTCGAACGCAATGACGTCACGTGTCTGGCCCGTGTGTACAAGGCTTAAAAGATTACATTTGCTATTTGAAACCCATAAAGCAAAAGTAGTGGTAAAAAAGCTATGTATTAAACAAATCATTAGTATTAATTCTTTGTTTTCCATATAACTAAGTTTACGTTGGAGACTTCCGAACTCATAGACCCAGGAGTGATGGAGCTTCATTCACTGCCTGTAGTTGTGCCCTTGCTCTTGATATCACATGACAAGTCATAAATCCAATGTAAAATGTGAGGCAGAATAAGAACTATTACAGTCACCATGGAGCATGTATAATATTTTGTTACCAAAGTTACTTCTTCCACGGGAATATTGGTGCTGCATGGATTGTTTAAGTTCAGGAAAAGTTGAGAAGTGAAAGGAATTCTCTCCAATGCAAAGTAAAATCCCCTCTAGGGCCCCGTACACACGACCGAACATGTCCGATGAAACTGGTCCGCAGACCAGTTTCATCGGACATGTTCGGTCGTGTGTACGGCCTATCGGACAGGTTTCTTGGCCTAGCGGACAGGTTTCCAGCGGATAAAAGTTTCTTAGCATGCTTAGAAACTTGTCCGCTGAAAACCTGTCCGTCGGACATGTCCGCTGGTTAGTACGTCTAACCAGCGGACCGAAATCCCACGCATGCGTCGAATTGATTCGACGCATGCGTGGAAGCATTGCACTTCCGTGTTTGAGAACGTCGGTGTCTTCTACGTCACTGCGTTCTCTGTCCGCGGGGATTTTGGTCTGATGGTGTGTACACACATCAGACCAAAAGCTCCCAGGAGACATGTCCGATGAAAAAGGTCCACGGACCGTTTTCATCGGACGTGTCTCCTCGTGTGTACAGGGCCTTAGACAACTACTACCAGATCAGGGGTCATTTTTAGAAGATTTCCCCATCATTCCACTTCTGGTGAAACTGTAACTGTTTAACCCACCACTTTCAGTCCTGCTGACAGTGAACACCAGGATAAAAATAGAGGACAAATAGAGGGCAAATATCTCCAACAGGGACACTACACCACACTATAGCAAAAGCTGAAAAAATATATTCTAGGTGTATCTAAACAGATGGCGTGTAAAGTTTTATTATTTTCTTTGAGTAGAGAAGTCTGTCCCCTGCCAGCTTGGTGCAGAGAAAGACCCTTGCTTCTAGTGTGGAAGCACAGACCTCTACAGAGGTCAGTCCTAGAGCTCATCGTTTAACCGGAAGCATGTCTTCTGCTGATTGTTGAGCTCTGTGACTGACTAAGCAGGGTGCCTGTCAGACATAGGCAGAGAGACCACTGCTTCCACACATAGAGCTAGGGTCCTTCACGTCAGCATGGTGGCAGGGGACAGGCTTTTCTACTTAGGATGTGGTTGCTTTATAAGGAAAACAAACTATAAGACTTTGAACACCTGTATTTTGATGCACCTGGAATGTATTTACCTGATTTAAACTTAGTTTAGTTGGGCAACTGCTGTTAACAGTTGTTAACTGTTAACTTGAATGAAGGTTAAAACTGATATCCAGGATTAAGAAAAAGTTACCCTTACAGTGGGATCCATTCCACACTACAAGGGTTAATGCAGTGCCGGACCAAGACATTGTGCTGCCTGGTACCAAGAATGAAATGCTGCCACCCCAAAAAAAAAATTACGCCCACCAAAATGCCCCCACATCCATTATTTTATATCATGATAACTAAAGTGGACCTATCATGGCTCTATACATGTATATAGGAGTATAAAAAGGACCTGTTATGGCTCTATTCATGCAATTAACCCCACAGTGGAGCGGAGAGCGGAATGGGATTAGCGGTCGGGGCAGCAATTAGCCCCACAGTGGAGTGGAGCTGGTGGAATGGGATGGCGTGCGGGCAGGAAATTTGCTGCCCCCCTGAAAGTGCTGCCTGGTACAATGGTACCATCGGGTCCCATGGTAGGGCCGGCCCTGGGTTAATGCTTACTTGGTCTAGCAAGATTGGATTACAGTGAAATAATTACCCTATTCCTCTGGCTTCCTCCTCTTCATAAGAATGATCCTCCAAAGTCAGACCCCTTTACTTCCTGACCATTTTACCTTATCACATACAAAGCAAAATCATTGGGCATGTGTTTTTTCTTCTACTACTCCATTAAGGCTGAGTCAACTGGCCAGGTGAGTGCATGCTTAAGTAAAAACGTGCTACACCACGGGCATTACAGGAATTAAATTGTCACACCACGTGTACAGAAGGGACATCTCTGTAAGAGCTGAAGCAAGATGTAACAGAAACAATCTTACAACAGCTATAACCAATAACCAAATCCACTAAATGGATCATCCTTTGAAAATGTCTGCACAAAATGTACAGCCTGTCTATCAACAGACTATTAGATATGTTCTGCCTGATGACTGGGTAATGCGTTGGAAAATTTAGTTTCTCAGGGGAATCCAAAACATATCTGGCCATTTTCTTCATACTCTTTAATGATTTTCTTCGTCATATAAAAAACAGATTACATCCGTATTAAACCATAAAATTATGTTTTCTTGTTACACAAATGGCATAATCTATTCAATATCGCACAATTTTTCGGTTTCTTTTCCCCCCTTCTCCCTCCCCCCCTTCTCCCTCCCCTCTTCTTTGCTATCTGAATCAATGGGTTTTCCTTTCACACGGGATATCCCGTTTTTTTTCCAGCCATGGGTTCCATATTTCACCAAATTCCCTGATGTTCCTTCTCTTAATGTATACTACCTTCTCCTTCCATATTGTTTCAGTTACTACATTAGTCCACTCTCTTATTGACGGGGGATTCTCTGCTTGCCACCTTTGTGCAATTAATTTTCTTGCTTGAAAGAGGCACCTTAACACTGCTTTTATTGTATTGGCTGCTCCGCTAATTTCTTCCCCTAAACCCAAAATACACATTCTGGGGTCCATCTCCAACTTCATTTTATATGTCATATTTATGACATTGAGGATCCCTTGGCAATACCTAAACAATTTCGGCACCTCCATAGCATGTGTATCAAGTCCCCCGTGTCCTGGCATCTGGGGCATCTCGCGTCTATTATCCACCCAAAATTAAATAATCTTTTTGGTGTGTAATAGGTCCTATGTATCATCTTCAGGAATGAAAATTTCTGTGCGGGCGAGACTGTCACCATGTGTCCTCTCTCCAATATCTTCCTCCATTGTCTATCTGTTATAGTCCCTAGATCTTCCTCCCATTTCTCTCTACTTTTAAGCTATTCTGGGCCCTCAATGTTTCCCTCGCAAATGTATGGATAGATTTCAGAAATATACCCCCTCATCTCGCTTATACCGTCCAATTTTTGTGCGATGGGGGACCTATCCCACATTGATCCTTCTCTGTCAAACTGGACGTTTAACCTCCCTGGCGGTATGATTATTTCAGATTTTAGGCGCTGAAAGCGGTACCATTATTTTGCATGGAAATTTGGCGTTTTACATTGTAGGCCTGTAATTCTTAGGAATAACTCACTTAAATCTGTCCAAACAAGAGTCTAGTAGACATCTCGGGTATGATTAAGTTTGAAAAACAAAATCATAAATTATAATATAATAAATAACTATAAATAATTATAACAAATAATAATATAAATATAATAAAAGTTATTCAATAATGTAATTAAATCAAAAACACTGAAATTTGCTGAGTTGCAGAATTGTCGCTGTCATTAATTTTTTTATGACGAATCTCCCCACAAATCGCTATTGCTCAATTCTGCAAGTGATTATATTTTATTATCGCTGTTTTCTAGCTGGTCTAAAATAACTTTTGACATAAAGGGACACTTTTTGGTTGCTATGGACAATCTACAGTTTGCAGGTAGAAAGAACAGTTTTTATTATATAAAAGTACATGTAGGACACTGGGCAGACCACTAGGGACAAAGGGGGTGTGTGTTTATTACATACAGTACTGTAATCTGTAAGATTACAGTATACTGTATGTACTGTGTTTATTTACTTTTTTGAATTTGGCGCCATTCTCCGCCCCTGTGCGTCGTAACGTCACAGGAAACGGAGCTCGGCGGCCCACAGGCACTGTGTGAATCGAGCGAGGACGCCGCTCGATCACACAGCGGAGAGGCATCGTAGGATCCAGGGACAAGGTAAGTAAACCATGCCTGTGGATGCTGTGAGGCGGCCCCGAGTCTGGCTCGGGGTTACCACTTTTGGTTCTGAAATTCCACCCTGAGCCAGACTCGGGAATACCGCCAGGGGGGTTAAAGCATGTCTAATTTGGAGATATCTATAAAACGTATAATTGGGTACGTCGTATTCCTCTCTTAAAGCGGCAAACATTTTTAAGGTTCTTTTTTCATATAACTGAGCCAATCTAACTATCCACTTTACTGCCCATTCCCTAATTCCCCCCACTGTCTCCAACTCCTGGCAGGGGCGCATATTCTGTCACTCCACCCTGTCCTCCCAGTGACTTTACTGCCTTCCACACCTTAATGGCCATCTTGACCGTGGGGGTTTTATTAATAAATGAGTTTGCCTCCAACACCTCTACTACTGTTTTATGGGGTGCCCCCAGGGCCGGCCTTTGGGGTGTGCGAGCTGTGCGGCCGCACAGGGCGCCATGGGCAACAGGGGCACCGTGCAGCCATCCAGAGGCGTACTAAGGGGGGGGGGGCGAGCCGCACTGAACAGGGGGGGCTGCACTGAACAGGGGGGGCTGCACTGAACGGGGAGAGGCAACACTGAACAGGGAGGGCTACTCTGAAGAGGGGGCTACACTAAAGGGGGGTCTGCATTAAACGGGTGGATAGACTGAAGGGGGGTCTGTGTAACATGCAGGGGGTCCAGAGGTGCAGGGTGCTGTGTAATGTAAAGGGGTCCAGAGGCGCAGGTTGCTGTGTAATGTAAAGGGGCCCAGAGGTGCAGGGTGCTGTGTAATGTAAAGGGGCCCAGAGATGCAGGGTGCTGTGTAATGTAAAGGGGTCCAGAGGTGCAGGGTGCTGTGTAATGTAAAGGGGTCCAGAGATGCAGGGTGCTGTGTATGTTTAGGTGACCAGGGGGCGAGGGGTGAAGATGGGGGGGCGCCACAGGATTAGCTCGCACAGGGCGCCTGAACACCTAAGGCCGGCCCTGGGTGCCCCCAAGATCATTAGGCCTCCATTTGTATCTCCTCCTGGCTCTGTTCTTACTCCTATATGCTGCAATTGTGCTGGCAGGAAATAGCAACGTGGGTGTGGTATAGCCATTCCCCCCTCTCTTATTGATAATTGTAGGGTTTGTAACCCTCCTGCCCCCTGTACTGTGTCCACTTACCCTCCCCCAATACTGTACCCCCCTAATGCAGTTACTTTTTATTGTTTGGATTTTTTTTCCCCATTTTTCCCCATTATGGGTGTGAGTGGGGCTTTAGGTCTATATTTTGCCTAAGGCCTCACAAAGCCTACAGCAGCATCTGGGTCTATGCTTGTTCTGTTGAAAGACTTACTGACTGGTTTACCAGGTGAAAATAAAATAAAAAAGGCCTGTTGTGCCCTCCTGCTTCACCCTGTACTGTACCCTCCTGCCCCCTTTACTGTGTCCACTTACCCTGTACTGTACCCCCCTAATGCAATTACTTTTTATCGCTTGGAATTTTTTTCCCATTTGTGTTATTTGGGTACAGCGTCGCACAACCGCACAATTGACAGTTAAAGCAATGCAGTGCCGTGTTGCAAAAAATGGCCTGGTCAGGAAGAGGGTAAAACCTTCCAGGGCTGAAGTGGTTAAGGATTGTTAAGCTGCAATATATCACATTTTCTTTAGCTTAATAGCACTTTATAAGTGCATTTCTGGCAGATCAAAACTCTTTTTGTACCTGTAGGGTCTTTCAATAGATAAAGCATGGAGAAATGTGCATGTATTGCAGAGATGTACTGCATATGTTTTTTTATTATTTTTTACTAACATACATTTAACATGACACATTTCAGCTGCTCGTTCCAATGTAACCTTTGCTGCCTTTTTGAAAAATGTTTTCCTTTTTTTATATCACAAGTAAAAAAGTGCAAATGTTCAAAATATAATTTATTACTATTATTTGAATTATTATTTATTATAATTTTTATTTAAATTATTATTATTTAAAAAAAAAACTGTAGTTCATTACAACTGGGCTTCTTTTCAGAAATGTACAGTGCATTAACCCACAACAACCAATCATTAGCCATCTAATAAAGGAATGAATTAGCAACTATTGTTTACTGTAAAAAAATATTCAATATTAAATGTGATAGAGATTAGTCAAAATTTAAGAAAGACCCAGGAGCATCATCCCAGACATATATATATATATATATATATATATATATATATATATATATATATATATATATATATATATATATATATATATATATTATACAATTAAAGCACAAACATAAGGGACTTTATTTAATGCCGCCAGGAACATATGCACCAATAGAACACATAGGATACTGTTTAAAATACACCATTTGTATTGTAAAGAATGGACAGAATGGGATATGTCCCATAAAATTTGGAAGCACAAATACAAGACACTGTAAAACCATAAGGATGATTGTATAGGCCTTACAGTAAGCAATGCCAACAGCAGTGTTTTCTTCCCCCAGATGGTTTGGACAGTTTATCTTATTGTTATTAATATTTGTGTTAATATTTGTACCCATTATTTTTTGGTTATTTTCTGTTATTTGCTGACTTGCTCTGTTTATGTTTTATGTTTGTTTTAGACTAAATGTACCATCCTTTGGTCAAGCATACTTAATGGATCACTAAAGGAATTTTTTCCTTTACCTTACTGCAGTACTGGTTTCATGTCCTCATTGCTCATTTTTGCTTTGATGTTGCTGTAAAACTGCTCTGATCTCCACACTTCCTGGTTGTCTGGCTCCTTATAACCATCGTACTGGGAGCTTTTCACGATGGTCTAAGCTGTCATTACGGTGTGTCTAAAACTCCTCAGAACCAATCAGATTCACTTTAAAAACAATCACTGCCCTGGATTTGTTTGTTTTTGTTCTGTGGGTCTCTTTACTTCACATAAACATGAAACCAGTTTAAAAACTAAAGTGAAACTACAGGCACATTATATGATTGAATTTAATCTATTTTGAATCATTTTTAACCAGTTCCCGACCCCCGCATGTACATATACGTCCACAATATGGCACGTACAGGCACATGGGCGTACACGTACGTCCTCGCCTATTAGCGGGTGGGGGGTCCGATCGGGACCCCCCCCGCTACATGCGGAGGTCGGGTCCGCTCGGGGAGCGATCCGGGACCACGGCGCGGCTATTTGTTTATAGCCGCTCCGTCGCGATCGCTCCCCGGAGCTGAAGAACGGGGAGAGCCGTGTGTAAACACGGCTTCCCCGTCCTTCACTATGGCGGCGCATCGATCGCGTCATTCCCTTTATAGGGAAGACACGATCGATGACGTCATTCCTACAGCCACACCCCCAAACAGTTGTAAACACATACTAGGTGCACCCTAACTCCTACAGCGCCACCTGTGGTTAACTCCCAAACTGCAACTGTCATTTTCACAATAAAGAATGCAATTTAAATGCATTTTTTGCTGTGAAAATGACAATGGTCCCAAAAATGTGTCAAAATTGTCCGAAGTGTCCGCCATAATGTCGCAGTCACGAAAAAAATTGCTGATCGCCGCCATTAGTAGTAAAAAAAAAAAAATTAATAAAAATGCAATAAAACTATCCCCTATTTTGTAAACACTATAAATTTTGCGCAAACCAATCGATAAACGCTTATTGCGATTTTTTTTACTAAAAATAGGTAGAAGAATACGTATCGGCCTAAACTGAGGAAAAAAAATGTTTTTATATATGTTTTTGGGGGATATTTATTACAGCAAAAAGTAAAAAATATTGCTTTTTTTTCAAAATTGTCGCTCTATTTTTGTTTATAGCGCAAAAACTAAAAACCGCAGATGTGATCAAATACCACCAAAAGAAAGCTCTATTTGTGGGGAAAAAAGGACGCCAATTTTGTTTGGGAGCCACGTCGCACGACCGCGCAATTGTCTGTTAAAGCGACGCAGTCCCGAACTGTAAAAACACCTTGGGTCTTTAGGCTGCATATTGGTCCGGGGCTTAAGTGGTTAAAAGGAATCAGTTAACTTTTATGTCTCTATACCCTGTAAACCGTCATTTCAGCAAAAACATTTTTTTCCTTTAGTGATCCTTTAAGGTGGTCAAGATCCTGATGAAGCGGATGTTTTTACAAAATGTGAAAACACCATGCGCTATTGTCATCGGTTACTGTAATGCCTATACAATCACTTTTATGGTTATGGTGTCTTGTATTTTTTCTTTAAATTTTTATGGGACAGTTCTGCTCATTCTTTGCAATAAAACTTGTGTAATTTTAATAGTATCCTATTTTTTTCTGTTAATGCATATGCTCCAAGAAACATAATTAAAGGACCCTTATTTTGGTTTTATACAGGTGATACTCGAAAAATTAGAACATTGTGCAAGAATTCATTTATTTCACTAATGCAACTTAAAAGGTGAAACTAATATATGAGATAGACTCATTACATGCAGAGCAAGATAGTTCAAGACGTGATTTGTCATAATTGTGATGATTATGGCTTACAGCTCATGAAAACCCCAAATCCACAATCTCAGAAAATTTGAATATTGTGAAAAGGTGCAATATTCTAGGCTCAAAGTGTCCCACTCTAATCAGCTAATTAAGCCATAACACCTGCAAAGGGTTCCTGAGCCTTTAACCGCTTGAGGACCGCCACACAACGATATACGTCGACAAAATGGCACGGCTGGGCACAAGGGCGTACATGTACGTCCCCTTTAAGATCCCAGTCGTGGGTCGCGAGCGCGCCGCCGGCGGCGCGCTTGCTACCCAGTCTTCTTCTCCATGACTGTCCCCGCGGGAACAGCAGACCTGATCGCCACCGGTGTCCCACGATCGGGTCACAGAGAGGAAGAACGGGGAAAGGTAAGTGTAAATAAACATCTCTCCGTGCTTCCTAGTGTGGCTGTCACTGATCGTCTGTTCCCTGTCATAGAGAACGACGATCAGTGACGTCACACGCACAGTAAAAATCACTCCCTTAGGGCACACTTAACCCCTACAGCCCCCCCTCCTGGTTAACCCCTTCACTGCCAGTGTCATTTTTACAGTAAACAGTGCATTTTTAAAGCACTGTTCGCTGTAAAAATTACAATGGTCCCAAAATAGTGTCAAAAGTGTCCGATGTGTCCGCCATAATATCGCAGTCACGATAAAAATCGCTGGTCGCCGCCATTGCTAGAAAAAACAAATTATTAATTAAAATGCAATAAAACTATTCCCTATTTGGTAGAAGCTATACATTTTGCGCAAACCAATCAATAAACGCTTATTGCGTTTTTTTTTTACCAAAAATATGTAGAAGAATACGTATCGGCCTAAACTGAGGGAAAAATGTTTTTTATATATTTTTGGGGGATATTTATTATAGCAAAAAGTAAAAAAAAAAAAAAAAATTTTCTAAATTGTCGCTCTATTTTTGTTTATAGCGCAAAAAATTAAAACCGCAGAGGTCATCAAATACCACCAAAAGAAAGCTCTATTTGTGTGAAAAAAGGACACCAATTTTGTTTGGGAGCCACGTCACACGTCCACGCAATTATCAGTTAAAGCAACGCAGTGCCGAATCGCAAAAAGGGGCCAGGTCCTTAAGCTGCATAATGGTCCAGGGCTTAAGTGGTTAAATGCAGGGCTGTTTTAATGACAGGGCACACCTTGGCACTGCCCAGGGGCCCCTGCTGCATGGGGGGCCCCTGCCCTTTCCCCAAAGCAGATGATCCTTGAGCCCGGGCTGCCCTTCTACATCCCAGATATCCCCCCCAGCACTCTGACCCCTCTACACCCTAGATATCCCCTACCTCCTACTTACTTGATTTCTGTTTACCTGCACTGTCTCCATCGTAGGGGCCCCCAGAGCATTACTTTGCCCAGGGGCCCATGATGCTATAAAGACGGCCCTGGTTAAATGGTCTCTCAGTCTGGTTCAGTAGGAATCACAATCATGGGAAAGACTGCTGACCTGACAGTTGTGCAGAAAACCATCATTCATAAGGAGGGAAAGCCTTTAAAGGTAATTGCAAATAAAGTTGGAGGTTCCTAAAGTGCTGTATCAAAGCACATTAATAGAAAGTTATGTGGATGGGAAAAGTGTGGAAGAAAAAGGTGCACAAACAGCAGGGATGACCACAGCCTGGAGATGATTGTCAGGAAAAGCCCATTCAAAAGTATTGGGGACTTTCACAAGGAGTGGACTGAGGCTGGAGTCAGTGCATCAAGAGCCACCACACACAGACGGATCCTGGACATGGGCTTCAAATGTCGTATTCCTCTTGTCAAGCCACTCCTGGACAACAAACTACGTCAGAAGCGTCTTACTTGGGCTAAAGAAAAACACACCTGGTCTGTTGCTTAGTGGTCCAAAGTTCTCTTTTCTGATAAGAGCAAATTTTGCATCTGATTTGGAAACCAAGGACCAGAGTATGGAGGAAGAATGGAGAGGCACACACTGCCAGATGCTTGAAGTCCAGTGTGAAGTTTCCACAGTCTGTGTTGATTTGGGGAGCCATGTCATCTGCTGGTGTTGGTCCACTGTGCTTCATTAAGTCCAGGGTCACCGCAGCCATCTACCAGGAGATTTTGGAGCACTTCACACTTCCTTCCGCAGATGAGCTCTATGGGAATGCTGACTTCATTTTCCAGCAGGACTTGGCACCTACCCACACTGCCAATAGCACCAAAACCTGGTTAAATGACCGTGGGATTACTGTACTTAATTGGCCAGCAAACTCGCCTGACCAGAACCCCATAGAGAATCTATGGGGCATTACCAAGAGAAAGATGAGATATGAGACCAAACAATGCAGAAGAGCTGAAGGCCGCTATTGAAGCATCCTGGTCTTCCATAACACCTCAGCAGTGCCACAGGCTGATAGCTTCCATAAAAAAGAAAATTAAAGCTGCGCCACTAAACAGAATTGAGAATAAAAAGTCCACTGAAACTCAAATAAGTAAAGTCCCAATGTGCACACAAATGGTCAATTCTGAAGATAAAATCCTCCAAAACTTCAACACCACCATGACATCAAATGTGTTTTCACACTGAAGTGAAGACCCACCACCAGTGCTTTAACTGGGCCGGAAACGCGGCGGTACTCAGTACCGCCACTTCCAAAAATGGCCCTGGAGAGTACCAGCACCTCTCCGTGCGCCCAGTACGTGGGTTTCCCGTACCGGAACGCAGCCCCAGGCCAGGAATATGATGATCAGTGGCGGAACTACCGCCATAGCGACCCACGCGGGCGCTATGGGGCCCGCAGCCGAGTGGGGCCCGCTGATGGGGAGGCAGATCGGTGCGCTTTGACAGTTACAGAACCGATGCTGTGTATCTCTCCCTCCTGTCGGCATCATTTCTGTAACTGTCACAGCGCACCGATCTGCCTCCCTGTTCTAGCCACATGTGATCCTCCTATAGGTGCCTGGTCTCCCCCCAGTGCTGCCTGCTTTCCTCTCCCTAAAAGCTGGGGGACACTGTGAGAGCGGGGGAGGGCTTTCCTGTCTTAATGCACAGGCACTTCTGTGAACTGCCCAGGGGTCCTAGTTGCATGGGGGGCCTTTGAAGTTTCCTCCCAGCAGGTTCGGGCAGCAGTGGTAACAGGTCTCCTCACGTTGGCTTTACAGGTCAGTTCTGGCTGTGTCTGCAATGCTCTCTCTCTCTCCCTGGCATCTTCCTCCCCTCCTCAGCCACTATCTGGCCGGCCGTCCTGCCCCCTGTCGTCCTCACACAGATCCATTCATCTTTGCCTGTCACACTGCTCCTCTCAGATGGTTGTTATCTCTCCCCCTCCCTTCCCTGACTTTTCCCTGCAGACACTTTACCTTCACACATGTGTGTGTGTGTCCCAGGATCTACAAACATTACAAATGTCTGGAACAGTGGCGGCTGGTGCTCAAAATTGGGGGGGGCGCAAAAAAAAAAAAAAATTGAAGCCTCACTGTGCCCATCACATGCAACCACTGTGCCATGCCACCAAATGCAGCCACTGTGCCATCAATTGTCACCACTGTGCCATGCCATCAAACAGCAACTGTGCCATCAATTGTCACCACTGTGCCATGCCATCAAACGCAGCTACTGTGCCATCAAACGCAGCCACTGTGCCATCAATTGTCACCACTGTGCCATGCCATCAAACGCAGTCACTGTGCCATGCCATCAAACACAGCCACTGTTCCATCAATTGTCACCACTGTGCCATGCCATCAAATGCAGCCACTGTGCCCCTCAATTGTTGCCACTGTGCCAATTGTCACCACTGTGCCCTTTAATTGTCACCACTGTGCCCCATGATGCCACTGTGCCCATTGTCACCACTGTGCCCCATGATGCCACTGTGCCCATTGTCACCACTGTGCCCCATTATGCCACTGTGCCCCATTATGCCACTGTGCCCCATGATGCCACTGTGCCCCATGATGCCACTGTGCCCATTGTCACCACTGTGCTCCATGATGCCACTGTGCCCCATGATGCCACTGTGCCAATTGTCACCTCTGTGCCCTTTGTCACCACTGTGCCACATGATGCCACTGTGCCCATTGTCGCCCCTTTCCCTGTAAAAAGCACTTACCTGAATTTATCATTTATGTTCAGTAGCTCTTTCTACAGTAGCTCTTTTTCAGGGTACTTTCTAAGGGTATTTTCATGTTCAGTATTGGGGGGGGGGGGAGCACCGGCGCCTAATAGAGTACCGGCACCTCTTTTGGCCCACTTAAAGCACTGCCCACCACCGAGTATTAAAGCCGCTTACCAGAAGGGCAAGTTCGATTAGCAATCGGCTATAGCCCAGCCACGGCCTTTAGAGACTGTAGTGGACTCACAGGGTTAAAAGTTTCCAGATCAAGCTTCCAGCGCATTCACAGGCTCATCCAGATGAACATGGATAGAGAAGAGGTGCACCAAAGCGTAATTCCATAAAAATGCATTTATTTAAAAAAGGTGTAAGGGGTACTTACAAAGCAGATAAAATCATAAGACATAAAACAAATGCCGGCTGGCATTCCTAATATTAGCACCAGTGGGTTAAAAATGAATATTAACAACATAAAATATGGATAGAGAAGAGGTGCACCATAGCGTAATTCCATAAAAACGTATTTATTTAAAAAAGGTGTAAGGGGTACTTACAAAGCAGATAAAATCATCAGACATAAAATAAATGCCGGCCGGCAACCAGCGGAGCCCTTCCTCCTTAGCATAGTGACGTCACTGCGCATCCTCCCAGATGCGTTTTCATTGAAAACAGTCTGACCTATGACGAAGCGCGTCTGGAAGGATGCGCAGTGACGTCACCACGCTAAGGAGGAAGGGCTCCGCTTGTTATTTATTTTATGTCTGATGATTTTATATGCTTTGTAAGTACCCCTTACACCTTTTTTAAATAAATACGTTTATATGGAATTACGCTATGGTGCACCTTTTCTCTATCCATATTTTATGTTGTTAATATTCATTTTTAACCCACTGGTGCTAATATTAGGAAGAAATAAGCCTTCTTCCTCTTATCACACCAGCTTCTCTCCCAGATTCTCCACCTCTGAGCTGGTGAATCAGGAAGGGAGATATTTCAGTGGAAGAGCTGTGAAATCTTCAGATCTTGGTTTATTAAACTGGCCGTTTGTGACAAAACAGCCATGTGCTGTGATGAGAAGTGAAGAACATGTTCTCTGCTCCTCTGTTTATTAAACCGGCAATGCTCTGTGATAAGCCGTGATCATCATGATCTCGGCTTATCACGGTTTATTAAACGTACACCTCAAGTGGATTTAAACCCTCCATACACCCAGTGAAGTGAACAGCCTCAGATGATACACAGAGATTAACCAAATCTCCCTACATAGGTTGTATATGTATATCTGCTGTGTTCACATTTATATTTATATACTGTTTAGAAAGTTGAGATCATATTAGGAGATGTTATCTTCCTGGTTACCACAGAGTGTGATGTCTGGGTATAAAGCCAAGATACTGATTGGAGAAAAGGCACACACCCCCTCTCCTCATAGGCAGAGACTCTCAGAGCTGTTTTGTAATAGGAGCTGCTCTCTGCTACTCTATTTTAGCAAGCTCTTTTGACAAAAGATTCAAGCTGCTTTTGTCTAAAAATTTAAAAAATATGTCAGGAGTTCTCAGGCTGAGCTATAAGACTTAACTCATTGAAAAGAGCGGTGTTGCCAACTTACCAGATTGAAATTTACTGACACAACACGCAAAATTTACTGGCACAGCCAAGTTTTTACTGGCATTTCCAAAAATTACAAAATTTAAGTTTTAAGAGTAAATTAGAGAATTTAGGCTACAAACAAATACAATATGCAATTAGCAATATGATTTAAGGTAGATAATAAGGCAAAAAAACATATTTCTTATTTTATTTTTGATATAGTAAGTAATTAGCTCAGGGACTGGCCTCAGGAGGGCAAGATTAGAATGGGCGACGCACACACATAAAATTGACTCTCACAGTGACACTGACAGCAGTGTGCAGCAGCACAGATGATGATGATACCTCACAGACACGACACGTCCCCTCTTGAGTCACAGTGACAGTCTCTCTCCAAGCAAAGTAGCCCCTCCAGTCTAAATAGCACTCGGTCCCGGTCCCAGCCTGCCTTGCTCCCATACCGTCCTCCCGCACGCAATGCTCTGGTCGCTCTGCTTGGACCTTGACACCTCAAGACATGCTCAGGCACCGCCTTCGTCAGAGCTGCCCAATCACACTGTAGCCAGGGCTGGACTGGCCTACCGGGAAACCGGGAAAATTCCCGGTAGGCTGGCTGCCTGGCTGCGCCCGAGGCCGCTGTGAGGGCAGCGGCGCCCGGAAAAAATATGGCTGCGGCCGGGCCGACATTCACCTGCGCATGTTCCGACGGTAGCCGTGCTCGGGAAAGCTCGTACCCACTCGGCAAATTCCGGAAAGGCCGGCGCATGCGCAGTGACACGATTGCGCAGATCGGCGCCATTTTTAAAAACAAAGCAGTACCACGCCGCTCAGTGAGTTCTTGTCTGGCGCGCGTGTCTGCCTCTCCTATCCCCCCTCCCCCCTCCGCAGGCTCTGACCTCCTGTCCACCCCCACATCCTCTGACATCCTGTCCAGCCCTCACGCAGCATCTGACCTCCTGTCCACCCCCCCCATAGCCTCTGACCTCCTGGAACAGCCCTCATGCAGCCTCTGCCTCCTGTCCACCATCCCCCTGCAGCCTCTGACTACCTGTCCACCCCCTGCAGGCTCTGAACACCTGTCCACCCCCCCTGCAGCCTCTGACCACCTGTCCAACCCCCCTGCAGCCTCTGACCACCAGTCCACCCCCCCTGCAGCCTCTGACCTCCTGTCCACCCCCCCTGCAGCCTCTGACCTCCTGTCCACCCCCCCTGCAGCCTCTGACCTCCTGTCCACCCCCCTGCAGCCTCTGACCTCCTGTCCACCCCCTGCAGCCTCTGACCTCCTGTCCACCCCCCTGCAGCCTCTGACCTCCTGCCCACCCCCCTGCAGCCTCTGACCACCTCCCCTGCAGCCTCTGACCACCTGTCCACCCCCCTGCAGCCTCTGAGCACCCGTCCACCCCCCCTGCAGCCTATAACCTCCTGTCCACCCCCCCTGCAGTCTCTGACCTCCTGTCCACCCCCCTGCAGCCTCTGACCACCGTCCACCCCCCCTGCAGCCTCTGACCTTCTGTCCACCCCCCCCGCAGCCTCTGACCACCTCCTGGAACAGCCCTCATGCAGCCTCTGACCTCCTGTCCACCATCCCCCTGCAGCCTCTGACTACCTGTCCACCCCCCTGCAGCCTCTGAACACCTGTCCACCCTCCCTGCAGCCTCTGACCACCTGTCCAACCCCCCTGCAGCCTCTGACCACCAGTCCACCCCCCTGCAGCCTCTGACCTCCTGTCCACCCCCCTGCAGCCTCTGACCTCCTGTCCACCCCCCCTGCAGCCTCTGACCTCCTGTCCACCCCCCCTGCAGCCTCTGACCTCCTGTCCACCCCCCCTGCAGCCTCTGACCTCCTGTCCACCCCCCTGCAGCCTCTGACCTCCTGCCCACCCCCCTGCAGCCTCTGACCACCCGTCCACCCCCCCTGAAGCCTCTGACCTCCTGTCCACCTCCCCTGCAGCCTCTGACCACCTGTCCACCCCCCCTGCAGCCTCTGACCACCGTCCACCCACCCTGCAGCCTCTGACCTTCTGTCCACCCCCCCTGCAGCCTCTGACCACCTTTCCACCCCCCCTGCAGCCTCTGACCACCGTCCACCCCCCCTGCAGCCTCTGACCTTCTGTCCACCCCCCTGCAGCCTCTGACCACCTTTCCACCCCCCCCTGCAGCCTCTGACCACCCGTCCACCCCCCCTGCAGCCTCTGACCACCTGTTCACCCCCCCTGCAGCCTCTGACCACCCGTCCACCCCCCCTGCAGCCTCTGACCACCTGTCCACCCCCCCTGCAGCCTCTGACCACCCGTCCACCCCCCCTGCAGCCTCTGACCACCTGTCCACCCCCCCTGCAGCCTCTGACCTCCTGCCCACCCCCCTGCAGCCTCTGACCACCCGTCCACCCCCCCTGAAGCCTCTGACCTCCTGTCCACCTCCCCTGCAGCCTCTGACCACCTGTCCACCCCCCCTGCAGCCTCTGACCACCGTCCACCCACCCTGCAGCCTCTGACCTTCTGTCCACCCCCCCTGCAGCCTCTGACCACCTTTCCACCCCCCCTGCAGCCTCTGACCACCGTCCACCCCCCCTGCAGCCTCTGACCTGTCCACCCCCCCTGCAGCCTCTGACCACCTTTCCACCCCCCCCCTGCAGCCTCTGACCACCCGTCCACCCCCCCTGCAGCCTCTGACCACCTGTCCACCCCCTCTGCAGCCTCTGACCTCCTGCCCACCCCCCCTGCAGCCTCTGACCAACTGTCCACCCCTCTGAAGCCTCAGACCGCCTGTCCACGCCCCCTGCAGCCTCTGTCCACCCCTGACCACCTTTCCACCCCCCTGCAGCCTCTGACCACCCGTCCACCCCCCCTGCAGCCTCTGACCACCTGTCCACCCACCCTGCAGCCGCCTGACGAGTCGTGTCCCATTCAATGCTATGGAACCATTCTAATAGGAGCGACGCAAGTCGCTCCGACTTAGAAAGAGGTTCCTGTACGACTGCGGGGACGGCTCGAGGCGACCTGCATTGACTTCTGTACAGAAGTCGTTTTGCTGGTCGCCTCTGAAGTCGTCCTTAGGACGACTTACAGAGCCGCCCCCGGAGTCGAGCCGTGGGAGTGTGAACCGGCTCTAAATGGAGATATTTGTTTTTTTCACTTTTGTTTAACGTAAACACATTGCTAATAGCTTTAGCTACATGTTTATAGCCTAAATATTGATATTTGCACCAAAAAATTCAATTTTAGGCACTTTTTTTGCAGTGTCAGTAAAAGATGTGTCTGTGCCAGTAAATTGCATGATTTTTGCCAGTAAATTGGTGCTGTTTGTAAATCCAGTCTCTCTTAGCTATATGTAATACGCTCTTCAAATGTGCTTTAAAATGTATGGTTTTCCCTTTCATGAACCAAAAAAATGATGACGTTATGATGTTGGGCTGGTATAATATTGCTGTGGGGCTGGTATGAAATTATTTCCAGGGCTGGATTTTATTCCCAGTCCGGCCCTGACTGTAGCAAGCACTCGGATGGTCTCAGCCAGCTCTGGACCAAGCCGTGTGTCACAGCCATATTTTTTACTGGCAACCTTTTATTTTTACTGGCATTTACTGGCAGGAGAAAATTGCCTGTTTTTTACTGGCTGCCAGTAAAAATACTGGCGGTTGGCAACACTGGAAAAGAGATAACAAAATACTGCAAATATATGTGCCCAGCTCAAATTTCATGAACCGGGTTTACATCCACTTTAAGGCTCCCTGCTTTTGTGGCCATCTAGTCACCGTGCGCCCCTCCTGGCATTTTAGAGTGCCCGAGAGGGACAGGTGCAGCATCCATTCCCACTGCAGGTAACCTGTCAAAGTTGGACAGAGCTGAACACTGTACCGAGGGGTACGGGGGTCTAGGGCCCTGTCCTTTTAGGGATGAAGGTCCAGAACACAGGTCTTTGGTACAGTTTTCAGCCCCATACAGCCGTAGCCTACCATAAACTTTGACAGACAGTCTGCAGCAGGGTTGGATGCTGTACCTGTCCCTCCCGGGTACACTAAAATGTCAGGGGGAACATGCTGCAGCTGGATGGCCCCATGTGCAAGGGACCTAGGTGGAAAGCTTTCATTAGTTAGTTTAAGTACATTTATATGTATTAGTGAATACTACTGTAGGGTATTTACTGAGGCATTACAGCAATTACAGCAATAAAGAACTGACTCACATTTAATACAGATATATGGACTGAGATGCTTGGATTGCATTTATGTGGTCAAGTACTGTACACGTACAATATTTAGGTCTGGGTGCACCTGTGATGCAGTCTGGTCTCTGATTGAATAAAATTGGACATGGTTTTGGATATTTACTACTTGCAGTCACATTTCACCGCTGTGTGATCAACACTCTGCCTTGTGACCACATGGGCTACCCCTGACTAACCTTGAGGCTTGGTTCACATATGCTGCTGCCATAGCTCACAGCATGGGGTCCGGTGCGTCCCTGATCACCGATTTAGGTGCTAATCAGGTCCGAATGTTTGCCTGAATTTGCACGTGAACAGGAACCAAAGATGCCCAGGGCCCCTTTTAAATGCGGACCATTGCCGCCCTGGAGCTGTGTGAAGGGGCTTCATTCAGAACTGTGTGAACCCGGCCTTACTGTGCATTCACTCACTTACTATTCACATTAAATCTTCTAAATTATGATAAATAGTAACTTGAATTAAGTATTGGTCTTAATATCTATACCTATGACATTTTGTAACATAATTAAAAAAGTAAAAAGTAAACTTTATATTTTTCAATTTACCTTAGTAATTGCAGACACTGCAAAAGTTCACTTTAAAAAATGACAGTCTCATTTACTCTCATTTATTTTATTTTTTTCTGCTTGCAGAAATCAGTTCCCACCAGGAAAACAAAACTTTTTTATTTCGTTTTAGATTTAGAGTGGGGAAGTACTGGAACCAGTTTTTATTTTGATAAAATGTCCCTTTCTGTCCTGGTGACAATAGTATTATCAGAAATTTGCAACAAAAATACAGATATAGTACAAACAAACATTTTTGGTAACTCTAAAGGAAAAGTGCAAAAGACGATTGTATAATGTATGGCTAGCCGTACCGTAGTAAGATAGTATTTTTTTTCTGCCTGTATTGGTACTACACATTTACCTTAACTTCCTGTCTGGTAAAGGTATTCTCACTAAACAGGTAGTGAGGGATCCCCAGTTGTCAATAAAAGCCCTAGATAATTCAAAAACTTTCCCACTTAAGTCAAAACTAAAACAAAAAAAATGTTTTAGTGGGAAATGCACTTTAATAATTTACAATAGTAAACCTGAGTACCTGTAAGTGCTCCAATCTGTCTTTTAGTGACTCCAGCATTCTTTCCATTTGGGGAATTCCAGGTGGTGTCACCTCTGGTGGGTCTTCCATTGTGTTTGGTGGGGCACTTGGCTTGCGATAGGAGTCATGCGATGGTTGTTCCCGATACTCCCGGTGGGTAAGATGATGATATTCGTGGTCTCTGTTATGTCCATGAATATCTTCATGCCCATGAGGATGCTCTCTCTCATGACCATGTTCTCGCTCATATCCATGATCTCTTTCATGTCCATAGTCTCTTTCATGCCTTTCTTCCCATTCATGACCATGCTCTCTCTTGTGTCCATGTTCTCTCTCATGGTGTTCCAATTCGTGGCCATGTTCTCGTTCTTGTCCTTCTTCCCATTCATGGCCATGTTCTCTTTTGTGCCCATGCTCTCGTTCATGTCCATGTCCACTTTCATGTACAAGGCTACTTTCATGTCCTAAGCCTTCTTCATGCCCATGTTCCCTTTCTTGTCCATGTTCCGCAGAATGACCAGGACCCTCTTCATGTACTCTGCTATGAGGGTACCCCTCACAACGGCTCAATTTTACAGTCAACTCCCTAATAGTCTCCCTTTGATCTAAGATAGTCTCTTTTTGGTGAACCACTGTTTCACGAAGGTGAAGAATAGTTTCTTTTGCTTCTTCCTGCATGCCTACCCAATGCCCCCCTCCACCAGAACTATGACGCTGCACATTAGATTGGCAGTCCATATCCAGAGGCATCGGAGTGCAGACAAATTTCGGTAGAGAGTATTCGCTCCAACATATGTGTAACAAGAGAGTAAAGACTGTCAGAAAAAGTGAGAAAAGCTTCATTTTTTATCAAAGACGACACTCCTCTGTAGAAGATGGAATTTATGTTCCTTTTTGACTGCCACTCAGTCTCTCAATGTTCAAGTTGTCCTTCTTAATTGACAAATGACATTCAGAGGATTTAAAAATCTGATTTGCTGTGTTTCAGGTGTCACCTCCCTCTGTAATGATGAAATCCTCTTCTGTTGTTATTTCATGCCTATCTAGTTCCAGCAGCCTGGTCTGGAAATGGTATTAGTTAGAAGGCTAATGTTCTTAAATCTGCAGAAGGCCCCACCTACAGTCTCAGTGCCCTACATGCAGCAAGAGAAGATCAAAGACTTACTTTAAACATAGCTAATAAACTCAGGAGGACTTTAAGGAGATGATGCCCTGGTAAACTAGTATTGCCCTGGAATCACTTCAAGACAGTCAGTAAAAAATCTGTTGAGTTTAATAATCAACAGATACTAGGGCTAGAATCTAGAATACCCTACCTATATATTTTTTTTACATTTAAAAGACTGGAAAATATTACATACATACATATTTAAGCTAAAAGAAGGAAGAAAAGAATAGTAACACAATTAAATACCGTAATACATTTTTCTATTACTTTTTCTTTTATTATACAATTTTAGGATTTCTTTCTATACATTAAAACAAGTTCCAAAAAATGTACAATCGTTTGTTCTTTTTAATGCAGGTATTTAATAAGGATATGTCTCAGCATTCAATACACAAGTAATTTCCAACCAAAAATTCTTAATGTCTCCTGGGAACAATGACAAAATCTCCCAGGAGACATTGCGGCATCAAGGAAGTGACGGAATACCCGCACACTACCCGATGAATCCATAAACAGGTAGCGGCCAGTAACATAAAGGATTACTAAGGTTCGCTTGCCCCTGACAGTAACTCGAGCTGGGCATCGCCGCTTAGTGAAGGATTGGCTCGGGCGGCGCGGCTGCTCTTGGGTGCTCTAGTCCTGCAAAGGGAACTGCGTTCCTGCTGTGAAAAAAGTGCAGGAACTCCGTTCCCACGCGTTCCCACAGGACTTGAGCCCTGGATCCAGACACCCATACTAAACAGCTCAGCCAAGTTCTGGGCTTTCTTGCAGACCAAACTGCAGTTGAGCAAAACAGCCTGGTCAAGATCCCATGCCAGCTTATGAATGGATAATGAAGGAACAGTAAAGTAATTTCTGCAGTGGCGGCCCTTGCATTGTAGGTGCATGGGCACTTCCCCCCTAACATCTCCGCTGCCCTCCCTATCCATGTGCCCGGCCCATTTCAGGACGCCGGACACATGATTTACTATGGCAGGGATAGGCTCTAATGGGCTTCAAAATAGGGTGGGCAGAGCACTGCGTCCGGATCCCACTGTCATGATCACTTAGTGCCCCTGTTCCTCATTCCAGCACCCGGGTGTTGGCTGTTGCTTTTCACTTGTCTGTGTTCACATGCAGGTGATTGATCTGATCAGTCACATGATATAAGCAAACCGAACACTCTATCCCTTACTTGTGATAGAGACACTTACCTGCAATGTTCTTGATCAAGCCTCTTTTTTGTCTGCTTTCCTTTGCTTTGCTGTTGGATTTCCCTTTGTATGACCCGGATCGGATATTGGACTATTCACTGAACTCAGCCTGCCTTATTTTCTAGACTGTCATTGGATTGGATTTTGGACTATAACCTGAATGCAGCCTGTCTTATTACCTGGACTGTCATAGAACCACACTATCTGTCTGCTAAACTGCAAGTAGTCTGTTGTTTGCTCTGTTTGCGTCTGCCCTAGTGAGGTGGCCAGGCACTTTTAGCATTGTGTACAAGTCCTGGGGGCAACCAAGTACCGGTAGGCCTGCTTGTCTTAAAGGAAATGGGGCTGCTATAGGTGAAACACACAGTAACTAGCTATAGTGTCTGACCACCTGCATTGAGGTAGAGGTGACATTCGTGACACCCACTCTGTTCTGTGACGATAGCAAATTTGTTTTTGCTATTTTCACATTACCCTTCCTCCCCGCCAATCAGGAGGCAGGTCTGTGAGTCCTGTTTCTTTTTTTTTTTTTTTTTTTTTTTTAATTTTTTATTTCTCATCAAAAAGTCAGTCCTCACGGACCACCAATATACACACGTTACAGTAGCAAGAGTACAAATCAACCACAGTCACAGAGATACTTGTAGGTCTTTGGTTATACAAATAATGTCGCGGTGGGATATGAAGGCATGACTGGGAGCTCTCGGAACTTGTCTCTAAGAGGATACATCTGTCCCCAGTTGTCCTGGTATTGGGGTTCGATTGGGCCGACCTTCAGGTCTGTTTTCCATTTTCAGTAGAGAAGATAAAGTAAAAGTTAGAGAGGGGTATAGAAAAGTTTATCAGAGTGAAGACAGGGAGAGGGGAAGAGAGGCAGATAGGGGAGGGGAGGGGGGGGGGTGGTGGTGTCTGCACGAGCAGGGTCGGTGTAAAGCGCCCCCAAGGGGGCGTAACATGAGTCTAAGTCGTTCATGTACGTATAGGGCATCCTAAGGAACAGGCAACGTATCTGTCAGTGGGGTTGGAACTGGGCATTCGGTCTCTCTGAGGCTCTGTCCCTCATCTGAGTACTTGAAAATGTTGTAAAGCTGCCACGTCTCAGAGTATGTCTCGTGGCGTTGTTGGCTAGAGAGTATCAAGTCCTCCATTCGACTGATCTCGTCCACCTTATGCAGCCAAAGAGCCACAGTCGGGGGGTGAGGTGACTTCCATCGGAGAGGCACGCAGGCCTTGGCCGCGTCCAGGAGGTGGCGAACCACGGACTTCTTGTAGACCCCTGATGGCATGTTGGTTGCGTGCAGGAGGAAGTAGCCCGGGTCATCTGGTACCACGTATCCTGTGAATTTTTGGGCGATCCGTCGTACCTCTCCCCAGAAGCCCCTGATTCGTGGGCAGGTCCAAAGGATGTGCAGTAAGGTGCCCCTATCCCGCTGGCATCTCCAACAGACGCCAGCAGAGTTGGGGAACAATTTATTTAGGAGGTCCGGGGTCCTGTACCAGCGGGAGAGAATCTTATAATTCGTCTCCTGAGTTTTTGCGCATAGGGAGGATTTGTGTGTGAAGTGAAGTATGGTTTGTTTTTTGGCGGGCGAGAACTGTGTGTTCAGGTCCCTTTCCCATTTTTCCAGGGCTGGCAGCCGATATCCTCCAGATGGTGCTATCAGTATGGCGTACAGTAGGGAGAGAGCGTGTGGAAGCACTCCAGATTCCTCGCACATCTCCTCCAGTTCAGTCATTGGTACTTGTCCCGTCGGGGGGGCAGGGATGCTACTTAAAAAATGAGTCAGCTGATTTGCTCTCAAAAAATCGAGGCGGTAGGCGCCGTTGGGGTCTGTCAGTTCTGCTGCCGATCTCCATTTCCCCCCCGCACTGAAATGGGATGCCTGGAAGAGGCCATCCCTCATGAGGTTAAGAAACCTCCTATCCCGTAATCCCGGACCGAAGAGCGGGTGACCAATGATAGGTCTGAGAGGAGAGTCCCCAGAGGCCAGGGACCGCCGAGCCATAAGGTCCGCACAGACCCTAACCGTGTTTCCTATTAAGGGGTGGCTTCTAGTCGCAGGAGGGAGCGGGGCGGAGCACCAAGGTGCGCGTCGCAAGGAGATGTCGGTCTGATCTTGCTCTATTGTCGTCCACAGTTTATTATGTCCGTGACGGCACCAATCAATTAGTCTCACCAAATGAACTGAGTGATAGTAAGTCCGAATGTCCGGTAGGGCCAAGCCCCCATGTATTTTAGGGAGGGACAGGACCGATCTGTGTACCCGTGACTTTTTCCCCGCCCAGAGAAAGTGAATGAACGCTGAGTGTATTTGTTTAAAATACTCCCCAGGGATGCGAATCGGGAGGGCCTGCAGGAGGTACAGAAACTTGGGGAGGATCGTCATTTTTAAAATGTTAACTCTGCCTACCCACGAGTGCAGCCCGCTAGTCCACTGAGTTAACAGTTTCCGGACCTCTGCCAAAAGGGGTGGAAAGTTCAGTCGGTAGAGGTGCGAGAGTGTGGGAGGGATGAAAGTTCCTAGATATTTAAGCGCAACTGCCGTCCACCTCAAACCGAATCCCGTCCTAAGCCGTGCAAGGTGGTGCTGCGAAATCCCTATGCCCATGGCCTCTGACTTTGATAGGTTGATCTTTAGATTGGAGAGTTTGCCATAATTATCGAATTCCCGGAAAAGGGCTGGGAGGGAGGTGTCGGGGTCTGTGAGGGTGAAAAGCAGGTCGTCTGCGTAGGCGGATACTTTATATTGCGCGTTCGTGGTAACGACGCCCTTGATGTCAGGATTCAGCCGGACATGGCACAAAAATGGCTCTAGTGACAGAGCGAACAAAAGGGGCGAAAGGGGGCAGTTATCGGGAATGAGTCTGACAGTACCCCGTTAGCTCTTACTCGCGCCGTCGGACCGGTGTATATCGCCGTCACCCAATTTCTCATCGTTTCTCCAATCCCTACATGTTCCAGGGTCGCCATCATAAACCGCCAGTCTACCCGATCGAACGCCTTCTCGGCATCCGTTCCGACCAACAGACTCGGTGTTTTATTGATAGTCACCATGTGTATCAGGTTGAGTACCTTAATGGTATTGTCCCGGGCTTCCCTCAAGGGGACAAAGCCCACTTGATCCAGGTGTATCAGGCTCGGGAGGTGCCTCTGGAGCCTAGATGCCAAGATTTTGGTAAACAGCTTGAGGTCAGTGTTGAGAAGGGATATGGGGCGGTAGCTGCTACAGCTAGCTGGGTCTTTCCCTTCTTTCAGTATTACAGATATCTGGGCTTGCAGTGTGGTGGTGTGGAGTAATTTCCCTGAGCCCAGATCGTTAAAAAGTCTCACTAGATGGTGCCCCAAGGTCGGCAGTAACGTCTTGTAGTATGCTATGGTAAGTCCGTCAGGGCCCGGGGCCTTCCCCGGTTTGGCGCTCTTCAGCGCAAGCTGAACTTCTGAAAGTGTAATGGGGATTTCCAGATCTTCTCGGGCCTCCGTGGGCAGAGAGGGCATCAGTGACGATGAGATATAGTCTCTTATTGTGGTATTTGGGTAGGGGGTCTGTTCAAATTGTATAGCGAACTATAAAACTGCCCGAATTCCCGCGATATCTGTTGTGGAGTAGACTGTTTCTGTCCCGAGTTGGACAGCACGTGTGGGATATATGAGGCTAGTCGACGGGTTCGCAGTGTGTTGGCTAGCATTCTGCCACATTTATTGCCCGATTCGTACGTGGCCCGCCGGCAGGTCTGCAGTTGCCGCCTTGGCTCTGAAGAGTAAGAGATCTGTGATCTGCGCGCGAAGCACATCTAGTTCCGCGCCGATTTGCCTGCACGGGGTTATTTTATGTGAAGTCTCAAGTGTACTGAGCCGAGTAAGGAGCGAGCCCAGCTGTAGCGATCGCTCCCTCTTCAGCCTCGCGCCGTGCTTAATGAGCACCCCTCGGATCACTGCTTTATGCGCCTCCCACACTGTTCCCGCCTCGCTGCCCGGTGTACTATTAGTGGTAAAGTAATGTCCGAGTTCTGTGATGACCTCCGCCATGACCTCCGTATTCTGAAGAAGGCTCTCATTGAGCCTCCACATCGACCTCTGGCCATATTTTGGCTCCGAGAGGGAATACCTCAGGGTGACT
Source organism: Rana temporaria (assembly GCF_905171775.1). Taxonomy (NCBI): domain Eukaryota; kingdom Metazoa; phylum Chordata; class Amphibia; order Anura; family Ranidae; genus Rana; species Rana temporaria. The sequence continues at coordinate 92,302,642 of NC_053498.1, read as the reverse complement.
GGGGCGTGGTCAGACCACGTGATCGAACCAATAGTGATATTCTGAATCGCGTCTAGTTGACTATGAGGTATGAGGAAGTAATCTATCCTCGAATACACTTGGTGGGGTTTAGAAAAAAAGGTGTAATCTCTGTCACCAGGGTGGAAAAGACGCCAGGCGTCTACCAGTTGCATGGAGCGCAGAGCAGTGTCAATACACTTCCGCGTGTCTCGAGACAGGGACGTCCGTCCGGTTGATGTGTCTTCAGTCGGGAGCAGGGGTACATTTCAGGAGAGCAAGGGTAGCAGAGAGAGGGGAAAGAGAGAGGTAGAGGTAAAGAGCTTAAAGGGTAGGCCTCAGGTGCGGCCTCCAGGCAGCTTTAACTAAATTAGCCGAAATCAGCTATATGCGCTCTCTGGGGGTATCCCAGGGATCGAGCGCAACCCTAGTTGGGGGGATGTACTAGACAGGGACAGGGAGCGAGCCCCCAGCCCTTTCCCCCCGTCTCAGCCATAACTTGTATAGAGTGAAAACACATAACATGAACCGTTAATATGCAGAACATTCAGCATTGATTGCGAAACTGAACAGCAGAACGAGCAGTTTAAGAAACAAAACATAAGAGCATTGCAAACAAGTACAATAAGTGCAAACAGAGGACCCCTGGATTCAATCAGCCCAAGGGCTTGGGCATTAACAGCAAGAGTCGTGGCCCGATCCATCCAACCACCCCGCCCCCTCACCCCTGCCGTTCAGAGAGCAACGCTCCCCCTGGTGTCCCCCACTCCGTGGGGTGCTGCGCCGCCCTGGGGCTCAATAGTTGCAGGGTGTCTAGCCCCTAAGCAATGGCGGTGTCCTCTTCCCCTCCCGGCATGGGGCCCATAGAGAGATACCCTCCCCGAGTCGCGGAGCCCCCCCCGGGTGGCCCTCGTGTCACATCCCAACATTCCCCCCCAAACAGCCACCCCTTCCCCTCCCCTAGCGGCAAGATCTGTGTCCCTTATTCTGGGCAAGGGGACTAAAAATAAAACAAAATATACAAACAACAAAAGTCCACCTTGGGAGTCTCGGGCTCAGGGCTGGCAGACTTACGTCAGCTCTCAGTGCGGAGAGGGGACGCAGTGTCGAAAGTCCCAGCATCTGCGGGGTCCCGGTCGCAGCTGAGCTAACGTTCCAGGGGTATTGTGCCCAGCACTGGGGGGGGTGTGAAGCCCCGGGAGCTATATCGTCCCCCTATTAGAATCCCTTCAGCCGAAGAAGATCAAAAGATGAGGTCAGCTCCCCGGGGCACCCATAGTGAGGAGGAGAGGGGTCAGTACCGGATGTCACACGAGGCAAAGACCCGCAAGCGGGGCGGCCATAATCGAGGTACGCAGGGGGAGGGGGGGTGGGTCCCCCAGTCAAGGTCTATCCCGTCCGCCATCCGGGTCCGGGTGTCTCCAGGGGTGCGGGTAGCCGGGTGGGCGGCGCGGGTTTCTCCGGGGCAAGGAGCGTAGGGCCGGAAAGGTGTGGTGGCATGGGTGGAGGGATCAGATGCTTGGCCCACGGCCTACTCACGTGCCGCTCGTCCTCGAGCCGAGTTGCGGCGCCTCCTGCCTCTCTGGGGACGTGGGGCGAGGGGACCTCCGTACGCCGGTGCACCCGATCGTCCGGTCGGGCGCGGGAAGAACTGCAGCCAGTCAGGAACTTGGATGGGCTCCGCGCCCATGAAACGGAAGAGGTCTGGGAGGTCCGCAGCGGTCCGGAGGGTGAAGGCGCCGGCATCCTTCCGGAAAGTCACTGACAGTGGATACCCCCAGTGGTATGTATGGTCCGTTTGCCTGGCGAGGTCCAGAAGAGGGCGTAGTAGTGCTCTGCGTCGGAGGGTTGCTCTAGAGAGGTCAGGCATGATCCGGATCTGGGCACCGTCCATCTCTATGTCCCCGAGATCCCAGGCCTTGCGGAGGATTGTTTCCTTCTGGGCATATCGATGTAGGCGGCACACAATATCTCGCGGCCTGTCTTGATCCGCCGGCTTAGGCCCAAGCGCTCTATGTGCTCTGTCCAGCGTGACCACCGCCTCCGGATCCTCCAGCACCTCGCGGAAGAGGTCGATCACTTTGGCGCCCACATTCTCCGCCGCCGCCGGCTCGGGGACCCCGCGAATCCGCAGGTTACTGCGGCGGCTTCGATCTTCCACATCTTCCAAGTGGAGCTGAAGTGTTATAGCCGCCTCTCGGTGCTGGTCCCGGGCCTGCTCCAACGCTGACACCCGGTTCGCCAGGGAGGACACTGATTCTTCGCCCGAAGCCACTTGGTCCGTAAGTGTGGATACTTCCCCTCTCACTTCCTGAATGTCTCTCCTGTGTGTCTCCTCTAGCTTCAGTATCAGCGTTTCAATGTCCCGTCTAGTCGGTAAGGCCTGTAGCATGGCCTTGATGGCCGGGTCCAAGCCCACCGGCTCCGGAGCCTGTAGGTCCGCCATCTCCTCCCTTGGGGGGTCCTCCGGAGGGTCAGGGGCGAAAGTGAGCCAGTCCTCTGAACCACCAGGGTTCCATATTTGCCCAGTTGGATCCACCGCTGCGCCGCGTGGGGATACTCCCGGATGGTCTCGCGTCGCCAGTAGGCCCGAATCGGGGGAGACTTCCAGGCAGGTCTTGAAATATCTCTGGATATTCCCCGAGATCTTCGCGGAGGGTGTCCCTTTAGATGCTGCTCTAGTCCCGTATTTCCTTACGGGTATCATGCCGGTCTGAGTGTGTTTTTTGGCCGAAAATAGGGGGATCAGGCCGGGAGCTCAGATGGAAAGCTTCCTCACTCAGCCATGTCCAGGCCACGCCCCGAGTCCTGTTTCTAATTGGCCAAAGCACCAGGCGATCCAATTGGATGCCCAGTGCTTTGGAGATCAGAGAGGAAATGCGGGAGGAGCGGACACCGGAGCCACTGCCTGCACTCGATGAGAGGAGGAGAACGGGTAGGTGCATGATGTTCTGGAGTTCTGTATAGGAGTAGAGAGGAAAACAGGGGGGCTAGATGTAGCAGGAAAATAATAGATGATCTGGGCAGTGTAAATGTTCCCTTTAGTCAACATTGTTCATCAAATATTTAGCAAGTGACTCATTACTCTGCAATTGCTATAATTAAATGTATGCAGAAGAGGTAGTTAAAATGTCAGATCACACACACCATATAATAAAAAAAATAAAATTATATATATATATATATATATATATATATATATATATATATATATATATATATATATATATACAGTGCCTTGCGAAAGTATTCGGCCCCCTTGAACTTTGCGACCTTTTGCCACATTTCAGGCTTTTTTTTGAAGAATCAACAAAAAGTGGGACACAATCATGAAATGGAATGAAATTTATTGGATATTTCAAACTTTTTTAACAAATAAAAAACTGAAAAATTGGGCGTGCAAAATTATTCAGCCCTTTTTACTTTCAGTGCAGCAAACTATTTCCAGAAGTTCAGTGAGGATCTCTGAATGATCCAATGTTGACCTAAATGACTAATGATGATAAATAGAATCCACCTGTGTGTAATCAAGTCTCCGTATAAATGCACCTTCACTGTGATAGTCTCAGTGGTCCGTTTAAAGCGCAGAGAGCATCATGAAGAACAAGGAACACACCAGGCAGGTCCGAGATACTGTTGTGGAGAATTTTAAAGCCGGATTTAGATACAAAAAGATTTCCAAAGCTTTAAACATCCCAAGGAGCACTGTGCAAGTGATAATATTGAAATTTAAAAAAGTGAAATTCAGCGCCAAAAGTATAATTAAATAGATATAAAATACAAAATAAGCTGCACCTCATAAACAATACTGATTGTAATATATGAAGAAATAGGTAGAGGGTGCTAGACCACTCAGTGATAAGTAAATATAGTGATCCTGTGGAAGAAAATATGTATTAATATTAAATACAAATACTGCGATAAATTAAATTATAAAGTTTCAAAAAAATGTCTCTATGTCATGACCACATGACATTATAGTCCCAAATCTTGTGAATAATGTGTCACAACAAAGTACACAAAACGTGAAAGAAATTCTTCTTAGTTGATATAATCTTGCTTTTTAGTGAAAAAAAGGAAAATGCCACCACCACATTCCAGTCTTCTTAACCACCCAATATCTGTGCTGATGAGAAAAGGATGCGCTTACCAGAAGAGGTAGACTACTTTAGTTAAAAAGTTAGTCAATTGAGCCTATGCAGGATTGTGCCTGCATACACATCGGACAGAAAGCAGATAATAGCCTCATCCCAGGACGTCTCAGTTAGGATATGCAAAAAAACAATGGAGGTGCCAATAGTGTAATACTGATAAAAATTTATGAAAAATACAAGGTAGAAAAAATATAAAACAAACAGCCGAAATGGCCTCTTACTGAAGGGGTGCCTACCCGGCACTGGGGCTGCGAGCCTGTCACCGCTACCTTGCGGTATGATAGGTGTGTGGGTCGTTTCAGTAGAAATGCTACCCCCGTAGCATAGCTTGGCGTCCCAGCTAACAGCTCCACGAGCTCCACGAGCAGGGAAAGACACGTCACGTGATCGGGTCCGCCTCCGACGTACGTTTCGTTGGATAGAACGTCTTCAGGGGCGCGTGCCCGATCACTGGTGCATGATGGAATATGTAGTCCCGGAAAGACTACTCATTGGTCCAAATCCAAAAATTTATCTGCAGCAGCCGCAGTACCGTTTAGGTTGCAAATTACATCACAATTCCTCATGTATATCTAACATCCAATAGGCAATAATAGTGTAAATGCCAAAATGCAGACGGCTAAACCGCCAGCAAGTCACATATGCACAAAACAAAGGAACAAAAACGGCACACTGCCCTCGCATCCCTCCGGACGTGCAAGGCACTAAAATCCTAACTTTAGGAAATCAGAAGACTGATGGTTGGGTGAGATTACAATTAGTTAATGACAATCTCATAGGCCTAATCAACATATTAAAAAGGACTATGATTATGCCGTGAAGGTTATATGAATAATCAGCATTAAGGTTCCTAACTCCACGAGAGGGAGGAGATAGACCACTCTTCTCGCATCCCTCTAGACGTGCAAGGCGCTCCTTCCACATAAGGCAAAACATAACCCATACCATCGGAAATAATAACTTGAAAATCTACATATATGTGTGTGCCTACATAGAAATGCACACATATTTTAGTACCCAGTCCCATTGAATCCATGACAGACCTCCCTCATTATGGAACACCATGGTTGTGGACAAAGAGAAAAAAATAATAAATACATAAAATTAGACACATAAGTATCTCACCCTGTAAGATAAGGTTATCACTTCAATTGGATAACTTTCAATTACACTCATAACAAAGGGAAATACCAATAAATTTACAGAAAATTCAGCTCCAACCCCTGAGATGACTACATTGGCAATTTAATCATTTGCCAAGAAACAATTGAGGTCTAACTCAATATTGAGACCAGTGGGCTGCATAGTTTGTAACCTATACACCCATTTCATCTCATTTTGTGAGACGCTGCGGGTCATGTGCGTCCCTCTCCAATGCCTACTGATTTTATCTATGCCAAAAAAGGTACACAAACTAGGATCACTTTGATGATAGTTAATAAAGTGCCTAGACACGCTGTGATTTGGGAAACATTTAGCAATGTTTGCAAGATGCTCATTTATCCTCACTTTAAGTTGTCGAGTGGTCCTGCCCACATACTGAAGTGAGCAAGGGCACTCCAGCACGTATGTGACATGGTCAGATCCACACGTAATCAGGGGTTTGATTTTAAAACTTTCCCCTGTGACGTTGGACTTGAAATGTGTGATCTTCTTTTTTTCTCCCGATTTTCGTGTAGTTTTACACGCTTTGCACAGAGTACAATGGTGAAACCCAGAACCGTCCAAAAAAGTGACAAGTTTCTTAGGTGGATCAGGCACATTAGGGGCTATTTTATTCCTAAGCCCTGGGGCTTTCCTATAGATGAACTTAGGTACACTAGAGATGGATGTTTTCAAATCTTTGTCTTTCATTAAAATGGGCCAGTGCCGTCTGAAAATGGCCTCAACCTGCCGGTATTGCCTATGGAACCCAGAGACAAAAGCGGCTTCACTTTTAAATTCTTTTTTTGGTTTAGAGATTAACAGAGTTTGCCTGTCCAGGACCGCAACTTGATTATATACTTGTTCCAATGTTTCTGCTGCATACCCCTTTTCCAGGAATTTTTTAGTGAGATGTTCAGCTTGTGCAATGAAAAGCTGAGAAGACGTGGGAGAACGACGCATGATCGTGCCCACGGAAGTTCGGGGCTCAGGTAAGTAAAACGGAGGCACGGAAGGAGGGGGGGGGGGGCGGACATTGCAAGGTGTTTTTTCACTTTAATGCATAGGATGCATTAAGGTGAAAAAACACAAGGCTTTACAACTCCTTTAAGGTTTGACCTCATATTATATGGTAAATATGAAGACAAAAATCTGCAGAAATCTAATATAGTGTATGTGGTCCTAGACTCAATTTTTTTCCTTTCATTAAAAGTAATAGTTCAGGAGTTTTTTTTTTCTACCTACAAACCTGCAAACTTTATTGTTGCTTTTTATTGATAGAAAAACAAAAAAAATCTCCAAACTTACTGCATATATAAAGTGATGTACCAACTTTTCAATTCTGTTTCCTGTAATTTTTCCTAGATGTAGTAACAATACAGGGCCAGATCCACGAACGAATTACGCCGGCGTATCTATTGATACGCCGCGTAATTTTAAAGTTCCCGCGTCTTATCTTTGTTTTGTATCTACAAAACAAGATACGACTGCATCTGGGATGGATCCGACAGGCGTACGTCTTAGTACGCCGTCGGATCATAGGTGCATTTTTCCGCCGGCCGCTAGGTGGCGTTTCCGTCGAATTCCGCGTCGAGTATGCAAATTAGCTAGGAATGGCGATCCACGACCGTACGTCCGGCCGTCACATTTTTTTACGTCGTTTGGCTTTTTCCGGCGTATAGTTATCCCTGCTATATGAGGCGTACTCAATGTTAAGTATGGCCATCGTTCCCGCGTCGAATTTTGAAAATGTTATGTCGTTTGCGTAAGTCGTTCGCGAATAGGGATTTGGTAAGAATGACGTCACCGTCGTAAGCATTGGCTTGTTCTGGTTTAATTTTGAGCATGCGCACTGGGATACCCCCACGGACGGCGCATGCGCTGTTAAAAAAAACGTAAATTACGTCGGGTCACGACGTATTAACATAAAACACGCCCCCATCACATACATTTGAATTGCGCGCCCTTACGCCGCCTAAGTTACACTACGCCGCCGTAACTTACGGCGGGAAATCTTTGAGGATACAAAAAACAAAAGTAAGTTACGGCGGCGTAGTGTATCTGAGATACACTATGCCGGGCGGAGAGAAGCGCCGATGTACGTGGATCTGCCCCACAGTTTTCAATTTTGTGGCTGAGAGGACAGCACATTCCTAAATCCGTAATAGAAGACATTAGGGGCATTACATGAGTCCTTTAAAAACCCAAGCCCCACCGGTCACCTGGATTCAAATAGTCTGGGCTTGTAGTACTACATAGCTAAAAGTGTATGAGGCTGTTTCTTGTTTCCCATGTCATTTTTTCTTTATACCTCTTCTCTGTTTGCTGTCCTCTCATTCTTTGATTTTGTCTCCTCTCACTGCTTCTCGTCCCCAAAATTATTTCATTACTGCTCTGGTTTTCTGCTGATAGTGGTCCCAGGCCAGAGAAGCAGAACAGCCACAAAGGGCACTTAAAAGTACCACAGCGCTGATGATTCTGTCATATCTTAGGTATCTCAAATTAAAGCCATAGAGAAATTCGTTTTTTTTTCCACTTCAGACTCAACCAAAGATAAAAAGGGTCCATTAGACGAGGAGAGGACCATGCTCCTGGCCCACACTTCAGAAATTAGTTAATACTGGGAAATACCTTTCACTGGTATGTGAAAAATCCTTTTAGGATTAGATCAGGGTCTAAGACTAATTTAATATTTTTGCTGATACTAGTAAATTGGCCTTAAACCATTATAACTGTAATTTCATAAATAGACATATACATATATATATAAAAACTATACATCAAATGTAACATTGTTATAAAAAAGATAAATACAGATACCATGCTAATCAAAATGTAACACAACTTCATGATTTTTTAAAAATATATTGTGCATGATCTCATTGTTAATCAGTGGGTGTTGATCTACACAATATTACCAAAAGTATTGGGACACCTGTCTTTACACCCACATGAACCTTAATGGCATCCCAGTCTTAGTCCGTAGAGTTCAATATTAAGTTGGCCAACCCTTTGCCATTATAACAGCTTCAACTCTTCTGGGAAGGCTGTCCACAAGGTTTAGGAGTATGTCTATGGGAATGTTTGACCATTTTTCCAGAAGCACATTTGTGAGGTCAGGCACTGATTTGGATGAGAAGACCTGGCTTGCAGTCTCTGCTCTAATTCATCCCAAAGGTGTTCTATCAGGTTGAGGTTAGGACTCTGTGTGGGCCAGTCAAGTTACTCCACCCCAAATTCGCTCATCCATGTCTTTATGGATCTTTCATTGTGCACTGGTCCAAATCATTTGGTGGAGGGGGGATTATGGTGTGGGGTTGTTTTTCAGGGGTTGTGCTTGGCCCCTTAGTTCCAATGAAGGGAACCCTTAAGATGTCAGCATACCAAGACATTTTGGACAATTTCATGCTCCCAACTTTGTGCGAACAGTTTAGGGATGGCCTCTTCCTGTTTCAACATGACTGCGCACCAGTTCACAAAGCAATCTCGCAGTACATTATGAGGCATTCTGCGGCGCTCGAAATTCCAGCTAAAGCCTTTATATGTTCGCTTCGTTTTAGAACAAACGAATAACCGATGACTCAAACCGTGGGCTCATCCCTACTCATTAGTAACAGCTAGCCTGTGTATTTATAATTTGCTGTTTTTTATATGAATAAATGTAATCCAATCCTAACGAATTTATTTCAGCTGTTCTGTTCCTAGCTATTCATTTGGAAAACTGAGCTATTGTCATACTAGTCATACTAATGAAGTCATACTAGTATCTAACAGGTGGTGATGATATGGAGCATATTAAGTAATTCATTTATCGTGAAATGGTTAAGATCCCCTTTTTTCAGTAAAAAGTAAATATTCATTTTTAAATTAAACTAGTAGCTTGTTGATCATATATTGCAATTTTTTTTAAATGTTTTACCTAGTATAAATCAAAAGAACTATGAATAAAGTTATTAGTGTAGATTGCATACACTAAAAATATTTACAACCTAAGTTTAACAAATACTTAAGGATATACTAAACTCTGGAAGCAGGGCTTTAAAAAAATGCAGGCAGAGGGCAATGGACTAGTCACAGGTTTTGCCTGTTGTCTCCCTACAACTGTTCTTCCCCCATTACTGGCTTACCAATGCCTTGTTCTGCATGTCTCTGTGTGGAGGGAGCCATGCATCTTGGTAGAGGCAGGGTTTTGCTTCCCCATGACAGAGCCAACAGGAGGGAGCACAGTGAGCAGACACCCTCACATACCAGGAATGGTCCTGCTTTTTTTTTCAGTAGGAATGCAAGACTAAAGGTAGATTTTTCAGGGTACTGCATAGGCACACGTTATCTTTTAAATGTTCCCCCATAACATAGCAAACCTTCATATTTGGAGTTCAGGTTCATTGTAAGTATGTTTGTAATATCTTGAAAGGCAGAAATAATTGCAGGAGACCCAGTGTGTCAGTAGAAAACCCGGGGCTCCTGTCCTCAGTGCCAAGTTCTGCTATACACTTTCAAGCTGTGTTCATCTTTTGGTTTTCTTTTTATCATTTTCATGTGTAAAAATACTTGTGAATAAAATAGCAGCATATCTGTATGTTTAATTGCAATGTATTATAAAAGTCCAGTTGATAGCATGAACATGATCAATTAGCTACAGAAAGCTGGATACCGTCCTCTTCATATACCCTGACGTCTAATGCTTTCCGCAGCTTGAGCCAGAACAATTCATGGCCCTGAGGATCTTCAGGAAGGTTAATGTATGTATTCTGCTTGATCAACTTCCTTAGCTTGTGGTAGCCGGAAAGTCTAGAAATTGAAGAACATAATAGGCTGTGAGGATATCTGTCTGTATAAGTAAAAGCTCAGAACACAGTAACATTTTTCATCATATAAAAGGTCTCTTAACTTTATAGATAATGGAATTTCTGAAAGCAAGCCATTATAAAAGAGAGCATGGTAGCTTCTAAATCAGAAAAGAAAAAAAAAAAACACGTTCCATTCATAATTCATATGCAAAGTTTAGATTACAATTAGAAATTAAAAGGACGCCCAACATATTTTTGTATCTGAATTATATACAGGTGAAACTTGAAAAATTAGAATATCATGTAGGGATGAGAAAAATTGCAGGTTTGTCTTTGCCAACATTTTTGGCAAAGTTTCAGACATTTAAAATTTTGGTGAAATTTTACTTGTCAATGAAAGGTACTGAAGTCGATAGGGAAGAAAAAGCTGTTTTATAAAGGCTGCAATGGCCTTGAAAAAGCTCATGATGATTGGAGAAGCTCCTTTCAATACCCTGGACCTATTCATGTGGCACAAAGGATTTTAATGATAGCCCTTATGATACAAACCCAATCCTAACTTTAACTCTAATTCTAACCCCAATGGTAACCCTAGCCCTATGTTTATTAATGTGATCAGTGTTTTCATGGCAATGACATGTTTTTTTTTATTACCAACAAAGCCACGTGATCACCATGTCAACACTGGCCTGATGATCGCTTTGCTTTGTCCATAATCACATACATTCACCATCTGCACTGATATGGTGAAGAATGGTTTTGCTGTTAAAGCCTAAACCAGGTTTAGCTTACTTTAAATAGTTTGTTTGGATCAAGCTGGGGAAATTTTTTTTTTTCACTTGTCTGATTTTTTTTATCATCACAGTGATGGATTGCCCAAAGTTTATCACTCACATAACTAATGGTAAGCCTTTTACAGGCTGATGACTGCTTATGAACTGAATATGAATTCAGAAGCAAATCACTAATTTTCTTTCTTCAGTGAACTGGTAGTTGTATACATGATTATATTCAGGCAAAGTATAAAAACATTGGGAATAAAATGCTGGTGTGATTTTAATCATTTATTGTGATTTCCAGACCTGCCAATTTTTAAGCCCATATTCAGTAAACCTTACTGCAACTACACAAGTATTACACAGTGTACACAAGTGCAAGGAGAAAAGGGGAGCCTTCACAAAAGAGACAACAGTCTATGGAGTATAAAAATATGAAGCTTCTAGTAGGTACAAAGTGCTGCGTCTAGAGGTACCCGTGCATACCTGCATCAGCTTTCACTGCCCCCACTATGCTAATATGCCAGGGCTCAACTTTAAATCAACTAACAGCTTTGCTTTTTTGTAAAGTAACAGTCATTTTAGGCAAGTCACACAAAGGACAGCAGGGAGCTATTCTGCCATTACATTACACAAAGTATCTAATTTTCTGTTTAGATTTCAATAAGTTCACTATGGGCAAAATATTTCCATACTAGGAAGAACAATGGACAAAATGAATTGTCTTCAACTTCAGGGTCTGTAAATGACCGATTTACTCTTTGAACAGTTCTGACACTAAAATAGGAAGTATAAATTGTGTATTTAAATATTACAATGATAAAATTACCAGAAAATAACAGTATTTTAACCATCTTATTATCTAGGTTATTCTATTCTGCATCTTATGTGGATTTCAGAAATTAGTGTACGACTGTACTTGTACATAATCCTATCCTATTTGGCTCTCATTACACTGCTTAATTTATTAGATCTTCGAGGCAAGGTTTACTTGTTTGAACAGTTTTGTATACATGCCTGGAACATCCTAAGCTTAATTGTTTTGTTCAAAGTAAACTTGTAATAAACCTGGTTAATTCAAACTAAGCATATGATGAAGGTTACCCTACAATGAAGTTCATCTGTTACTGTGATCAGTAGATAAAGGCATCTGAAAAATATAGGTAAATCTTTATATTCCATAAAAGCGAACCCCGATCGAATTCCCGAGACTCCCTACTGATTAATGAAATCATCCAGGACCAATAGGAATGCTATATAGGTGGGAGGAGAAAATGTAAGCAATTCTCACCTGTTTATGCATTTTTTTGCATACTTTCATCAAATGTTAGGTTTGAATTGCTCATGTTTGTGACAGTTTTTTACAAACAAGTTGAATCTACCACCTAGATTAGCTATAATAATCACACAGAGCTCTGACAAGACTCCATGTTCCATTTGCTGATGACAGGTTATAAAATGTCTGCTGATGATTGTCAATTGTGTATATGTTTACATTTTATGTAGGAACACCTAGAGCAGGGTTTGTCACTTAGGGTTCCATGAGCAATGAGCAATTTCTGCCTCTCAGATAAGTTCCCACTGACACCGCTGATCGTTTTAGCTTTTTGTAAGGGGGTTATTCTTTCCAATGACCACAAGTGTAAGGAGCATTCTTCCCACTGACCATCACCATAATTTATCATGAGTTGTAGTTATAGTAATTTTTAGCAGGGGTCCCCTGAGACCAGAAAAATATTTCAAGGGTTCCTTTGTGTGGAAAATGTTTAGAAAGGCTAACCTAGAGAGACAACCATAAGAATATTCAGAAGGAAAATTCTAACATGACCAGTAGTCTATTAATTCTTGAGAACGAGCTTGCTAAGGTCTTATACAAAAGCTTTACCCCAGTGTCTAGGAATGTGTTAAACACAGAAAATGTGTTAAACACAGCTAGGGAATGTGTACCAATGCAAAAACAATAATTTCCACAGGGGTAGTGATTCTTTAAATGCTTAAAGTGAAACAATAAACATGTTCAATTCCTTTAACTGCTTGGCTGTGTGGCCATGTTTAGGAAATTATGTAACCTTATGGGCCGTCTTAACAGCATCATGGGCCCTTGGGCAAAGTAATGCTCTGGGGCCCCTACAATGGAGATGGAGCATCCCTCCGGGCATCCCAAGCCTTTCGGTGCAAACAGTGCTGGACAGCTGGGCTCACCATAACACCATCCACAATGCTACTTGGCTCTCAGTGCTGTCGACTCAGCAGCTCCCACTCCAGCTCCTACCCTGAAGCCTTTGAGCCCTGTGCATGGGGTGGGGTCAGAGCATCAATGGTACTTCGGCCCTGCCCTTCCCTACTGGCTGTGAAATAATAGGTATCGTTCTGCACAGCATGGGGCACCGCTGCCAGCCTGCCTGTGTATCCATCACTCTCAGTGCTATCATGGGGCCCCCAATTTCGAGGAAGCGTGGGCTCAAGGACCAGCTACTTTGGGGAAAGTGCAGGGGCCCCCCTTGCAGCTGGGGCCCCTGGGCAGTGCCTAGGTGTGCCCTCTCATTAAGACAGCTCTGAACCTGATCTGTTCCCTGCTCTTTTGCTCATGTGGCCAGGGTTCCCGGCCATGTAAGTGAATGGACTGGGAGGCATCAGTGGTTGATAACAACTTTGCAGCTGCAAGCTTTCTGTGTTTGAACAAACATTCAAACAACCAGTGTTCAGTCCGAACAGATAATTTCACCGAATAGAAACCTCCATGGGCAAGTATCTCCTTAAATGCAGGTGACAAATCCTAACCAATTCTTGAAGTGAAACTATACTTTGCTCATAATGGGATTCTTTAAGCCCTCAAGGAACCCTATTACAGTGGTTGTTTAATCATATCTGTCCCATCCCTTTCAGACCTCGTAACCCCTAACCACTGCTGCTAATTACGAAAAGTATTTTCAAGAAAATAAATTAATAAATAAAGATATCATATATTTTTTGTATTTTGTATTGATTTGTTTTGGGGCGTGGCACCTTACACTTTATTATTTTTATGAGACTTGTATGTGCACCTTGTTGCCAGCTGCCTGTACTACCAAGAGCCCTCTTACTTTGAAATTGATGTAATTTAAAGGACATTGGATTAATATTCCACTTTAAGCATCTGAAAAAAAATCATTTCTCCTGGCCAAATTGTTTTATTTTTTTGGAACTGGTATATGTTCCCCCAGCTACAGTTCATTGAGGAAACCATGAATGTCAACATGTACTGCGACATACTGAAGCAGAGCATGATCCCCTCCCTTCGGAGACTGGGCTGCAGGGCAGTATTCCAACATGATAAGGACCCCATACACACCTCCAAGACGACCACTGCCTTGCTAAAGAAGCTGAGGGTAAAGGTGATGGACTGGCCAAGCAGGTCTCCAGACCTAAACCCTATTGAGCATCTGTGGAGTATCCTCAAACAGAAGGAGGGGGAGCACTAGGTCTCTAACATCCACCAGCTCCATAATGTCGTCACAGAGGAGTGGAAGAGGACTCCAGTGGCAACCTGTGAAGTTCTGTTGAACTCCATGCCCAAGAGGGTTAAGGCAGCGCTGGAAAATAATGGTGGTCACACAAAATATTGACACTTTGGGCCCAATTTGGACATTTTCACTTAGGGGTGTACTGACTATTGTTGCGAGTGGTTTAGACATTAATGGCTGTGTGTTATTTTAAGGGGACAGCACATTTACACTGTTATACAAGCTGCACACTCACTACTTTACATTGTAGCAAAGTGTATTTTCTTCAGTATTGTCACATGAAAAGCTATAATAAAATATTTACAAAAATGTGAGGGGTGTACTCACTTTTGTGAGATACTGTATGTGTCACTTTGTGTTGGTCTATCACATAAAATACATTTACATTTTTGGTTGTAACATGACAAAATGTGGAAAATTTCAAGGGGTGTGAATACTTCTTCAAGGCACTGTAGCTATCACAATCTAAGAACTGGGTTTAACACTGCTGCTTTAATATTAATACACACAAACAGCAATGTGTGCATGTTAAAATGAACTGCTACTGCAGGGACTGAAAGTTATTGGAGCTGTGGCACATTTTAATTTTTAACAGCTCCTCCACATGGACCCTCCAGCTCAGAAAAGCGCTAAGAAAGATGTCAGGGCAGAATTGCTGACAATGAATATCATGTTGTTTTATTGTTGGTTTCACATACTGTACTCTGTTACTGGATATGTATATGTTACAATTAAACAGTAATAATGGTCATCTAAATGGTATCTGTAGCTTTGGTGTAACTTCTGTATTTGAAAGTTAGAATTGCAGCTTTAAAAAGTAAGAAATTCCACAGATTGCTATGCAATGGCAATGACTTCCACCTAGAGGTTTTTACAGAATTTCACCTTAATAATGGGATGACACTAACAAAAAAAACAACTTTTTTTGTATTTTATTAATTAACTGTATAACCTCTCATTTCCCTTGGGTTAAAGGTTGACTCTATACACAGCAGATTATTGTGTTTTGGAGTCAATAGGGCAGGATTAGATACTCTGCCTGTTTGCCCGGGGTTTCCAGGAAACCTTGTGGGTTGATCTCTTCTAACCTTGCCTTGGTCGTGAACAGTCACTCAATGTTTGTTCTCATTATTCCTAGGAATAATTTATGAGGAAGCATTATAATTGTTTTGCTACTTGAAACAAGCATATACAGTAAAATTATAATATACAGCAAGATGGGTAAATTACTGCTCAGGATAATGCTAGGTAAAAGATTGACATGTTCATTATGAGTGTCAAGGGGGATTGCTTTACAAAGTTTCCAGGTTTTGTTCCACAACCCAGTGGTGGTACAAAACCTGGTGTTGATATTTATACATAAAATATATAATTTTACCTGTAATCAGGAATATTTTCCAAAAATACCACAAGCAGTACATCCTCTCTTTGGTAGAAAACTTTAGAACAAGCCATTTCAATCTCCAGTCTGCACCACTGGCTTTCCAGGTAGTTTCTGCTGATTACACATAGGGTTTTACGACTATTATTTATGGCATCCTGAATATTGTCAATATGGTATACTCCAGGAATAAAATCTCTAGGTCTGAAGCATATTTTAAATTTCCTTCTGCCCTTGCATTCCAAGTGTAATAACAATTCCTTCATGACCCACTCTTCATCATCGGAGCAGTATGAAATGAAAGCATCATACTTGTAAATTTTGTGTTCCTTTTGTAGCTTCCATTCACACCACACTCTGGCCATGTGGTAAAAGTAATGCATAGACCACTTCAGCTTCACCATCACAAGGCTTGTCACTATGAATAGTAAAGTTAGACTAAAACTTCCGAGGAAAAAGAACACAGAGATATCAGTTCCACAAAAGCTGAGGTCCTGGTTTACAAAATTCAAGTCATGTGCTACTTGGCCAAAACAACTGTATGATTGTATGAAGGGTACTTGCACGTCAGGGTTTAATTGTGACCAATTCTGGAACCAATAGTTTTCACAGGAACAGGAAAGGGGATTCATGTAGGCATCAAAATAATTTAAGTTAGTCAATGGCATGAGAAGGTCCTGACTAATGTTTCTAAGTTTGTTGTTCTTCAATGATAAGTTCTCTAAGAATCTGAAATTAGCAAATGTATCTTCTGGTAGGTCTTTGATTTTGTTATTGTCAAGTTTAAGGTATCTTATTTGTAAAAAATTGTGAATAAATGCAACCGTGGCATGTTGATCTAACTCATGAAGGGTTTCTGACAAATCCAAATCAGTCAAATTTGTTAAATGAGAAAATGAGACATTTTTGAAAAGAGAGACTGAAATACCGCTCATGTCCAGTTTTTTAAGAGAACCCATGCCTTCAAACAGTGTTTCTGGGACACTGTCTTCATAACGACGAACCTGGTAGCTTATATCTAATATTTCCAAGACTTTAAGCATCTCAAATGGTCTCGTAGATTCATATTTATTAAAAGACCATTGGTTTCTGCTTATATTCAAATGTATCAGAGATGTTAACCCTGTAAAAATATTATCTGTGAATCTGTAAATAATATTATTAGATAAAGAAAGAGTCTTCAATGCCTTGAGCCCTTCTAATCCAAACTTCTGTACTGTTTGAATTTTATTTCCTGACAATAAAAGTGTCTCAAGCCTATTCAGTTCTTTAAAGGACTTACTCTTCACCAATGATATGCTATTCTCTTGAACATCCAAGTATCTCAGATTCCATAAATGGTAAAAACTGTCCTTGGTAATAACTGCAATTTTGCAGCTTTTCAGAAGAAGGTGGGTTAGTTTGTGTAAACTTTTGAATGCTTCTTGGTTGATGTAGGTTAAATGATTTTTTGACAAGTCTAAATACCGAAGATTGATTAAAGGACTAAACAAGAAATTTGGTAAGCTTGATAGGGCATTTCTTTGAAGTACTAAGGTTTGAAGAAAGTTTAAACCAATCCATGTAGTATTATGAATCATTTTGAGTTTACACTTGTCAAGATATAAAACCTCAAGGTATTTAAAAGCCTGAAGTTCTGTGTTTACTAATTTTTCAAGCGGACTTGTTGAAAGAATAAGTGAAGTTAGGTTAGTGCATCCACCGATGATGTGCAGTTTTGAAACAGAGATCTTTGAATGTTTGATGTCCAGCATCCTTAATTTGGGAAAGGACTGAAAAACCTGGCAAGCAATAGATAAGTCATAGTCGAGTGCAGGTCTCATGCTTGACCAGTGGAGTCCAGTCAAGTTGGGGATTTCAATTTTAAGAAGTACTGATATATTTAAAGGGTTTTCATCAAAGTTAATATCTGACAAGTTGGGTGCATTAATAAAAGTACTTCCATTTATTGAACTCAGATTATTTCTCATCACATAGAGGCCTGTTAGATTAGGCATATACAGTTGACTAAGATCTAATACTGATATTACATTATTGCTTAGGTCTAAAATGTTCAGCGATGATAGAACCAACATAGTTTGTTTACTTTGTAAATCGGCTATTGAATTGGAGCTCATATTGAGATTGTGCAAATGGTTCAATTGTTTCACTGTTTCAGCCACAGATGTAAAGTCTGAAATTTGATTGAAAGACAGATCAAGTTCTTGTAAAACGTTTAAGGGATTAAAACGTAAATTTTCAAATGTGCTTAACTTATTATTGCTAAGGTAAAGAATTTGAAGGCTTGTCAAGTGCTTCATGTCCACAGTTTTTAATGACTGTAATAAATTATTGCTGAGGTCCAGATAGTAAAGAGAGTCTAGATTGTAAAAAGCTCCAGAACAGATTGTGCTAATTTTATTTCTGTTCAGCTGAAGCTCTAGAAGTTTGGGCAAGTGGGAAAAAGCTTTGTGCTCTACTACATTAATATAATTGTGTGATACATTTAACGATAAAGTTTGATTTGAAAGATGCTGAATAGATTCTGTTAGATTTATAACACCTTGTCCTATGCAGTTTGCATATCCTCTGTTCTTATAGGTCAAAAAACATTTGGCATATCCAAAGGCTTTTATTGGTGATGCAATATACAGTGTCACTGTGAGAAATTCAATGATATGCTTGATTGAGTAATGGTAGCTCATGTCAGAAGACTTCATTGTTTCATAAGGAAGTACAGAACATATATTGTGATCTAAAGAAAAATAAATGTAAAAAGGTTAAGTATAAGGAAAATTAACATCAACTGTAATTTTCAAAGAAAATCTGATAGAAAAAGTATTTCCTAGGTCTATCCTAAAAATGGTATACAATCACTCCTTTTAGAATTTTAGTATTCCTTTTAGAACATCAAATTAGGCATATTAACCTTAATCTAATATAAAATATATATCTAAAAAATAATAAAAGAAAACAATTCTAAATTTAATTGGCAATATTTAGATAATAAACGGGAAATATAATGGTGTTTGGTAAAATGTATTTTATTTTTGTAATGTTAACACATGTAGCATTTTTATATTGTTTTCAGACCTTTTACAAGTAACCATTTAATACAGTGGGGTTGGTTTACAAAACCTGGAGAGTGCAAAATCTGATACAGCTATGCATGGTAGCCAATCAGCTTCTAACTTCAGCTTGTTCAATTAAAGTGGTTTTAAAGGCAGAGGGTTTTTTATCTTAATGCATTATTTTGTGTGCAGCAGCCCCCCCTAATACTTTCCCTCCTGATTGGCTGAGAAACAGAGTGGGTGCCATTGGCTCCCGCTGCTGTCAATCAAATTCAGTAAACCCATGAGGAGAGAGAGGGGGCAGGACCGAGCTGCGGCTCAGTGTCTGAATGAACACACAGAGCAGTGGCTCAGCTCAGGTGCCCCCATAGCAAGCTGCTTGCTATGGGGCCCTCTGTAAGAGGGAGTTGCCAGGAGTGCCAGCAAGGGACCCGAGAAGAGGAGGATCTAGGCAAGGATAGCATGTTTGTTATTTAAAAAATAAACAGACTTTAACCACTTGCCCACCGCCCATAGTCAAAATACGTCATTTTTTTAAAGATTGATATCTCGGTAACGGCAGCAGCTGCTGCCACAACCGACATATCCATCTCTTCAGTGGGCGGTTCTGTTAATGATAACGATGGTCTCCACGGTGGATTCGCCGCGAGATCGCCGTTATCAGTGGTGGGAGAGGGGCAACCCCTCCCACCGCTCTCCCGCGCCCTCCGCCGCTTACCGGAGCCGTCGGTAGAGGCGGAGGCGATCGGGTCTGTTTGGCAGCTGTGTGGGGAATGCGAGTGAGGGAAAAAACGCCCCGACCCGTCCCCATAGCTCTGCTGGGCGGAAGTGACGTCAAAACATCAGTCCCGCCCAGCGTCTTAAAGAAACATTTTTTTTTTGTCATTTGAAAAAATTACAGTTTCAATTTTTTTTTCTTTTTTTGCATTTAAGTCTAAATATGAGGTCTTTTTGACCCCAGATCTCATATTTAAGAAGACCTGTCATGCTTTTTTCTATTACAAGGGATGTTTACATTCCTTGTAATAGGAATAAAAGTGATCAATTTTTTTTTATTTCAGTGTAAAAAATTATAAACTAAATAAAAATAAATAATAAAACAAAAAAAATGTTTTTAAAAGCGCCTCGTCCCGACAAGCTCGCGCACAGAAGCGAACGCATCCGCGAGTAGCGCCCGCATATGAAAACTGTGTTCAAACCACACAAGTGAGGCATCGCCGTGATCGTTAGAGCGAGAGCAATAATTCTAGCCCTAGACCTCCTCTGTAACTCAAAAAATGCAACCTGTAGAATTTTTTAAACGTCGCCTATCGAGATTTTTAAGGGTAAAAGTTTGACGCCATGCCACGAGCAGGCGCAATTTTTAAGCGTGACATGTTGGGTATCATTTTACTTCGCGTAACATTATCTTTCACAATATATAAAAAAATTGGGCAAAATTTACTGTTGTCTTATTTTTTAATTAAAAAAAGTGATTATTTTCCCCAAAAAAGTGCGCTTGTAAGACCGCTGTGCAAATACGGTGTGACAAAGTATTGCAATGACTGCCATTGTATTCCCTAGGATGTCTGCTAAAAAAAAATATATAATGTTTGGGGGTTCTGATTAATTTTCTAGCAAAAATTTTTTGATTTTTACATGAAGGAGAGAAGTGCCAGAATAGGCCCGGTGGGCAAGTGGTTAATATCACTTTAACCACTTGCAGACTACCCTATAGCAGTTTCACTGCTACAAGGCGGCCGCGCCACGCATGATCACTTATATATATATGTGATCCTGCACTTTGGGATATCAGGCACAAGTGCGCCTGATATCCGCTGCCACCCGCTGATCATTCGGTACACAGGCAGAATGGCGATCTTACTATGTAAACAAGGCAGATAGCTGTTCTGTCAGCACAGAAGGCATGAACACTGATCCATGCCTTCCACTAGTAAAAGCACCTCCCCCACTACACTGAAACACCAGCTAGGCACACAGTTAACCATTTGTTCTCAACTGATGGTAACTCCTTCCCAGCCAGTGTCATTAGTACAGAAACAGTGTAGACATTTTTAGCACTGATCAATGTATTAGTGTCACAGGTTTCTATGCAGAGCGGCACCAGATTTTACACTCTCCAGTTTTAGTAAATCAGCACCTATGTGCCATCACCGACTTTTGTATACTAAAGTATACTAAACTTTTCATTAAGAGAGTCAAACAAATAAATAACAATATGCTGTATAGGAAGGACAACCAGGAGATTGAGGAACTGTTTGAGGGAGAACCTATATAACATCAAAAGGCGCACTCTCTCTCATTTTAGAGAGTGCCACCATAGAGACCCTATTGGTATCAAATTTGTAGGGGTAGAGTTGATTCATCCCCATAGGACAGGGTGCAATAAACGTAGAATACTGTCCATGTTGGAAACTAGGTGGATTAATGCGAAGCGTACATTGTTCCCCCTAGGTCTTAACATCGATATTGATATAAATTGTTTCATTGATAACAGCTAAAGTCAATATTGTACCCTTTTCTTTTTAATTCTATTTTATGTGAATTGTTAAGGTTATTACTAAATGTTCTTCATTTATTTTGATTTTATTTTTAAGGCTGTTATGTTCATTGCGTTTAATGTCAGATGTATATCTGTGCTATGAGGGTGTATTCTATGCCTGCTCTGCGCTCAATTTATACTGCACTGTTTTAAAGTTTTAAGGTGAATTTGTTAGAGAGGTACTTAAATAGCCTGCTTATTATTAGTGTGTCAGTGGGTAAAGTACATATGAGTTTTTTAGGAGTACTTTTCCTTTTATTGTTGGTGTGGGTTTTAAATATATTTTTGTCTAACACAATATTTCTGTTTTTGATATTGGTCTCTTTATGGCTGCTATCTGTTTGATGTGAATATGTAGTAATCTGTCTTTCCCCTGCATCAGAGGCTTCTTTATGAGCTATGAGAATATGGTAGTTTTCTATTAAAATGGTGGGTGCTACTTATGGCCCATGATAAAATGGTGAGTTCTTTCTGACTCACAATAAAATGGCTCTTCCTCTTTTAGCCCACAAAATGGTACTTTATTTTGGCCCGCAACAAATGTTGTGTATTTTTTCTGATTCTCGCCAAGTCCACAGGCTATTTAAAGAGGATAGGATCAACATCAGCAATAGGCATTTCTCCTGAGGATGTGCATGTGCATTAAACTCGTTGGTTGGTGTCTTACGCGTTGACATCATGCTGCCATTTCTGAGTCTCGGATCGGTGGCCATTTTAGTAAGTCTGACCGCACATGTTTGTTTATTTTATGTAGATTTTATGTTTTGATTTTAATGGTTGACCCATATGGCAAATAAATACTACACTATATACTATATTTTGGGCTCCATGTGATAAGTGTCTTTCAAACAGGGCTCCTCTCTGGGTGCATGCTATCTACTCTAAAAAGCAATCTGTGGATGTCCCTTGAGGCTGGAGTGTTTTGTTAGGCTATTGATTATTAACCTTCTGGCGAGTGCATAGTGGTGAAGAATCTACACTGTGGATACATCACGCTTTGCTTGCTGCACTGAGTATCACTATCAGTGGAAAATTCCAAGAAATGTTTTCTTCGTTGGGACATTTGCTGGACTGTTGTATTTAAAAGCACAGGCACTTATGATCACTTTAGTGGTGTTGTTAATATTCATCTCTTATGTATTTATTTTTCTTACTAGCACGCTTTTCAAATATTTATGCATTTTTTTTTGTATAATCTTTATTTTGTAAAAAGACATATAACAGGACATGTCCAACATTTTGTAGTAGAATGAAATCACTGACCCACATGGGTTGAATGTGTTCATACAGCAGAAGTAAACATGTTGAACCAAAAAAATAAATAAAGTACCACAACAAAAGAAATATCTTGTGGTTATTGTGCGAGCTGACCAAGGAGTTGTCGCCGGTTAGTTGGTCAAGGAGATCACTAGGGTTGTCCCGATACCACTTTTTTAAGACCGAGTACAAGTACCGATACTTTTTTGAAGTACTCACCGATACCGATTACCGATCCTTTTTTTAATCTCATGTGACAGTGGCACATGTGTCAGTAGTTTTACCTTTTATTTTTTACAATTTGTTTTTAATAAAAAATAAATAAAAAATTTACAATCAATAAACGCTTACCAAAAATATGTAGAAGAATACGTATCAGCCTAAACTGTGGAAAAAAATGTTTTTTTATATATATTTTTCTGATCTTTATTATAGCAAAAAGTAAAAAATATTGTTTTTTTTTTCAAAATTGTTGCTCTTTTTTTGTTTATCGCACAAAAAATAAAAATCACAGAGGTGATCAAATACCTCCAAAAGAAAGTTCTATTTATGAGGGAAAAAAGGACATAAATTTGGTTTGGGAGCCACGTTGCACGACCACGCAATTGTCAGTTAAATTGATGCAATGCCGAATCACAAAAAGTGACCTGGTCTTTGACCACCAAAATGGCCTGGGGCTGAAGCGGTTAAGTTTATTTTCCGTTTTGTGCGGTGTAATTCATATGGTTTGTTCTTCTGCTTATGAGTCTGTTATGTTTATAGCTGTTTTTTTTAATTTTGTAGAATAGTGAGACCAGAATAATTTGACAACATTGGCTGCTTGGGGCCAATGAACGTCAGCATTTAGGTCAAGGGGAAAGGGAAGGGATTTTGGTGGGGACTTTTCGCGGCACTGATAAGAGACGGTCTGATAAAAGATAACAATATTTATTTAACAAAAAATAGGTACAATACAAAGACAGTTTAAGAACAAGCCCCACATTACACATCAGAAAGCAAAAAACAAACTGTGTCTTAATGTAAGGAATCGATGACCTTGACCGGTTTCGCAGTGATTTACCGCTTCTTCAGGAGGAGATTTTCTAAAAAGTATGCATAAACATATAAATAAACAAGCAAAATATACAATGCGTGTATACATTATGTAGAAATCAATACAATGCGTTATATAATGGAGCAGAGCACTCACCCAGGTTGGTCATGTGATCAAGCGCGGAGCCTGGTTTAAGCCTTCCTTGGCGCATGGAGGGGGATTTTTATTAGGACGGGCTCTATTAAGGTGAGGAGTAAAATCAATAAAATATGCAGGGAATGATCCATTAATTATTGAAATGTGGGTCACCAGTGGGTGAGGGGAAGTGTGTGTAAGTGACGGGAGGTGAGGGAAGGGGAAGGGAGGGGAAAAAAGAAAAAGGCGGGGGGGGGGGGGGGAGGAGGGGTGGGAAGGGGGGAGGGAGGGAGGAAAAAAGAGGGGGTGAGTATCAGATACAATGTGCAAAAGTAGGGTGAGTGGGGGAAGGGAAAAGGAGAGGGGGAGGGGAAAAAAGGGGAGGGAAAGAGGAGGGCGGAAGGGGGAAAAAAAAAGGGGGAAAGGGAAGGACAGGGGGAATAGAAAAGGGGACAGGGCAGAAACTGAGAGGTGTTGGAAGGGGATGGGTAAAATGAATGAGGGTGGGCGTGAGGTAGGACCGGGGGGGGGGAATTGGGGGGGGGGAAGGGAAGGGGAACATAGGTGTGGGGAGGTAAGGGTGTAGGAAAGGAAGGGGAGGGGGGAGGAGAGGGGGGGTGGGAAAGAGGGGAAGGTAGATTGAATTGGGGGGAAAAAAGGGGGGGAAAAATTGATTTGGAATGAACTTAGATGAAGGTAAGTTTAAAAATTAAGTGAGGGGGGAGGGGGGGGAAAAATGGAAGAAAAGAGGAACAAGCAGGATAACGATGGAGGGAAGGGGGGGGAGAAAAGGAGGGGGTGGGTGGGTGATGGATCGTGAGGTGATGCAGGATGTGCCTAGGAAAAGGAGGGGGGTTTATGTATGAGGTGTGTTGGGTGAGGGAAGGGTAGAGGGGGAGAAAGAAGGGGAAGGGTTGTGTGGGGGAGTGTTGGGTAAGGGGGGGGGGGCGGCATAGGGGCAAGTGAAACAGTGAAATTGGTGGCCAGGGTAAGGAAACAGCAGCGTGAGCAAGGAGTGGGGTGTCATGCAAAGGGAAGACAAGGAATTAGGGAGGTAGGGGATTAGGAGAACCAATCACCAGGGTGACCAACGGACAATCAAGACACCCCAAGGGGTCCTTACCATTACTGCAATAAAAGTATGCAAATTACTGGGGCACAAGGAAACAAGTGTTCTCAGCCTTGTGTATCGTGTGCCGTATTGCCGGGGTAAGGGCAATCACTGGGCACTTGGTCCAACTAGGGAATCCAAAGGGGAGGTTTTTAGCCATAGGTACATCAACAGGGCCAGGGAAAGAGGAGCCATGTAGTTAGGCGTCAGTCTCACTTACCTTGGCTAGAGAATATCGGCGTGTGTTTTTTGCAACTTTTTAATTTAAGACCCTAATAATTAGGGATAGACAACTTAGAGTCTTCCTGTCCAAAAGTAAGAATTATCGTTTTGGCAGAGGTCAATGGATTTCATTGAACTCTTGTCCCAAATCCAAAATATGTTTTACGACAATACTTGTTCAGTAGACCTACTACTCAGGAACTGTTGTTTATCCATGCAAATGGATCACCTCTGACTAGGTTTCAGTTCAACTGTGTCTTGAAGAGATGTTTATCAGCATTAAATTTACAACACTTACAACTGTCCACAAATTCTTTCTGAATAGGCGCAGCTACAGAAGCAGCCAAACTGGAATTCAGGGAGGAAAATATTAAGAGGTTAGGTAGATGGAGTTCGAATTCATATAAGTTATATATTCATCCTAACCAATTTGTTTAATATTTGCAGGTCATCCATATGTAGCATGGATTCTCGGCTACTCCTACATATTTTGGGTTAAGAAGAGAGCGACTGCAAGAAGTTATACAGCCAACTTGAATCTGGATCCTGCATTATTTTAAGTTTTATGGAGTGGCTGGAGAGGAATGAGTTGGAGTGACTTGCATTTTGAGATAGGAAGATTGTTCAACTATTGGCCTCAGCCTTATGTTATCATTATTATGTTATCATTATTTAGGAGGCATTGATATTGGTCTAGTTAAAACATTGGATCTGATCTTTAGTATTCAACATTCTATTCTACAAATACACCTATTTTCTCCTAATAGTTGTATTTTCAGAGATTATACAAAGTCTTCGCTGGCTAGATTCATACATTGAGACCATTCGAAAAAATCTGAAAAACAATTAATCGAAACATACACAAATTCTAGTCCACCCGGTAGGATTCTCTTTTAGACATGTGGAGATGGAGGGAGGTTTGTCTGGACTCTACAGAGATTACAGGATTCACTTGTCCGACATAGGATTAGATATACTTAAGACCGATTTTTTTGCGATCTCTTGCATTGAACAAGCCGCGGGCTAGGGGTTAGGTGCCAGGCGGTATGTTCATCATTTCGCCTGCCGTTTGGGGGAAAGAAATAACGTATGTGAAAATAATGAATTATTTTGCCTAAATGTTTGAAATATTCTGTACTTTGATATGAGATTATTTAAAGTATTATTACTTATGTTTTATTTGTAATTTGCTAAAAAACATTAATAAAGCCGTGGCCGTTATTTATCCAATTCAGTGGTCTGGTTTCAAATTAATTTGATTAAATATATTTTAATTAATATTTTGTAATATTACAGGAACATTCCAGAATCCAGGGCAATCATTCAGGATTGCCCAGTAAAGGTCTATAAAAAGGTGCTCCGGTCATAGTTTTTTGCAAGTCGCCAGAAGGGATTAACAGGACAGCTCCCTTCCACTGAAATGGTGTTGATTTCAATTACCAACATAAGAAAGTGGAAAGGATAAACAAATATTGGGCTGTTCTTAGGGCGGACAAACAATTAAGGAGTATCTTACCAGAAAAACCAAGGTTCATTTACAAAAGGGCTCCCATGGTGA
This sequence comes from Rana temporaria, assembly GCF_905171775.1. NCBI lineage: Eukaryota > Metazoa > Chordata > Amphibia > Anura > Ranidae > Rana > Rana temporaria. Next base: position 92,275,990 of record NC_053498.1, on the reverse strand, counting down.
GGGACAAAGTGGTCAGATCAGTTATGGAGCCCCCCATGCAGGGTAGAACTTTTTTCAACAAAATTAATTCTATGCATTTAGCAGATGTCAGGGCTGTAATGCTACTATAGGCAATAAGAAAAAGAGAACAACTTTTATATCTGAGGTCACCAGGAAAGAATTTACAATCAATGATTGCATGACATGCGACACAAAGGGGGCGGTGTACTGCCTTCTGTGGTCTTGCGGGATGCAATATATAGGTCGTACAAAAAGCAAATTAAAGAAAGAGAATACAAGAACATGTTTACAATATCTCTAAGATATCAGAAGCATTTTTTATCTAAGTATTCTAGAAAAGTACACAACAGGGACCCTACTGGATTACAATTCTGGGGGATAGATTTAATAAATAATTGTTGATCTGGGGTACACTGATATATATAATTTTTTAGGAGATATTTTTGTGGTGATAACCAATAATATTTTTCCATCACATGTGTTTTTATATAAAGTATTTAATTTTGTCACATTATTTTTATACATTTGTATGGGATTGTATACATTTTTTTTACACTATTTATGTTTTTAATATAACTAGTGTGTGTTTATAAGGGGATTGTGCATGTAGAAATATGAGGAACCTTTTTATTCTCCTTTCTCATTTATTTTCTTATAACCTTTTTTCTTTAGTAGTGTTGCGCTTTACTTTTTATGATTTTTAAGTTTGTGAAAATTATTGAACAAATCTGTTCCAACTTACTTTTAGTCTGAGCATCTGAATACAGTAATTCCGAGTGTAAAACATGCCTCATAAGGTAGAGAAAGCTATAAAAATAGTTTGCTTAGTGATGCACTGACATTTTTTCCACAAGCGGGGATTTTGCTGACACATAACATTTTCCGTCAGCTGTATCAAAAAAAGTAGTAACCTTTCACAGTCAAACTATAACCAACAAGTCTAAACAAAAATTCCCAAATTGCAAAACTAATATATATCATTCAGGACCCATGTGACATTTCCCTTTTTCTAAGTGATTTTTTTTTTTTCTTGGAACTTTGCAAAAAAGCAGAACTACATGATACAAATTGAACAAAGAAAAGAGAAACTTCTGATTAGCGGAAATACTGTCATAAAATAGAAAAAAAAGGTACACTATTCATTATTTTTATTTTGCTGCATAGAGAACACAACCTTGCAATGACCTAAGTTTACTAAGAGTTAAATACCACATGAGTATTTGGTTTAAAATAACTTGTGTTGTATTTAACTCCGGAACCTGTATTTTACAAGTAAAACATGTTAAATACAGCATGAGTAAATTTTTTTTCAGTATTTAACATATGTTTTCGCACCTTAATTTAACACAGATCGGCCCTCTGGCTGCAGCTGGATGTGAGCAGTAGTATTCCTACCACTGCTACATGTGACAATTCAGCTCAAGGCTGTTGGTAGCTAAGGGGCCGACACCCCTCGGCCTCCTAACAACCATAACTGCCATAAGTATGGATTCCCCGCTGTCAACAAAATGTAAACAAAAGAGTCAAGAGCGGCAAGGTTGTGAAATTCCCTTCCATAGGCAGTGGTTTCAGCGGGGGGCATCGATGGTTTTAAGAAATATTAGATAAGCACCTGAACGACCACAACATACAGGTATATACAAGGGGTAATACTGACATATAATCACACACATAGGTTGGGCTTGATGGACTTTTTTCAACCTCACCTACTATGTAACTATGAGTCAACAGTAAAAAAATGGAAAAAACAAAAATGGTGTGTGGTCCCATCCCTCCAATCCATTCCAAGACCTTTGGGTCTGGTATGGATTTTGGAAGCAAGCTCATACCAAAAATGTTAAAAAATGGCTTGAGGTCCCCCCAAAAATTCATACCAGAACCTTATCTGAGAATGCAGCCCAAGAGGTCGGGAAAAGGGGAGAGAATGAGCATACCCCCCCCCCTTTGAACCATACCAGGCCACTTGCCCTCAACATGAGGAGGTGCTTTGTCGGGGAGTAGGGGCCTGACAAAACACCTTGTTTCCATGTTGATGAGGACACGGGCCTCTTCCCCACAACCCTGCCCCAGTGGATGTGGGGTGGCAGGAGGGAGCCTTATCGAAATCTGGAAGCCCACTGCGTCTGGTGTGAACTGGCCCTTAATGTCAGATGGTCTTTTGCTGTGTCTGCATATGGAGCCTCATAGGATTTAATTTTCATGACCAGATATACACACACCCGACACTCGTTTCCTCACTTATGCAGCAGCCGATGATGCATAAGGGCAAGTTCACACCAGACGCAGTTCCGTTCAGTTCCGTGTGCTTTTTTTCTGCACAAAATGCAAGCACAGTGTTTTCCATGTATTCCAATGGCTCTAGTTGGCTCTAGTTCACACCATGCAGTCAGTTTCCGGTCAGTTTCTGCACTGGAAACTAACCGGAAACTGACTGCATGGTGTGAACTAGAGCCAACTAGAGCCATTGGAATACATGAAAAACACTGTGCATGCATTTTTAGTGAACTGGCCCTTAATACATAACCTGCCCTCTTGCCCCCTTACTCTTGGAGTTTCCATCCCCATGAGTAAGCTCAGAGGGGCGGAGCGAAACACATTGAGGCTTGGCCTGGTGGGAGACCAGGCTGAGGCTGCCACATACCATGCTACAGCGGGTCTGTGTGGATGTGCAGCTCATGGGAAATCTATTTTACCATGCAAGAAAAAATAATGTGTTACGGTAGATAATATGTATACATTTTGTTTAATAATTTCTGCAATCTACAATTAAACTAAAATTATGATTCTAGTACAAAGCGTTTTGAAGTTATTTACAAATAAAATATAGGCTTTTTATTACAATTTTGCTTTTTTTTAATGCAACACTAAAAAATATGAAGTAACAAATAAAAATGAAAAAAAAGTTTAAATTATAATGATTAAAAAATAAAAATAAGCAGTTGATTAGGGTAATAAAAAGGGGTTGATAGGGGTTTATTAGGAACAATTTATTTTTATGTACCGTATTTATTGGCGTATAACGCGCACTTTTTTCCCCTTGAAATCAGGGGAAAATCGTGGGTGTGCGTTATACGCTGATCCTCGCTGTCTCAGAGCGCCACCGACAAAGACCGATAAAGACCGAGCTGAGCAGAGTGTACTGGGCACTCGGCTAGGCTCGGCTAAGCTCGACCATGCTCGGCTCCGCCCGCAGCCACATGAGAGGAGACCCGAGAGAAGCCGAGAGGAGTCGAACACACCGGAAATCTGGCTCTGTACAGCTCGTCAAACTCAAACACACAACGCTGCAACCCCCGGCAGACGGATGCCGGACAAGGCCGCCGATGGACGCGACAAAGCTGGATGGACCCCGTGCAAGGCCGCAGACGGACGCTGGACAAGGCTGCCGATGGACGCCGGGCAAGACAGCAGATGGTCACCGACAAGGCTGAACGGGCCCCACGCAAGGCCGCAGACGGACGCCGGACAAGGCCGATGCCGATGCTATTCTAAAGCACTAAGACATGTAATGTAAAGTAGGTTTTATTTCCACATTTTGTTTAGCGTTCACAAGCTTCTCTCCTGGATGTGTTTTTTTTTTAGCTGTTAGATGTAACTTTTGCTGAATGTGTTTAGTTTATACATTTTCAAGCTCCCTAAATGAGTAATTTCTTATTTACAACAAAATGAAAGTCAGCTTGGCTCAAGCTTATCTCAAATATCTGAAATTCTAAAAGTGTTACGTATCAATCTGTACACGTTTTCCAAAGCTTTTTTATATAAACCAACTTGGCCAACTTGTACTATATGATTCCTTCCCCATCCATGTTTCTGTAATACAAGCATACAGAGATATATTTAGACTGTGCAACATACTTTAGTCATGTTTCTCAACCTTATTAAAGTTTGCGCCCCTTTGGCCGTTTCTCTGAATGCTCCCCGTGGCGCAATCCCTCCCTGCCCCACTTTTACATGCTTCCGGAGGCGCATGTTTGGACCGTCGCCAAAAACAACATCAAGCTGACCTCTCAAATTATCTCTGGCCAATTGTTTTTGTTGCTACAACTTTCTTCTATTTATAATATCTCTGCACACTATGGCCCGGATTCAGAAAGAATGGCCTAAGTTTCTGCTGGCGTAGCGTATCTCATATACGCCACACGGCCGTAACTTAGAGAGGCGAGTACCGTATTCACAAAGAACTTGCGCCTTAAGTTACGGCGGCGTAGCGTAAATGGGCCGGCGTAAGCCCGCGTAATTCAAAGTAGGCTGGTAGGGGGCGTGTTGTATGGAAATGAATAGTGACCCCACGTAAATGACGCGCCTAACGAACGAACGGCGCATGCTCAGTATCACGTCAAATTTTTTCCCTAAGTTACGTCGGCTCAATGCTTAGTCGACGTGAACGTAACCTATGCCCATCCCCATTCACGTACGACTTACGCAAACAACGTAAAATACGACGCTGTTCCGACGTTTCCGACGTCCATACTTAACATGACTTACCCCTCCTTTATGAGGGGTAAAGTTACGCCGGACCGACGCCTTACGTAAACGGCGTAGCTAAATCCGACGGGCGCAAGTAAATTTCTGAATCGGCGTATTTACCTCATTTGCATATTCGACGCGGAAATATACGGAAGCGCCCCTACCGGCCAGCGTAAATATGCATCCCAAGATACTACGGCGTAGGAGACTGTGCTAAGAAACCTACCTCCTATCTATACTCCAATCAAATAACAGCATCCCTACCGGCTCTAGAGTGACTTAGGGCTCGGTGGCAGCAGGACATACCAGACTTTGATAATGATGATTGGGAAGATATTTGGGATCTTCCCTTTAGAGCCTCAGTCTCTCTGCATGACTGTCTAATACAATTTAAGTAAAAGAAAAGAGGGGTAGAGAAAGGAAGCACCACCTAAGTGCAGTATTAAAGAGGTTCTTTTAATGACACATTGTACAAAACACACTTACAAGAAGGTAAGGAAAGAAGGCTCATCTGTAACATCCTGTAGTCCTCGTCCCGGATCCATGGGCTGCTTAAAAGTGAAGATAGCAGAATGTGTGGAGTCTTCAGGCTTGTCCTGATGGCCACAGGACAAGCCTGAAGACTCCACACATTCTGCTATCTTCACTTTTAAGCAGCCCATGGATCCGGGACGAGGACTACAGGATGTTACAGATGAGCCTTCTTTCCTTACCTTCTTGTAAGTGTGTTTTGTACAATGTGTCATTAAAAGAACCTCTTTAATACTGCACTTAGGTGGCGCTTCCTTTCTCTACCCCTCTTTTGTTTACCACAGAGTCAGCTCTCTGAGGACAGCAGCCGCCATTGAACAGCCAAATCACCTGCATTTTTAACCATTGAACTGCCTGTGACTATTATTTCTAATGGACTAATCACCATACCCCTACCTATACATGTACTTTGTATCTGCGCTGACAGTTACCTCTCCTATTATTTAATACAATTTAAGTGTTGTGCCTGGTAAATAAAATGTCATTGGTTCCTATAAAATTTTCCATGCATATATGTTTACTAGGCCTGATTGAACACATTGTACCCACTGTGGCCATACACATCTGGGTTAGTTTGCCACTCTTTTATGCTAGTAAAGTGATAACATTACACTGGAAAAATACCTCTTCTCCTACCACATTTTGGAAACAATTGGTGAACAATAGTCGACCCTTGTACAAGGATACGTATCTCAACAGAATTTGCACCAGAAAATATGACAAAGTATGATCTAAATGGCTAGCCGAGCCCTCCACTGCTGACATGTCCACAGGGGGATGCTTATCTCTTTTAACTTTCTCCAATATTCTATGTGTAACATCACTCCTTTGATTTACATGCTTGCATTATTTGCATTTTTACTGGTTCTGCGGGTGTATAATGTCATTGATATGAGCTGCACCTCCACATTTAATGGAGGTAGCCCTCTTGTGGATTTTAGACCTCTGTCTGTTTATATCATTGGCCCCTGCATGGGTTCATCTCTGTGAATGTTTGTTATACAGTATGTTTGTTTTTTGTAAATTAAAGCGGAGGTTCAATGGAATTATTTTTCTTAAAAGCCAGCGGCTACAAATACTGCAGTTGCTGACTTTTAAAAAATGGACACTTACCTGTCCAGGTCGCGCCCGACGTCGGCAGCCTAAGCTTCCCCCGCAGCCATCGGCCCCGTACACACGACCAGTTTCCTCGGCAGAATTCAGCTTCCGACCGAGTTTCTGGCTGAATTCTGCCGAGGAAACTGGTCGTGTGTACACTTTCGGCCGAGGAAGCCGACGAGGAGCTCGGCGAGGAAATAGAGAACATGTTCTCTATTTCCTCGTTGTTCTATGGGAGCTCTCGTCCCGCCGAGCTCCTCGGCGGCTTCAGTGCTGAACTGGCCGAGGAACTCGATGTGTTTGGCACGTCGAGTTCCTCGGCCGTGTGTACGAGGCTATCCTCTGTGAAGGAATCGTAAGTGAAGTGCTGCTGCGGCTTCACTGCCTAGTTCCCTATTGCGCATGCGCGAGTCGCGCTGCGCTGTCCTCACTGGTCCTTGCTGTGTTCTGGGAGCCGTGTGTTTCCCAGAACACAACAGGGGGTGACGCGAAGGGGCGGGATTCCCGCGGGAGTCTTTACCCGCAAGTGGTGCAAATACCTGTTTTATACAGGTATCTGCACCCCCTACCCCCAGAAAGGTGCCAAATGTGACAAGGGAGAGGGGGAGGGTTCCGAAAAGCGGAGGTTGGGTGAACCTCCGCTTTAAGGCCACTTTCACACTGAGGCTCTTCTAAACTGCCAGTAAAAAAACTGAGTGCTTTTGAAGCACTTTTCAGGCGCTTTTGAAGAGCTTTCCAATCATTTCAATGAAGAGGGGAGTTTTTCACAGCCCCGCCAGCACCCTCCCCCAGTGTGAAAGCATTCATTCACACTGGCCTCAGTGTGAAAGTGGTCTTACTGTTTTTGGATACTAAAACCTTAATAAACAGATTTTCAAATATAAAAAAAGTTTGCACTCCTTTATAAAAGTAATTTACTTATGTACCCCTTGGTGTGTGACACATGATCTCAAGTACACCTGGGTGTGGTTACATTTATTGCCACTAATTGTGCTTAAACATTTCCCAAATTTCCCATTATGTACTGAAATAACTGAAATACCTACCAATATCTGTCTTATACATGATTTTCTAAGACTTTAAACTGTTGCGAGGAGCTTAATACATAAAGCAAAAATAACCAGTGACATGATCAGGAATTCCCCTGGGGTACAGGTAGTCCCAAGTTAAGAACCTGTACTATATAATATGAGAATGCTTAGCTCTCGTAATCATCTTGTTGGCATGCATACAAAGTTACAGGTTGTTTTCCACTACTGTAAAGACATTGAGTTTGTTTACTCACCTTACAAGTTAGAAATTTCCTGTACTTCGTTGCGGTTTACTTTTAGAAGTATATATATAGGTATCTTTATTTGCAGTTCTCATTTCCTTGTATACCCGTCAGCAGTGAACTTCCCAAAGGAAGTCTGAGCATAAAGTTATGGTGAAGTAATACATCTGCTGCAGACAGCTTCAAACTAACGGAAATAAGAATACTAGTCACTCCTCTGTATACGGAGGCAGTGATGTAAAAAAGTCTGTGTCATATTCTAAAAATGTCAGGCATCCATACTGAATATTTCATACATTCTGCAACACACTCAGGACGAATGCCATTTCTAAAGTACATCGTTTTTTTATGTGGACTTATTAATCCTGCCTATGATCATAGGAAACTGTTTGCCCCTTGGCACATGTACAAAAGGGACAGCAAAACATGTTATCATATCTATATGGAAGAGCCATATCAACCACCAACCCCTGCTGTCCACTTACAGATCCCCACCCCCCTGAATATCTACCACTGCCCCTTCCACTGACAGAATGCTTCCCAAAAATAATGAGCCCTGCCATGACTAACAGACTCCCCCCTCCTACTAATGACCCTTCCTGGACAGACCCCCTTCCTGGACAGACCCCCACCCATTTAACTAATGACCTCCATCCTCCCACTGACAGAGTCCTATCCCCCGATAACAATGACTGGCTGGACACTTCACCCAGGAAGGAGAAACCAGGACCAGAGGACAGAGGTGAGAGTCTGGTGGAGCAATTCATCAATGACTGGGAGGGGGGATACAGAACTCATACTGTATATGCACCCAAACCAAACTTAAAAAAAATCATGCCCACACCAAAATGCGGGCCCTTTTGGTGTAGGTGAATGTGCGCAAGGTGCATGGGGATGACAGTCATAATTTTCCACCCGCTCCATTGATTTTGAAGCCGACTTTAGTTGGACTGGGTGGTGCTGACAGGGCTGCCCAATGGTGCAAATTCAGTTTATTCAGCTGGAGCCATGTGTGGCCAGTTTAAAAGTAGTAGCTAGCTAAACAAACACAGCAATAAGTTTTACTACTGAACATACCTTCTTAGCTATCTTGCTATCATTATTATAAATCGTTATCTATATACAATATTTAATTTTTTTTATTGTTCAACAGATTAATGATTGCCTCTTGTAGGACCACTCCCAATTGAAATGAAACCTCTGCTCCTAATTAACACCTGCTATAAGCTGAGCGGTAGTTTTCTCCTTCGGAGCAGAGATCATATGACGTCCTCTCAAAAGGTGCAGCACAGCGGTGCAATCTGTCTAATGACTGATCACTATACCAGCCTGCTGCCAGTGTCAATGTGTCAATCAGAGCAGATAAGATGACAGCTGTAAACAATAGATGGCTTTCTTTCCTGCCATCCATTGTATATAATTGCTAGCTGTGATTGGTCACAGTGATCATATGGTACAGACAGAGCCAATCACAGTCCATTTGTACCATGTGATTAGCTTTGGCCAATCACAGATAATCACAACAAAAGACACTGAATGAATCAGTGTCATTCAGTAAAAATGGTTGCTTATATCAATTAAATTCATTGGTATAAGCAATGTGTAAAATAAATAAAAAATCTTAAACCCTTCCTCAGAATAGTACAGTGCTACTAACACTGTATTGCCCTGGTCACAGTGTGTTAAAAAGAAAAAAACTATCTAAAATTATTATACATCAGTTATATGCACTGGAGACAGTATGTAACAAAAAAAAGCTTTTTTTTTAAATTTCCTTAATTAAAAAAATTTTAATTTCTTAATTTTCCAAAAAATTTGGACAAAAAAAATAACTTTAAAAATTTGTCACTTCTCTTACTAAATCAGTTTTGGGCTCCAGTTCTCAAGAAGGATATTGGGGAACTGGAGAAAGTGCAAAGAAGAGCAACCAAACTGATAAGAGGAATGGAGGAGCTCAGCTATGAGGAAAGATTAGAAGAACTGAATTTATTCACTCTTGAGAAGAGGAGATTAAGGGGGCATATGATCAACATGTACAAATATAAAAGGGGTCCATATAGTGAACTTGGTGTTGAGTTATTCACTTTACGGTCAACACTGAGGACAAGGGGGCACTCTTTACATGTAGAGGAAAAGAGATTTCACTCCAAATACGGAAAGGTTTCTTTACAGTAAGAGCTGTGAAAATGTGGAATAGACTCCCTCCAGAGGTGGTTCTGGCCAGCTCAGTTTTTTGCCTTCCTCTGGATCAACTGTGGGTATAAAATTGGGTATATGTGATTGTACGATATTATTTTTGTTTTATTTCTTGTGGTTGAACTTGATGGACTAACTATGTAACTATGTAAATACCTTGGACTGTATTCTTTCCAAAAAGGGGTCATTTGGGGGATAATTCTACTGTCCTGGCATTTTCAGATCTCAAGAAATTAGATAGCCTGTAAGTACACCAGGATTTCAGATATATTCCTACATTTTGTGGACTTTCCTGCGGACTAAATATTATACACTGATTTTGGTTATTTTCACCCAAAAAATCTAGCAGAATACATTCTGACTTAAATTTATGAAGAAGGGTTATTTGCAAATTTTTATAACAAAAATAAAGAAAACATTTTTTTTCAAAGTTTTCGTTCTTTTTTTATTTATTTAGCAAAAAACTAAAAGTGGTGATTAAATACCACCCAAAAAAAGTTCTATTTGTGTGCAAAGCTATTTTTTTTATTTGTTTTTATTAAGTAAATGCATAGATACAGACATGGGTTAATCCACATTGATACAAACTTTTGTGAAATATGTGAACAATCAACCATCCAAGATACACAGAGCAAATTATGTAGTCATCATTGCTTGTTGGCTGCGAGACATCCTCCTGCCACCTTCCGCACCCGTATGGGATTAAGCTGTGCAATGGGCGGCTAGACCGCTCGACTTAAGGTTAAAGAACTGCTAAAGGCAAGAAGATATAAAAAAAAAAAAAAAGAACCCCAAAACAATTGAGGCTGCTAACTTATCTAGGATGTGGTCGACTAATGGTAACTGACCATTCTGTAGATAAATAACAAGATGGGAATCTGTAACATGTTTGGTATCCTAGCAATGAGAAGTTAAAGAAGAACAGGTATATCGCCTATAAAAACACATTTCTGCCTGCAGAGGCTCACAGGAGTACTGGAAGCTAGGATAGGGAGAAGAGGTGAAAAATAGAGGGAGGAAGAAAAGCAACAGATGGGAATAGAGGAGAGGGGGAAAGGCAGGGGTAGTGATGCAAGCTACATGGAGAGCTGAAGGATGATTGGTAGCTCGATGGAATGTGGGCCCCGGATGCTAAAGAGGGCCCTTGTGATTACAGAGTTACCCCAATGTGTCGTGCCCAGGGCTCCTAAATGCGTTTAAATTCCTCCAAGTTATCAAGAATAGTGTTGGAGATTCTCTCTTGAGACATAATCCAAGAAATATTTTGTTTAGTTGAGAAAAAAGAAGCTGAGGGAGATTTCCAGGCTCATGCTATTGTGATTTTGGCTCCAAGAAAAATAAAATGTATTAAACTCTGGATAGATATTGATAGTTTTGGTATCCTTTGGTTGAGGAGAACTATTGCTGGGTTTTGGTTGACTGCAATCCCAGTGGTCTTGCGGATCAGATTGAAGAGTTTATTCCAATAGCCTCTAATTCAGGGACATTCGCACCAAATGTGTAAGATAGTGACTAAGTGGCATCATCCCCTAAAGCAGAGTGGCAAGGACTCTGGGAAGTATTTAGCTAGGCTTGTGGGCACGACATAACCTTAAGCTTAGCTTCTACTAAGGATATATTTAGCATCCCCTTAAAAGCGCTAGCAAAGTTAGAGTGCCAAGTGTCTAAGTCCCACTCAATGTCAAGGTCACGCTCCCAGCTCAACATGTAGGACGGCTAGGGCTGAGTATATCAGGGAAAGTCCCCCCTTCGTATCCATGGCAGTAGAGCACCATTGTTCATATGGGGTTACAGAAAGAGGGTGGGTATGTTGGGTTATGATAGAATGTAGAAAGTGAGATGGTTGGAAAAATCAAAATTTCTCTGAGGGGGGCATATCTACTTTTGTGGTGCAGTAATTCAGTTTGAGAGGTCCAGATGAGTTAAAAAAAAATGCCCTATGCGATAGAGGCCTTTGTCCAGCCACCACTGAAGGGCCTTAATGTCCATCCCTGGGGGAACTGGAGGTTGTGAAAGATGTGAGCCAGGGGTTGCCACTTGGAAGTTATTAGATTCCTTTTGTGTAAGGAATCGTATAATGTTATCGAGTGGGATAACGTAGGTAAAAGAATCAGAGGTTTACTTCTGGGAGGTCGCCAGAGTAGAAAGTCTATAGTGAAGTTAGGGGTCGTCTGCCTCTCCATCCCTATCCAGTCGAGTTTTGGGCCCCAGGTGTAAATGGTTGAAATTTGGTATAAAAAGGACTTTTTTCGCAAGGCGGTGTTCAGATTTTTCCCCAGATAAAGCGGATTATGGCTGACTGAAGGTTATTTAAATGGAGTTTGGTGGTAGGGAGGGGGAGAGAGAGCGGAAAAGGTAGAGGATTCTTGGTAAGAGGGTCATTTTGACCGCATTTACTCTGCCTAGCCAAGACAACCTATATAATGACCATTGGTCCAGATCTTCTGTAAGCTTTTTGAACATGGGCGGGTAATTACATTTGCATAACTGACTTCTATTGTTCGCCAGGTGGATGCCTAGATATAGAATGGAAGTATAATTTCAAGAGAAGGGGAAGTGCTTTTTCAGTCTGTCTATTAGTGATTGGGGGTTGAAATGTTGAGGGCGACGGATTTGAACATGTTGACTTCTAGGCCTGAAACCTGACCAAATTTGTTCAGAAGCTGGAGAATGTTAGGGGTGGAAATGAGTGGGGAAGTGATAAAAAGAAGGACGTCATCAGCAAAAAGCACACATTTGTGGGATAGCTGGCTGCATTTCGCTATAGCTAGCGTTTCTATCACAATAGCGAACAGGAGAGGGGGCATCCCTGTCGAGTCCCCTTTGTGATAGGGAATAGGTCCGAAAGGTGACCTTGAAGTCTCACTTGTGCCCTTGGGTGGGAGTAGAGGGCTATTAAAATATTGAGGAAGCTATTCCTGAATCCCCATTTTTCTAGTGTGGCAAAGTAGGGCCAGGTAACGGTGTCAAAGGCCTTTTGAAGGTCTATGGATAAAAGGAAGCCCTCCTGTGGCGTTCCTCCATCCCAGCTGGAATTGAGTAGGGAAACCACATCTACTGCCCTCCTTATCTGATCCAGCCCCTGTCTCCCTGGGATAAACCCGACCTAGTCTTTATGGACATATGAACCTATGAAGGATGCTAGTCTATTGGATAAAACTTTAGTCATTATCTTCAGGTCATTGTTTATTAGTGAAATTGGTCTATAATTACATACTTCACTCGGATCTTTGCCCGGTTTAGGGATGACAGAGATGTACGCTAGGTTCGCTGCAGGTTCAAGGGAAGAGCCTTTGCTAAGGGAATTGAAAAAACGGACCAGATAAGGTATTAAAATGGTTAAAGAACATTCTCTGCCTACATTGGTTTGCTGGATGCACAGAAAAAAGAGTGTCCCTGGAAATGTTTTTCAAATGTTGGCAACTATGCTGTTCATGTCCGATCTGAGATATGGGGTACAGAGATTCTGGAATATTGTGACGTTAACAAAAAAGAATGCTCTGGGAAGTGGTCTACAGGAAGCTCACACCCAATTGGAAATCTCTATTAGTAGCTGACCAAGAAACACGTGGCGAATGAAAAAACTAATGTACAGCAATGTTAGTATTTCAAAGCGCCTGTCAGCAGCAGATGTATAATGTAATGAGTTAGCATGTTTATTTTACCCAAGTAGAGTCCAGCTATATGTCCTAAGTTAATTTGGTGTTCAGGAGAATTCTAATGTCCTGCTTGTTTCTGTTGCTCCTCTTCTCTACATCAATGTACAGTACTGTATGTCTCCATGGCCATGACATTACATTTTACTCTAGCTTCCCTGGTAATGGGGTGACATCTTGTGGCCATAATTCTAACTGCAATGCACCACCAAACCTACAGATATGTGTAGCCTTGTCAGTGGCAATCTAGAAAGGAAGAAATATGTGGCCAGGGTTGTTGAGATATGCTAAGTATAGCAACAAAACTAATTGTGTCTTCATATTACAGGTAAAGAGATGTATAAGCAGTGGTGGTCACTAAGGGATACCTACAGAGAAGTTGTGATGGATAGAATGGAGAAGCTGGGAATCTTATCCCAATGTACAGGAGCTTTTCTTTTTAAGGAGGACAATTGAGACATGGCACTAAGTATATATACACATCTATGGACCATTGAACACCAGTGTAAACTTTTTTTGGTAATGTCAGTTGTTCATATTGCAAAGTGCAAGTTTATGTCACGAAATGCCTCTAAACTTCTGTTTTTGATGATCACATGCAATTTGCGAAGAAAGCTAGAAAACAGGCTATATGTGACAATATAGCACAGCTTAGTGGCCTCAATGTGATTGATCATAAGAATGTACATTCATCTCTACAGTATTCAATTGGTTTGCTTTTCAGGACTAACTACAATATTACATTTGGGTCAAGCTCCAGTATGCAGGCCACCACTCCTTCAAGCTCATGAGGTAGAGGAAGTGGCTATGGAGGAGGTGGAATAAGGCCTTCAGTTCCAGAAGATGTTCAACTGGCCGAAACGGTAAATGATATTGAATAAGAATTAAATAGTCCTACTAAACCAGGGGTGCCCAACCTTTTGAAGAGCGAGGGCCACTTAAGCGACTTGGTAACTGGTCACGGGCCACAATCAGCGGAGCGGGCAGATGGCAGGTCCATGTCTGCTCTGCATATGCAGAGCGGACACAGCATGATCGTATTGGAGGTAGGACACAAGTCGGTTTACATCTGCCACTCAGACTGACCATGTGAAAGGGGTCCGTGGGTGCAACACAGTGTACCTTTGGCTTTTCTGCACTTTGCAATAAACTTCTATTATATTCTGCAGGTTGGTGCACTTTCAGAAAGCTCACCAAACTCGCAGGTAACAACAGAAGTCTATGGTTCAGTGCAGGTAACCCACAGGTAAACTGCACTGCATCTGCGGATTAGTTTGAAAGTAGCCCAGTGACCATTGCAGAACAGATGTACCCATATATACACTGTGGGCCAGATTCAGATAGGAGATACGACGGCATATCTCCTGATACGCCGTCGTATCTCCAAGGCCGGCCGGTCGTATCTATGCGACTGATTCATAGAATCAGTTACGCATAGATATGCCTAAGATCCGACAGGTGTAAGTGACTTACACCGTCGGATCTTAGGCTGCAATTCCAGGCCGGCCGCTAGGTGGCGCTTCCGTGTCTTTTACGCGTCAAATATGCTAATGAGCATTTACGCCGATTCAGAAACGAACGCCCGCCCGTCGCTTTTTTTTTACGACGCTTGCGTTCGGCTTTTTCCAGCGTATACTTACCCCTGCTATGTGAGGCGTATCCTATGTTAAGTATGGTCGTCGTTCCAGCGCCGAGTTTTGAATTTTTACGTTGTTTGCGTAAGTCGATTCAGAATACGGCCGGACGCAAATTACGCTCACACCGAAACCAATGACGTCCTAGCGAAGTCATTTGGAGCAATGCACGCTGGGAAATTTAGCCGGCGGCGCATGCCCAGTTAAATCGGCGCGGGGACGCGCCTGATTTAAATAGTAAATAGTACAATTCCACCAGGGGGATTTACGATACGCCGCCGCAAGTTTTGAGGTAAGTGCTTTCTGAATTAAGCACTCGCCTCAAAAACTTGCGGCGGCGGATCTTAAATCAGATAGGTTACGCGGATCTAAAGATCCGCTAACCTATCTGAATCCGGCCCTGTGATTTTAGTAATAAATTGACCTTTAATAACAGTGTTCTATTCTAGTCCATCCCAGAGCAGGAGATCGCGGGCCACATCAGAGGGCTTAGCGGGCCACTGGGTGGGCACCCCTGTACTATACTATATAGACATCAATCTGACACTGGAACTAACATTCGCTCAATGTCAAAATTGTTAATACAGTAAAACCTTGGTTTGAGAGTAACTTGGTTTGAGAGCGTTTTGCAAGACAAGAAAAATGTTTTAGTAAATTTTGCCTTGATATACAAGCGATGTCTTGATATAAGAGTAGCGTCATGTCACAACTGAGTATAAAAAAAGAAGAGAGGAACCTCTAAGTGTAGCAATATGGTTACATTTAATGAAGGTACAACATTTAGAAACTTATTGCTACACTTAGGAGGTGCCTCTCTTCTCTTTTATACCCTGTAAAAAAAAATGCTTTGATATACAAGTGCTTTGGATTACAAGCATGTTTCTGGAATGAATTATGCTCGCAAACCAAGGTTTTACTGTATATTGAAACAGATGTCATTTTCTCACTAGTGGCCTAAAAGACAATTATACATTGAATGAGTGAGTGAAAAACTTGAATAATAGCGCTACAAATGCGAACTGAATCGCCTCAAAGCGCTTGGTATCCATGTCCTTCTATTTTTTGCCTTCAGAATAGGTGGGTCTTGAGTTTTTTTCTAAAGGCCTGGTGATTCACTTCCGTTCGGATACTGGTTGGTAATGCGTTCCACAGTCGAGGTCCTTGGATTGCAAATCTTCGTTCTCCTTGTCTTGTAGCAGGCCTTGGGTATTTGAAGTAGATTTGGTTGGTAGATCGGAGAAAGTGATTGGGGTTGTGGCCTTTTATTTTATCACATAAATATTGGGGAGCGATTTCTGCATCAGGCAGAGGGCCTTAAATTTGATCCGGTCTTTTACGGGCAACCAGTGGAGGGACCTGAGGGAGTGATTGATTCCCAGGTTTTTTTTCCTGTTACAAGTTGTGCCGCCGTATTCTGGGCGACTTGTAGACGAGCAACCTGGTATTTTGGGAGTCCGAGGTAAAGGGCGTTTGCATAGTCGAGCCTGGAGTTGATTATTGTTCCCACCACTACTGCTGTGTCTTCTTTTGTGATGAAGGGAACAAGTCTACGTAGCAGGCGCAGCAGATCATGAGATCCGCTGACTACTGAACATTACATGGCATATGAGCATCAGCCGCCCCCTAGTGGCATTAGTACAAAATGTTTTGTTTTCTTTCTAGCCTCATGTTGTTGTTAGAGAAATCAGAAGGCTCCCTACAGCCACAGCACCAAGCAAGCCAATGAAGGTGACAGCAGCAGGAGACCCCAATGCATGATTTTGTTATCTGCCTTGTGGGGGAGCTGAGGAGACAATCAGCTTCACAGACATCAGGGCTAAAGGGAAGCAATGCATTTCACAATCTCTCTGAACCTGATGTTATCTTCCTAAGGTGCCTAATACCCTTCCTGAGGAATAGCCCTCCCAGCAAGAATCATCAGGTATGCTGTGACTTATACATGCACACCACCTCTAACATGTCCACTTGTCAGGAGGGACGCCCCTTTTCATGGACTCCCTCCTTAGGCCATACCTTCCCCACACAACAATGCTTCCATAGTTCAAGTTCCAACAGAAATATTCCAGCCAGTACAACCTGCTCGCTCATACTCATTTACATCCTCCAACAGGCTATAATTCAGCCAACATGCTTCCACCTACCATAGTCTGCATTATTACCAGGTTTTGTAACAATTTTTTTTTCAGTTGCTGTAAAGTTACATTCAAAACTTTCTACCTAGTTCCGATGCACTGTGTGCAATAAATATCTGAATAAAGGAATTCTAATAGTCAATATTTCTATCTCTCAGGCCCCGTACACACGACCAAACATGTATGCTGAAACTGGTCCGCGGACCAGTTTCAGCATACATGTTCGGTCATGTGTAGGCGCGAGCGGGCAGAATTCCAGCAAACATTTGCCCGCCGGGCCTTTTCCCAGCAGGCAAATATTCCTGGACTTGTTTTAAAACCGTCCGCTGGAATCCTGCCCGCTCGGACATGTATGGTCGTCAGTACAGACCTACCGTACATGTCCGAGCGCCCGCCGTCCCTCGCATGCGTCGAATGACTTCGACGCATGCGTGGAAGCATTTAAAAGGCAGGCCCGCCCACGTCGCCGCGTCATCGCCGCGCCATCGTCGCGGCGACGGCGCGGACACGCCCCACGTATTGTTTACGTGCGGACTTCTGTACGATGGTTAGTACAGCCATCGTACAGAAGTCCCCGGGCAGACATGTACGGTGAAAACGGTCCGACGGACCGGTTTCATCGTACATGTTTGCCCGTGTGTACCCGGCCTCAGAGTTAAGTTCTGTGTCTAATTCCATCTCATCTCCCTATAAGATATGCATATAGGATGATGTTATTGGTTTGAGGACTAAAGGGTAGCATGGGAGGTGCATGTCTAGTTATGCCAGGGGTCGAGTCCTGGGGAAAAAAGTGTGGGAACTCCCACCCAAGATCCACTCCCCCACCAAAAAAAAAAATGATACGCTCATATGCATAATTACAAGTGCATGTTTTTTTTTTTTTAAAGCAAGTTCTTTCTAAATCCCACAATAACTTGCGGCAGACCTCCGCAATGTCTCCTGGGAACAATGACAAATGCTCCCAGGAGACATTGCAGCATCGAGGAAGTGACGGAATACCCGCACACTACCCGATGAATCCATATACAGGAAGCGGCCAGTAACATAAAGGATTACTAAGGTTCTCCTGCCCCTGACAGTGAGTCAAGCTGGGCATCGCTGCTCAGTGAAAGATTTGCTCGGGTGGGTCGGCTGCTCTAGTCCTGCAAAGGGAACTGCGTTCCTGCTGTGAAAAAAGTGCAGGAACTCCGTTCCCACGCGTTCCCGCAGGACTTGAGCCCTGCTGTTGGCCATATTCAGCTTGTAGAAACGACGCTGTAAGAAAATTCTCTTTGCAATGCCAAGGTTGTAAAAGGACTGGTCTTCATCCCATTGTATAAATGTTATTGAATGGCCAGGAAACAGCCTGGGCCTAAACCCCATTAGGAAGCTCTGGGCAAGACAAAAGCACATGAATCAGATTGTTCTGTTGCTGCTGTATTTAAGCCAATAAATAATGTGAATGTTAATAAAAAACAATCACGTGTGTGAAAAATGTGATGTCAAAATTTAGTGCTGCTAAATTCTGTTAGAATTTTACTGATTTGTAACACCAAATATATTGTATATACCTACCCTAGATGATTCACTGAAGATGTTCCAATATTTAAAAACTTACAATGCAAACACATCCAAAAATAGGATTTAAAAAAAGAGGACTATGTGCACAAGTTACATCTTTTATGAGGAAAATAGCCAACTGTATTTGTTCAGTGCTCACTTGAGAATTCTTCATGATGCCCCAAGTATTCTATTAGTTTGTTCTTATCAATTCTCTAGAACATAGATGTGGAGCTATGCAGATGGCAGTATGAATATTTATGCAGCCCTGGCCAATCCCAGGGAGCAGGGCCCTGAAGGCTGCTGGAAGACTGCATAAATACTTTGAGACACTGAGGCCCAGATTCACAAAGGAGATACGACAGCGTATCTCCAGATACGCCGTCGTATCTCTGAGTTGTGCAGTCGTATCTATGCGCCTGATTATTAGAATCAGTTACGCATAGATTTCTATTAGATCCGACCGGCGTAAGTCTCTTACGCCGTCCGATCGTAACTGCATATTTACGCTGGCCGCTAGGGGCGTGTACGCTGATTTAGGCGTCGAAGTATGTAAATCAGCTAGATACGCGAATTCGCGACTGTACGCCCGGCCGACGCAGTACAGATACGCCGTTTACGTTAGGCTTTTCCCGGCGTAAAGTTACCCCTGCTATATGGTGGCGTACATGCGACGTACCAATGTTAAATATGGACGTCGTTCCCGCATTGAATTTTGAATATTTTACGTCGTTTGCGTAAGTCGTCCGTGAATGGGGGTGGACGTAATTTACGTTCACGTCAAAACCAATACGTCCTTGCGGATTTTTTGGAGCAATGCACACTGGGATATTTCCACGGACGGCGCATGCGCCGTTCGTGAAAAACGTCAATCACGTCGGGTCATGGTTATTTTACATAAAACACGCCCCCCTGTTCCACATTTGAATTAGGCGGGCATACGCCGGCCGATTTACGCTACGCCGCCGCAACTTATGGAGCAAGTGCTTTGAGAATACTGCACTTGCCCGTCTAAGTTGCGGAGGCGTAACGTAAATCGGATACGTTACGCCCGCCTATAGTTACGCCGCTGTATGAGAATCTGGCCCTTAGATTCTGTGTCTTTTCCTGGAGAGGATCAGTCCAGCCAGGAGATCTGCTGCCCTCCAAGGCAACACTGCCACGTGCTTGAGGGCCTGGATGTTGAAGCTATAGTGAGCTGACTGAGGGCAGTCTGCTGAAGTTCTAGTCTGGCATTACTGGAGAAAGGTGTCTCTATTCGAAGTTGGAAGGAGGCAACCATCTTTCCCTGGACTCCTGGGAAGGTTCACCACTGTACCAAGTTATCTCCATTTGTGGATAATGACTCTCCCTGTGGTTCACTGGAGTTCCAAAGCATTAGAAATTATTTTGAAACCCTTCCTAGACCAATAAATGTACATTACTTAGTTTCTAATCTGTTCTTGATTTTTTTTTAGATTGTGGCATGATGCGTGGCATTTTGTGATCTGTTAGTGTGCATCACTTTGTCACACAGCTTCTATTTATGTGATTTCTTGATTCAACAGGTCTGGCAGTAATCAGGCCTGGGTGTGGCAAGTGAAATTTAACTCTGCTTTCCAAAAAATTTGGTTAATCACAGTTCATTCATGATTCAGCATTGGAGGGGGCAATTACTTTTTCACTTAGGGAAAGGCAGGTTTGAACAGCTTTTTTCCCTTAATAAATGAAATAATGATTTAAAAACTGCATCTTGGATTTACTCTGGTTATCTTTGTTTAATATTAAAATTTCTTTGATGATCTGAATCATTTAAGTGTAATGCCCCGTACACACCATCACTTTATGTGATGAAAAAAACGACGTTTTTAAAAACGTCACTTTAAATGACCGTGTGTGGGGGAAAACTTAATTTTATGTCTTGTAAAAAACGACCAAAAAAAATTGAAGCATGCTTCAATTTTATGTGTCGTTTTTCAAAACGTCGTTTTTTACTTCACAGAAATTGACCGTGTGTAGCAAAAAACGTTGTTTAAAAATACGTTTTTACACCCGCGCATGCCCAGAAGCTAGTTGTGAAGCGAGCTTCAATGGAAAAACGTGGTGAACGTAACCTCGCTTTGCTAGAACATTGTGAGAAAAACGATGGTGTGTAGGCAACTTCGTCTTTGAAAATTGAAGTTTCAAAAACGTCGTTTTTTACTTCACAGAAAATGTCGTTTTTTTTCAACACATAAAGTGATGGTGTGTATGCGGCATGAGAAATATGCAAAAAATATACTAGACACTCTAGGCCTAGATTTAAAGCCGGTTCACACTGCGGTGGCACGACTTCGGGGGCGACTCTGCAATGCGTCCTGAAGACGACTTCAGAGGCGATTAGCAAAATGACTTCTGTATAGAAGTCAATGCAAATCGCCCCGAGCTGCCCCCGAAGTCGTACAAGAACCTTTTTCTAAGTCGGAGCGACTTGCATCGCTCCTATTATTACGGTTCTATTGCATAGAATGGAACGCCCCAGTGTGAACCGGCTCTAAGGGTCTGGTATATAAGGGAATCCCCAGCCATTTGTTTACAAACAGAATAGAGAGGCTGGGAAATGTCATTCATTAGCAATTTAAATGGTATTTTTTTGGTCTTTGTAAATGTCAGTAGAATATATACATTGTACAGAGGGAATCCCATAGGCATGTTATTAAAGGAATTTGTTATTTTTACATAGGTGTGTGTGTGTACACATTGTTACAGACTCCCATATCCCTGTACATTTTGTTTACTGAGAGACTCAACTAGGAGCTATACTCTCAGCTAAAATCACCAACTGTGGCAGGGTGTTCTACCACCACTCTGACAGTGTAGAACTCTTTACGCCAATTAGAATTAAATCACTTCTCATCCAGCTTCATTTTGTGGCCTCCAGTCTTCTTCAAGGTGCTAAGATTAAACATCACATTTCCAATACTGCATTAATTCTTGATACATTTGTGTACAATCCAATTCCCTCTTAAAGCGGGGGTTCACCCAAAAAACAAATTTTTAACATTAGATTGAGGCTAATTGGGGGAAGCACAATCGGGTGTTTTTTTTTAAATCAATGCAGTGCATACCTTTTTAGAGAGAGATGTTCTCCGCCGCTTCCGGGTATGGACTGCGGGACTGGGCGTTCCTATTTGAATGACAGGCTTCCGACCGTCACATACAGCGCGTCACGGGTTGCCGAAAGTAGCCGAACGTCGGTGCGCAGGCGCCGTATAGAGGCACACCGACGTTCGGCTTCTTTCGGCAACAGCAACACAAAAATAAAATATTTTTTTTTTAGGATTGGTACATTTCCCCTAGGGCACTGCACAGTTATCGGCCCCTTTTTTAACAGTCCCTTGCCTATTATCTTGAAAATGGCCAGAATTTACAGAATCAGTTCCCATTGACTTCAATATGATCGGGATTAATGCTGAGACCTTTGAAGAGTTTGGCGAACCTCCTGCAAACTGAACCCTAGTACTTTCAACTTATCCCTAGCTGCAAATAGAATGGCCCAGATTCAAGAAGCACTTGCGCCCGCGCAACCATAGGTTGCGCGGCGCAAGGGCTTACTTGCTCCGGTGTAACGAGTGCTCCTGATTCAGGAACCTCGTTACACCGACTGCAGCCTAGGATATGACAGACATAAGCCTCCTTATGCCTTCATATCCCAGGCTGCATTCTTGCGTTGGCCGCTAGGGGGCGCGGCCATTGTGATCGGCGTATAGTATGCAAATTGCATACTACCACCGATTCACAAAAGTTGCGCGGGCCCTGAGCGCGCAAGGTACGGAGTTTCCGTACGGCAACTTTAGCGCAAGGTTGCTCCTGCTGTAGCAGGGGCAGCCAATGCTAAAGTATAGCTGCGCTTCCCGCTCGTGAAATTTAAATTTCACGTCGTTTACGCAAGTGATTCGTGAATGGCGCTGGACGCCATTCACGTTCACTTAGAAGCAAATGACGTCCTTGCGACGTCATTTGCCGCAATGCACGTCGGGAAAGTTTCCCGACGGAGCATGCGCTGTTCGCTCGGCGCGGGAGCGCGCCTAATTTAAATGATTCCCGCCCCCGGCGGGATCATTTACATTAGGCAGCCTTACGCCCGGCTGTTTAGCATATCGCCCGGGCAATTTACGGAGCAACTGCTCCGTGAATCGCGGGCAAAACGCAATATTTGCGTGGGCGCAGAGAAAAATATTTGCTCTTTGCCCACGCAAATATTGCTCGGATCTAGCTGAATCTGGGCCAATGTGTTTATACACGTATACAGCGGGTAAAATAAGTTGATGATCACCAGGATGATGAATATGAAACGAGAGTGCTCATTTCAGCAAGACAGTGATCCCAAACACAAAGCCAAGGAAACTCTCAATTGGTTTCAAAGAAAGAAAATAAAGCTAGAATGGCCCGGCCAATCACCTGACTTGAATCCAATATAAAATCTATGTAAAGAACTAAATATCAGAGTTCATAGAATAGGCCCACGGAACCTTCAAAATGTAAAGGCTGTGTGGAAGAATGGGCCAAAATCACACCTAAGCAATGCAAGTGACTAGTTTCCTCATACAGGAGACGTCTTGGAGCTGTCATTACTAACAAAGGATTTAGTGTGAAGTATTAAATACATTTTAGTTCAATACTTTTTCTCTGTGTCATTCTATTTTATTACACAAAAGTTAATTTATGAACTTATTTGTTTTAGTTTCTTTGCGCATAGGGGTTGTATGGATTGTTACCAACATGAGGTGAAAATTTTATGTCGATAGGACCTTTAGAAATATTTACCTAGAAAAATGGTGACATGTTCAATAGTTATTTTACCCACTGTAATATTGCTGCATATATAACATGTTCATATTCATACTGTATATTGTACAATGTGTTAAAATTTGTATATACAGTATCGTCATATAAAATCCAGCAGCACCTGGAAACTGTCATTAGTGAGGTATCAGCATTAGGGATGAGCTTCGTATTTGAGTCAAACTCACGTTCGACTCGAACATCGTATGTTCGATCGTTCGTCGAATTACAAAAGTTTTGGGCCGTTCGCGCCAAATTCGAGTGGCGTGTCACTGCCCATAATTCACTGCGGCATCGCAGTGAATTGCTGGCTGATGATTGGCCATGCACTATGACTCGCATGCTTGGCCAATCACAGCTTGCAAAAAACGGAGAGCCATAATTGGCCAAAGCCAGGGTGGCTTTGGCCAATTATGGCTCAGGGGGTTTAGTACACGTCCCACACTCAGGGCAGGACTTAGGGTGGTGGGGGCCCCTGGGCTTGAGTGTTGAAGGGGCCCCCTGGAGCCGAGAATTGGGGGGGGTCGAAGATGTTGAGCGAGGGGGGGATCATAGTTGTTGAGCGGGGGAGGGCGCATTAAAGTTGTTGAGTGGGGGCGGCGCATCTCCCTTCAGCAGACATCCACACTCTGCTTCCGTGCTGCCTCCTCTTGCAGTGCGGGAAAATTAACCCTTTTGCGGGACTGCGGGAAGAAGCTGTCTGTGCGGGAAAGTCCAGCAGAATCCGTGCATGTTGGGAGGCAGGCAAAGGGCCGCCATCAGGAATTTTGGGCCCCTTACACAGCTTAAGGCATGGGCCCCCTGGAGCGGGGGGGGGGGGTGCTGCCGCGGGGGGGGGGGGCCTTTACAAAAAAAGCCTGGGGACCTCTGGGCCCTTTCATAAAAAGAAAAAAGAAACCCCTGGGCCCTTTAATAAAAAAAAATAAAAAACATTTATAAAAAAAATACATTCAAAAAAGGGGCCCCTGGGGACCTCTGGGCATTTTAATAAAAAATAAAAAATTTTAAACAAAAATAAAAAAAATAAACATTTATAAAAAATAAAATAAAAAAGGGGGGGTTGCCACATGGGGCCCTGGGGACCTCTGAGCCCTTTAATAAAAAAATATATATATAAAAAAATATATATTTTTTTTTTATAAAAAAAAAGGGAGGGTTGCCATCCGGGGGCCCTGGAGGCCCTGGAGACTTCTGGGCACTTTAATAATAATATATATATATATATATATATATATATATATATATATATATATATATATATATAAATATAAATAAAAGGGGGTTGCCATCCGCGGCCCTCTATTTGGCGGGGCCCATGGGCTTGAGCCCAGTCAAGCCCAATGGTAAGTCCGGCCCTGCCCACACTATATAATGCTTCCTGGAAGTTGGCCTTGTGTAGTGTGTTGGTGTTTTACAGAGAGAGACAGAGAGAGAGAGAGAGAGTGTCATTTTTTAGAGTTAGATGCAGGCAGGCAGGCTAATCAGTTAGAGTTACAGTGAGTAGAGGATATATATTCATCCCAGGTGTTGTATATATATTTATACACTGTATTGAGTTTAGCTAGATCCGCTCTTCCTAATTTACTGACAGGCAGGCAGGTGATTGTGCTAGCTGCAGTATTTTCACCTGGTGTACTGTCTGTGTCCTCTGTACAGTGTGCACCTAAAGCTACGTCAATAGATTTGCTGGTGTTTCTCATATTAATTCCTAAAGGCAGTAGAGCTGCACGATTCTGGGAAAAAAAAGAATCACGATTCTTTTGCTTAGAATGAAGATCACGGTTCTCTCACGATTCTCAAAAAAATGCATAGTGTTTTTGTTAGCATGCATTTTTGTGATTTTTTTTTAATTTTATTTACACACACACATTATATATATATATATATATATATATATATTTATATTTATATATATATATATATATAGTGTGTAGAAAATAAAAAATAAATCACAAAAATAAAAATGCATGCTAACAAAA
Source organism: Rana temporaria (assembly GCF_905171775.1). Taxonomy (NCBI): domain Eukaryota; kingdom Metazoa; phylum Chordata; class Amphibia; order Anura; family Ranidae; genus Rana; species Rana temporaria. The sequence continues at coordinate 92,250,682 of NC_053498.1, read as the reverse complement.
GCACCATGCATTTTGGTGCAGCGGCATTAAAAAATAAAATAAACAAAAAGGCCCATGCACTTTGGTGCTATTGAGGCTGTTCTGCAGCAAGGCACATACTCTGATGCATCGCATAGATGTGAAGTTGGACCTTTAAAACACAGTCGGGAGGCCGAGGGGCACCAAAAAATTTTTTTTTTTCAAAAAATCATTTGTCATTGGGACAGAAAGTGAGGTGCAATCTTCTAAACAGATGCGCACAGACAGTAAAACAAATGTTACAGGGTTGACCCCTCTCTATGTTTTCCAAAAAGCTTAAAAAATTTTTTTTTGGGCTGGAGGTACACTTTAAAAAAGTACCAGTTCAAAATTACAAACAGATTATACTTAATAACAAACCTACAATCCCTGTCTTGTTTGCACTGCCTGTATACTGCTGTTCAAAGTATATAGGGCCAAAGGGGCGGGGAAACCCATGCTATTTTTCTCAATGATTTTCATCCATATTGCAGACATTACATTAAAGCCGCAAGTAGTTTTAAAAACTTTTTTCTTATAGTAGCACCCAGCAGGTACGATATTTAAAGGAATTTTTTTTAAAAATTTCTCACTTTAAACATCATTAAAATCGCTGCTCCAGAAAAAACGTCAGTTTTTAAAACTTTTTTTTTCCATTGTCTTTCTACCTATCAATATTTTATTTAGTTTTGGGTCTCAGTAATCTCAAATAATCACTACAGCACTGTCCATGATGCAGAAGAAATTGGTGACATGGTGGCAAATAGCCTAAGAACATGCATTTTTAATTATAAATGACAAAATAGTTGTATTTTATTTTCTTTCATGTTTTAATGTTGTTTTAGATTTTCATTACTAATTTCATCTTGAAAAATGTTATAACAGTTAACATTATTACAAATTCAATTTTGTTAATTAGAACTTCTCAGAGAATTATGCATATTAAATTAGATTTCTGCTAGTTCTAGCTCTGATATTACTGTTGGTAATAATTAAAAAAAGTAAAAAAGTAAAAAAAATATTATTAATAAAAATGCAATAAAACTATGCCCTATATGGGGCAGATCCACGTAGCGCGGCGCATATTCCCGCCGGGCGTAGCGTATCTAAAATACACTACGCCGCCGTAACTTATTTATTTTTTTCAAATCCTCAAAGAATGCGCGCCGTAAGTTACGGCGGCGTAGTGTATCTTTGGCGGCGTAAGGGTGCGCAATTCAAAACGATTTGATGGGGGCGTGTTTTATGTAAATACGTTGTGACCCGATGTAAATGACGTTTTTTTTTATTGGCGCATGCGCCGTCCGTGGGGGTATCCCAGTGCGCATGCTCGAAATTAAAGGAGAACAAGCCAATGCTTACGACGGTGACGTCATTCTACGCAAATCCCTATTCGCAAACGACGTAAAAAATTCAAATTTTGACGCAGGAACGACGGCCATACTTAACATTGAGTACGCCACCATGTAGCAGCTTTAACTATACGCCGGAAAAAACCGAATGCAAACGACAGAAAAAAATGCGCCGCCCGGATGTACGTCCATGGATTGCTGTATCTAGCTAATTTGCATACTCAACGCGGAATTCGACGGAAACGCCACCTAGCGGCCAGCGTAAATATACACCTACGATCCAACGGCGTACTAAGACATACGCCTGTCGGATCGATCCCTCATTCAGTCGTATCTTGTTTTGTGGATACAAAACAAAGATACGACACGGGAACTTTGAAATTACGCGGCGTATCAATAGATACGCCGGCGTAATTTCTTTGTGGATCTGCCCCTATAAATTTTGCGCAAACCAATCGATAAACGCTTATTGCGAAAAAAAACGCAGAGGGGATCAAATACCACCAAAAGAAAGCTCTATTTGTGGGAAAAAAAGGACACCAATTTTGTTTGGGAGCCACTTTGCACGACCGCGCAGTTGTCAGTTAAAGTGACGCAATGCCGAATCGCAAAAACTGGCCAGGTCCTTAACCTGCATTTTGGTCCGGGTCTTAAGTGGTTAAGAGCACTATATAATTTCATGAGCAGAAATCCTAGTATAAGTATTATTAACGTATCAGTCATTATATTTTAAAACCATGTAAACAGGACCCTTTAGCTCTGTAAAACACGTGCATACATGCACTCACACATAATACTGGCCTGAATTAATATACTCCAGTTCAGATGATCACACTGCAGTACTGTTCTGAGCTGCCAGAGTCTATACTGAATCAGACCCACAAAGGAAGCTTAACACAGGCCTGCAGGCTTGTAGAGGGATACACTGTGCAGAGGTAAGTCATTCATTCATTCCTTATCATACAGAAACATACACACATGCACAGAAAATACGAGTAGGTGCATGAAGCAGATCATGCCTTTATCAGAATCATCTGTGTGCTGCTTAGGATCCCTTTGTAAAATTCCAAATAGCACATCATTTGCAGTGTTCCGATATGATTCATCAAATACAGGACAGGTGTATTTGTAGGAAGAAGAATTCAAATATAATATTAAATATTTTTCTAAAAACCAGAATCCTGAATTATGAAGGTATGAGGTGTTTATATGCTACAAGAATTGTTTTATTTCTCCTTCTCCTCTCCTACGTTTCTTTTTATTATCTTACTACCCCACGTGGCAGATTATAATGATGGATGGGGAAGTTCGAAGAATTCAATGTCAAGAGGGATGGGGCAAAGAGCAAGACCAACCTAAGAAATACAGGGGGGGGGGGGGAAACTGTAGAACAGGACCTGTTTTTGTTTTCAGAAATACTGTCACTGTCATAGGCGTGCGCACAGGGTGTGCCAGGTGTGCCCAGGCACACCCTAATCACTAGGCATGTGCATTTAGTTTCGTTCCGAATCGAAATTCGGACACATTTTTCATTATTCGGACATTCGGATGCATACGAATTCCCGAATTGCAATATTAACGAATTTACCGAATCTGAACGAACATTTTCGATTCCGAATCGAAAACCCACGGACGAAATTCGATTGGAATTCGAAAAAAAAATTCTATTCGTATTGAATTCGAAAAAAAAATTCTATTCGAAAAGAGACTATTTGTTTTCGAATCCGGTCGAAATATTTTCGATTTCGACCGGATTTTTCGAAATTCGGTCGAAAACGAACCAATTTCCGAAAACTAATTTAACACATGTAACGAATCTAACTTAACGAAATTAATTAAATAACAAATTAAAACTAAATGGATTTTTCCCTTTTGCACATGCCTACTAATCACCCTGTGCAGCACAAATTCCCCCTACTGCCCTAGCTCCTCCCCTTCTCCCTACAGCACTTCTGGCTTCCTTCCTCTCCTCTCCCGCTGGCTGTTGCTGTGGGGTTTTAGAATGAGTGGGGGAAAGGGCCAGTAAGTAAGTATGTAATTTACTGGCCCCTTTCCGAATGAAGATGGTGAGTGTGTTTGAGCTTTGGGGTGCAAACCCTAATGCAATAGGCTGCGCACACCTATGGTCACCGTATAATAAAGGAAACCCATCATGATAAAAATATGGAAGTTGCCATTGATGACTTGGTTTGTCATTCTTATCCTTGCTTCACTGCTTAGTAAGTCACTGACCCAGAGTAAGCATGTGTACATTAGAGGGTCTGGGGCAGATCCACAAAGAAAGTACGCCAGCGTATCTATTGATACGCCGACGTAATTTCAAAATTCCTCAAAACAAGATACAATGGCATCTGGGTTAGATCCGACAGGCGTACGTCTTCATACGCCTTCGGATCTTAGATGCAATTTTTCGGCGTCCGCTAGGTGGCGTTCCCGTCGTAATCCGCGTCGAGTATGCAAATTAGCTATTTCTGACGATCCACAAACGTACGAGCGGCCGTCGCATTTTGTTACGTCGTTTTCGTTCGGCTTTTTCCGGCGTATAGTTAAAGCTGCTATCTGGTGGCGTACTCAATGTTAAGTATGGCCGTCGTTCCCGCATATAATTTTGAAAATTGGATTTTGTTTGTGTAAGTCGTCCGTGAATGGGGCTGGACGCCATTTACGTTCACGTCGAAAACAATGACGTCCTTGCGACGTCATTTGGAGCAATGCACCCTGGGAGTTTTGACGGACGGAGCATGCGCAGTTCGTTCGGCGTGGGGACGCGCTTCATTTAAATGAAACACGCCCCCTACTCGCCGCATTTGAATTCCGCGCCCTTACGCCATGAGAGATACACTACGCCGCCGTAACTTACGGCGCAAATTCTTTCAGGATTCAAACCAAAGCCAAGTACGTTACGGCGGCGTAGCGTATCTCAGATATGCTGCGCCGGTGCAGATCTTTGTGGATCTGCCCCTCTATGTATAAAACATTTACTGATTGAATGTGACACATTTGCACATCTCCAACAAAATTTGCCATATTCTGTTATATAACTATCTTGTATAATCATTAGCACCATCTAGTGGTCATAATGAGGTATTTGCTTTTTAAATACCTCTGTTGGAAAAAAAAAGGAGTTTCGGCCACTAGATGGCATTTTTAATCTTACAAGATAGTTCTATAAACACAAAATATTGAACATTTTGTTGGAGCTGTGAAAACATGTATCAAATGTATTCAAACTTTTTTTCATAGACCCTCTAGCTGTCTTGATTTCTAAAATGCACATACTTGAAATTTTTCTGGTTCGGCAGGGACTGGCTGACAGTCGATCCATCTATGGGCAAGATGAATGTACCCAAGCCAATCCATCGATTGACTTGGGTACAACCAGCCTGTCTAATATTTTACATTAGATTACTACTGGTGGCCATAGCTGCTAGCAGTAATCATTGTGTTCTGCCAGCCAAGAAGGCTCCTTGCCTCCCTGCTGAACAGAACACAACAATGCTGTGGTAGGCATTTCCCCATCAACGCTGACTATGTTGATGTGGGAATCAAGTGATTTTCTTTTATTCCACCAATGGTAGAAAGAAAGAAAATTTAACTATCTCTGGGCTGGGCTCTTGTAAAGTCAGAAGTTTTTTTTTACCTTAAAGGGGTTGTAAAGGTACATTTTTTTTCCTAAATAGCTTCCTTTACCTTAGTGCAGGGGAAAAAAATAGACTTTACAATCACTTTAAGTTTATGATTGTAGCTCCTGAATTTCAGCCTGATGGGTTCAGCTTAAAATCACACCTGAAATCTGCAGATTAACGTTCCCTTATACTATGCCCTGTGCAAAGGGAATATTCAACTACATTCTATATTACAGTTACCAGAATCCCCAGTGAAATGTGGGGACACCCTAGTGACCCTGCCCACTTTTAACCATGCCGGTAAAATTACACCCACATTTGTAGCCACACGCGGAAAATCAAGCCCACATTTTAACACTTCCTCAAACAATTGGTCACAAACTTTTGGATCAAAAGACAGACATTCAATGCCTTTGGGCACCATAAGTAGACACATGAGCCTAATGTCGGCTGTTTTTTATTGAACTGACCGATAATGCCCGGCATTAGGCATGTGTGTACGGGGCTTAAAGGAGTTGTAAAGGAATTTTTTTTGCTGAAATGACTGTTTAGAGGGTATAGAGACATAATAGTTAACTTATTCCTTTTAAAAATGATTAAAAATAGATAAAAATCAATCATATAATGGACCTACAGTTTCAGTTTCGTTTTTGCATGCTGTTTCCTGCTCTGTGATGTACAGAGCCACAGAGCCAATACAGGGCAGTGATGGTTTTTAAAACAAAACTGATTGGTGCTGAGGGGTTTTAGACACACAGTAATCACACCTCCTTGATTAGTGACCACAGAGAGAAAGCGCCCATGACTTTTTTCATCAGGAAACAGACAACCAGGAAGTGTTCAGAACAGAGAAGGATTAGAGCAAAAACGAACAATGAGGACATGAAACCAGGACTGCAGTAATGTGCAGTAAAGGAAGCTATTTAGCTAAAAAAAAAAATTCCTTTGCTGACCCTTTAAAAGAGAGCAGTCAGAGGACCTGAGATTCTCCTCTGATGAATGCAAGCTGGCAGAGGGAGGTCACATGTCTGCACAGCAGGGTATTTAGCATTATAATTTTAGGAAAACACACACACTGTACAGGGACCTAAAACAAAGAGGTTCAAAGTAATTAATACATGTTTCTTTACTTTACAAGCACTGGAGCAGCTACAGGGTAAATAATTACACAGGCATGAGAGGAAATGAGGAGAGGGGAGAGGAGGGGAGGGTAGGGACGGGGAGGAGATCGGCTCTCACACAAACTACGGAAGAGACAGGGAGAGGGAAGGGGAGATGCTGAGACATTGAGGAGATAGCTGGATAACAGAAGCACGTAAACTATCAGGCCCCGTACACACGTCCGAGGAACTCGACGTGCCAAACACATCGAGTTCCTCGTCGAGTTCAGTGTGGAAGCCGCCAAGATCTCGGCGGGCCGGCTTTCCTCATTGAACAACGAGGAAATAGAGAACATGTTCTCTTTTCGGCCCGACGAGTTCCTTGTCGGCTTCCTCGCTGAAAAGTGTACACACGACCGAGTTTCTCAGTAGAATCCAGCTCCGACCGAGTTTCTGGCTGAATTCTGCCGAGAAACTCGGTCGTGTGTACGGGGCCTCAGAGATCAGCAGCCATGATAAACATGGTCAGTTTACAGAAGTGGGGGGGCGGGACAGGCAGGATCAATCAGGTATTGTACAACATAGAAAAGGACAATTGACATGACATAAGCACTGTGCTATATCTAATGCCTTAAAGGAACAGGAGAATTGTTTTTTTTTTTTTTTTTACAACTACTTCAAATTCAGGTACTCTCTCCCCCCAAAAGTGCCATTTAATTTACAGGAAAGGAGAGAAGGCCTTAAAGTTGAACTTTCCTTTTGGGTGAAGCTTCACTTTAAGAACCATTTTCCATTTTCATAGTGGTCTACAATATGTAACTGGGGAGTAATCTCTCCAAACGGGACACAGAAAAAAAAAAAAGAAAAAAAAATACTTTTTAATAGAACAGAGAAGGATGAGAACCTCTGTCAGATTTTTTATTGCATGCTCTGTACCAACTGCGAGGTTGTTCCTGGCTTTCTGTAAAGTTACTGGAGTAGTTATTGAGAAGCACCTAGTACAAAAAGTTCATATCACTTAAAGGTCTTTTTGATTTTTTTTATTGGTTAAGAGCATCAAATAAAGCCAACACATGGGAAAGGCCTCCCCTCTTCAGGGCTTGAGAAGTGGATTGTATTAGGATCACAATAAATAGGAGGCCTATGTTAAGACTTGATAACGTCTGTTAAACCTTAACAGGACTATGAACTGCTGGCAGGAATTTATATAGTTACCAGGACAAGAAAAGAGGAGAAATGTGCCCCTAAATGAGACAAAAGCAGCAATAAAAAAACAACAGAGGTTCTGATGCTTGCCTTACTATTCAAAACTAAAACAGACAATGTTGCATGCTGGGTGTGACTAAATAGATATGGCTTTCCAGTTGTGGCTCCCTAAGATCTATGACTCTCTTCATGCATAAGTTCCTATAGAATGAAGGGTAATGGATGGGCTCGATTCACTAAAGAATATCACAAGAGATAATGGAATCACATGACACACTTTTTCCACTGATCTCATGCAATTCTGAAAATGTCAATTCTCTATCACCTTATGTGGTATTTATTTCAAAAAGCAAACACGCTCTGTAAATACATTATAGGGTCAATACAATAAAGGAAATTAATTAACCTCTTTACCACCGCGCTATAGACAAAACACGTCTACAGCGCGGTGGAGTTGTTCTGGGAGGACGTCCCTGGGACATCCTCCCAGAATCCTCCTCTCGCGCGCCGCCTGGGGCGCGCTTCCGGAATCATCTGTGAGCGCCGGGTCTAGAAGACCCGGCGCATCACAGATCGCGGTAAATTGCCGCTGATAGCGGCCGTTTACCACGTGATCGCTCTGTCAAAAGACAGAGCGATCACTTGTAAACAAACCGGCGTCATGTGATGACGCCGGTCCCTCCCTCTCCTCTCTGTACCGATCGGTACAGTGTGAGAGGAGAGGGGGGAGAGCGGGTGGCAGCAGCAGCTGCTGTGGCTGGATCTGTGACAAATGCAGTCACAGATCCAGCCATCCATCCCTCCCTGTGCAATACTCTGCAATACCAGCAATACTCTGCAATAACCCCCCCCATACTCTGCAATAACCCCCCCATACTCTGCGATAACCCCCCATACTCTGCAATAACCCCCCCATACTCTGCAATAACCCCCCAATACTCTGCAATACCCCCAATACTCCGCAATACCTGCTAATATGACAGAAACAAGATTTTTTTTCTTTTTTTACAGTGTTTTTTCTTTTATAACGCAAAAAATAAAAAACCCAGAGGTGATCAAATACCCCCAAAAGAAAGCTCTATTTGTGGGGAAAAAAAGGACAAAAATTTCAAATGGGTACAATGTTGTATGACTGAGTAATTGTCATTCAAATTGTGAGAGCACCGAAAGCTGAAAATTGATCTGGTTAGGAAGGGGGTTTAAGTGCCCAGTGGTCAAGTGGTTAATAAAAGCATGAGTTCAATAAGTAGTGGTCCAGGCAGTGGCGGCTGATGGTAAAAAAAAAATTGCGGGCAACCCCACTCGATCCGGTTGGTCAGGTCATCAGGAGCACTGCCACTTAACCCTTCTATAGCAGGCCTTACTTCATATTCCCATCGCACACTTTCCTGGATCCGCTCTTGGGTTTGTGTGCTTGTAGCAACAACCAGCTGGATACTGGTACACGTTACAGTAGGAATATTTGCCAGCACAACATGGAGCGACATAAATAGTGTCCAAACGGATGTTTTATTGCATGATCACAACACAAAGAGAGTGCAACGCTTCGGAGCCGCGCAGGGCCCTTCGTCAGGCATGTGATAAATGTGGGGTTACAATGTGCAAAATGTAAAGAGCCATCAACCAATCAAAAGAGACAGAGAAAGAAAAAAACACAGCAAAAGCCAAGCTCCTCCCACCCCCAGACTGGTATGAAATTAAATCCCGCCAGAAAACAGCCAAAATTACAATAGTATGCTAATGAGAGTGACATAAAAACAAAGTAAAAGCGGAGGCAATCGGAGAAGGCATATTTAGGGGTGCCTCAGTAGTACCTGGTATATGACATAAGTCACTGGGCAAACGTTTTGGCTGCCGTGCGGGATTCGTGTGTGCTGCTTCATTGGATGGCGCCGATGCAGGCTAGAGTGAGTGCAAGCGGTGTTGTTGTATATCGCAGTGGTATCCAGGCAACCAGCGGTGCCCATAGGGCGTCTGACGTGGATGTGCAGGGAGGCCATGTAAATAATTACTTTACATTTGAGGGCACCAAGTACACACAGATCCGTGGCACAGCCATGGGGAGCTCAGCGGCCCCGTCTTTTGCCAACCTTTTTGTTGGATTTCTTTTCCATCAGATGCCTTCACCAAACATATTAAATGTTGGTTTAGGTATATTGACGAGATTTTCCTTATCTGGACTGATGATGACGACCGTTTTTTCGACTTTGTCGACTTCCTGAACAGAATTTTCACAGGGGTTGTGTTTTCACCAGAAATCTCACCATGCAACATTTCATTCTTGGACGTAATGATAATTAATTGTCAAGGGTCTCTGCTCACATCTCTTTTTACAAAACCCACTGACAGAAACACACTCATACTCATACTTATGACGTCATACCAGTCTGAGGGTGGGAGGAGCTTGGCTTTTGCTGTGTTTTTTCTTTCTCTGTCTCTTTTAATTGGTTGATGGCTCTTTAAATTTTGCACATTGTAACCCCACATTTATCACATGCCTGGCGAAGGGGCCCTGCGCGGCTCCGAAACGTTGCACTCTCTTTGTGTTGTGATCATGCAATAAAACATCAGTTTGGACGCTATTTATGTCGCTCCATGGTGTGCTGGCAAATATTCCTACTACTACTACTTCTATTGCAGGCAGCGCCTCACTAAGGTGACGGATGGTGGCTTCTTCTTATTCCTCTGCTCTCCTCCTTGACATCATGGGCGGTGGCTTCTTCTTCCCCTGCTCTCCTCCTCAGAATCACGGGTGGCAATGATAAATCAGGGCACTTATTATAAGTGTCCTGATTATCAGTGCAGTCCCACCAGTGCTGCCAATCAATACCCACCAGTTTTTGCAGCCACTTCAGCTCCCGGGATATGATCTCTCAGCCCCCAAATGCCTTCTATCAGTTTTGCTACTGCTTATACTGTTTTACCAAATACCCATAGGTAAGATTGTTAGGAATCACAGTGTTCCCTCTCTTCCCTTTCTAATTAATTACCATTAATTTGTTTCTCATTATCAACTATCATTTACTGTAGGTTACCCCAGTCTCTAGCTGCTCCTGATGAGTGGAGATATTCCACGAAACGCGTTGAGCATACGAACATACAATATAGCTGTCATATCACAGTGAAGATGCTTACTACTATGGGCTTGATATTATCTGAATCATCAATTGTATTTTACTATTTATCATGGTTATTTTTCATTCTGGGTCACATTGCTGGTTTCGTTGTTCATCATGTGTTATTATGTTTGTTTATGTTACTATTAGAATGCTATATGATTTACCAATCATGCTTCTGTTATACATTGTAACTCATTTATTGATCTACCCTGTTTACCTACATTGCATTGTGCCCTAGCATGCCATTAATAAATATTTTTTATCATATTGATTGATTCACTCTGCCCTAGTGTTCTGTTTCAATTAACAACTTATTTTCCCTATTTCATGTTGCCGGGGATGGAGGCTTACGTGCCGGATGGCCATAGCCTCATTTAAAGTCCCACCCTATTAGGTTTTAAATTTAGAAATTTAAACTCCATATTCAATATCCACCAGTGCTGCCAATCAGTGCCTCCTCATCAGGGCCACCTATCAGTGCCATCTATCAGTGCCACCTATTAGTACCGCCTATCAGTGCAGCCTCAAAAGTGCCTTCTCATCAGTGTCCACCAGTGCTGCCTCATCAGTGCCCATTGGTGCAGCATTATCAGTGCACATCAGTGAAAGAGAAAAATGACCTGTTTGCAAAATTGTATAAAACTTTGAAATACTTTTTTCAACATTTTTGGTATTTTTTCATTTATTTAGCAAAAAATAAAAAACCCAGTGGTGATTAAATACCACCAAAAGAAAGCTCTATTTGTGTGAAAAAAATGAAAAAATCGCAGATGGGCACAGTGTAGCCTGACTGTGCAATTGTCATTTAAAATGTAACAGCGCTGAAAGCTAAAAATTGGCCTGGGCAGGAATGTAAGTGTTAGTGCCTAGTAGAAAAATGGTTAAACAATAGGGTTGTGCATAATTACAGTTCATCAGCAGCATGCATAATCTATAGGTGGAGCTGGGAACCCCTGGCATGCAGAATTGGTCTGGTAACCCGAGGATTATACACTGCGTCACAATGTAGGTTGTGTGTCCCTTGTAGGTTTTTTTATGCTATTTTTTTTAACACGCAAATATTTATGAACTATGTCGCTCACAGACAGTGCATTGGCTGCCCTAACCTTTTAACAACATAACAATGGTGACCAATATGATTTAGAACTAAACATTTTTCTAGTTCTTGTTCTCAGCTACAGCTAGACCTCAGATATCCGTTTCTTTATTATTTTTTTTCCCTTTATTTTTAGTTTTTAGCTGTTGCACAGTGTTCCTTTTGTCTGAGAATTTCATTCCAACAACTAATGCTGCATTTACAAGTGGGATAAATTACTTTGACACGGTCGCTACAAGAAAGAAAGAAGTAATGTGCGGTTAATGCCCTCTGAATAAAGTGCACATTTTTCACAAGATTTGAATAACCTGGTAGAGCAAAGCAGAACTGGGAATTGCTGCAAATGTGTCAAATAAATAAATCTTTTATTCCAGGGCTGCCATGGATCGTGTGCATGTCCAGAGTAATTTCTTTTTTTTTTTCTTTATAAGGGTTTATCTATGAATTGCTTATATAACGACACAAAACTACAAGTATTATAATATACTATAATATAATTTAATATAAACCCCTTCAAGAACTCCCATATGCTTTTTTTTCATCTAAAATAGCTGCATTGCCTCATTGTAATTTTAGGAAACATACAATCCATTGTAATTTTAGGAAACCTACAATATCAGGAGGGGGCATTTCTAAAAAAAAGAAAAAAAAAAAAAACTAACCACATACAGTATGACCAACACCAGGGGTTGCCTGCCAACTTGTCCTGACTGAGCACAGCACAGGATTGCTGTAATTACGGTAACCACTTTAAGATCAGGCCTTTTCTGCATTTTTTGCTAGAAACTTACTTAGAACCTGCAAACATTATATATTTTTTTAGCTTTGAACCCAGAGAATGAAATGGCTATCATTGTAATATTTTATGTCACATCGTATTTGCGCAGCTGTCTTACAAAAGCATTTTATTTTTTAAAAATACACTTTTTTGAATAAAAAAAACCCCAGTAAAGTTAGCCCATTTTTTTTTGTATATTGCAAAAGATAACATATCATACTTTAAAATTGCGCACGTTCGTGGGATGGCCACAAACTACGGTACTTAAAAATCTACATAAGCTTCAAAAATGTTTACAGGTTAACCTGTTTAAAGTTACAGAGTAGGTCTAGTGCTAGAATTATGGCTCACACACTGGCTCAGCCTCTGCGCTCAATCTCGGAGGGATGGGGCACTTTAAATTATTTTTTTCTTATTTATTTTACTTTTTATTTTCACATTGTCCCTTTAAATTTTTTTTTTTTTTATCACTTTTACATAGTTACATAGTTACATAGTTACATAGTTAGTCAGGTTGAAAAAAGACACAAGTCCATCCAGTTCAACCACAAAAAATAAAAAAACAAAATAAAAAACACAGTAAAATCCTATACACCCAACTCCATACCCACAGTTGATCCAGAGGAAGGCAAAAAACCCCAGCAGAGCATGATCCAATTTGCTACAGCAGGGGAAAAAATTCCTTCCTGATCCCCCGAGAGGCAATCGGATTTACCCTGGATCAACTTTACCTACAAATCTTAGTACTCAGTTATTTTATGTACATTTAGGAAAGAATCCAGGCCTTTCTTAAAGCAATCTACTGAGCTGGCCAGAACCACCTCTGGAGGGAGTCTGTTCCACATTTTCACAGCTCTTACTGTGAAAAAACCTTTCCGTATTTGGAGGTGAAATCTCTTTTCCTCTAGACGTAAAGAGTGCCCCCTTGTCCTCAGTGTTGACCGTAAAGTGAATAACTCAACACCAAGTTCACTGTATGGACCTCTTATATATTTGTACATGTTGATCATATCCCCCCTTATTCTCCTCTTCTCAAGAGTGAATAAATTCAGTTCCTCTAATCTTTCCTCATAGCTGAGCTCCTCCATGCCTCTTATCAGTTTGGTTGCCCTTCTCTGCACTTTCTCCAGTTCTCCGATGTCCTTTTTGAGAACTGGTGCCCAAAACTGAACTGCATATTCCAGATGAGGTCTTACTAATGACTTGTACAGGGGCAAAAATATATCTCTGTCTCTGGAGTCCATACCTCTCTTAATACAAGAAAGGACTTTGCTCGCTTTGGAAACCGCAGCTTGGCATTGCATGCCATTATTGAGCTTATGATCAACTAAAACCCCCAGATCCTTCTCCACTACAGATCCCCCCAGTTGTACTCCCCCTAGTATGTATGATGCATGCATATTCTTAGCCCCCAAGTGCATAACTTTACATCTATCTACATTAAACCTCATCTGCCACTTAGTCGCCCAATTAGACAGAGCATTGAGGTCGGCTTGTAAATTGGAGACATCCTGCAAGGACGTTATTCCACTGCATAGCTTGGTGTCATCTGCAAAGACAGAAATGTTACTTTTGATCTCAGACCCAATATCATTTATAAATATATTGAAAAGTAAGGGTCCCAGCACTGAACCTTGGAGTACACCACTGATAACCTTGGACCATTCAGAGTAAGAATCATTAACCACGACTCTCTGAATTCTGTCTTTCAGCCAGTTTTCTATCCATTTACAAACTGATATATCCAATCCAGTAGACCTAATTTACACATGAGCCGTGTGTGCGGAACTGTATCGAACGCTTTTGCAAAATCCAAATATATCACGTCCACAGCCACGCCTCTGTCCAGGGTTTTACTTACCTCTTCATAAAAGGACATCAGGTTTGTCTGACAACTTCTGTCTTTCATGAATCCATGTTGTCTGCTGCTTAAATAGTTTTTTTCCAGCAAGAACTCATCCATGTGGTCTTTTATTAAACGTTCCAGTATCTTCCCAGTTATAGAAGTTAAACTAACAGGTCTATAGTTACTTGGTAAAGACTTTGTTCCCTTTTTAAATATGGGCACCACATTGGCCCTGCGCCAATCCAGTGGTACTATTCCTGTCTTTAATGAGTCCCTAAATATTAGATACAGTGGCTTTGAAATGACAGAGCTCAACTCACCTAGGATCCGTGGATGGATGCCATCAGGTCCAGGTGCTTTATCCACCTTTATTCTGTCTAAATATTTCTGGACCATATCACTTTTGAGCCATTGTGGATTTGAGGCTGTGTCACTCCCACCCCCATTTTGGACATGAGCTCCCCCATGCTCCATTGTATACACAGAGCTGAAGAAAACATTTAATAAATTTGCCTTCTCTTTGTCCCCAGTCACCCACTCTAGATTATTTTGTAAGGGGCCTACATGCTCAGACTTCACCTTTTTACTATTAATATATTTAAAGAATTTGTTGGGGTTTGTCCTACTATCTTTTGCAATTTTTGAATTTTTGCATCCTTGATTTCCTTTTATTCCTATTACATGGAATGTAAACATTTCTTGTAATAACAATAAGCACCTCTTTATTGCAAGATCTGGGGTAAAAAAAATCTGATCTCACATTTACAATGCCTCCTCCCTAATCCATGCTCCTGGCCCATAATTTACATGCAGGACGCAAGACCCATGGCTCTAACTGGCTTAAAAAAAGGGTGGGCTTGGGGCGCAGAGCACTGTACCCGAGCCTACCCAGTTGTGTGACAATAGCAAATTAATATTCGCTATTGTCTTCCTGATTCTCCTCTCGGCTAATCCCTAGTTAGGAAGCAGGTCCTGAGACCCGATTGGCCGAGAGGAGAAGTGATCCTATTAGCCTCCGAGGAGGAAGAGAGAGGAGATGCAAGTGAAGCTGTGCCCCTGAGAAACCGAGGAAGAAGAAGACCCAGGGTGAAGCCTAACCCAAGTCCCCTCAGGCTCAAATATACATATAAATATATAGGCCCGGATTCACAAAGCACTTACGCCGACGTATCTCGAGATACGCCGCGTAAGTGTAAATATGCACCGTCGTATCTATGCGCCGTGCCCATAAACTGAGATACGCCTGAAAATAGGCTTCATCCGACCGACGTAACTTTCCTACGCCGGCGTATCGTGGGCGCATATTTACGCTGGCCGCAAGTGGCGCTCCCATTGATTTCCTATTCAAATATGGAAATGAGGGAGATACGTCGATTCACGAACGTACTTGCGCTGGTGCATAATATACGTGGTTTGCGTAAGTCGTACGCCCGGCGTAAAGTTATTCCCCATATATGAGGCGACCAGGGAACACAGCCGTCGTATTTTACGTTGTTTACTTAGTAAGTGAATAGGGCTGGGCGTAGGTTACGTTCACGTCGTAGGCAGTGATTCGTCGTATCTTAGGGAGTAGTTCCGACGTGATTCTGAGCATGCACACTGGGATACGTCCACGGGACGGCGCATGCCAAAAAACGAAAAAAAGACGGAAAAAATCATTCCTTTAAGGCCGAAAGGCCGAAGTGACGTCGCTCCGGTACTCCAAGGGCATAGAGCTGAGTGAGGGCTATCTTGCCCTCACTCGGCTTCCTGCCCAGTCATAGAACAGATGAGATCGGCTACGGGCTAACCGATAGGTCCAGTAAGCCCGAAGATGACCAGGAAGCGGCGGGGGGAGGGGTCACCTCTCTTGCCGCCTCTAAGGCTGCATTCACATCTAGGCGGACAAAATCGCGGCGTTTTGTCCCGCGAATTGCAGTGACAAATAGCAGCGTTTTGTACCGCGATTTGCGGCGACAAACCGCCGCGATTGTCCGCCTAGATGTGCCCCTAGATTGTCCCCCTATGGAGATGGTTCCCATCTCCTATACCGAACGGCGAAAGCCGCCTGAAAAAAAGGTAGGCAGGCGTTCGGCGTGGAGATGTGAACCATCTCCATAGAGGGCAATGTTAAATCATCCCTCTGGCGTGTCGGGGCGGCAGCGGACGTCACACTACAGGTGACAAAACGCCTAGGTGTGAATGGGCTCTTAAAGTGATCAGCTCACAATATAAATAAATACCGGGGTTATGGCAGCAAGCTGCTCCAATAACAGTGTTATTTACCGTCAAAGTAATGATTCATATATACTGTGGGCAGACGGCAAGTGTTTATTTAAGACAGACTAAACTACATGGCCTCTAACATACAGTACACTGATAAGATTATTCACTTTAAGTTGATCTCTGTCAAATCTATTGTAAATAAAGATCAGAGAGAGAAAAGCTGTACTCTAACAGCCCCTCACTCTAAAATGACCTTCATAAGTTTCTATTATACTGCTTTTCTAATAACAACTGATGAATGTGAAATCAGATGCCATATACAATATTACATTTTTCTTCATGACATATTCTGTGTATTTATTAGGCTAAGTAGGCACAAGTACTACATCTAGTATTTACAGCATACCACTGTGTAATATTATCATGTTTATCAGTGTACACAATTCTTTTGGGTGACCTACTGGGGCAGGAAGCAAATGCGTACATGAACAAGACACCAACATCAGAATTGTATACTGTATATATGTGCAGCTCATAAAATTATAATATCATCAAAAAGTTTATTTATTTCAATAATTCAAAAAGTGAAACTCATATATTTTATATACAGTATGTAAGAAGGCCAGTATGGTGGCCTGTATTTATGGGAGGAGCCGGGGGGTACTTAAGCAGCCCACTCGCCCATGCTCCTCATCGGTTTCAGTGCGCTATTCGTTACATCACCAGGCCGACTCTTTAGCTCACTTTGTGTTTGTGAGTCTGTTGTTGCCGAATACAGTGTGTTGCGGTTACTTATTTGTGGTTTTCGATCAAGTCTTGCTCTCTGTCGCAGGTAGGAGTCCTTACTTCGCATTCGTATCATGTCCTAAACGTTGCCATTGTTTGTATCCCCCATACCGTGTGTTTAGTTCCCACAGCGAAACTTACGAATCGTTTGCACACGGTTCTTCTCCCATTTATTTATCAAACAAAAAAGTTATTTTGAGTGCGTCATGCACAGCGCCACACCACACTTTTCTAATACATTGCACGCTCGCTACAGTCCGATGCAAACTCAATTGCACGGTCCACTGTCGCAGGAAGGATTTGTTACAATTTTTTTGTCTTGTCAATTAGTGAATAAGTGTATGTATAACGATGCGCAAACCAAATATTTAACGTGAATCAGGCTGCCAACATACCATGTGGATATAAGGTGAAAAATATAAAAAAGAAAATGTAGCGCCCAAAATGTAAATAAACCCCTAAAAAGGGTGAATATAGCGTGTACCCTAAAGGTAAAAGACTAATATTCAAAGTCTAATGCCTCTTCATACACTATAGTGAAATAGTGAAGTGAATGATGGGAGCTGTGATGTGAGAAAAAAGCTCCTATATCAAAACCTTACATACAAATCTGTGCTATAAAAAATCACCAGGTAAAAATACATATGTGAAATAACTGTGGTGTGATCACCATACTTATATATAGAAATATAATATGCAAAAATAAATGAATAAAGAAAGACAGTCCTCCAAGGCCAACGTTCCACTGTTGATCAAATGTGCCTTAATATAGAAGGCGTGAACTCAATCCTGCAAATATCACAGAGTCTGCCAAGAAGGACAAAGTCTAAACTTGTGCAAATAAACTTTCAGTGTTGGGTGGAGCAAAATCTTCAATACCAAGAAATCTTCAGCACTGGACACGAAAATAGATAAATGGGTGGGTACCCTTACCAGAAATGGTGGACCCTCTCAACCACCATACGGTGGGAGGGTCATCAAGGCTTGTATAGACCGATTGTCTGGGTCCAATGGTCCTCACTCCGCGTGTCCAATCCAGAAATGGTTAATGAAGCGCTTGTTTTTTCAAGGTAGATAACCAAAGTTGATTGATCGATAGTAGCTCAAAACACCCAAAGTGGTAAAAAAGGAAAAATATAGAGGTGCTCCTCATAGTGTAAAAACATTTAATAAAAAAGCATTGCAAATATACACATGCAGTAAAAATATAAAAACTTCAAAAAGCCACACAGGAAAAAATAGATCACTTAGCTAGTAATCAAAAGAAAAAATAGCACAAGTAAAAATTAAGTGAATTATAGCAGCAAACTCCCACCTTGGATAAAGGTATAGGGAGTATATCCAACAAAGTTGAGAGTGCAATGGGAATGCAGTGGAGTAATCACCTGACCGGTTTCGTCGCTACACGGACTTCTACTGGGGTATCTTTTACAGATCCTAGTATTAGGACTGGTTTAAAAAGTCTTTGTGAACACAAAGATTTGGTGATCCGCCCCGCGGACAAAGGAGGTGGCATTGTCGTGTTGGATAAATCCGCCTACCATGCTGAGATGCTTCGGATTTTGGGTGATACTAATACCTATGTTAAATTACCCTTAAACCCCACTTCTAAAATTAAAGCCTCATTGTGCAAACTACTTGATACAGGAACTAAAAAAGGGATACTTGATAAAAAGGAGCGAGCATACCTCATGCCGAAAGTTCCTCGCATTCCTACTATGTATTTTTTGCCAAAGATACAAAAGGATGTTGTCAACCCCCCTGGAAGACCCATTATCAGTGGGATCAATTCCATCACCTCCCGTATAGGGAGATACATTGATTTTCACTTGCAACCCATGGTCAAAGATGCTCCGTCATATCTAAAGGATACGAGACACACTATTGCTCGTCTTAATGATGTGGTGTATAGTGAGGACATTATGCTGGTAACAGCAGACGTGTCCTCCCTCTACACCAGCATCGCCCATCATTTGGGCTTTCAGGCGGTGGAATGTTTCCTTCGTCGAAACGATAACATCCCGGTTGTACAGAAATATTTTATTATGGATCTGTTGAAGTTCGCAACTACCAATAACTATTTCTGGTATAATGGTGACTTTTTCCTGCAACAAAGAGGGGTCGCTATGGGTGCCAAGTTCGCCCCTAGCCTTGCTAATATTTTTATGGCTAAGTGGGAGGAGGATGTCGTCTATGCTTTAAACCGACCAGAAATTGTTCTCTGGGCACGGTACATTGACGACATCCTCCTCCTATGGAAGGGTGACCAGGACTCTTTGGATTCATTTATGGCCACATTAAACAACAATGAGGTGGGGATTATTCTCACATACGAGGCAAGTTTCTCTAACATCCATTTTTTAGACCTCGTTATCGAAGCCAAGAACGATCGTTTGGTAACTAGAACATATTTTAAAAACACCGATCGTAACAGCTATATCCCCACGGATAGTTGTCACCATCCCGCTTGGCTGAAGTCTATCCCCAAAAGTCAGCTGTTGCGTATACGACGCAACTGTTCTGACACCAAAGACTTCTACTTACAAGCAGAGGTCTTAAAACAGAGGTTTCTGGATAAGGGTTATCCAAGAGAGCAAATTGATGAAGAGATTCAACACATTGGTAGGGTGGACCGTACAACACTTACACTTGAAAGAACCAAAGCGTTACCAGATCCTAAATTTAGAAACGCATTTTTTACTACGTTCTCGAGTCAACATAAGCAAATTAAAAATATCATTTGCAAACATTGGGGGATCCTCAAAGAGGATCAAGTGTTGGGACCTTCCCTGCCAAACAATGCCACAGTCATCTATAGGGGTGCCTCTTCTTTTAAAAAATCAGGTTGCCCCCAATGTTATAGATCCGCCTATAAAACCAACTTTTTTTCCCTTATCCAAGGGCTTTCACCCTTGCAGGAAATGCAAGGTATGCCTTGAGAATATTCATGGGAGAAAGAAAACCATTTCTTTCCGGTCTAGTGTTACTCAGATTGACTATCCTATGAAGCATTTTTCCACCTGTGCTTCTACATATATAGTTTATCTGATCACCTGCCCTTGTGGAAAACAATATGTGGGCCGTACCATCCGCAGTTTTTCCACAAGGGTAGGTGAACATGTCGCAAAAATCAAGAAAGGCAACGATAAACACACAGTGCCTAGACACTATTTACAAGTTCACAATAAATCATTGATAGGTACTTCCTTTTTGATTATTGACAAATTTGTTCCCCATTGGAGGGGTGAACCGAGCACCAGAGGAGTCTCGAAGTTAGAAGTATATTGGATTTATACCCTCAAGAGTTACGCCCCTTTTGGACTCAACGTCGAATGGGACGTGAATGCTTTTATTAATCAGTCCTAACTTTATTATTCATTTTGTGATTCTCAGTATCATTTACCTTGTCATACCTGGTCTTTGTTTTCTCTGATTCGTCAATTGTTTGTGGTTCAGAGACAATATATTAGGTGTCTTGGAGGTTTTGAAGATGAATTTTAATTTTAATTTTTAATTGTCATATGTGCATGTCTTTTTAATTATCACATTTCTAAGTGGGGCCTTTAGTTCACCTCCTTGATTGCTGGCTTTCATCTGATTCATAAATAGTATTTACATACTGATTATGTGTGTTCTCTGTAAAGTCCAATTAGATTGGGGTGACTCAGGATGACCTCGTATAACCCCGGTGGGTTCTCTTCCATCTTTGGGCTGATATATGACGCTGTGTGTCCCGGAGCGTCTGTGCTTTGATACTGACGTCTGCCTGTGATATGCCTGGAACGCATCGTGGAACGCGGCGTACGGCGCTGACGTCATGACGCTGCGGAAGGGCTGCTGATTAATGCCCATTGGTTGGCTGACTATCACACCTCCTGCCTGTCAAGGAGGAGGAGGGGGGAGTGACTGAATCATCCTGGATGTCCTAACGTTTAATACGTCTGGACGCTGGCGCTTTTGACGCTAAGCCCCGCCCCACTACTTCCGGCTTTTGGAACGCAGACGACGTTTCCGGTTCCCTACGATGGAACGCACGCCGGTTTTGATATGGAAGAACAGATGTCAGCAATCAGGGACCTGGATGTAAGGTATTTAATGCAATGGGGGGAGCAGAGGAGGTCCAGATACCCCAGTAGAAGTCCGTGTAGCGACGAAACCGGTCGGGTGATTACTCCACTGCATTCCCATTGCACTCTCAACTTTGTTGGATATACTCCCTATACCTTTATCCAAGGTGGGAGTTTGCTGCTATAATTCACTTAATTTTTACTTGTGCTATTTTTTCTTTTGATTACTAGCTAAGTGATCTATTTTTTCCTGTGTGGCTTTTTGAAGTTTTTATATTTTTACTGCATGTGTATATTTGCAATGCTTTTTTATTAAATGTTTTTACACTATGAGGAGCACCTCTATATTTTTCCTTTTTTACCACTTTGGGTGTTTTGAGCTACTATCGATCAATCAACTTTGGTTATCTACCTTGAAAAAACAAGCGCTTCATTAACCATTTCTGGATTGGACACGCGGAGTGAGGACCATTGGACCCAGACAATCGGTCTATACAAGCCTTGATGACCCTCCCACCGTATGGTGGTTGAGAGGGTCCACCATTTCTGGTAAGGGTACCCACCCATTTATCTATTTTCGTGTCCAGTGCTGAAGATTTCTTGGTATTGAAGATTTTGCTCCACCCAACACTGAAAGTTTATTTGCACAAGTTTAGACTTTGTCCTTCTTGGCAGACTCTGTGATATTTGCAGGATTGAGTTCACGCCTTCTATATTAAGGCACATTTGATCAACAGTGGAACGTTGGCCTTGGAGGACTGTCTTTCTTTATTCATTTATTTTTGCATATTATATTTCTATATATAAGTATGGTGATCACACCACAGTTATTTCACATATGTATTTTTACCTGGTGATTTTTTATAGCACAGATTTGTATGTAAGGTTTTGATATAGGAGCTTTTTTCTCACCTCACAGCTCCCATCATTCACTTCACTATTTCACTATAGTGTATGAAGAGGCATTAGACTTTGAATATTAGTCTTTTACCTTTAGGGTACACGCTATATTCACCCTTTTTAGGGGTTTATTTACATTTTGGGCGCTACATTTTCTTTTTTATATTTGTCAATTAGTGGCCACTCGTTGTGTCACCCATGTCATGTGTTGAACTTATGAATCATTCGTATGTGCTTCTTCTCTCATCTTTTCACTAAGCCAAAGTTATTTTTAAGTGCTTCATGCACGGCGCTACGATACACTTTTCCGGTACGGTGCCCTCCCGCCACCGTCCGATAGAAACTCGCACGGCTCACTGTCGCAGCTTTGATTTGTTACTACATTTTTTATGTCATGTCAATTCATTACCATTTACTGTGTTCCCCATGTCGTTCGTTAGTTTCCGCTACAGAACTTACGTATTATACGAATGTTGTCCTTATCCCATATACTTGACAGCTTAGGGTTACAATTAAGCCTCCACAGTAAATTTTTTATTTTTTCTGTCTTCGCCTGACAAAGGCCACCTTTGAGACAGCTACCTGTCCCTTTGCAACCACATCTACTGCAGCACTGACACGTGCAGTCTCTGCAACAACATCTTCTGCAGCACACACACTTGCAAACCATTGAGACCCTTGCAACCTCGCAAATCCGTCTCAGCAACCCAACACTCATTTTGAGACCCTTGCAACCACGCAATATCGTCTCAGCAACCTGACACTCATTGAGACCCTTGCAACCATGTAATCATCTCAGCAACCTGATACTCATTAAGACTCTCGCAACCTCGCAAAGTCATCTCAGCAACTCAACATTTGTTGAGACCCTTGCAACCATGCAAAGTTGTCTCAGCAACCCAGCACTCGTTGAGATCATTGCAACCATGCAATATTGTCTCAGCAACCCAACACTCCTTGAGCTCCTTGCAACCATGCAATATCATCTCAGCAACCTGATACTCATTGAGATCCTTGCAACCACGCAATATCATCTCAGAAACTTGACTCTCGTTGAGACCCTTGCAACCATGCAATACCGTCTCCAGTAGCATAAAAAACTTTGCGTCACGCACCTACGTGCAAACCTGCATACAAAACTAACTTGCAAACACACCTCAGTGGCACACAATCAGCCACACAAACACATAGTGGCACCCGGTTGGCCATTTATCTCCAGTGGCATGCGGGTCACTCATAATTTTTTCTGTCTTTCTCCCTTAGGTCAGTCGTGTTCAGGTTTCCATCCTGCACCAGGTTGGACATTATCTCCCCAGGTAAAAAAAAAAGAGGGGATGAACATACAGTTTGCATCTTCACCAGGGCCAGTCACATGACAGGGGTAGGTCAGTTAATTTCAGGTAAAAGAAGTATACATGTTACACTTATGTTCCCCTCACCACAGGTTTCCAGTCGACCCGTGCCATGACCTCGCTACTAGGATGCCAGTCAGGTGTGTAGTTCATGGGTTTTTCTCTCTGTGACCCACTTCGTTCTCTATGCACTGCTACATCTCTTCGTAACACTTGCACCCCCTTATTGCATATTAGTCAGAGCCATGTCGCAGGCCAGCAGTGATGACCTCACACCCGTCCCTCTGTCACCCTCCACGGGCTCAGAGAGTGAGAGTCCCTCTCTACGTGGACCATTCCCAAACTCACAGCTGAGCTCAGATGCAAGGGCATCCCCTACCCTGCTATGGCCAGGAAGGCAGAGCTCTTCAAGCTGCTCTTACCACCGGCAGCCACTGCAGGGCCTTGCGCCCCTCAGTCATCCCTGAAGTTTATCTCTGGGGCCATCTCCCAGCTGCACTCCATGGCCTCCTCTCTATCTGCAGCAGTTTCTGATGTGCAGGCCAAAGTGGCAGCTCTGGGGGTACGCCCTCCCACGACCTTCCCTGACCCAGTCACAGTCTTGGTGCTGGAATCCACTCCTGCAGGTACACCAGAGTCTGCACTTCCATCCTCCCTGCTCACCTTGTCCCTGCCAGCCTCAGGAAGGACATCTTGGAGGGCAAGGATGTCAATCTAGCGTCTCTGCTCATTTCAGTGCACAATTTGGCTGATAACAGATCATACGCCTGGGGGGACGTCTCAGTGGTCGAGAGGCGAAAGACCCCAGGCTCAACCGTAAACTAACAGTCACCAAATTTGTTTTGGCATTCGGATGTTTAGTGATGTTGTCTGCTCAGCCACCCCCAACAGGAGGCAAGAGCTGGACCTATATCTCTACACAGTCACGCACTTAGGATACAAGTATGGAGAGCACGCCTTTAAGATTACCACCAATTTTATAGTATGTGTTAGTGACAAAGACTAAATTGAAGGAAGACAGTCTGCCCACATTCCAAATTAAAGTACACATTTGGATTGGATCCTCTATGGGACTTTATAAGGCAGAGAGTCTGGATAAACCAATGTTAGTAACAAAAATACAATATGTAGCACTACCCCAGTAGGAGCTGCTGGTTTAAATTTGGGCCTTGCACGTTACCTCCTTCCTTGTCGTCTAGGGGTTGAGAGTCTGTAAAAAGTTCAATGTCCATAAGTTATAGTTATAGTTTTCCTTCACTTTATTTTCAACCAACTTGTAGAAGTAGAGGGTTAAAGGATCAGGGGAAGGTTCCGGCGCACAAGGCAGATCACTGGGGAATTGCTAAACTTCAAAGTCACACTCACCACTTTCTCTCAAGTGGGTATTGCTCACCTGGATAGGCCCCTCTTACCTGGCCTAGCAGCCGGGATGATGCACGGACAAGAATAATCTCAGTCTCTGCCACAGACTGGTTGCAAGTTCAGATGAGGGATTCCGGAATCCTCTACCACAGGATTTGGTACCCGGAGATCCAGCCTTACAGTTCTAGAGCCTTTAAGCCAACCCGGCACACTGTAAGGTATTGTAGGCTATGGTGCATCCTTCAATAAGTTACCAGGCCTCGCCCAAAGTACCAGCATTCCGCTCAGGCCTTTCTGGGACAGGTCCTCCCCTGGCTTCCTCCATTGAGTGGCTTCCTCCCGCAGGACAGACAGCACAGGATCACCTCCAACGCGTAGGCCCCAGTCAGGATAACTGGGTCTGCCACGCAGAAATGCAGCCTCGGGCCAGCATGGCCCAGAGGCTAAAAAATCACGCGACACATACCTCGCGCCAGGAAGACCACGAGGCGAAGAAAGCCCCCATAAAAATGGCCTCTGGCCCTTAAGTATCCTTCCCCAGCATGCCCAGCCGGGAGACCACTCCCACTGGGCTGTTCCAGAGGAAAGACACCCAATACACCATGGCTTGCCTTAGTTCCAACATTGGCCTGTGGTGGTATCGCCACCTACAGGCAAACAAAGGGAAATCCCTCCAGCACAGCCATAGCCGGAACAGAGGCTGATTTAGCCTTAATTAACAAAGTCTGAGCTAAACTATCGGCTCAGACACCCTCTAAATTTGACATAGCGCCTGTCGCCAGGAGCAGAGCGCTATAAATATTTATTTCATTAAGGTTAAAAATGTATGAAAGTAGAATAAAAATGGATGTAAACTGTACAGAACATATGACATAAATGCAACAACAATGGTTACAGTGGTGCAAGAACAAAAACACTTGATTCCGTCCTAAGAAACAGGACACAGAGGTGCCGACGCGTTTCAAGGCTGTAAATTGGTGAAAGACCTCTTCTTTAGGGGCAAGTGGTAATATGCACTGTAATCTAAAGGTTTAACAGAAAACTGGAATTAACAATTGCAATACCAGGATCATGTGGATACATTGCATGTGCAAAAATCGTCATCACATCCATTTGAAAAACAGGGGTGAATTTTCACTGTCAGTGGACAAAGAGACGAATAACCTCATATGGGGAGGGCCATGCACACACCGCGCCGCAGCCAAACACAAAGGGCGCCCACAACCGAAAAGCAGGTTGAGTAACCTGCCGACCTCTATATTCCCTAAGTTATCTGGATGCACAGAAAAGAATGATGCCGCGTACACACGGTCGTTTTTTGTGATGAAAAAAACAACATTTTTAAAAACGTCATTTAAAATGACCGTGTGTGGGGAAAACTTATTTTTATGTCTTCTGAAAAACGACCAAAAAAATATTCGAGCATGCTTCAATTTTTTATGTTGTTTTTTGTGTCATAAAAAATGACCGTGTGTAGCTAAAACGATGTTTAAAACAACGTTTTTAAACCCGCGCATGCTCAGAAGCAAGTTATGACGCAAGCTTGAATGGAACAGAGTGCTTTGCTAGAGCTCTTTGAAAAAACGATGGTGTGTAGGCAACGTAGTTTTTTAAAATGAAGTTTGAAAAACGTCGTTTTTTTTTCATGCTAAAAAATTACGTTTTTTTTCATCACAAAAAACGACCGTGTGTACGCGGCATCAGGATCAAGATAGTGAAGTCTGATAATATACATCTATCTAGAGCCTACATCAAGGACTAGAAATAGGGCTGTTGTATACATACCTATTTAATTGGAATTATAGAGAAGCAAGAAAACTAGTGGATAACAGACGCACTGCAAGGTGTAATGGCCAGACTTAGTCTAAAGAAAAATTAATAATAGAGAATATATTATATTAAATCATCACCCTGTCTGATACTTAGATTGCACAATATTGTGTTCTATAATAGTCCCAAATGGTGTGATAGCCATAAAATGTCTATTCCAAAAATTGTGCTAGACTATGGATATAAAAGCATACATCACTATCCATGATATTTAATCAATATTGCATTGCGCTTGCTAGTGATAACAGGGAGATTGAAAGAGAAATAATAATCACAAAATGCAAGGAAAGAGAAAAACCAAAGGGCTGTTGGTGATACCTGTAGCAGTGCAGCATGGAACACATCCACTCATACCGGGTAGCAGCGTGGAAATGAGGATCAGGCTTCTGTCTTAAATGGTGCTCGTAATTGCTGCTAACTTCTAGCAGCTGATCTGCACTTAAGAGAGAAAAGGGGATGGGGGCTGTACGGAGGCGGCATGGATAGAGGGCGGGGGACCGGCTTCCGCTTGGAGAGCGTGACGTCATGACGTCGTCTTCCAATGTCTCCTTTCACCATCTGATGGCTGGGGAGCGGTGCCACCCTCCGAGTCCTACGACTACCACCGTCACCATGCGTTACACTCAGAGTGATATATTTCAAGCATTTCTTTCTTTTAATTTTGATCATTATGGCTTACAGCTGGTGAAAACACAACATTTAGAATCTCAGAAAATGAGAATATTACATAATACCGATAAAAAAAGGATACAGAATTTTTGGCTTACTAAAAAGTATGTCCATGTACAGTAAAGTATGCACTCAATACTTGGCCGGGCTCCATTTTCATGATTTCCTGCATCAATGCGGCGTGGCATGGAGGCAATCAGCCTGTGGCACTGCTGAGGTGTTATGAAAGCCCAGGGTTCTTTGATACCGGCCTTAAGCTCATCTGCATTGTTGGGTCTGGTGTCTCATCTACCTCTTGACCAATACCCCCCAGATTCTCTATGGGGTTTAGGTCAGGCAAGTTTGCTGGCCAATCAAGCACGGTGATACCATGATTATTAAACCAGGTGTTGGTACTTTTGGCAGTGTGGGCAGGTGCCAATTGCTGCTGGAAAATGAAATCAGCATCTCCATGAAGCTGGTTAGCAGAGGAAAGCATGAAGTGCTCTAGAATTTCCTGGTAGAGGGCTGCGCTGACTTTGGACTTTATAAAACACAGTGGACCAATACCAGCAGATGACATGGAACATTTTGCATTTCATTTGGAAATCAAGGTCCTAGAGTCTGAAGAAAGTGTGGACAGGCACAGAATCCAAGTTGCATGAGGTCCAGTGTGAAGTTTCCACAGTCAGTTATAATTTGGTGAGCCATTACATCTGCTATTGTTGGTCCACTGTGTTTTATCAAGCCATCTACCAGGAAATTCTAGCGCACATCATGCTTCCCCCTGCTGACCAGCTTTATGGAGATGCTGATTTCATTTTCCAGCAGAACTTGGTACCTGCTCACACTGCCAAAAGTACCAATACCTAATTAATGATCATATTATCACTGTGCTTGATTGGCCAGCAAACTCATGTGACCTAAACCCCATAGAGAATCTGTGGGGTATTGTAAAGAGGAAGAAGAGAAACACCAGACCCAACAATGCAGACAAGCTGAAGGCCACTATCAAAGCAACCTGGTCTTCTTCTTCTATAACATCTCAGCAGTGCCACAGGCTGATCGCCTCCATACCACGGCATTGATGCAGTGATTTATGCAAAATGACCCCCACCAAGTATTGAGTGCATACTATACTGTACATGGAAATACTTTTCAGTAAGCCTACATTTCTGTATTAAAAATCCTTTTTTTATTGCTCTTATGTAATATTCAAATTTTCTGAGATATTGAATTTTGGGTTTTCACTAGCTTTAAGCTATAATGATCAACATTAAAAGAAAGAAATGCTTATTACTCTGTGTGTTACGCATCTATATAAAATATAAGAGTTTCACTTTTTGAATTGAATTATTGAAATAGATTAAAAAGGGCGGTCCGGAATTTTTTGCAGCTGCTGGCTTTTAATAAATGGACACTTACCTGTCCTGGAGTCCAGCGATGTCGGCAGTAGGGTTCCCGGGCGTGAAGCCGAAAAGGCTACACTGCCGCCGCCATTGCGGGTAAGGGAACCCGGCAGTGTAGCCTTTCGGCTTCACGCCGGGAACCCTACTGTGCATGCGCGAGGCCCCGCTCCTCTCACCTATTAGCCTGGCGGCCAGGGGAGGGGGATGAGGGAGCCCCGGGGTGATGTCACTACTGCATCACAGCTGTGGCCGGACCCCCGGAAGTGGGAAAGGATACCTGTCAAAGACAGGTATCCTGCCCCCCCCCTGAAAGGTGCCAATTGTGACACCGGAGGGGGGGAGGAATCCAATAAGCGGAAGTTCCACTTTAGGGTGGAGCGCCGCTTTAACTTAAAAAGACATAGAGAGATGATCTACAGGTTTTTCCAACACCAGACAAACGTTTTAGTGGGAGTTGTGACTGAGGAATGAGCGGTGAGGTGATGCTTGCAAGGTACTGTAAGTATAAAGAAGCGGACAGTGCCTTGGACAGACACTGTCACTTTGCCCTAAAAAGGAAAGGTGACAGTCAGGCAGGCCCTTGCACTACATGGTTTTGGTAAACCTAAAGAGAAAAGCCTGCAGGAAAACTGATAGTGTGTATGGGGCTTGACGGTAAAACCTCGAGAAGGTGGATCCAACAAATACTACCATAAACTACAAAAAATAAAAACTTTATTCCAATTATCTAAAAATGAAGCAATCTTATTTATAAATTAACATTACTGCCACAGAGTAAACATGTAGGTTGGCAGACAAAACAGCATGCTTGAAAATACTATATATGAACCTCAAGTATTTGGGCTTATGCACACTGCAGCTTAAAGAAGCTTAAAGAAGTGGTCCCTACAGACTTTTGAGCTTTTTTGAACTCTCATTTTTTATGCCTGGAAACTCCCCTCCATGTTAGCCAATGTGTCCATGCACACTGTGGCTTTTTCAGGCATATGCTCTTACAGGTAGAAACAGCTTTTGAGCAGAAAAAGATGCCTAAGTGCCCAAAAACGTGCAAAAAAGATGAGCATGAATGAGCATGAAAAAGCATGAAAAAGCTCAAAGAAGCTGTAAAACACACACACACAAAAAATAGGAAAAATTAACTGAGGGAATGGTTTGTGAAAAATACACTTATGCTCAAAAAAGCTCAAAGGTGCTCAAGGAAGCTCAATAAAAACGTGCAAAAGAGCCCAAAAAAGTACAAGCTTCTTTAAGATGAAAAAAAAGGTTCAAATGGCTGTAAAAGCAGCTTTTTTTTATGAGCTGCAGTGTGAATGAGCCCTTTCATTGTTTAGAAATGTAGCACTCTGTCAAGAAATCTATTTTTTTTCTTTTAACAAGAAAGTAGCATTTTTTTTTACTTTGTACCCTTTGAACAACTAAAAATAAATCTGAGTTGGAAATTAGCTGCTACAACTGCTCAGTGATTTTGGAACAATTGAATATTTTGGCTTTATTGGCAAGATATTTGTTTATGTATTGCCAGTTTCATAGGTCATTGAATGTGCTTGCTTTCAAAACAAGAGAAACAATATCCAAAATTACTGGTGTAACAACAGTTTATGAGGTAGTGTAATCTAGCTGGATTTATCCACTTTAAAAACCCCCTTCCTCTCCAAACCATTGTTCAGTTTTCAGCGCAGGGATATTTTGACTGACAATTACTAAGTTGTGCAACATTTTACCCAAACAAATTTAATATTGTTTTTTTGAGCCAGATTGGGTTTTCTTTTGGTGGAATTTAACCACTTCAATACCGGGCTTTAAAACCCACCTCCTTCCCGGGCCTATTCTGGCACTTCTTTCCTACATGTACAAATCCTCATTCTTTTGCTAGAAAATTACTCAGAACCCCCAAACATTATATATGTTTTTTTTAGCAGACACCCTAGGGAATAAAATGGCGGTCATTGCAACTTTTTATCTTGCACCGTATTTGCGCAATAATTTTTTAAACGGCTTTTTTTTGTAAAAAAAACGGTTTCATAAATTAAAAAATAACAAAACAGTAACGTTAGCCCAATTTTTTGGTAAAATATGAAAGATGATGTTACGCCGAGTAACTAGGTACCTAACATGTCACGCTTTAAAATTGCGTACACTCATGGAATGGCGCCAAACTTCGTTACTTAAAAATCTCCATAGGCGACACTTTAAAATTTTTACAGGTTGCCAGTTTAGAGTTACAGAGGAGGTCTAGTGCTAGAATTGTTGCACACGCTCTAACGCACGCGGCGACACCTCACATGTGTGGTTTGAACGACGTTTACATACGTGGGCGGGACTTACGTGTGCGTACGCTTCTGAGCGCGAGCTACCGGGGACAGGGGCATTTTAATTTTTTTATTATTATTTTTTCTTTTTTATTTTACTTATTTCTTTATTTTTTACACTTTTTTTTACACTTTTTTTTTTTTCAATCGCTTTTATTCCTATTACAAGGAATGTAAACATCCCTTGTAATAGGAATGTGCATGACAGGTCCTCTTTAAGGAGAGATGCAGGGTCAATAAGACCCCACATCTCTCCTGCAGGCTGGAAAGAATGAGATCGTGAAAAAAAATTCACAGATCTCATTCAAACTAGCCGCAATTGCGGTTTGTTTACTTACGGGGACCCGGGCGTGACGTCATCACATCGCGCCCGGGCCTCCGACGGTCATAGAGATGACTGGTGACCAGATGGTCACCAGTCTTCTCTATGGCAAACATCCGGCGGACGGCGATCATCTCTCCGGGCCCCCGGTGGGACGGGAGAGCCCGGAGAAGCACCGGATGGCGGCGGGAGGGGGGGATGTCCCCTCCCGCCGCCTGTAAGAACGATCTAGCGGCGGAACCGCCGATATGATCGTTCTTACGGTGCGCAGGATCGCCGCCGCTAAAAAATGATATCTCAATGATGCCTCCGGGTGCAGGCATCATTGAGATATCCCCCCGCAAAGCCCATCACGTCATATGACGTCCACCCAGGATAACAGGTCCCCGTTTTGGACGTCATATGACGGCGTGCGGGTGTCAAGTGGTTAATAGACATGTGCATGACGATAAAAATAGTTTTGTTTAGTTTCGATTTGTTAATCTAGTTATTTAGTTTAGTTAAATTCGGTTGATTCATTCAATTCGTATTCGGGACTGGTATTAGGAATTCGGAATATTTCAAATATCTTTGAATTTACAGATTTTGTTTGATTCAAAACAATAAATTTTAAATCGGTATAATCTAAAACTTTAGGTTTTGTTTTTCAATTCAAATGTGAACAAGCAAAAGAAAAATCTTCATCAAATGATTACAATGACTTATTTCAAAATGGTACTCTAATAACACTCAGGCCTCGTACACACGACCGTTTTCCTCGACAGAATCCATCAAGAAACTTGGTGGCAGAACTTTTTTTGCAGAGGAAAACGGTCGTGTGTATGTTTTTCATCGAGGAAACTGTCGAGGAACTCGACGAGAAAAAAAAAAGAACAAGTTCTCTTTTTCCTCGACGGGAGTCTCAATTTCCTCATCGGGCTGGTTTTCGACGAGAAACACGTTCGTGTGTATGCTAAGAAACCCGCGCATGCTCTGAATAAAGTATGAGACGGAAGCGCACCTTCGGTAAACGTAGCGTTTGTAATGGAGATAGCACATTTGTCATGCTGTAACAGTCTGAAAAGTGCAAATCGTCTCTTACCAAACTTTTACTTAACACGCAGTAACATGAGATTAGCAAAAGCAGCCCCAAGGGTTGTGCCAGTGGAATCGAACTTCCCCTGCCGTTGTATGTGTTCTATGTCACCTCGTTTGAGAACGAGGAGATTTGGTCTTGACAATTTTCTCGACAAGCCTAACAAGGAACTCGTCGAGAAAAACGATGTGTTTTTTC
Organism: Rana temporaria; assembly: GCF_905171775.1. Classification (NCBI taxonomy): domain Eukaryota; kingdom Metazoa; phylum Chordata; class Amphibia; order Anura; family Ranidae; genus Rana; species Rana temporaria. The sequence continues at coordinate 92,218,099 of NC_053498.1, read as the reverse complement.
CGACGAGTTCCTCGGTAATGTGAACGAGGCCTCACAGTCTTTGATTTCAGAAACATGTTTACAATAATGCCGCGTACACACGATCAATTTTCGGGATGAAAAAAAACGACATTTTTAAAAACTTAATTTAAAATGATCGTGTGTGGGCTTCACATCATTTTTCGGCTTCTGGAAAACGACAAAAAAAAAATTCGAACATGCTGCATTTTTTCACGTCGTGTTTTAAAATGACGTTTTTCGTGTTGTTAAAAATGATCGTGTGTGGGCAAAAATGACGTTTTAAACCTGCGCATGTCCATCGCTCGTTCAGGTAGAACTACCATTCATAATGGAGTAAGCACATTCATCACGCTGTAACAGACAGAAAAGCGCAAATCGTCTTTTACTAACCAGGAATCAGCTAAAAACAGCCAAAAGGCGAATAGAACTTCCCCTTTAGAGTGCCGTCGTACGTTTTGTACGTCACTGCACTTTGTTCACCATTTTTCAAAAACGATGGTGTGTGGGCAACATCGTTTTTAATGATGAATTTGGAAAAACTTCGTTTTTTTTCATGATGAAAAATGTCATTTTTTTTAATGCCGAAAAACGACCGTGTGTACGCGGCATTAGAATTCTACTGGAGTTCAATGTAAAATTTGATTCGAATTTCAGTCTGAATTTCAGAAATTTGGACGAATTTTGGTTCGATATTCGGAGCATTCGGCTAAATTTGTTTATATTGTAATTTGGGTATTCGGATATATCCGAATCTCAGAATAATGAAAAATTTGGCCAAATATTAATTCAGGATGAAACGAATCACACATATCTAGTATTTAAAACGTTAGTAAGCTCTTACTTCTAAGATCTACGGACAGGTAGGTTTTTTATGACAGAAGAGACTCAAAGTGTGGAAGTGATATCATTGCAGCCCAGTCATTCAAGTGGCCCAATAGATGGAACCCCTGAAAGAAAGACTGGGAGAAGATGAAAGCGCTCAGGACCTGTGGGATTAGAGGCGGTACAACTCTGGAGGGTACAATATGACAGGTAAGTCATAATGTGCCCTCCAGCTTACTAGAACATTTTGGCATAAATTAATTGCGTCACATTTAACGAAAAAAATAATAATAACACGTTAATCGCCACCGTTATATTATTATTTTTTACTATAAGAAGGAAAAAAGACCAAACATTTTAAAAAGATTGTTTACTATAACTAAAAAAAAATCCAAACAAATAGTCTTGCCTTATAAATTTATACCAAAATGAATTGTGCTATATTTTTTTTTGCTTAAAACAATCCCATACAAGTGTTTATTATTTAAACCTTGTGAACGTTATATAGTGTGTGAACTATGGTATAAATATTTGAAATTTATCAGCAATGATGTTCTCACTGCCTAACTCATTTCATGAGGCCATAAAATATCAGAAAAGTACAAACAACCCCAAAATGACCCCTTTTTGGAAAGCAGTCATGCCAAAATATTTAGGTGTCCGTTTATGAAACGGAGATAAGCTGCAGTCATGATGATTGCAGCTCATGTCAAATCATTAGCGGTTTATGTAACTGAGATGATCAGCAAAGAAGCTGTTCTCCACTGATCATTAGACACGTGCAATTAGTTTAGTTACAAAGTCTGCATATTCGTTCATTCGGGAGCATCCAAATGAACGAAAGACTCTTTTGACGAATGTGTACAAAAACATATTGTCAGAAAGAACGAACACCCGAAAGAACGAAAATCTGAAGGAAGGAAATTCCAAAAATCCGAAAGAATGAAAAACAATTCAAACTACGAGTTTAACGAATCGATTACATTCGGAGAATTTAGGTTTTCGTATTTTTGTTCTTTCCGACTATTCGTTAATAAAAACAAATAATTGATTAATGCATTCGTTTTCGTATTTCTTTTGGATATATTCTGATTCATTTGATTTTCGGATGGGCAGTGTTAGTGTGCTATCTCTGGCCAATGAGCTTGTCCCTTGTTCCCTTGTGTGTTTTTCTGTGTCAGACTGCTTTCCATCCAGAGTCCAGGCAGGGCGTGGTGGGCCAGTGGCACTGTTTGGTTGGATTTTTCCCGAAGTAATGAATGCTGCATCTAAACAAATGGAACAGAATGAATACGAATGCATCCAAACTTACAAATCATCCGAAGTAACGAATTCCGCATCTAAACGAAGGGAACGGAATGAATATGAATGCATCCGGAGTTCCAAATTATCCAAAGTAATGAATGCTGCATATAAAACAAATTAAATGGAACAAATACGATTGCATTCCAAAGTTACGAATGATCAGAAGTAACGAATGCTGCATCTAAACAGATGAAACGGAATGAATATGAATGCATCCGGAGTTCCAAATTATCCAAAGTAATGAATGCTGCATCTGAAATGGAACAAATGCGATTGCATCCGAAGTTTACAAATGATTCGAAGTAACGAATGCCGCAGCTAAACGAATGGAACAGAATGAATATGCATGCATACAAAGCTTCGAATTATCCAAGGTAATGAATGTCGCTTCTAAACGAATTGAATATAACAAATACAAATGCATCTGAAGTTCCGAATGATCCGAAGTAACGAATGCCGATCATAGCAAATGATCCGATAAATGAAAAAAAAAAAAAAACGAATGAAATGAAAACTAAACTAAACAAATGTTTCAGTAGTGCACATGTCTACTGATTATCGCAGCAAACAGCGCTTCTCTCATTCACTTTTACACAAACAGCCAGTCTATGAAAATGAGATCTGAGCATCTCTCTGGCTGTCTGTGTACAATATCTCCCTCCCTCCTGCCCAAGGTTAGAAGTTAAAAGGGAGAGCAGAGAGAATTGGCTGAGAAGGACTTCATCAGTTTCATGTACCTGGTTGAGATCGAGCTGGAGAGGGGGCTTCTGCTGTGCCCCTTGTCCAACACCCCTGGTAGTGATGACAGGTGGCACAAAGGCAGGTGTAACAGGCAGCTATGGCTGATGTTTGCAGGAAGCAAGTGACCATAGATCACCAGGCAGGAACCACGTACTGGAACATGGTGATACTTGATTGGCAGACAAGAGCGTAGCCAGGACACAAGCCAGAAGGTCATCAGCAGCCGGGCAGCAAAGGAACAGGAACATCAAGCAGAGTCAGGACACAAGCTGAGATCAGTACACAGTAGGGCAATGAGGTACAGGAGCGCAAAACAGGAGCTGGGTCAGAACATAAGCTGAGGTCACAATAGGCAGCCATATCAGGAGCAAGCCGAGTCATACACAGTTATGCAAGTAAGGCAGGTCAAGGCTCAGGTTAAGCAGGAACACCACTCAGCAATCCATTCATGTCATAGCCCAGCTTAAATAGGCTGTTTGGCGGCAGTCATAATACAGGATGTGCGCGTACGAATGCGGTTTCTGTACACACTAATATGTTTGCGACAGTGTGCCAATGCCTATTGTGAAATGAGCCTTTGCTCATAATTATGAGCATGTGCATGAGCATGCAATAGTCTTCTTGTTCCAACATGAACTGAGCTTCTCTTACAGCCAGCCTAGAGAGAACAGTGAAAATCAAATAAGCCCCCATTACTAGAGTTGAGCGGACACCTGGATGTTCGGGTTCGACGGGTTCGGCCGAACTTCAGAAAAAAGTCCGGGTTCAGGACCCGAACTTGACCCCGAACCTGAACCCCATGGAAGTCAATGGGGACCCGAACTTTTGAGTACTAAAATGTTTTTAAAAAAGGGAAAGGGCTAGAGGGCTGAAAATGGCAGCAAAATGTCGGTAAGAGCATGGCAAATACTCTGAAAATAAATGTGGATAGGGAAATAACTTAAAATAACATACAAAAAAAAAATTATCTTGATCTAGGAGGACGAGGTCCATATGGAGTAGGAGGTTGAGGTGGCGGTGGATGTGGCGGTGTAGGTGGAAGCGGCGGTGGAGGAGGACGGGGTAGCCAATACAGGTTTTTGTGTTTAATTTATTTATTTTTTAAATTAGGGTACACCCCAAAAGAGTGAGAAAGATCTAGGGTTGCCACCTCATCCCTTTAAACCCGAACACATAGTAATTACACAGGTTCTGGGGCTAATTTAATGTCGATAAGGCTCCAAGTGAGTTTAATTAGCACCTTAATCAGCCAGAGAACCTGTGTAATAAATATGTTTTCGCTTTTAAAGGGATGAGGTGGCAACCCTAGAAAGATCAGAAATACAAGAATGGCTAAGTAAGGCCGGTATACATGTCTATTCTGCACAGGGTACGGACAAGTCCTGTGGGATCCATGCCTGGTTCATTTTAATGAACGTGAGCTTGTCCACATTGGCTCTGGACAGGCGGCTGCGCTTGTCTGTGATAACGCCCCCTGCCGTGCTAAATACACGTTCAGATAATACACTGGCACTCATCTCTTTTGATACCAAAGGAGACAGGAACAACAAGCGCCCAGAGGCGATTAAGTTCGCATGTGTTGCGCTATATAAGTTTTCATTCATTCATTCATTCATTCATTCAGGGCAGGCCAGCACCTCCAAGGCGTAAATGGCAAGCTCAGGCCATGTGCCCAATTTGGAGACCCAGAAGTTTAAGGTGGCAGACCCGTCATTCAGTACGTCATTCAGTACATGTAGGCGTGTGCACACATACTGCTCCACCATGATGCTGAAATGCTGCCTCCTGCTAAAACGTTCCATATCAGCTGGTGGTGCTGGTTGTTGTGGCGTGCTGACAAAGCTTTTCCACATTTTGGCCATGCTAACCCTGCCTTCTGAGGTGCTGGCGGTGCCCCGGCTGCGTTGGCGACCTCTTCCTCCTCCTCTGCCTTAGCCTTGTGCTTCCACTGTACCCCCACTGTCAGGTGGGAATTCCACTATCAGCGTGCGCTTGTACTCGCGCATCTTGCGATCATGCTCCAGTGAGGGAATTAAGGACGGTACATTGTCATTATAAGGGGGATCCAGCAGCGTGGCCACCCAGTAATCAGCACCTGTTAAAATGTGCAAAACACGGCGGTCGTTACGGCCCGCACATTTTGCAGCAGCTGTGGCATATTGGGGTAAGTTTTAAGGAACCTCTGCACCACCAAATTCAGCACATGCTCCAGGCAAGGGATGTGCGTCAAACCGGCTAGGCCCAGAGCTGCTACTAGATTTCGCCCGTTATCGCACACCACCAGGCTCTGCTTGAGGCTCACTGACGCCAACCACTCATCGGTCTGTTGTTCCATGTCCCTCCACAACTCCTGCGCGGTGTGGGGTTTTCCCCCCAAACAGGAAAGTTTTAAAACTGCCTGCTGGCGTTTACCCATGGCTGTGCTTAAGTTGGTGGTGAATGTGTTACGCTAACCGGATGAGGAGGCGGTAGAGGATGAGGAAGCGGAGTAGGAGGAGTTAGCAACAGGAGGTAAACTGAAGCGCCCTACAATCCTCGGTGGTGGAAGGACATGCGCCAAACTGCTATCCGCCTCAGGCCCAGCCGCCACTGCGTTTACCCAGTGCGCTGTTACGGAGATATAACGTCCCTGACCGTGCTTACTGGTCCACGTATCCATAGTTAGGTGGACCTTGCCAAAGATGGCGCTGCGCAGTGCACACCTGATTTTGTCCCCCACTTGGTTGGGAAGGGATGGCTCGCCTGGAAAAGTAGTGGCGGCTGGGCACGACGTACTGTGGGACAGCCAATGCCATAAGGCTTTTAAACTCTGTGTCTCCACCACACGGAATGACAGCATTTCAAAGGCCAAGAATTTTGAAATGCTGGCATTCAGGGCCAGGGATCACGGGTGGGTAGGGGGGTACTTCCTCTTCCGCTCCAGTGTTTGGGAGATAGAGAGCTGAATACTTCCATGGGACATTGTGGAGATGTTTGGTGACCCAGGTGGTAGTGTTGCTTGCCGGTCCTCTAATTGCGGGGTGGCAGGTGGCACTGTCACTACAGAGGTGGATGAAGAGGCCGAGAGGCCCGAGACTGAAGCAGAAGAGGAAGCAGGAGGAGCCAGAGACCTTTCTTGGTTTTTGAGGTGTCTACTCCACTGCAGCTCGTGCCTTGCACTTAGATGCCTGGTCATGCAGGTTGTGCTCAGGTTGAGAACGTTTATGCCTCGCTTCAGCCTCTGATTGCACAGCGTGCAAACCACTCGTGTCTTGTCATCAGCACATTGTGTGAAGAACTGCCACGCTAGGGAACTCCTTGGACCTGGCGTTGGTGTGCTCGGTCCCTTGCTGCGTTGGTCAGTAGCAGGCGTACTGTCTAGGGGACAGACGCTCCGCTTTGGCACCCTGCTCCCTCTTCTGCTGTGCTGGTGGCTCTGTGCGACCACCGCCTCTTCCTCTGAACTACATGGGTCACCTTCATGAGGTTGATTCCATGTGGGGTTGAGGACCTCATCGTCCACCACATCATCTTCCACCCAGTCTTCACCACTGCCCTCCTTGTCGGTCTGCACAATTGCGAAAGCAGCAGCAGTTGGCAACTGTGTTTCTTCATCATCCGAGATGTGCTGTGATGGTCCCCCATGTACTCATCTTGAAACATAAGTGGTTGGGCATCGGTGCACTCAATCTCTTCCACTTCTGGGGCAGGGCTAGGTGGATGGCCCTGGGAACACATGCTAACAGAGTCATCAAAAAGCAGAAGAGACTGCTGCATGATTTGGGGCTCAGACTGCTTGGCTGATTTGCAAGGGGGTGAGGTGAAAGACTGATGGACATCGGCTGCAAGTGCCAACTCTGATCTTTCAGCACAAGACTGGTTGGGAGACAATGTGAAGGAACTGGAGGCACTACTCGCACCACGCACACGCAGGCAGATGTTGGTGTTCGCACAGGGGCCCCAGCAGGGAGGGCCCTTGCTGCATCGCTGCGTCCTCCTGCAGTCCAGTCGGCCGTGTAACATTACCTCGCGGAACAGGAGATTCAGTTTGCTGTTCCCGGGGCCGGACTGAAAGGAAGTGAACACTCAGTGTGTGCATTTCCTGTCAGTCCGGCCGGGAACAGGAACCTGATTCTCCTGTACCGCGTGGTTATGGTACACGGTCGACCGGACTGCAGGAGGACGCAGCAGTGCGGCAAGGGCCTTCCCTGCTGGGGTCCCTGGCCAGCTCGGGGGCCCCCTGGCCAGCTCGGGGCCCGAGGCAAATGCTTGCTTTGCCTGTCGGGTTCTGACGGGCCTGGCTGCAGGCTCTGTCGGCTACTCGCACCTGAGAAAGGTGTTTCACTTGTGCGTGTAGCTGGCACAGATCGACCACATCCACTCACTGCAACAGGAGCTCCACCAGCAGCACCACAACCGCAGCCACGTCCCTTATTTGACATTCTCCTCATATTTCTCAAACGTAGGATCTTGCCCTAAATGGGTGTTTTTTGAATAGCACAATAGAAGAACACTAGCTAAAGTGTTTATCTCACACCTACAGATATGCAGGAAACGCACCAAAAAAAACTTATTTGCCCAAAATATTTTTTTTTTGAATAGCACAATAGAAAAACAGTATGTAAAGTGTGTATCTCACACGTACAGATATGCAGGCAAGACTGCAAACACTGGAGGAAAAACTGTAAAATATATTTGTTTGCCCTAAATGGGTGTTTTTTGAATAGAACAATAGAAGAACACTAGCTAAAGTGTTTATCTCACACCTACAGATATGCAGGAAACGCACAAAAAAAAAATGTATTTGCCAAAAATATGGCGCAGACCAAAATGAGGGACAAATGAGGTGGAAACAGAGACAAAGGAACATTGCTCTAAATCAGGGACAGTCCCTCGAAATCAGGGACAGTTGGGAGCTATGCCAAAGGTATGCTTTGCAATGATGAATATGTTTTATCTCACAATATATTAATTCATCAACTGGTACATCAAAACTGCAAACATTGGCTATATCTTCTAAACCTGGCAATATGATAAGGCCGGCCATAGACAGTATGAATCTCGGCCAGTTCAGCAGGAGCCGGCTAAGAATCGAACCATGTATGGGCAGGCTGAATGTACCAAGTTGATCAATTGTATTTATTTGATTTTTTTTGGCGTGCGATTATCGCTAGTGGCTGATCGAGCCTTTAGCAATAATCACTGTCTTCTCAGGTTGTGGTAAGAGAGGGGATTTTTGCCAGAAGGGGAAGAGGATATTTGTGGGAGGGGTATATTTGCAAACAGAGTGGGAGAGAATTGTAGATGGGAGGGGGGATTTGGAGGGGGAGGATTTGTGCAAGAAGGGGGTATGAGGGAATTTGTGCTGGGAGGGGGGATTTGGTTAGTGGGTTTTATGCTAGAAGGAGGGGGAGAAAATTTGTATAAGGAGGGGGTCAGGGTAGAGGATTTGTATTAGGAGGGGGATTGGGAATTTTCAGAATAGATAGTGCTAGGCAGTGACGGTTCGTCCATCGAGGGCGCTTGAGCGCCGCCCCCTCTGGCTCTCACTGCCACTGAGTCTAATAACCTAGATTCATGCATTGCACGAATCTATGCTATTATCGCCGCTGCCGCTGTTCTATTCAGATGGTCGGCGCTCATATCCGGCCATCTGAATAACGGCAGCTGGTTGGCTGTACGGAAGTGCCTATCAGAGCCAACGGCTTTTCCGAGTACAGCCCTCGGGTCCCGGAAGCTTATACAAGGAACACACTAGGGATGCGCTCCTTGTATAAGGCATGACAGGCGTCTCAGCCAATCAGGTTGGCCGATTCTGGCTACCGGTAACCTGATTGGCTGAGACGCCTGTCAGTCATCGAGGGTGGTAGAAGACATCGAGGCACGTGGATGGCTGACTCCAGTAAAGGTAAGTGTAGGCGGGGGGGGAAAGGGGCACTTTACAGGGCACAGCGGCGACATCAATGGGCACAGTGGCGACAATAGGCACAGTGGGGACAATTAAAGGGCACAGCGGCGACAATTAAAGGGCACAGCGGTGACAATTAAAGGGCACAGTGGTGACAATTAAAGGGCACAGTGGTGACAATTGATGGCACAGTGGCTGTGTTTGATGGCATGGCACAGTGGCTGCGTTTGATGGCATGGCACAGTGGTGACAATTAATGGCACAGTGGCTGCGTTTGATGGCATTGCACAGTTGTGACAATTAATGGCACAGTGGCTGCATTTGATGGGCACAGTGAGGCTGCAATTTTTTTTTCGTTTGTGCCCCCCCCCCAAACATTTTGAGCACCAGCCGCCACTGCTGCTAGGCATTTCTTCCACTTTAACAGGCCGATCTTCAAGTGGTTTAAGTATAACTAAAGCTAATACTTTTTTTCACAAAGGTAGAGAAGGTTTTAAAACACTGTCAGGTTTTATTTTGCGTGCCATATTTGTCTCATTGGGGAGATTTCCCTTTACTTCCGGTCCTATAGGCTTAACAGGAAGTGAGAGGATATCTTTTCAATGTAAGGGAAATCCCCTCTTATGCCCCGTACACATGATCGGAGTCAAATGGACTTTTTCCATCGGATTTTGTGATCATGTGTAGCCCCATCAGAGTTTTTTCATTGGAAATTCAGATGAATTCTATCAGAATTTATATATAGAACATGTTCTATTTTTTTCTGATGGAATTCCGATGTGATTTGGCCGGGCAAAAGCACGATCGTGTGTACGCAGTAACGCGGCATTAGACAGCTGTCACAGGAACAAGTGTCCTCATTGGAAAAACTCCCCCTTTTTTTTTGTTCTGGTTTCAACTCAAAAATGTGGATGCATCCTCACTTTTATAACTGGTGACTAAATCTCCCTGATGGGGACACAGACAGCAATAAAAACCTGACAGCGGTCCTAAAGGAGTTGTAAAGGAAAAATTTGTTTTTGCTGAAATGACTGTTTACAGGGTATAGAGAAATAATAGTTAACTGATTCCTTTAAAAAATGATTAAAAATAGATACAAATCAATCATATAATGTACCTGCAGTTTCTAGTTTCGTTTTTGTATGTTGTTTCCTGCTTCTGTGCTGTACAGAGCCACAGAGCCAATACAGGGCAGTGATGGTTTGGAAAACGAAACTGATTGGTGTTGAGGGGTTTTAGACACACAGTAATCACACCTCCTTGATTAGTGACCACAGAGAGAAAGCTCCCAGTACTGTGGTTATCAGAAAACAGACAACCAGGAAGTGTGGAGATCAGAGAAGAATTACAGCAACTTGAGAGCAAAAACGAACAATGAGGACATGAAAACTGCACTGCATTAAAGCGGATGTTCCGCCAAAAAAAAAATATTAAAAGCCAGCAGCTACAAATACTGCAGCTGCTGACTTTTAATATTAGGACACTTACCTGTCCTGGAGTCCAGCGGCGTCCGCAGCAGATGACGAGCGATCGCTCGTCACCCTGCTGCTCCCCCCTCCATACACGCTGAGGGAACCAGGAAGTGAAGCGCTGCGGCTTCACTGCCCGGTTCCCTACGGCGCATGCGCGAGTCGCGCCACGCCTGCCGATTGGCTCCCGCTGTGTGCTGGGAGCCGAGTGTTCCCAGCACACAACGGGGGGGGGCGACGGGATGTGACGCAATGCCTGTCTTTTTCCTGTGAATGCCGGGCCGGAAGTGGGTGCAAATACCTGTCTTTAGACAGTTATCTGCACCCCCCCTCCCCCTGAAAGGTGTCAAATGTGACACCGGAGGGGGGAGGGTTCTGATCAGCGGGACTTCACTTTAGGGTGGAGAACCGCTTTAAGGTAAAGAAAGCTATTAAGATAAAAAAAAAAATTCCTTTACAAACCCTTTAACTTCTCACCACTTCTGAAAGATGTCTTCTTTATATGCAGGACTTCCATAACACTTCCATACCAGTAATTATGTTATCCAGGAACAACAATAAAAATCCATGAAAATTGCGTATTTTGCATTTAGATGTTAACACCATGAGGCTTATAATAAATGCAGCTATAATTATTATCCTTGTAAGCTCACTACTACACCTTTAACCGCTTGACCTTCTGTGTGCTGCTTCCCCCACTGCCCCCTCTCGATCCAGCATTGCGCACAAGAGCCTCGGCTGTCCTGGGTCTCTCCTCATTGGCTGAGACAGAAGTGGGAGCCATTGGCTCCCACTTCTATCAATCACAGCCAGTGAGCCAATAAGGAAAGAGTGGGGGTGAAGTCGAGCCTCGACTCTAGGTATCTAATGTATACATAGAGTGGTGCTCAGGAGTGAACATGCAGTGCCCCTATATTAAATGGTTTGCTATGGGGGGCACTGGTCGAAAAGAAGGGGCCAGGAGCACCAACAGGGGGCCCTAGAAGAGGATTGGGGCTGCTCTGTGCAAAACCACTGCACAGAGCAGGTAAGTATAACATATTGCTTATTTAAAAAAAAAAATATTGAACCTTTAATATCTCTTTAGACTTAGCCATAGTAATGATTAATGACTTTGTATTATAAAAGTGACTGAGTTGCGGTGACTTGCAAGAATATGCACTGTGCAGGATGCAAGGACCCGAAATATTCCTTGGAAGGTTGCCTGTATATAATGTATAATCTGTAAATGATGTATAATATGATTAGGATTTGTAGTTATGGGTTTATTCATATTGGCAGAAAAAAACGATACACACTAAGGGCCAGATTCAGGTAGATTTACGTTACGCAGCGGCCGCGTAACGTATCCCATTTACGTTACACCGCCGCTGGTTTACAGCGTAAGTGCCTGATTCACAAAGCACTTACCTGTAAACTTGCGGCGGTGTAACGTAAATCCGCTCGGCGCTAACCCGCCTAATTCAAATGGGGCGGGCACCATTTAAATTAGGCGCGTTCCCGCGCCGAGCGTACTGCGCATGCTCCGTCCGTCAAATTACCCGACGTGCATTGCGCTAAATGACGTCATTGGTTTGACGTTAACGTAAATGGCGTCCAGCGCCATTAACGGACGACTTACGCAAACGACGTGACATTTTAAATTTCGACGCGGGAACGACGGCCATACTTAACATTGGCTAGACCACCTAGGGCTTAGCTTTATCTTTACGACACGTATAGCTACGGAAACAACGTAAATTTAGATCGACGGGCATCGTGGACGTTCGTGAATCGCCGTAACTAGTCATTTGCATATTCTACGCCGACCGCAATGGCCTCGCCACCTAGCGGCCGGCCTAGAATTGCAGCCTAAGATCCGACGGTGTAACACAAGTTACACCTGTCGGATCTTAGGGCTATCTATGCGTAACTGATTCTATGAAACAGTCGCATAGATACGACAATCGTATCTCAGAGATACGACGGCGTATCAGGAGATACGCCGTTGTATCTCTTCTGTGAATCTGGCCCTATAATTTTGGGCGCTCTTAATGCACAGTACGGTAAGCGATGAGCCCATACACACAGCTGCGCCTATCTGCAAAAATGTGCGCTGTGTTTAGCTAGGCAGAAAAAAGTAGGACACTTCTGCATCCGGGACCACGCAGATCTGCAGATTTTACGCATGAACGCATCTAAACGCATCTAAACGCATAGACCCAGAAATGTGCCAGTCATTTGAATGAAAGAAGAATTGCGCTCATTTAATCGCTGTACGCATCTAAATGCGAGTACTTTAGGATGCGTATTTTCTGCAAGATCTTCTCCCAGCTCTGCCAATAAGAAGCTGCGTTCCTGCAGACAAGCCTGTGTGAATGGACACTATGATGTATGATCTACTTCACCAGAAGTGGCATTTGGGGGATTATTAGTTAAAAAAAATGTCCTGCAGTCCCAAAGGAAGTGTATAAGAAATGCCCCCTGTACTGAGCCTCATGATGTAGCAACACCTTGTATACACTGAGATACTTACTGCCTGAGCCCTATGTGTGTGTGTATATTCCCAATCACTGACATGGGACAGAATAGTCCATTCATAGTAATGAGAACACAGCTCCATTCATCAGTGCAGGTTACAGGATCATACTATACAGAGGGGTGTCCTCCTCACATTGGGGAAGATGAAAGAGCCCAGGGAGCTTATAGAGCCCCTTCTATAGTGTCTCCCACATGTCTACATCAAGGCCCCTCCCCTTCTGTCAGGCAGACCCCTCCCTTTACACTGGGCACGTTAGCTGGGTGACAGCAGAGGGCGATCCTGATTGGCTGGAAGTTTTTTTTTTTTTTCTCCTGAGCAGAGAACTTTTGTCTGAGGTTGTGTTCTCCCTCCCATCCTGTTTCCTCCCCAGGCTACCTCTCCCCCCAAGCCAAGCGCAGCATCACAGGGACACCTTCTTCTGTCTCCACATCTCCAGGGAGGGAGCTGGATTCTACTACTTCCATGTAAGCAGCACACACCAGCCCAGCACCATGTCCAGGTCCGATGAGGTCAACAGACTGACAGAGAATGTGTACAGAGTAAGTATTCTACAAGGATAAGCATTGCCTTTGCTGGGAGCTGACCCCCCAGTGTTGTGTACAGATCTCTGTATTGTTCTGATTGATGTATGCACAGCTCACCAACAAAGCCACATCCTCCCAAAAGCACAATGCGAAGGAAATGTCCTTCCAACTATCTGCTGCTGCAATACGTTACTCTGGGGTGGAAATGTGTATACTCAGCTTTGATTGATGCATGTAGAGCTCACCACCACAGCCAGATCCGCCTTCTGTCTAATGTTAGTAAAGGAGATAGTAGTTCAGCGAAATGTCTATCTGCTGTCTTTATCCAATTAAATACATTGCTGGATACTCTGTGGTGTAAATGTGCATACTCTGCTTTGATTGATGCATGTAGAGCTCACCGCCACAGCCAGACCCTCCTTCTACCTTGTTAGTAAATTAAATAGTAGTTTAGCTAAATGACTATCTACTGTCCTTAACCATTAAACACATTGCTGTATACTCTGTGGTGTAAATGTAGATACTCAGCTTTGATTGATGCATGTAGAGCTCACCACTACAGCCACTCTTTCTGCCTAATGCTAGTAAATAAATGTCATTCAAGCTACCAGCTGTATACAGCTAATGCTGGTATACTCTGTGGTGTAAATGTGCATACTCTGCTTTCATTTATGCATGTACAGCTCACCAGCACAGCCAGATCTCCCCTCCACATAATGCTACTAAATTAAATATGATTCCAACTACGTGCTGTAATACATTGCTGTGTACTGTGTAAGGTAAATGTGCATACTCTGCTTTAATTTATGCATGTAGAGCTCACCACCACAGCCAGATCCAGTAAATGAAATAGTAGTTTTGCTAAATTACTATACTGTCCTTAACCATTAAATACATTTCTGTATACTCTGTGATGTAAATGTAGATACTCTGCTTTGATTGATGCATGTACAGCTCACCACCACAGCCAGATCCTCCTAACTAATGTTAGTAAATGAAACATCATCCCAGCTATCTGCTGTAAAAATAATATATAGATATTGCTTGTTTACTCTGTGTTCTAAATGTGTATACTCAGCTTTGATTGATGCATGTACAGCTCACCACCACAGCCAGATCCTCCTTCTGTCTAATGTTAGTAAAGGAGATATCATTCCAGCTAAATGACAATCTGATGTCCCTAAACCATTATATACATTGCTGTATACTCTGTGGTGTAAATGTAGATACTCTGTGGTGTAAATGTAGATACTCTGTGGTGTAAATGTAGATACTCTGCTTTGATTGATGCATGTACAGCTCACCACCACAGCCAGATCCTCCTTCTGTCTAATGCTAGTAAATGAAACATAATTCCAGATATCTGCTGTGAAACTATTTAATATGATGCTGGCATACTCTGTGATGTAAATGTGCATATTTTGCTTTGATGGATGCATGCGCACCAGCACAGCCAGATCCTCCTTCTGTCTGATGTTAGTAAATGAGATGAGATATCATTCCAGCTAAATGACTATGTCCCTAAACCATTAAATACATTGCTACTCTGTGGTGTAAATGTAGATACTCTGCTTTGATTGATGCATGTACCAATCCTGGGGGAGCAAATTGGATCATGCTTTGCTCAGGTTTTTTGCCTTCCTCTGGATCAACTGTGGGTATAGGATTGTGTATATGGGATTGTATGATTTTTCCCCCTTTTATTGGTTGAACAAGATGAACTTGTGTCTTTTTTCAACCAGACTAACTATGTAACAATGTGCAGCTCACCACCAAAGCCAAATTATCCTTCTACCTACTGCTAGTAAATGAAAAATCTTCTGTGAAACTATTTAATATAATGCTGGTATACTCTGTGATGTAAATGGGCATCTTTTCTGCTTTGATTAATGCATGTACAGATCACCACCACAGCCAGATCCTCCTTCTGTCTAATGTTAGTAAATTAGATATCATTCCAGCTAAATGACTATCTGCTGCACATTGCTGTATACTCTGTGGTGTAAATGTAGATACTCAGCTTTGATTGATGCATGGTAGAGGTAGAGCTCACCGCCACAGCCAGATTTTCCTTCTGCCTAATGTTAGTAAATACAATATTCCAGCTGAATTATTATCTGCTGTCCTTAAACCACTAAATACATTGCTGTATACTCTGTAGTGCAAATGTAGATAGAATATACACCACCTCAGCCAGATCTTCCTTCTGCCCAAAGCTAGTAAAAGAAACATCTTTCCAGCTAACTTCTGTAAAACAATTTACTATAATGCTGGTATACTCTGTGGTATAATGGTACATATTCTGCTTTGATTGATGCATGTACATCTCAAGTCACCACCATAGCCGGACCCCCCTTCTGACTAATGCTAGTAAATGAGATATCAGTCCAGCTAAATGACTATCTGCTGTCCTTAAACCATTAAATACATTGCTGTACATTGTGTAGTGTAAATGGAGATACTCAGCTTTGATTGATGTATGTACAGCTCACCACCACAGCCAGATCCTCCTTCTACTTGATGCTAGTAAATGAAAAATGATTCTAGCCAACTTCTGTAAAACCATTGCTGGTATGCACTGTGATTTACATGTATACACTTCACTTTGATTGATGCACATATAGGATTACTACTACTGTCTGTGAAATGTCCTCAGAGTCTGATTCTCAGCCTGTCTAATGGTAATAAATGAAATAGCAACCTAGCTGTTATCTGCTATAAAACCACTGAATACAATATATACTCTGTGGCAGTGGCGGCTGGTGCTCAATTGCAGCCTCACTGTGCCACCAATTTCAGCCACTGTGCCCATAAAATGAAGCCACTGTGCCATCAAATGCAGCCACTGTGCCTTCGAATGCAGCCACTGTGCCCATAAAACTAAGCCACTGTGCCCCATAAAACAAAGCCACTGTGCCATCAAATGCAGCCACTGTGCCTTCAAATGCAGCCACTGTGCCCATAAAACTAAGCCACTGTGCCCCATAAAACAAAGCCACTGTGCCCCATAAAACAAAGCCACTGTGCCCCATAAAACAAAGCCACTGTGCCATCAAATGCAGTCACTGTGTCTTCAAATGCAGCCACTGTGCGCATAAAATGCAGCGCCTGTGCCCATCATATGCAGCCTCTGTGTCCATCATATTCAGCTTGTGTCCATCATATGCAGCCTCTGTGCCCATCTAATGTAGCCGGTATGCCCATTATATGCAGCCTGTGTGCCCATCATATGCAGCTTCTGTGCCCATCATATGCAGCTTCTGTGCCCATCATATGTAGCCTCTGTGGTCATCATATGTAGCCTGTGCCCATCATATGTAGCCTCTGTGCCCATCATATGTAGCCTGTGTGCCCATCATATGCAGCCTGTGTGCACATCATATGCAGCCTGTGTGCACATCATATGCAGCCTGCGTGCCCATCATATGCAGCCTCTGTGCCCATCATATGCAGCCTCTGTGACCCCCTCTGCTTGCCATCTGACCGGCACACACTTACTCCATCCTGGTGGCGGCGAGCTGTGGGACATGCAGCAAGTGATGGAGGCGTGCTCCTATGTCCTCCATGACTCTCTGTCCTCCAGGTCTTCCGTTCCGTTAGGCGTCCAATCAGGAAGCCTGTGCCTTCAGCCAATCAGGTGACAGGTATTAGTTCTGCACCTCCTGATTGGCTGAGAGGCGGCTCAGTGTTAGCAAAGCAAATATTCATTCAATGCTTTGCCCTTGCAGTACTGCTTTTCTGAAGCCTAGTAGAGCCTATGACTAAAACTAAAACAATTGAGATTACTAAAATACGACTAAAATGCCATTTTAGTCAAAAGACTAAAACTAAATTGAAATTTGACTTCAAAATTAACACTGGTCTGTAGTGCATGTTCATACCTCAATACCGTAAATAATAACATATTCGATTTTTCATTCCAGCAGTATATAATGAGTTTGGAAATAATGCTTAAATAATGCATTACAATTTAATTACACCCATTAGATTTTAGATGACTAAAATGAGTTTTAGTCAACTAAAATGTACTAGAGATTTAGTTGACTAAAATACTAAAAGAATTGCAGAAGACTTAAATGGGACTAAAAATAAAATTCCATTTTAGTCCTGAGACTAAAACTAAATCGAAATTTGCTGCCAAAATTTACACTGTAATTCAGGCGCCTGGCGACCAAAAAGGTTGTTTACAGCGGCCATGGATAGATCCATACAATGCATGAATCTATCCATTCTACACAGAGGGTGGAGGGCCCTATAGAATAAAATGGCGGTCATTGTAATACTTTCTGTCACACCATATTTGCGCAGTAGTCTTACAAGCGTACTTTTTTTGGGAAAAAATACACTTTAATTAAAAAATAAAACAGTTTTTTTTATAGTGTGAAAGATAATGTTACACCAAGTAAATTGATACCCAACATGTCATGCTTCAAAATTGCGTCTGCTCGTGGAATGGCGACAAACTTTTACCCTTTTAAATCTCCATAGGCGATGTTTAAAAAATTCTACAGGTTGCATGTTTTGAGTTACAGAGGAGGTCTGGGGCTAGAATTATTGCTCTCACTCTACCAATTGCGGCGATACCTAACATGTGTGGTTTGAACTCCGCTTTCATATGCAGGCGCTACTCACGTATGCGTTTGCTTCTGCATGCGACCTCCTTGGGACGGGGCTCATTCCTGGCTCCTAACTTTTTTTAGCTGGCTCCTAGATTCCAAGAAAATTTGTCAAGCCCTGCAATAGGCTACCTAGATATTTTCTGCTATCTATGTGTTCTAATAGTAGTAAATTAAATATTTTTTCGTGGAACAAACAAAATTCTAATTGTGGCAGCAAGAAAGAAGCTTCTGACTACAGTTTTTTCTACGAATATTTGAAGGGCTTTAGTCTGCCCAATGGTAATAAATGAAATAGCATTCTAGTTAATATGCCATCTGTTGTAAAACCATCAGGGCTCAAGTCCTGCGGGAATGCGTGGGAACGGAGTCCCTGCACTTTTTTCACAGCAGGAACGCAGTTCCCTTTGCAGGACTAGAGCAGCTGAGCCGCCCAAGCTAATCCTTCACTAAGCGGCGATGCCCAGCTCGAGTCACTGTCAGGGGAACCTTAGTAATCTTTTATGTTACTGGCCGCTTCCTGTATATGGATTCATCGGGTAGTGTGCGGGTATTCCGTCACTTCCTCGATGCCGCAATGTCTCCTGGGAGCTTTTGTCAATGTTTCCAGGAGCCATTGCGGAGGTCTGCCGCGAGTTATCGCGGGATTTAGAATGAACTTGCTTAAAGACCTCCGCAATGTCTCCTGGCAACAATGACAAAAGCTCCCAGAAGACATTGCGGCATTGAGGAAGTGACGGAATACCGGCACACTACCCGATGAATCCATGTACAGGAAGCGGCCAGTAACATAAAGGATTACTAAGGTACAGTGGATCGAAAAAAACCAAAAACATGCGGTTTAGTAATTATGCATATGAGCGTATCATTTTTTTTTTTTGGTGGGGGAGTGGATCTTGGATGGGAGTTCCCACACTTTTTTCCCCAGGACTTGACCCCTGAAAACCATTGAATACAATGCTGGTATACTCTGTAAAGTGAAGACTCTGGCTTATGCATGGGACAAACATAGATTTATATTCTGACAAAAAGTTTAAAAAACATTTTCTGCTCGCTAACTAAATGCTTATATTCTGTGCTTAAACCTTTGACTGATGCATGTACATCGAGATTCTGGCTCATGTGTGGACAAACGTAGATATACTGTGTACTAATAATGGTTTAAAAAATAAAATAGGTGCAGACTTAAACACTTACTTATAATACCCCATCACTGGTTTTAATGGGAGGAATAGTTCTCCATTGTTGATATCAATGAGAAGAATAGTGCCCCATTGATGGTGTCAGTAGAGGGAATGGTGCTCCATCATTGGTGTCAGTTGTTGGAATAGTGCCCCAGAGCAAGCAAAGGGGGACATCTGGTCCCCCAGGGTCACAGGGCCTGATCCACAAAAACCCGGCGTAACTTAATTTTTCCCGTTTAAGTTACACCGCCGCAAAATCTCTACCTAAGTGCCCGATCCACAAAGCACTTACCTAGAAATTTTGAGCGGTGTAACTTAAATCCGTCCGGCGCAAGGCGTTCCTAATCTAATGTACTGCGCATGCTCCCGACGCGATTTTCCCGACGTGCTTTGCGTGAAGTTACGTTACGCCGAGTTTTGTGAATCGCGCCGGGTAAAAAAAGTTGCGATGGAAAAAAAAAAATTAAAAAAAAAAATTGACAGCGTCGTGGGAAATAAGGGTCTACTTTTACAAGGTGTAAACAGTTTACACTTTGTAAAAGCAGCCCTAATTTTGCGACAGGAAACTAATACTTAAAGCGGTAGTTCACCCTGACCCACATGATGTTACCATCGAGACAGGCATTGTAGCGCGAGCTACAGTATGCCTGTCCCGATTTTTTTAACCCCGTACTCACCTCGTAGTCGTCCATCGTAGATTCCGGCTCCCGCGGGGAATGGGCGTGCCTATGGAGAGGGAGGATGATTGACGGCCGGCCCTGGCACGTCACTCTCCCCGAAGACAGCCGGAGTAGGTCTCGGCTCTTCACGGCGCGTGCGCACAGGCTATGCGCACGCGTCGTGAAGACCAAGCCTATTTCGGCTATTTCCGGAGAAGCGTGACGCGCCAGAGCCGGCCGTCAATCATCCTCCGTCTCCAGAGGCACGCCCATTCCCCGGTATCTTCGATGGACGACTACAAGGTGAGTATGGGGGGAAAAAATTCGGGACAGGCATACTGTAGCTCGCGCTACAGTGCCTGATTTAAAGGTAAAAGAAAAAAAATTTTTTTTTTCCTGTCGATAGGGTGAACCCCCGCTTTAAAAGCTTCGTGGATCTCCGTAAGTGCTAATTTGCATACCCGACGATGGATTTCGACGAGAAATGCCCCCAGCGGCGGCTGCGGTACTGCATCCTAAGATCCGACAGTGTAAGTCCTTTACACATGTCGGATCTTCTGCCTATCTATGAGAAACTGATTCTGTGGATCAGTTCCATAGATAGAAACAGGGATACGACGGCGTATCAGTAGATACGCCGGCGTATCCCTTTTGTGGATCAGGCCCACAGTTTGGAGACTATTGACTTAAGCCCTGTACATACGCTCGGTTTCCTCAGCGGTGAAAAGTCCGCTGAGAAAACCGAGGGGAAAGCCGAGAACCCGGCAGGAAAACCGCCATGGAGATTTGGCCTGGGAATTCCAGCCCTGTGTATGCTCCATCAGCACTTCCTCGCAGTCTTTTCAATAGGTAAGTATTAGATCTGGCAGAAAGAAAAATGCCAGGAATCCCGACATGAAAATAGAGAGCAGGTTTTTCCGACGGGATTCCTGGCTGTTTTCCTGACGAGAAAACTGAGAGGAAGCAAACACACGTCCGGTTTTCCCAGCCAAAAGCTCTCCTGGCAGTTTTCCCGATGGAAAAAAGGTTGTGTGTACGAGGCTTTAGAGTTTGTTTAGACTTGCGGTTGAGGGGTGTAAAAACTGCCACTTTAAGCTGCAAAGGCAGTGGGCGGGGATATTTTCATGGCACGGTCAAGATGATTTGCTTCACGTCTGTGGCAAAAAAGATTGCTCCTGTCACACTGACCAAGCAGTACCGCCACGAACATGACCCATTCAAGTGAATGGAGGTGACACCAAAATCTGAATGTGGATTGCTCATCAGAGTTGTGACAGGCCTGAGACTTTTTCTAAACTTGGGTGTTCTATGTGTTTCTATGTCTATTGGCAGTAAAGGAAACATTCTAGCATTCTAGCTAAGTGCTTTTTTTTTTTTTTTTTTTTAATGTAATGCATTGCTGGTGTAGTATTGATTGCCGCACATATCGCTCCTCTGTGACATGTCCTCAAAGTCTGATTCTCAGACTGCCTAATGGCAATAAATGAAATGACATTCTAGTTAATTGCTATGCTATCTGCTGTTAAACCATTTGATACATTGTTGGTATACAAAGAGCAGAGTAGCATTAAAATAAACAAACAAAACAAAGCAAAAAAGAAACAGTATCAACTTTAAAAACTAGACTAGAGCAAAGCTTGCTAATACCTGGTATCTAACTTATCCCATATTTCCCTGGCTGTGTAGAATGACTTCAGTGATATTGTTTATTGATGGGTGGAGGGTTAGATACTGGCCATACACTTATTGATCCAAACGTTCAGTAAAAAGATCACTTTGATATTCTTATCAACTTTAGCAATCGTTTTTTCACTCTCATGTTGATTTCTTCAGACCAAATTTGTAGGATCAAAGAAAGAAGTGATTGGGTGGGTTGAAAATCTTTGATTGCATGCAGACTGATCACATGACACAATCAATGGGCTGAAGCTGTATTTTATTTTTTATTTTAATTTTTTTCACTAAACTTTTGACAATGAAAGTGGACACTTTGACAAAGGTGAATTTAGCATTTGTGTTAAAACAAATGATCACCGTAGACATCCTATTCATTGAAGCAACTAAATTAAATGGGTGGCTGCATGAAAAAGGTGTGCTTGATTTGCATTAGAAACTCTTAAAGCACATTAGGGCTCTTTCACACGGAGCGGACCGGTTCTGGGTCCGCTCCGTGTGTCTCCGTCGGCTCAGCGGGGATCCCCGCTCAGCTGTCGGCGGATAGGGCGGTCCCCGCACACAGTGCAGGGACCGCCCTGTCTCAGCTCCGCTCTGCCCTATGGGGAACCGGATGCAGACGGACCATCTGTCCGTCTGCATCAGTTCTGTTCCGCCGGACGGAAGAAAAATAGGGTTTTCTTCCGTCCGAAAACCAGATCCCGACGGACGCTAGCGGATGCTCCATCCGCTAACGGACGCGATCCCATAGGGATGTATTACAAGTCCATTAACGGACTTGTAACGGACAGGCGGAGCGGACGTCTGAAAGGGCCTTACGCTGTAAACCCAAAAGCAAACATTTATTATATTGCAGCTTACCAGTTATTAGACGCGGAGGATGGATATGTTTAAATTTTTAAGCTGCAATTTGTTAATTTGTTTAATACAACCCTAAGCTGGCCGTACAGAATTTTGGTTCATTCCCCTGAATGAGAAGTTCTAAAGCCCCATACTAGGGATGAGCCGAACACCCCCCTGTTCGGTTCGCACCAGAACTTGCGAACACACCAAATGTTCGTGTGAACTTTAGAACCCTATTAAAGTCTATGGGACTCGAACGTTTGAAATCTAAAGTTCTAATTTTAAAGGCTAATATGCAAGTTATTGTCCTAAAAAGTGTTTGGGGACCTGGGTCCTGTCCCAGGGGACATGTATCAATGCAAAAAAAAGTTTTAAAAATGGCCGTTTTTTCGGGAGCAGTGAATTTAATAATGCTAAAAGTGAAACAATAAAAGTGAAATATTCCTTTAAATTTCGTACCTAGGGGGGTGTAAAGTTAGCATGTGAAATAGCGCATGTTTCCCATACTTAGAACTGTCCCTGTACAAAGTGTCATTTCTGAAAGAAAAAAAGGCATTTAAAACCAGACTTGCGGCTATAATGAATTGTCGGCTCCCGGCAATTCAGAGAGGATTCATTCATAAATAAAAATAAAAAAATAGCTTGGGGGTCCCCCCAAATTCAATTACCAGGCCCTTCAGGTATGGATATTAAGGGGAACCCCGCCGTCAATTAAAAAAAATGACGTGGGGGGCCCCCCCAAATAACCATTCCAGACGCTACAGGTCTGGTGTGGATTTTAAGGGGAGCTCCACCCCAAATTAAAAAAAAAAAACGGCGTGGAGTTCCCCCAAAAATCCACACCAGACCCCTTATCCGAGCACATTAACCTGGCCGGCCGCAGAAAAGAGGGGGGGACAGAGTGCGGCCCCCCCCTCTCCTGAACCGTACCAGGCCACATGCCCTCAACATGGGGAGGATGTCCCCATGTTGATGGGGACAAGGGCCTCATCCCCACAACCCTTGCCCGGTGGTTGTGGGGGTCTGCGGGCGGGGGGCTTATCAGAATCTGGAAGACCCCTTTAACAAAGGGGACCCCCAGATCCTGGCCCCCCCCTATGTGAATTGGTAATGGGGTACATTGTACCTCTACCATTTTACGAAGGAAGTGTAAATAGTTGTAAAAAAACACACACACACACACCGTAGAAAAAAGTCCTTTATTAATAAAAAAAATGAAAATAAATCCAGCGGTGGTAATCCACTCGGTCCGGTTCCCTGCACCAACGTTGTCTGTATCCAGCGACGGTTAATCTCCTCATCCGGGATCCAGAGCGCAGCGTCGCCTCCCTCCTCTCTCCGCCGGACACAGCCCGGCGAATGACGCGGGTGAAGCTGTGACATTTCTGTTATTGGCGGGGCCACCCGTCACATGGCCAAGAAACCCGAGCGTCTGTATACTTACCTGTCGCCGTGGACCTTAGAACGAGGCGTCGGTGTCCCTTCCGGTCCACGCCGAGGCAGCTGACATTTTGTCTCGGCGTGTCTTCCAGGTATCGCGGCTCCAGCGCTGTGAGTGGCTGGAGCCACGATGTCGTCACTCCCGCACATGCACGCGGGAGACTTTATTCCAGCAAGGTCCGGTGTCTGCCGGGCCTTAAGGCGAAAATCCCCTGTGCGCATGCGCCGCTGCATTCAGAGGCTTATTGCGAGGGTAATATCTCCTAAACCGTCAAGGTTTAGGAGATATTTTTTTTACCTACAGCTAAGCTTTATTATAGGCTTACCTGTAGGTAAAAGTTAAAAACGTTACAACCAGTTGTTTTCTGATCTGCAAAATCTGTCACTTCCATAGCTGCAGGTTGTTAACGTAATGGTGGTAAGAACACCTGACTTTATCGCTTATATCAGTACAAAAACTCATGCAAATTCTGACTTGAATTAGGCGCTGGTAGCTGGGCTCTCAGGCCATTCTGGAGGGCCAGACTGAGAACCCGAAGGTGCGTACAAGTACCTTATGATGCCTGCACTTGCAGGACTGAGTTGCTTTGAGTCTCTTTATTTGTAAAGACTGGTTTACTTGAAACATAAAAGTAATATCATAGCTATTAATTTTAGGACCCCTTATACATTCTCTTGTAAGTTACATCTGATCAATCATATCATTTACAAAGTTGCTGACAACTTTTACAAGCTCTGACCACGTAGATCCAGCCACAGCAGTGTTTTTGTTGTCTGGGAAGTGTCTGAAAATGTTCTTACTTCCAGGGCCTCTTCTTGGCCACCACATCCCTGGGTGTTTGCTGTATTTGATGCTTGGGCCGGCCAACCAGAAACGGAACGTTCCCACAAATAGCAGATGTGAAAAATTAACTCCGTCTTCAAATCATTTCATACATATCAGCCATATGATTCCATTCTCACAGGTCCGCACAGTGGTAACCAGACATAAAAGGCAGACATTATGTTATGATTAATGTGTATGTAAACTCATAAACAATAGTTGGCCCTTTTTGCTCCATTTTGATCTGTTAAATATTCCAGTGAAAGTCTTTTATTATATCTGTTCAACAAGTGCAAAAAATAGCTGTTCATTCAGAAATCTTATGAACTGAAAACATTTATGTACTCTTTGGGCCAGATTCTCAAAGGCGTTACGACGGCGCAACACCATTAGCGCCGTCGTAACTCCTCATCTGAGCCCCGGGTATCTATGCGACTGATTCTTAGAATCAGTTGCGCATAGATAACCATTAGATCTGACATGCGTAAGGCTGTTACGCTGTCAGATCTTAAAAGTAATTTTTTTTCCCGCCGCTAGGTGTCGCATCGTCGTTTTCCCCGTCGTCTATGCAAATGAGGTAAGTACGCGAGATTCCCGAACCTACGCGCGTCCGACGCTGAGAATTTACGTCGTTTCCGTAGCTTACGCGACGCGTAAGGTTGCCCCTGCTATTAGCAGGGGCAACCAATGTTAACTATGGCCGTCGTTCCCACGTCAAAGTTTAAAAAAAATACGTCGTTTGCGTAAGACGTCCGTGAATGGCGCTGGACGCCATTTACGTAAACGTCTAAGCAAATGACGTCGGGGCGACGTCATTTAGCGCAATGCACGTCAGGTAATTTACCCGACGGAGCATGCGCAGTACGCTCGGCGCGCCTAATTTAAATGGTGCCCGCCCCATTTGAATTGGGCGGGCTTGCGCCGAGCGAATTAACGATACACCGCCGCAAGTTTACAGGTAAGTGTTCTGAGAATCAGGATGTAAACCTGTAAACCTGCGGCGGTGTAGCGTACAGCACATACATTACGCTGCCCAGGAGCAACGTAAATGTATGAGAATCTGGCCCTATGTCTCTGGACTGTTATCAGTTAGCATTGTTCCCTGCTATTGCATGGGACTACGAAACAACTCGCCAATTATGGAGGGAAGTGTTATGTAGTCCTAATACAGTGTTATGTCGTCAGAGCACATTCCCTATCCTATACCAGGTTGAAATAAAGACATCCAGGGATGTCCACGAGTGTCACAGCCTTTCCGAAAATTCTCCCGATTGGCTGAGAAACAGCAGCAGCGCAATTGGCTGCCACTGCTGTCAATCAAAGTTAGCTAGCCAATCGGGAGAGAGGGCCAGGTTGGGGTTCCATGTCTGAATGGACACAGGGAGCTGTGACTCAGCCAGGGCCCAGGATCACAGAAGAGGGACCTGAGAAGAGGAGGATCCAGGCTGCTTTGTGAAAATCCACAAGGTAAGTATTAGAGGTGCACCGACTGGAAATTTTGGTGCCGAAATGGAAGCCGAAAATGCAGGATGCACTTAGCTGAAAACCGAAACCAAAAATGACAGTTTTATTTTAAATATTTATATATATAATTGTATTCGACTTATATGAATATGATTTGGCCATAATATGAATCTATTGTTGGTCATTATTGCCACCTTTAGTGCAAGAAAAGCTCAAGGAAAATACAGTCTGCAGTCTCTGACCATCTCTGGTATAATATCCTCAGTCTATAACCATCTCTTGTATCATGTCTGCGATCTCTTACTTTCCCATTCGCTGCACCTCTAGCAGACATGATACAGGAGATGGTCAGAGACTGCAGACATAGTACAGGAGATGGTCAGAGACTGCAGACATGATACAAGAGATCTGTGCAGCCTCACCAGTGCCTATCAAATGCAGCCTACCAGTGCCCATCAGATGCAGCCTTGCCAGTGCCCATCAGATGCAGCCTACCATTGCGGTGCCCTTCAGATGCAGCCTACCAGTGCGGTGCCCTTCAGATGCAGCCTACCAGTGCGGTGCCCTTCAGATGCAGCCTACCAGTGCGGTGCCCTTCAGATGCAGCCTACCAGTGCGGTGCCCTTCAGATGCAGCCTACCAGTGCGGTGCCCTTCAGATGCAGCCTACCAGTGCGGTGCCCTTCAGATGCAGCCTACCAGTGTTTATCAGATGCAGCCTTGAAAGTGTCCATCGGATGCAGCCTTGCCAGTGTCCATCGGATGCAGCCTTGCCAGTGTCCATCGGATGCAGCCTTGCCAGTGTCCATCAGATGCAGCCTTGCCAGTGTCCATCAGATGCAGCCTTGCCAGTGTCCATCAGATGCAGCCTTGCCAGTGTCCATCAGATGCAGCCTTGCCAGTGTCCATCAGATGCAGCCTTGCCAGTGTCCATCAGATGCAGCCTTGCCAGTGTCCATCAGATGCAGCCTTGCCAGTGTCCATCAGATGCAGCCTTGCCAGTGTCCATCAGATGCAGCTTACCAGTGTCCATCAGATGCAGCTTACCAGTGTCCATCAGATGCAGCTTACCAGTGTCCATCAGATGTAGCTTGCCAGTGCCCACCAGATGCAGCCTATCAGTGCCCACCAGATGCAGCCTACCAGTGCCCATTAGATGCAGCCTTGCCAGTGCCCGGATCACACAGAGATCAGCTTACCAGAGCTAGCCTGTCATTCACTGTGCCCCAAAACTATTTTTTCCAGACCCATTTTAGGATTTCACCCACAGTTTAATCACCACTGATCTGATGTATGCTTGTGGATGATTGCACTGTTTTCTGTACTGCTAATCAGAGTATGTACTGGTTAGACATACCCCATCAATCACAGTCTATGGGGGGGCTTTGTTTTCCCAGCAGAGCTGCCTGAGAACAATGCCTTTTCTTGATCGGCTTCAGGAATATTGAGGTCATACCATATGTTATGTACTGATTTTTACTACTGCCTTTTTTGTTACAAACACTGAATAGGTCAGGCTCCTCTGGGCAACATGTCATGGGGCCATAAAAATACTCAGTCAGCTATTACTTTACTTATCATTTGTAGGCCACTAGCCAGGCCTTGATATAAGCACAGCTGTTAAAAAGGGGCCAATCATTCACAGATGACAGTCTCGAAATAAAAAAGATTTGGTTAAAAGCTGAATGGAAGTAGGTCTATTGTCCCTTCTTATAAACCCTGTGACATCAGTTAGTGTATGGTGTACCAGCAGACTATGTGCCTTATTCATGTACAGCAAGCCTTGGCCTTATCTTGGGGAATCACTAGAAATTGTAAAAAAAAGTCCAGCAAAGAAAAAGGTTATCCAGAGGTAATAATTGGTACCCTTAGGCCTAAGGCCCCTTTCACACAAGGCATTGTGTGAAAGGGGCATTCCCCTATTCTGTCTAGTGACACTGTCACTGATGGCTGTTCCCCGTGATCGGGAACGGTCATCAGTGACGTGTCACGTGTAGCCACGCCCCCTAACAGTAAGAATCACTCTCTAGTACTGACTTAACCCCTACAGCGCCACCTAGTGGTTAACTCCTTCACTGCCAGTGTAATTTTCACAGTAATCAGTGCATTTTTACAGCACTGATCGCTGTAAAAATGACAATGGTCCCAAAAATGTGTCAAAGGTGTCTGGTGTGTCCGCCATAATGTCGCAGTCACGATAAACATCGCTGATCGCCGCCATTACTAGTAAAAATAAAATTATTAATAAAAATTCCATAAAACTATTCCCTATTTTGTAGACGCTATAACTTTTGTGCAAACCAATCAATATATGCTTATTGCGATTTTTTTTTTACCAAAAATATGTAGAAGAATACATAATCGGCCTAAACTGAGGGAAAAAAATATTTTTTTATATATTTTTTGGGGGATATTTTTGTTTATTGCGCAAAAAAAAAAACGCAGAGGTGATCAAATAACACCAAAAGAATGCTCAATTTGTGGGGAAAAAGGATGTCAATTTTGTTTGGGAGCCACGTTGCACGACCGTGCAATTGTCAGTTAAAGCGACGCAGAGCCTAATCGCAAAAAGTGGCTTGGTCTTTGACCAGCGTAATGGTCCGGGGCTTAAGTGGTTAAAGAGTCGTCCAATCAAAACAGATTTGTTATGGGTGGATGCTAGGGGTGCAACAGATCAAAAAACTCACGGTTCGGATTGTTCCTCGGATTAGAGTCACGGATCGAATCTTTTTTCGGATCAGTAGAAAAAAAAAAAAAGACAAGACAAACATAAGTTTTGTCTTTGTTTACTTGAAAATATATATAATCAAGTTAAAGTGCACAAGGCATAATATCTTCTTTTTAACATAATGAAAAACAACTTCAAGTGCAACATAAAAGGGCATATCTTCTTCCTTGAAACATGGACCAATGGGCAATGAGCAGGCCCGGACTGGGACAAAAAATAGGCCCGGGCATTTTAGACTGAGCAGCCTGGGGGGGGGGGGGGGGGGGCACGCGGCGGGGGTTAATGATGGGATGCCCGCACAGAGAGAGAGACTGCTCCACATTTGTGGCACAGAGAGAGAAATCGCTCCACATTGCTGGAACAGAGAGAAATCGTTGGACATTTCCCATTGTTGTACTGAAGTCAGTTGATAGATCGGAGTCTGTATAACCAGTCTGCACATTGATAGATTGAAAATCTGCCAGTTCAGCAGAAATTTCAATCTATTTATGATGGCCTAAGTCCACCAGTCTCTGAGTTTAATAATATCCTCAAATCTTCAGAAAGGGGTTCTCAACTTAGGTTTAGAAATTCACTTTGAACTCCACCTTATTTCCAGAACTCTCATTATGTATTAGATGTGCAAAGAATAAGGTGAGAGAACATCTAATACCTATAAAGAGTAATGAAAATAAGGTGGAGTACAAAGTGAAATATCTGGAGGGACTGGCTGAGGTTAAAACAAGCAGGGAGGAAATTAGGCATCACCTCCTTACTGTCTGTCAAATGCCTCTGAAAAGTGAAATGAGAATTGATAACTTTTCAGTGGAGTATCTGTGAGTGCAAGCCTTTTGGCTCACACTGTTGCTCAACATTTTTTTGGGGGGAAGCAATCGAACTGAACAAAAACATCAAATGCAGCCACTGTGCCCCATTCTATGCAGCCACTGTGCCCCATCAAATGCAGCCACTGTGCCCCATTATATGCAGCCACTGTGCCCCATTAAATGCAGGCACTGTGCTAATCAAATGCAGCCACTTTGTCCCATCAAATGCAGCCGTTGTGCCCCATCAAATGCAGCCACTGTGCCCCATCAAATGCAGCCACTGTGCCCCATCAAATGCAGCCACTGTGCCCCATCAAATGCAGCCACTGTGCCCCATCAAATGCAGCCACTGTGCCCCATCAAATGCAGCCACTGTGCCCCATCAAATGCAGCCACTGTGCCCCATCAAATGCAGCCACTTTGCCCCATCAAATGCAGCCACTGTGCCCCATCAAATGCAGCCACTGTGCCCCATCAAATGCAGCCACTGTGCCCCATCAAATGCAGCCACTGTGCCCCATCAAATGCAGCCACTGTGTCCCATCAAATGCAGCCACTGTGCCCCATCAAATGCAGCCACTTTGTCCCATCAAATGCAGCCACTTTGTCCCATCAAATGCAGGCCAGCAGGCCATTTGGGCATTTTTTTCAACTGCCCCTGAACACATTTAATGTTATCCTATGTGTCCATGCACACATTCGTTTTTTTTTTTGCGTTTTAAAGCAGTTGGGTTTAGGCTCGTTTTTTTCAGAAGCAAAATTTTGGGTTCAGACGCAAAAGTTTTCGCGTTTCAGACGCAAATCGCGGCAAATCGCTGCTAAACGCGGCAAAACGTGGTACCGGCGTTTTGCCGCGATTTCGTTTATAGGCGTTTTTAAAGGTGACCTATTTTTTTACATTCGAAATCTCAAAAATTATGGCAAATTATGAAAAACCATAAAAAAAACATTAAAAATGTAATTGTTTGCATTGCATTGTGAACAATCCACAACTTGTGGCAGGTGACGTGGCCAGGTGACGTGGCCAGTGGACAATCCACAACTTGTGGCAGGTGGCGTGGCCAGGTGACATGGCAGATGACGTGGCAAGTGGACAATCCACAACTTGAGGCAGGTGACGTGGCAAGTGGACAATCCACAACTTGTGGCAGGTGACGTGGCCAGTTGACGTGGCAGGTAACGTGGCCAGTGGACATTCCACAACTTGTGGCAGGTGACGTGGCCAGGTGATGTGGCAGGTGACATGGCCAGGTGACGTGGCAGGTGACGTGGCCAGGTGATTTGGCAAGTGGATAATCCACTTGTGGCAGGTGACATGACAAGTGGACAATCCACAACTTGTGGCAGGTGTCGTGGTCAGGTGACGTGGCAAGTGGACAATCCACAACTTGTGGCAGGTGACATGGCCAGTTGACGTGGCAGGTGACGTGGCCAGGTGATGTGGCAGGTGACGTGGCCAGGTGATGTGGCAGGTGACGTGGCAGGTGACATTGCAAGTGGACAATCCACAACTTGTGGCAGGTGAAGTGGCCAGGTGACGTGGCCAGTGGACAATCCACAACTTGTGGCAGGTGACGTGGCCAGGTGATTTGGCAAGTGGATAATCCACTTGTGGCAGGTGACGTGACAAGTGGACAATCCACAACTTGTGGCAGGTGTCGTGGTCAGATGACGTGGCAAGTGGACAATCCACAACTTGTGGCAGGTGACATGGCCAGTTGACGTGGCAGGTGACGTGGCCAGGTGATGTAGCAGGTGACGTGGAAGGTGACGTGGCCAGGTGACATGGCAAGTGGACAATCCACAACTTGTGGCAGGTGACGTGGCCAGGTGACGTGGCCAGTGGACAATCCACAACTTGTGGCAGGTGGCGTGGCCAAGTGACATGGCAGATGACGTGGCAAGTGGACAATACACAACTTGAGGCAGGTGACGTGGCAAGTGGACAATCCACAACTTGTGGCAGGTGACATGGCCAGTTGACGTGGCAGGTGACGTGGCCAGTGGACATTCCACAACTTGTGGCAGGTGACGTGGCCAGGTGATGTGGCAGGTGACGTGGCCAGGTGACATGGCAAGTGGACAATCCACAACTTGTGGCAGGTGACGTGGCCAGTGGACAATCCACAACTTGTGGCAGGTGGCGTGGCCAGGTGACATGGCAGATGACGTGGCAAGTGGACAATCCACAACTTGAGGCAGGTGACGTGGCAAGTGGACAATCCACAACTTGTGGCAGGTGACGTGGCCAGTTGACGTGGCAGGTGACGTGGCAAGGTGATGTGGCAGGTGACGTGGAAGGTGACGTGGCCAGGTGACATGGCAAGTGGACAATCCACAACTTGTGGCAGGTGACGTGGCCAGGTGACGTGGCCGGTGGACAATCCACAACTTGTGGCAGGTGGCGTGGCCAAGTGACATGGCAGATGACGTGGCAAGTGGACAATACACAACTTGAGGCAGGTGACGTGGCAAGTGGACAATCCACAACTTGTGGCAGGTGACATGGCCAGTTGACGTGGCAGGTGACGTGGCCAGTGGACATTCCACAACTTGTGGCAGGTGACGTGGCCAGGTGATGTGGCAGGTGACGTGGCCAGGTGACATGGCAAGTGGACAATCCACAACTTGTGGCAGGTGACGTGGCCAGTGGACAATCCACAACTTGTGGCAGGTGGCGTGGCCAGGTGACATGGCAGATGACATGGCAAGTGGACAATCCACAACTTGTGGCAGGTGACGTGGCCAGTTGACGTGGCAGGTGACGTGGCCAGTGGACATTCCACAACTTGTGGCAGGTGACATGGCCAGGTGATGTGGCAGGTGACGTGGCCAGTGGACAATCCACAACTTGTGGCAGGTGACGTGGCCAGGTGACGTGGCCAGTGGACAATCCACAACTTGTGGCAGGTGGCGTGGCCAGGTGACATGGCAGATGACATGGCAAGTGGACAATACACAACTTGAAGCAGGTGACGTGGCAAGTGGACAATCCACAACTTGTGGTAAGTGACGTGGCCAGGTGATGTGGCAGGTGACGTGGCCAGGTCACGTGGCCAGTGGACAATCCACAACTTGTGGCAATTGACATGGCCAGTTGACGTGGCAGGTGACGTGGCCAGTGGACAATCCACAACTTGTGGCAGGTGACGTGGCCAGGTGACGTGGCAGGTGATGTGGCCAGGTGACGTGGCCAGGTGACATGGCAAGTGGACAATCCACAACTTGTGGCAGGTAACGTGGCCAGGTGACATGGCAGGTGACGTGGCCAGGTGACGTGGCCAGTGGACAATCCACAATTTGTGGCAGGTGACGTGGCCAGGTGATTTGGCAAGTGCATAATCCACTTGTGGCAGGTGATGTGGCAAGTGGACAATCCACAACTTGTGGCAGGTGTCGTGGTCAGGTGACGTGGCAAGTGGACAATCCACAACTTGTGGCAGGTGACGTGGCCAGTTGACGTGGCAGGTGACGTGGCCAGTGGACATTCCACAACTTGTGGCAGGTGACGTGGCCAGGTGATGTGGCAGGTGACGTGGCCAGGTGACGTGGCAGGTGACGTGGCCAGTGGACAATCCACAACTTGTGGCAGGTGACGTGGCCAGGTGACGTGGTCAGTGGACAATCCACAACTTGTGGCAGGTGGCGTGGCCAGGTGACATGGCAGGTGACGTGGCAAGTGGACAATCCACAACTTGTGGTAAGTGACGTGGCCAGGTGATGTGGCAGGTGACGTGGCCAGGTCACGTGGCCAGTGGACAATCCACAACTTGTGGCAATTGACGTGGCCAGTTGATGTGGCAGGTGACGTGGCCAGTGGACAATCCACAACTTGTGGCAGGTGACGTGGCCAGGTGACGTGGCAGGTGATGTGGCCAGGTGACGTGGCCAGGTGACATGGCAAGTGGACAATCCACAATTTGTGGCAGGTAACGTGGCCAGGTGACATGGCAGGTGACGTGGCCAGTGGACAATTCACAACTTGTGGCAGGTGACGTGGCCAGGTGATTTGGCAAGTGCATAATCCACTTGTGGCAGGTGACGTGGCAAGTGGACAATCCACAACTTGTGGCAGGTGACGTGGCCAGTTGACGTGGCAGGTGACGTGGCCAGTGGACAATCCACAACTTGTGGCAGGTGATGTGGCAGGTGATGTGGCCAGGTGATGTGGCCAGGTGATGTGGCAGGTGATGTGGCCAGGTGACGTGGCAGGTGACGTGGCCAGGTGACATGGCAAGTGGACAATCCACAACTTGTGGCAGGTGACGTAGCCAGGTGACATGGCAGGTGACGTGGCCAGTGGACAATCCACAACTTGTGGCAGGTGGCGCACTCGGCCAGCTCAGTGGCCTTTTTGCAGGACATTAGAGCAGCCCAGGGGGCAAATGCATTCTTGCAACCCAGCCCAGTCCGCCCCAAGGGCCTTGGTACACCTCTGGGTAGAAGTGACATGTGGGCCGCCTAGGGCCGTTCGCGGGCCACCGAGGGCCGTTCGTGGGCCGCGATCGGCCCGCGGGCCGCCAAGGGCCATTCGCGGGCCACTACCGGCCCGCGGGCCGCCGCGGCCCACCGGGCATATGCCCGGTATGCCCTATGGCCAGTCCGGGCCTGGCAATGAGCCAAAAACAACTTAAAGTGCAACATAAGAAGGCATATCTTCTTCCTTAAAACATGGATTGTGAAAGCCTAGTATGTCCACATCAAAGACGAATAAAAGAAAGAAAGCATAGCATTCCTGAGCTTATAATTTCAAATTATTTTTCAAAAAGACAAGGATGTCTACATTCTCTGGGGAGAGTGTGGACCTCTTTGCAGTCACTATGTCCCCTGCTGTTGAGAACACTCTCTCGGAAGGAACTGAAGAGCCTGGCACAGCGAGATAGCATCTTGCCATCTTGGCAATATGAGGATATTTACACTCATTGCTTTTCCACCAGGGGCGGACTGACCATTGAGGCACTCGGGCACTGCCCGAGGGCCCCATGCCACTAGGGGGCCCCATCAGGATTGCCAGGCTCAGTAAAACCAGGGACAGTATGTAAAAATCTGTGTTTTTTTACATCTGTCCCTGATATGTCCAAAAACAGACATGCTTTTGATGTGAAAATCACGAGATTTTAGCTGCACTGCCTCCTGGCGTGGTGGCCATCTGTAAGCCCAGGGCCCCATAATCTTCTATTGCCCGGGGGCCCCATGAGTTGTCAGTCTGCCCCTGTCATCGGATCACCATCCACTGTAATGCCGCTTGCTGCCAGCAGGTAGGAAGCCACCTCCTCTTTGATGATGTCAGCAGGAGTCTTGTTGTCTTTGCTGGCAAAGGTCTCTCCAAAAAGCTCTGCCATCGCCGACTTCTTTTGTGGAGGAGATGTGTCCAAGTTTGCTCCTGTTGGCTCTGCAGATTGACCCTTCAGAAAAAAAATTTTGATTAATTAAACCTAATATTTATTTTCATGTTTCATAGACATGAAAATAATAACATTTAATAAAAGCCATTATTACGGATTTTTTTTTTTTATTTAGAGTTAAATTTATCATTTTTAAATAATATTCTTTCTTTACCTAATCACAGTCTTCAGTGCCCAGACTGCTCACAATCTCGGTGGTGAGGTCACTGTATGTCCTCTGGCGTAGGGAAGGGTTTTTGTGAGACAGGAACTTGAACCTCGGATCCAGGGCAGTAGATCTGTGAAGGTAGTCCTGTAGAGTAGGGGGTGAAGTGTATCTGGGCTGCAGATCCTCTCTAATGGCAGTCTTGACATCTCGAGTGATGGTGCTGTCTTCCACACTTGGAGCCATGGATTGCAGAATCCTTGTTTCCAGTGGCAGGATCATTGACACAGATGGTGAACTTTCAGTGCTCAGCAGAGATGTAACAGATTTGAGGGGTTGAAGCACCTGGAGGACCTCCTCTGCCACTCTCACATCATCATCAGACAGGGTAATGATGTTTTTGACAATTTTCTTCAGGGTCTTGTCGGTCAGTGCAGAGTATATAGCTGTCTGCTGCTCCAGATAACGCTCCAGCATATCATAAGTGGAGTTCCACCTTGTTGAGACATCATGTATGAGCTTGTGAGTAGGCAGCTTTAGCATTTCTTGCTTTGTCTTAAAGCGGGGGTTCACCCTTAGAGGGCACTTTTTCCCCTTAGATTCCTGCTCGTTTTCTCTAGGGGAATCGGCTATTTGTTTTAAAATATGTGCAGTACTTACCCGTTTACGAGATGCATCCTCTCCGTCGCTTCCGGGTATGGGCTGCGGGAATGGGCGTTCCTTCTTGATTGACAGGCTTCCGAGAGGCTTCCGACGGTCGCATCCATCGCGTCACGATTTTCCGAAAGGAGCCGAACGTCGGTGCGCAGGCGCAGTATAGAGCCGCACCGACGTTCGGCTTCTTTCGGCTACGAGTGACGCGATGGATGCGACCGTCGGAAGCCTCTCCGAAGACTGTCAATCTAGAAGGAACGCCCGCTCCCGAAGACCCATACCCGGAAGCGACGGAAGAAGATGCAGCTCGAAAACGGGTAAGTACTGCTCATATTTTAATACAAATAGCCGATTCCCCTAGACCGAACGAGCAGGAATCTAAGGGGAGAAAAAAAAAATTTAACAAATGGGTGAACTCCCGCTTTAAGCACATGAGCAGCTGTTGTGCTTCGGTGGAAGTAGGAAACCACCTTCCTGATCCTTCCAAGGAGGCGGTCCATCCTATTGACAGAGATTCCCTTCTGTGATGCCAAATTCACTACATGTGCAAAGCACCCCATCTGTGGGCCCACTCCTGCCTCATTCACTGCATTTATTTGATTTTTGGCATTATCAGTTGTGACTGGGCCTCTTTATCTTCCATTACTCCACTGCTTGTGTCAGTACTGTACCTGTTGCCGAGAATGTGTTTCCAGCACGACAGCATCACGCTGATTCTCGACGACAGGGTGCCGACATCTCGCACTCGCTGGAATAGACAAAGCACATTCCAGCGAGCGCGTCATAGAAGCGACGGGAGAGCCGACCTGGATTCCCGCCAATTCTAGCTGCGGCGTTTGGTATGCATTCTGAGAAGGAAACCCACGCCAAATTTTAAATAAAAAACGGGCATGGGTTCCCCCCCAAAGAGCATACCAGGCCCTTAGGTCTGGTATGGGTTGTAGAGAGACCCCCCCCTAAGCCGAAAAGCCGACATGGGGGGTCCCCCCACAATCCATACCAGAACCGTATCCAAAGCACGCTACCCGTGCTTGTGTGACTTTCGTAGAGGGGGCGTGTCTGTAGCACCGGACTTCTCATCTCCAAGTCTGCCGTGATGAAGTGAGCGGCTATCGTCACATAGCTCTCCGTTCCCCTGGACGTCCACCAGTCTGTCATGAGCGAGAGAACAGGGGAAGATCGGGATAGTTCATCCACAACTTTTTTCTTCTCCTGCTCATAAAGTTCTGCCACAATCTTTTCGCTGAAGTGGGTCCGGGACGGGATTTAGTAACGTGGCTCAAGCACTTTCAGCATGTGTTTAAAGGCCTTGTTTTGCACAACTGAATATGGCCTTATGTCTGCACCTATAAACACACCGATAGCTTTTGTGATGGGAGGGGGGGGGCAAAGGGATAGGGAACAGGGGCTAATGCTGGCCCTATATTATTCCCTCCCCCAAGAATTGATGGACTATGTCGGTACTTGGTAAGGAACAATGTACATGTTATTATAAAACATACATTTTATTATATAAAATAATTGAACATACAATTAAAATTGTAAAAGGAGGGGAGGGGGACGGGGAAAGCAGAAAGGGATGCCCAAAACCATGAATCAATGAACTGGACAGAAAGTGATCACAATTGGCTCACCAGGTAGTTAAAAAGTACTGTAGTTGCCAGACCAAATGGTGGTTCGCTGTAGAGCAAAGACAGTGAGGCGGATTGGAAGTGGGGGCATCCCAGAGTGCTCCTAACTGAGGTGGCATCATAGGTAGAGTCCAGCATTGCGAATGACTGCTCAAAATTGTAAAGTCTGTCAAAGCAATGTGTATGAGTTACAATAGGTATAAGATATATAGAAATGCCCCTAACAGCCAGGGATTTATTATATGATAAAATGTATGTTTTATAATAACATGCACATATTTCCTTACCAAGTCCATCAATTCTTGGGGGAGGGAATAATATAGGGCCAGCATTAGCCCCTGTCCCTTATCCCTTTGCCCCCACCCCTTTCTTGTCTTTATAAATCTGGATGATGGTACATCTCTAATACTTGTTATTTTTTCTACATGAGGCCATACTCAACATTTTTGCACAGCTTTTGTGATGGCTTTAGCCCGGTCCGATTGTGCAACAAGGGGCTGATTAAATGCCGCGGTGATAAGCGGTTGTTGAGCAGCTTTCGTTTTCACTCCTGTCAGTGAAACACCGGGGTGATGTCGCTTCAAATGCGTGGCCATACTTGACGTGTTTCCACTGTCATATGGCTTTCTTGTGCCACAGTGCCTACACACCGTCACGGTTTTATCCACTAATCTCTTTCCTTCATCATCATATTTGACAGGGAAGCCAAAATGCTCCCATACAGGGGATTTAAATGACGCAGGGCATTGAAGCTCCTCCGTTCCTCCGCTCGCCATGACCACACTGTGTGTGTGGACCGATTCCTTCCCCAAAGTAGAGGCAGGATGTGGCGGCGCTTCGGTAGCCTGGAGGAGGGAACACTGGGCACAGTGGGCAGTCGGTCGCCCGACTTGCCAGTCATGGAAGGCAGGGGAGCTCACCTGGAAAAAAGGAAAGAAACTGCGCTAAGACCTAGAAGCGATCTTGTGCGGCCGGTGTCTGACCACAAAAATTGCCTAAAACTCAGTGGAAGCAGCAATCCTGCAAAACCCAAATACAGTGAATAAAATAGAGAAAAAATAGGATCGTGCTAAATGTAATATTACAATAGTGAACGACTGACGTAAACGTAAACACATGAATTGACAAGAACACCAAAAATATTAAAAATAATTAGAAAAAACTATGGCTAGTCTAAAAGTCAATTTGGATAAATGTGCAAAATGCAATTAATTGAATTTGCAAAAACCTGTGAAAATTCCACGACCATATAATCCCCAATCTCCTCCACTACTGTAATATCCACGTCATCTCCCCACTGTAATATCCATGTCATCTCCCCACTGTAATATCCACGTCATCTCCCCACTGTTATATCCACGTCATCTCCCCACTGTTATAGACATCTCCCCCACTCACTGTAATAGACAACTCCCCCACTGTAATATCCACAATCTTCCCCACTGCTGTAATATCCACATCATCTCCGCACTGTAATATCCACGTCATCTCCCCACTGTAATATCCACAATCTCCCCCACTCACTCACTGTAATATCCACAATCTCCCCCACTCACTCATTGTAATATCCACAATCTCCCCCACTCACTCACTGTAATATCCACAATCTCCCCCACTCACTCACTGTAATATCCACAATCTCCCCCACTGCTGTAATATCCACGTCATCTCCCCCACTGTAATATCCACGTCATCTCCCCACTGTAATATCCACGTCATCTCCCCCACTGTAATATCCACGTCATCTC
This sequence comes from Rana temporaria, assembly GCF_905171775.1. NCBI lineage: Eukaryota > Metazoa > Chordata > Amphibia > Anura > Ranidae > Rana > Rana temporaria. The sequence continues at coordinate 92,179,011 of NC_053498.1, read as the reverse complement.
CCCACTGTAATATCCACGTCATCTCCCCACTGTAATATCCACGTCATCTCCCCACTGTAATATCCACGTCATCCCCCCACTGTAATATCCACAATCTCCCCCAATCACTGTAATAGACATCTCTCCGCTCACTGTAATATCCACAATTTCCCCCACTCACTGTAATATCCACAATCTCCCACACTCACTGTAATATCCACGTCATCTCCCCCATTGTAATATCCACAATCTCCCCACTGTAATATCCACAATCTCCCCCATTCAGTGTAATATCCACAATTTCCCCCACTCACTGTAATATCCACAATCTCCCCCACTCACTCTAATTTCCACAATTGCCCCCACTCACTCTAATATTCACAATTGCCCCCACTCACTATAATATTCACAATCTCTCCCACAGAATAGAAGCCGGCCAGATCAGATCCACGAGCAGTTGAGGGAGGGGTGATGACGTCAGCGCGCACCTAGGCAGCCACCGCTGGGTGTACCAAGATGGCCGCCGCTCCGGAGCTATGCCAAAGTCGCGACCTTTCCTAAGGCCGAGACAGCGGAGCGCTCCGTGGATCGCGTTGTGTGCCGATCCGAAAAGGTCGACCCGTTCGGATCATGGATCGGTCACGATCCGTTGCACCACTAGTCGATGCTAGTTAGTTCCATTGACCAGTAGCACCACATACAGTACATCCAGAAAGTATTCACAGCGCTTCACTTTTTCCACATTTTGTTATGTTACAGCCTTATTCCAAAATGGATTAAATTAATTATATCCCCAAAATTCTACAAACAATACCCTATAACAACGTGAAAAAAGTTTGTTTGAAATCTTCGCAAATTTATTAAAAATAAAAAAAATAAAAAGTATTCACAGCCTTTGCCATGAAACACAAAATTTAGCTCAGATGCATTCTGTTTCAACTGATCATCCTTCATATGTTTCTACAACTTGATTGGAGTCCACTTGTGGTAATTTGATTGGACATGATTTGGAAAGGCACACACCTGTCTATATAAGGCCCCACAGTTAACAGTTGCATGTCAGGGTACAAACCAAGCCATGAAGTTCAAGGAATTGTCTTTAGACCTCCAAGACAGGATTGTATCGAGGCACAGAAAAATGTCTGCAGCATTGAAGGTCCCAATGAGCAAGGTGGCCTCTATTATCTGTGAATGGAAGACGTTTGGAACCACCAGGACTCTTCCTAGTGTGGGCCACCTGGCCAAACTAAGCAATCGGAGAAGAAGGGCCTTAGTCAGGGAGGTGACCAAGAACCCAATGGTCACTCTGACAGAATTCCAGCGTTTCCCTGTGGAGAGAAGAGAACCTTCTAGAAGAACAACCATCTCCACCAATCAGGCCTGCAGCACTCCACCAATCAGACCTGTATAGCACTTGACAGCCTGCCTAGAGTTTGACAAAAGGCACCTGAAGGAATCACGGACCATGAGAAACAAAATTCTCTGATCTGCTGAAGCAGAGATGAAACTCTTTGGCCTGAATGGCAAGCGTCATGTCTGGAGGAAATCAGCACCACTCATCACGGGGCCAATACCATCCCTACAGTGAAGCATGGTGGTAGCAGTTGTGGCAGTGGATCTTTTTCAGTGGCAGGAACTTAGAGATTAGTCAGGATCGAGGGAAAGATGAATGCAGAAATGTACAGAGACATCCTTGATGAAAACCTGCTCCGGACCTCAGACTGGGGCGAAGGTTCATCTTCCAACAGAACAACGACCGTAAGCACACAGATACACAATGCAAAGACTATTTATCCACAATTTTGAAAGGGTGCCAAGAATTTTGACCAGCCCATTTTTGGAGTTTTGTGTGACATTATGTCCAACTTGCTTTTTTTCCTCCCTTTTTTTGTTTTGTTCCAATACACACAACGGGAATAAACATGTGTATAGCAAAACATGTGTTACTGCAATACTTTTCTGTGAGAAATACTTGATTTTCTGGCAAAATTTCTGAGGTGCCAACAATTTCGGCCATGTCTGTATGTACGTGTGATTTTTTTATTTTGAATACACTGGTGGAAAATAATGAATTTAATCAATTTTGGAATAAGGCTGTAACATAACAGAATGTGGAAAAAGTGAAGCGCTGTGAATACTTTCTGGATGCACTGTATTTCCCAAGGACTTGAACTCCCCACTGAGTTTCCCGATTGCCAAAGGTGACAGCTATAACTCAGTCAGGGTTCCTGACATAGTGTTGACTGATGTGTGTGATAGCGCTGGACTAATAGAAGTGAAAGTCGGTCCTGATGGATTTACCATAGAGTGATTTTTCCGGAAGCATCCATGGTTAAAATATAGTATGGGTGGACTCCCCAGGCAGTCAGGCTTCATGTACAGGGGACAGCTAGAAACCGGCGTCTAAAAACGTCCGTTTAGCTGCATTTACATGCCGCGTTTAGCCGCGTTTGAGTCTAGAAGCGTTTGAAAGAAAAAATATTTTTTGGGTTAAAATGAAAAACGTCTGTCAATGGAAAACGCTGCTAAACGCGAGTTAACACGTTTGAAATGTCTCTAAACACAGCTTCTGAACAATTTTTTTGGGGTTCCAGAAAAAGCCTCTAAACTCAACTGCCTAGAAAGGACCAGAAACGACCTTGTGTACATGTACTGATAAGATAACAGAGGAGAGTTTAGGAGCAGTTGAAAAAAATTCCCAACTTCTCCTAAACGTCCGTTTACCAGCAGCAGTGTACATGAGGCCTAAGGCCTCGTACACACGACCCTTTTCCTCGATAGAATCCATCAAGAAACTTGGCGGGAGAGCTTTTTTGCCGAGGAAAACGGTTGTGTGTACGTTTTTCATCAGGGAAACTGTCGAGGAACTCGACGAGGAAAAAAAGAGAACTCGACAGGAGTCTCAATTTCCTCGTCGTGTTCCTCGTCGGGCTGGTTTTCAACGAGAAACGCGAGCATGTGTATGCTAAGAAACCCACGCATGCTCAGAATAAAGTATGAGACGGGAGCGCACCTTCGGTAAAAGTAGCGTTTGTAATGGAGATAGCACATTTGTCACGCTGTAACAGACTGAAAGGTGCAAATCGGGATGTGATTGGAACTACCAGGATGAGTCCATAAAATAGATTCATCTTTAAACTTTTTCCATAGCTTAGTAAATTAGGTAAGCTCTGCTGACTTCCATCACCCAATCATGTGCTAGAATTTTATTTGTATTTTTACATTACATTACTTTAGATGTTATTGGGTATTCATTGCAAAGTGAAGCTTCATGTCATTTACAAAAGGGGTTGTAAAGGTACAATTTTTGTTTTCCTAAATATCTTCCTTTACCTTAGTGCAGTCCTCCCTCACTTACCTCATCCTTCCATTTTGCTTTTAAATGTCCTTATTTCTTCGGAGAAATCCTCACTTCCTGTTCTTCTGTCTGTAACTCCACACAGTAATGCGAGGCTTTCTCCCTGGTGTGGAGTGTTGTGCTCGCCTCCTCCCTTGGACAACAGGAAAGTAAGGACGCCCACTAACACACAGCTCCTTTCTCTATCTGCAACGTAGAGAGCGTCCTGACTCTCCTGTAGTCCAAGGGAGGGGGCGAGCACGACACTCCACACCAGGGAGAAAATCTCACATTACTGTGTGGAGTTACAGACAGAAGAACAGGAAGTGAGGATTTCTCAGAAGAAATAAGGACATTTAAAAGCAAAATCGAAGGATGAGGTAAGTGAAGGAGGACTGCACTAAGGTAAAGGAAGCTATTTAGGAAAGAAAAAAAATTGTACCTTTACAACCCCTTAACCTCCCTAGCGGTATGATTCTTTCAGATTTTAGGCGCTGAAAGCGGTACAATTATTTTGCATGGAAATTTGTCGTTTTAAATTGTAGGCCTGTAATTCTTAGGAATAACTCACTTAAATCTGTCCAAACAAGAGTCTAGTAGACATCCCCGGTATGATAAAGTTTGAAAAACAAAATCATAAATTATAATATAATAAATAACTCTAAATAATTATAACAAATAATAATGTAATTATAATAAAAATTATTCAATAATGTAATCAAATCAAAAACACTAAAATTTGCTCAGTTGCAGAATTGTCAGTGTCATTACTTTCAGTGTTTGATGATGAATTTCCCCACAAATCGCTATCGCACAATTCTGCAAGTGATTATAATTTATTATCGCTGTTTTCTTGCTGCTCTAAAACCACGTTTGACATAAAGGGACACTTTTGGTTGCTATGGACAATCTACAGTTTGCAGGCAGAAAGAATTTTTTTATTATACATAAGTACATGTAGGACACTGGGCAGGCCACTAGGGACACGGGGGTGTGTATTTTTTACATACAGTACTGTAATCTGTATGTAATGTGTTTATTTACTTTTTTGAATTTGGCGCCGTTCTCCGCCCCTGTGCGTCGTAACATCGCAGGGAACGGAGATCGGCGGCACACGGGGACACTGTGTGAATCGAGCGAGGACGCCGCTTGCTCATACAGCGGGGAGGCATCGCAGGATCCAGGGACAAGGTAAGTAACTTGTGCCTGTGGATGCTGCGAGGCGGCCCAGAGTCTGGCTTGGGGTTACCGCTTTTGGTATAGAAATCTTACACCGAGCCAGACTCGGGAATACCGCCAAGGGGGTTAAAGCGGATGTTCCGCCCAAAAAAAATATTAAAAGCCAGCAGCTACAAATACTGCAGCTGCTGACTTTTAATATTAGGACACTTACCTGTCCTGGAGTCCAGCGCCGTCCGCAGCAGAAGACGAGCGATCGCTCGTCACCCTGCTGCTCCCCCCTCCATCCACGCTGAGGGAACCAGGAAGTGAAGCGCTGCAGCTTCACTGCCCGGTTCCCTACGGCGCATGCGCGAGTCGCGCCGCGCCCGCCGATTGGCTCCCGCTGTGTGCTGGGAGCCGAGTGTTCCCAGCACACAACGGGGGGGCGACGGGATGTGACGCAATGCCCATCTTTTGCCTGTGAATGCCGGGCTGGAAGTGGGTGCAAATACCTGTCCGATCAGCGCTTTAGGGTGGAGAACCGCTTTAAGCTTTGGAGCAATTGCACTGGCAGAGGGCAACTGCACTTTGCAAGGTGCACAGTCTATTTTACTTTAGTAAATCAAACCCTATGAGTGGTACAGTTTGCCCATGTAAGGCCCACATGTCTATTGATCCACTAGCAGATATATGGACTGCTATAGCGTATGTTCTAAAACTGATCACAGCTGTCTATTTATTAATTGTGACCAAAATGACCTAGCTTAGTTTGATAGATGTATTGCAAATATAGGTCCTGCTTTGTTTCGTAAAAATGAAAAGTTCTGGGTTTACATAATTTTCGATTCTGAAATCCTTGGGTTTGCGTAACGTTACTATTTAGTTTTAAAGGTCAAATAAACCTCTGTAGAACCATTTGTCTTATACAGAGGCTCACGAACCTCACCAAACCATCTAATCAGAATTTTCAGCTTGTCGGCCAACATCCACTTTGCCATGGAAGGGCTCAGGCATTGAGATTAGTTGGAGGAATCAGAACAGAGTTTCTCTGTTCCCACCGAGCTGAGCCCCAGATAACTGTGCAGTGGCAGTACAAAGATGTGTAGTGTGTAAAGTGTTATATACTTCAAGTCTATGGACTTGTGACTTTTTTCAACCTAACTATGTGACTTTATAGTACATGATAACCTTTTAAGGTAGAAACGAAAGTAGTATGAGCAAATAATGCTGCGTACACATGATTGGAAATTCCGACAAGAAAACCGTGGATTTTTTTCTGACGGAATCTTAGTTCAAACTTGTGTTGCATACACACGGTCACACAAAAGTCAAGAATGCGGTGACGTACAACACTGCAACGAGCCGAGAAAAAGGAAGTTCAGTGATTCTGAGCATGCATTTTTTTTTTTGCGTGTCGGAATTGCATACAAGAACTTTTCCCGTTGGAAAATTTGAGAACCAGCTCTCAAATTTTTGCTGTTGGAAATTCCAACAGAAAAAGTCCGATGGGGCCTACACACGGTTAGAATTTTCGACCAAAAGCTCACATCGAACTTTTCTTGTCGGAAATTCCGATCGTGTGTACGCGGCATAAGACTAATAAAAATTTCCAATCTTCACTGGTAATTACCCCAGACTGCCTTCAGAACTCATGATGTTCACATATTGTACAATGAGCAACTGTATACAATATCCCTTTCATGACTGAGCCTATTTCTGATTTTTTTTTTCTTTTCAAGTTAAAATCTGTATTTTTTGCAAGAAAATTACTTAGAACCCCCAAACAATATATATATATATATATATATATATATATATATATATATATATATATATATATATATATATATATATTTAGCAGAGAATCTAGAGCAGGGTTCTCCAAACTGTGGCCCGAGGGCCAGACGTGGCCCTTTGCTAGCCTTTATCCAGCCCTTTGGGGCACTACTCCTCCCACTGATATGAGGCACTATTTCTCCCACTGACACCAACAATGGGGCACTATTTCTTCCACCAATACCAATGATAGGATACTATTTCTCCTACTAATAGAGGCACTACTCCTCCTCCTATTGAATGACCACCAATCCTGAGGCCATATTTATTCTCACTGATGTTGGGCCTGGGACATTATCTGCACCCTGCTGGCCACAATCCGGCCCTCCTAAAATCTAAAGGACAATAAACTGGCCCTTTGTTTGAAAAGTTTGAAGACCCCTGATCTAGAGAATAAAATGGCGATTGTTGCAATATGTTGTGTCACACGGTATTTGTGCAGCGGTGTTTTAAACGCAACTGTTTGGGAAAAATAGACTTTCGTGAATTAAAAAAAAAAAACAGTAACGTTAGCCCAACTTTTTTCTATAATGTGAAAGATGATGTTAGGCCGAGTAAATAGATACCAAACATGTCACGCTTTATAATTGCATGCAACTGTGGAATGGCGACAAACGACGGTACCTAAAAATCTCCATAGGCGACTTTTTTATTTTTTTACCAGATTAGAGTTACAGAGGAGGTCTAGGGCTAGAATTATTGCTCTTAGTCTGAGGAACGTGGTAATACCTCACATGTGTGATTTGAACACCGTTTACATGCAGGCGTGACTTCCGTATGCATTTTCTTTACTGCGCGAGCTCAAGCGAACATGGGTGCTTTAAAAAAAAAAAAAAAAAATTTATTATTATTTTTTTTTTTATATATTATTAAATTGTGTTTTAAAAAATAAATAAAACTGTATCACTTTTATTGCTGTCACAAGAAATGTAAACATCCCTTGTGAAAGTAATAGGTGGTGACAGGTACTCTTTATGGAGGGATCAGGGGTCTAAAAGACCCCAAATCCCTCCTTTACACTTCAAAGTATTCAGATCGGCGAAAACGGCGATTCTGAATACTGTATATTTTTTTAATATCCATAGTCGCCGAGTGTATGACTCGGTCCCGCCCACGTCATTGGATTTGATTGACAGCAGCGTGAGCCAATGGCGCGGCTATCAGGGGCGTAACTAGAAATCACAGGGCCCCATAGCAAAATGTTGTATGGGGCCCCCCCTCCAAAAAAAATGAACTAATGCCATTGAACAACAGCTCAGGTCAGGTAATCAACACTCACCCCAGTGCAGCGGGCTCCTCCGGTCATCCTCATCCCCCTCCTCTTCATCGGTGCAGTCAGTGGCAGATTTCAGACTTGCCCGATCGCTCCTCCGCTGCCCTGATCTGAACTCTCCTGAGTCCCGCTTCAGCGGCGAGCGGGGATCTCAGTGTTGTGATGTGGCGGCGGCTGCGGGATTGGAAACTCCCGCCTTCTGGAGCCGGCGACGCGTATGATGGACATCATATGTTCTGCAGGCTCCAGAAGGCGGGACCTGTGACTCGGCAGATCAGATCGCTTCCTGCTCGCCGGCGTTCGGGGCTAAATAGTGTATGGTGCCTTTTTGAGACTCGGGGGCTTTTCGGGGGCACATTCGGGGTTTCCAGCCCCCCTAGCCCGGGCCTAACGACGCCTCTGCTCGGGACACTGCCGGGCTCGCGGGGCTGGGAGCCGGCTTACATTCTTCATCCTCACCAGTGTTGCCAACCCCCTGAAGTGAAATTTACTGGCAAGGATGCCAAAATTTACGAACGACACCAATTCTTTACTGGCACTACAAAAAACTACCTAAAATTACTGTTTTCAGTGCTAAACAGTGCAAGTAAAATTTTTGAACTATAAACATGTACTAGTACTATTAGCAATGTGTTCAAGTTAAACAAAAGTCAAAAAACATATTTCTCCATTTACATGAAGGTCAGGTCACTATAACCCTACCAGCACTGGGTTCCCCCCTTACATCAGAGTCTGCAGGATTCCCCCTTACAGTAAAAGGGAACTCTTATGTAAAGGGGAACGCTGCAGATCATGATCTAAGGGGGAACTCTGATGTGGGGGGAGGGGCGCTGGTGACCAGAGACCACCTTATATCAGAGTCCACTGCATTCCCTTTACATCAGAGTTCCCACTTACATCAGGGTCTGCAGGAACATTCTTCTGGTGACCACCTATGTAAGGAACATTATTCGCACAGACCACCAATGTAAGGAACATTCTTTCTGGTGACCACCAATGCAAGGAACATTCTTTCTGGTGACCACCAACGTAAGGAACATTATTCGCACAGATCACCAATGCAAGGAACATTCTTTCTGCTGACCACCAATGTAAGGAACATTATTCGCACAGACCACCAATGTAAGGAGCATTCTTTCTGCTGGCCACCAATGCAAAGAACATTCTTTCTGCTGACCACCAATGTAAGGAACATTCTTTCTGCTGACCACCAATGTAAGGAACATTCTTTCTGCTGACCACCAATGTAAGGAACATTCTTTCTGCTGACCGCCAATGTAAGGAACATTCTTTCTGGTGACCACCAATGTAAGGAACATTATTCGCACAGACCACCAATGCAAGGAACAATTTTTTATGGTGACCACCAATGTAAGGAACATTCTTTCTGCTGATCACCAATGTAAGGAACATTCTTTCTGCTGATCACCAACGTAAGGAACATTCTTTCTGCTGACCACCAATGTAAGGAACATTATAAGCACAGACCACCAATGCACGGAACAATTTTTTCTGGTGACCACCAATGTAAGGAACATTCTTTCTGCTGATCACCAACGTAAGGAACATTATAAGCACAGACCACCAATGCAAGGAAAAAAAATTTCTGGGGACCACCAATGCAAGGAACATTCTTTCTGGGGACCACCAATGCAAGGAACATTATTCGCACAGACCACCAATGCAAGGAACAATTTTTTATGGTGACCACCAATGTAAGGAACATTCTTTCTGCTGATCACCAACGTAAGGAACATTCTTTCTGCTGATCACCAACGTAAGGAACATTCTTTCTGCTGACCACCAATGTAAGGAACATTATAAGCACAGACCACCAATGCACGGAACAATTTTTTCTGGTGACCACCAATGTAAGGAACATTCTTTCTGCTGATCACCAACGTAAGGAACATTATAAGCACAGACCACCAATGCAAGGAAAATTTTTTTCTGGGGACCACCAATGCAAGGAACATTCTTTCTGGGGACCACCAATGCAAGGAACATTATTCGCACAGACCACCAATGTAAGAAACATTCTTTCTGCTGACCACCAATGTAAGGGACATTCTTCCCACTGATGGTTCTTTTTGTCGAAGTGTACAGATATATCAGTGTTGTATACAAGGAATAGCTCTCAATATACAGATATCAGGGAAAACACTCAGTGTATAGATGTCAGTTATACATAGGGAATAACACTTAGTGCTATTCCTTATGTGTTACACTGACATCTATACACTGAGTGTTTTCCCTGACACTGATATCTGTATATTGAGAGCTATTCCTTGTATACAACACTGATATATCTGTACACTTGGACACTCAGTGTACAGATATCCATGTGTCAGGGAATAGCTCCTGGTAGATGGGCACTGGGGAAGAAGGAACACTTAGCCTGGCTGATGATCACAGACACTAACCTGCTGCTGCACACAAGGCAGGTCAGGTGACTGTCTCCGACATGATGACTGCACTGTGTCTTCCCTCTCCAGCCTCCAGCTCTCTCACTGGCTTTCCCCCGCGGCATGGATGTATACTGTGGCCCCGCCCCTCTGCTGAATTCCCTAGGAGGATAGGTGGCCAGAGCGCCTGTCATTGCAAAAATCCTCATGGCTCCATGATCGCTCTGTAATCCTGGCCAGCACCTAGTCCTCTCATACAGCCTCATCATCTGCAGGCAGGGTTGACATCACCCACTACCTCTGCGGTGCACAAACTTTCCATGATAAACTGTGGGCACATCCAGGGGCAGACTGAGCAGCTCATGGGGCCTCCCTGACTCTGGGGTCCTCGGTTTCTGCCCGACTGATCAGTCCGCCCCTGTACCGGACTGTTCGTAAAAAAAAAAAAAAAAAAAAACGGACGGTTAGAAACACAGATCCTCACCGGGCCCCACTCGGCTGCGGGCCCCATAGCGCCCGCGTGGGTCGCTATGGCGGTAGTTCCGCCACTGGCGGCTATCAATCTATCCAATGAAAAGTCGAGGAGCCCGGGCAAAGATTGAGCGCATTTGCGACGCAGGACTTAAGGGTTTAGGTACCGTATTTATCGTGGTATAACGCGCTCCCGCGTATACCGCGCACCCCCAAAGTTGACCCGAATCCTGTGGAAATTTTTTTTTTTGTGGTTTTTGCACTTACAGTTTTGGTGTCTTGGGCGGCGTCCATCGGCGGCCTCGTCGGGTCCGGCGTTCGTCTGCGGCTTTGGGTGTCCTCTTCGGCGGGTCCGGCGTCCTTCTGCGGCTTCGGGTGTCCTTCTGCGGCGGGTCCGGTGTCCTCTTCGGCGCGTCCGGTGTCCTCTTCTGCGGGTCCGGTGTCCTCTTCTGCGGGTCCCGCGTCCTTCTGCGGCGTCCTCGCGGTGTCCTCCCCGCTCGTTTTCTGCGCCGAGTTTGAATACTGCGCCGACATATACAGAGCGCAGTACACTCATGTATTGTCGGCAATGCTCGGCTACCCACGCTGACGTCCTGTACGTCCAGGACGTGAGCGCGGAAGGAGCCGAGACTGCCCGACTATACCCGAGTGTACTGCGCTCGGTATATGTCGGCGCAGTATTCAAAACTCGGCGCGGGAAAGCGGGTATCGGCGTATACCGCGCACCCACGATTTTGCCCTGGCAAAAAAGTGTGCGGTATACGCCGATAAATACGGAAAGTAAAACGGGGGAGCTGGGGGGCTGTTAGTCATCAGATGTTTTTTTCACCTTAATGCATAGTATGGAGGTCTGTGGCACTGCTGAGGTGTTATGGAAGTCCAGGTTTTTTGATAGGAGCCTTCAGCTCGTCTGCATTGTTGGGTCTGGTGTCTCTCATCTTCCTCTTGACAATACCCCACAGATTCTCTATGGGATTTAGGTCAGGCAAGTTTGCTGGCCAATCAAGCACAGTGATACCATGATCGTTAAACCAGGTCTTGGTATTTTGGCAGTGTGGGCAGGTGCCAAGTCCTCCTGGAAAATTAAATCAGCATCTCCATAAAGCATGAAGTGGAAAGGGATGCATGAAGTGTTCTAGAATTTCCTGGTAGAGGGCTGCGTTGACTGTGGAAACTTCACACTGGACCTCATGCAAATTGGATTCTGTGCCTCTCTACTCTTCTCCAGACTCTGGGACCTTGGTTTAAAAATGAAATCCAGAATTTACTTTCATCCAAAAAGAGGACCTTGGACCACTGAGCAACAGTCCAGTCCTTTTTCTCCTTAGCCCAGGTAATACGCTTCTGTTGTTGTCTCTAGTTCAGTGGTTTACACAAGGAATGCAACAGTTGTAGCCCATGTCCTGGATACATCTGTGTATCTTGAAGCACTAAGACCAGCCGTAGTCCACTCCTTGTCAATCTCTCTCAAATTCTTGAATGGCCTTTGCTTCACATTCCTCTCAAGGCTGCGATTATCTCTGTTGCTTGTGCACCTTTTTCCACCACACTTTTTTTCCACTAAATTTTCCATTAATGTGCTTGGGTACAACACTTTGTGAATAGCCAGCTTCTTTAGCAATAACATTTTGCAACTTTCCCCTTGCAGAGGGTGTCCATGACTGTCTTCTGGACAACTGTCAAGTCAGCAGTCTTCCCCATGATTGTGTAAGCTACAGTAGGTGAACCCGATTTTGTGTCAATCTCGCTCTCTTTCTCAGCGAGATTGAGCACCTACGAGCCCCATCGCGGGAGCCAGCGCCGAGCTGGCTTGCCGCGATGGATACAGAGCCGTCATAGAAGCGACGGGAGATCCGACTTGGATTCCCGCCAATTCTACACGTGTGCGGCGTTTGTTATGAATCCTGAGGGGGAAGTCCCCGCCGGATTTTAAATAAAAATCCGGCATGGGTCCCCCCTCGGGAGCATACCGGGCCCTTAGGTCTGTTATGGGTTGTAAGGAGAGCCCCCCTACGCCGAAAAAAACGGTGTAGGGGGTCCCCCTACAATCCATACCAGACCCGTATCCAAAGCACGCTACCCGGCCAGCCAGGAAGGGAGTGGGGACGAGCGAGCGCCCCCCCCCCCCCCTCCTGAGCCATACCAGGCTGCATGCCCTCAACATGGGGGGGTTGGGTGCTCTGGGGCAGGGGGGCGCACTGCGGCCCCCCCCACCTCAGAGCACCCTGTCCCCATGTTGATGAGGACAGGGCCCCTTCCCGACAACCCTGGCCGTTGGTTGTCGGGGTATGCGGGCGGGAGGCTTATCGGAATCTGGGAGCCCCCTTTAATAAGGGGGCCCCCAGATACCGGCCCCCCACCCTAAGTGAATGAGTATGGGGTACATCGTACCCCTACCCATTCACCTGCAAGAAAAGTGGTAAAAACACAAATAAACCACACAGTGTATTAAAATATTTTATTTTTCTGCTCCGGAGGCCGCCCCCTGTCTTCTTTATTAGCTCTTTTACCAGGGGGGGCTTCTTCTTTGACGTCTTCGGGTGGGTGGGGGCCGCCGTCTGGTTCTCTTCCACCGCCGGGGGGGGGTGGCTTTTAAAAAAGCCCCCACCCCCCCGGCGGGTTTCCTCCGGCGTCTTCGGCGGGGCTCTTCTTCTTCCGCTATCCCGACGGGTCTTCTCAACTCTCCGGGGTTCTCCTTCTGTCTTCGCCGCTCTCCGTTGTTGACTCGGCGCACCCCGGTTCTTCGTCTCGCTGTCCGGTGTCTTCTTCCGTGATGTACGTCTTCTCCTTCCGTGCTGTGATGAGTTCTTCTTCCGTGCTGTGACGTCATGTTCTTCACTTCTCTCCTTCTCCCGATGTTGCCACGCCGGTCCTCCTCGCTGAAATGACGGATGCGCGCCTTGCATCGGACCTATATAGGCCTCACAGTCCCATCATGCTCTGTACCTACCCATGTGATACCTACCCACGTGGGTAGGTATCACATGGGTAGGTACAGAGCATGATGGGACTGTGAGGCCTATATAGGTCCGATGCAAGGCGCGCATCCGTCATTTCAGCGAGGAGGACCGGCGTGGCAACATCGGGAGAAGGAGAGAAGTGAAGAACATGACGTCACAGCACGGAAGAAGAACTCATCACAGCACGGAAGGAGAAGACGTACATCACGGAAGAAGACACCGGACAGCGAGACGAAGAACCGGGGTGCGCCGAGTCAACAACGGAGAGCGGCGAAGACAGAAGGAGAACCCCGGAGAGTTGAGAAGACCCGTCGGGATAGCGGAAGAAGAAGAGCCCCGCCGAAGACGCCGGAGGAAACCCGCCGGGGGGGTGGGGGCTTTTTTAAAAGCCACCCCCCCCCGGCGGTGGAAGAGAACCAGACGGCGGCCCCCACCCACCCGAAGACGTCAAAGAAGAAGCCCCCCCTGGTAAAAGAGCTAATAAAGAAGACAGGGGGCGGCCTCCGGAGCAGAAAAATAAAATATTTTAATACACTGTGTGGTTTATTTGTGTTTTTACCACTTTTCTTGCAGGTGAATGGGTAGGGGTACGATGTACCCCTACTCATTCACTTAGGGTGGGGGGCCGGTATCTGGGGGCCCCCTTATTAAAGGGGGCTCCCAGATTCCGATAAGCCTCCCGCCCGCATACCCCGACAACCAACGGCCAGGGTTGTCGGGAAGGGGCCCTGTCCTCATCAACATGGGGACAGGGTGCTCTGAGGTGGGGGGGGCCGCAGTGCGCCCCCCTGCCCCAGAGCACCCAACCCCCCCATGTTGAGGGCATGCAGCCTGGTACGGCTCAGGAGGGGGGGGGGGGCGCTCGCTCGTCCCCACTCCCTTCCTGGCTGGCCGGGTAGCGTGCTTTGGATACGGGTCTGAAATGGATTGTAGGGGGACCCCCTACGCCGTTTTTTTCGGCGTAGGGGGGCTCTCCTTACAACCCATAACAGACCTAAGGGCCCGGTATGCTCCCGAGGGGGGACCCATGCCGGATTTTTATTTAAAATCCGGCGGGGACTTCCCCCTCAGGATTCATAACAAACGCCGCACACGTGTAGAATTGGCGGGAATCCAAGTCGGATCTCCCGTCGCTTCTATGACGCGCTTGCTGGGATGTGCTGTCACTATTCCAGTGAGTGTGAGATGTCGGCGCGATCTCGGCACCCTGTCGCCGAGTATCAGCGCGACGCTGTCGTGCTAAAAGCACAATATCACAAACACCTACTGTACTGAACCAGTCTGAGAGACCATTTAGGGCCCTTTCACACGGGCGGACAAACGGTCCATTTTTTACAAGTCCGTTTACGGACTTTAATGCTTCCCTATGGGATTGCAGACGTTAGCGGATTGAGCATCCGCTAACGTCCGCAAACATCCGCCTCCGCAAAGATCCGCTTTTTCAGACGGAAGAAAACCCCTATTTTTCTTCCGTCTGGCGGAACGGATCAGATGAATACGGACACACGGTCCATATTCATCCGATTCCCCATAGGGGAGAGCGGAGGAAAGACAGGGCGGTCTCTGCACAGTGTGCGGGGACCGCCCTGTCCGCCGACAGATCAGCGGGGATTTACAGATGATCCCCGCTGAGCAGACGGACACACACAGGGCAGATCAATACGGATCCGCTCCGTGTGAAAGAGCCCTTTAAGGCTCAGGAAATCTTTACAGGTGTTGTGAGTCAATGAGCTGATTAGAATGTGACACCATAGGCTTGATTTACTAAAGGCAAATAGACTGTGCACTTTGCAAAGTGGAGTTACACTCTGCAAGAGCAGTTGCTCCAGAGCTTAGTAAATGAGCAGAAGGTCTTCCATCATTCAATCATGTGCAAGCAAAAATGCTGTTTTTATAAAATTTTCCTTGAATGCGATTGGGTACTCTTTGAAAAGTGAAGCTTTACCTCATTTGCTAAAATCTGGAGCAACTGCACTTGCAGAGGACAACTGCGCTTTGAAAAGTGCACAGTCTGTTTGCTGTTAGTAAATCAACCCCCATGAGTCTACAGTATTGAACTTTTTTATGATATTCAAATTTTCGGAGATACTGAATTTTCTGCTTTCACTAGCTGTAAACCATAATCATCAAAATTAAAAGAAATGAATGCGTAACCGATATCACTCTGTGTGTAATGAATCTACCGCACCCCTAAACTTGCCCCGAATTCCTGTGGAAAAAAGATTTTTTGTACTTACAGTTTTGGTGTCTTGCGCGGCGTCCATTGGTGGCCTCGTCGGGTCCGGCGTCCGCCTGCGCTTCGGGTGTCCTCTTCGTCGGGTCCGGCGTCCTTCTGCGGCGTCCTCGCGTCCTCCCCGCTCGTTTCCTGCGCCGAGTTTGAATACTGCGCCGACATATACCGAGCGCAGTACACTCGTGTATCGTCGGGCAGGCTCGGCTACTCTCGCGCCAACGTCCTGTACGTCCAGGACGTCAGCGCGAGAGGAGCCGAGACTGCCCGAAGATACACTAGTGTACTGCGCTTGGTATATGCCGGCGCAGTTTTCAAACTCGGCGCGGGAAATCGGGTATCGGCGTATACCGCGCACCCACGATTTTTCCCTGATTTTCAGGGCAAAATAGTGCGCGGTATACGCCGATAAATACGGTATATAATATACAAGTTTCATTTTTTGAATTGTATTACTAAAATAATTAACATTTTGATAATATTCTAATTTTTTGAGATGCGTCTGTAGATGTGGAAACCACACTGCTATATAAAGGCATCTCTGATAAACGTGGTCCCTATCGCTTCACTATCTGAGTTCCCCAACTATGGGACATATATAGCAGTACACAAACAGAGAGAAGGCTCACCTGAAGGCAGCAACCCATTTAGGAAGGAAAGGGCTGCTCTCTGGTGAGCCTTCTCTCTGTTGCTATAAATATTCCATAGTTGGGAAACTCAGAGTGCTTAGAGTTAAGGAACACACTTATCAGAGGTGCCTTGAAGCAGCAATGTGGCTTCCAAACATATTTGCAAATGTATGAGCCTAAAGCCTTTGTTTTAACCTTAGTAGTAAAGACGACGTAAACCCTGGTGGGTTTTGCTTCCTCTTTATTTCCCTTCAAAGGTAAAGCATAATGGGCTACTATGCATCGCATAATAGCCCATTATGTGTCACTTACCTGAAACCAGGCCTGGATTTCCCACAAGGCCACCGAGGCTAGGCCTCGGGGCGGCAGGGCGCCTCGGGGCGGCAGCGGCATGGAGTCCCCCGACGGCCGGAACATACAGTTAAGGGCAGTAAGTTGCTGTGTGGTAGAATTGTGTGGGGGAATCCGCTCGTTCGTTAAGTGATTGCGGCGATGTCGCCAAAATCACTTGTCAAATGTGTCCTCCCCCCCCCCCACATACCTCTCTCTGCTGGCTCTGTCTTCGGGACTCCATCCTCCCCCCAGCCGCCGAGTCTGTCTCCTGTCCCTGCTGCCGATGTACACAGTGAGAGGGGTGAGCTGTGCTCTTCCCATCTCAGCTGTGACAGGAGCTCTAGCACAGGGCTAGGACCCCTGTTCTGGAGGTGACAGGGTCAATAAAGAGAGCCTGACACCTCCAATTGCTATCACACAGGTAATTGTTTTCTCCTGTGTGATAGCAATAAAGTTAAGTGAATTTTTTTTAATAAAAAATAAAATAATAATAATTAAATTAATAAAATAAAAAAGTAATTAAAAAGTAAAGAATAAGAAAAATATTAAAAATAATAAGAAAATTATACAAAAATAAAAAAAAGTAATCAACAAGCTACAAATAAATAAAAAAAAAAGTGATAAAAAAAAAGAAACAAAAATATTTGAACTAACCGTTTGCTATTCTCCGTTGATTTGGGGGGGTGCTTCGGTTGGTGGGAGGGGGGTGCAGCATTGCAGAACCTGGCCTTGGGGCGGTAGGGAGAGCATATCCAGCCCTGCCTGAAACCAAAGTCTGCGATGTCCCCACTGGCTGGAAGCGTCCATCTTCAGCCCTCTTCCTTCCCGGGGGCCGGCTCTGTGACTGACCGGAGTCGCAGCATGACCCCCTCTAGAAACGGCACAGCATGCTCTTTCTAAAGTGCACATGCGCCGAATACATTGGCGCATGCGCAGAAGACGACAGTGTTCAGGGACATTGTAAATATCTCCTAAACCCTGTAGGTTTAGGAGATATTTCCAGCACCTACAGGCAGGGCTTTTTTTCTCAAACAAAGGGTGCAGGAACTTAACCACGGCCCCACAAAACCCCTCCCCTACACACACCCTCCAAATCACATCAAATAGTGGGTGGGTCTTAAAGGGCCATTAATACCAGGATTGCATTACATACAGAGTGCAGAGCTATCACTTGTAAACACAGTCTGGTTTCTGTGTTTACAAGTGATTGTGGTGAGCAATCCTCTGAGCCAGAGGTGGTGGAACTGAGTTCCACCCAGTTCCCCCTGAAAAAAAGCCCTGCCTACAGGTAAGCCTTAACCACTTCAGCCCCGGACCATATTGCTGGTCAAAGACCAGGCCACTTTTTTTGATTCGGCAATGCATCGCTTTAACTGATAATTGCGCGGTCGTGCGACGTGGCTCCCAAACAAAATTGGCATCCTTTTTTTCCCACAAATAGAGCTTTCTTTTGGTGGTATTTGATCACCTTTTTTTTCCTCAGTTTAGGCCGATATGTATTCTTCTATTTTTCGTAAAAAAAAAAAATTGCAATAAGCGTTCATTGATTGGTTTGCGCAAAAGTTATAGTGTTTACAAAATAGGGGATAGTTTTATTGCATTTTTATTAATATTTTTTTTTTTTACTAGTAATGGCGGCGATCAGCGTTTTTTTCCGGTACTGTGACATTATGGCAGACACTTTTGACACATTTTTAGGACCATTGGCATTTTTATAGCGATCAGTGCTTTAAAAATGCATTGATTACTATAAAAAAGCCACTGGCAGGGAAGGGGTCAACACTAGGGGGCAAGGAAGGGGTTAAGTATGTCCCCTGGGTATGTTCTAACTGAAGGGGGGGGGGTGGACTGACTTGGGGAAATGACTGATCGCTGTTCATACATTGTATGAACAGACGATCAATCATTTCTCCCCGACAGGACCGGGAGCTGTGTGTTTACACACACAGCTCCCGGTTCTCGCTCTGTAACAAGCGATCGCGTGTGCCCGGCGGTGATGGCGCCCGCCGGGCACGCGCATCGGCGTCAGGGGAGATGATGTAGATCTACGTGATCTCGCCCAGCAGAGCTGACCTGCCGCCGTAAAACTGCGGTGGCTGGTCAGCAAGCGGTTAATATAGGCTTCCCTGTAGGTGAAAGTGGTTGTACAGGGTGTACAACCACTTTAAACAGATTTGTTTTTTGCTGGCTAGCTTGAATGTGGGCTCTGGACCCCCATTTGTATTTGTGATTTTTTCTCTTCCTGACCATAAAAATTAACACTTTAAAGGATCACTAAAGGAATTTTTTTTTAGCTTCCTTTACCTTACTGCAGTACTGGTTTCATGTCCTCATTGTTCGTTTTTGCTTTGAAGTTGCTGTAATTCTGCTCTGATCTCCACACTTCCTGGTTGTCTGTTTCCTTATAACCACAGTACTGGGAGCTTTTCACTGTGGTCTAAGCTGTCATTACTGTGTGTCTAAAACTTAACAGAACCAATCAGATTCATTTTAAAAACAAAACACTGCCCTGGATTTGTTTGTTTTTGTTCTGCGTGTCTCTCTAGTTCACAGGAACATGAAACCAGTTTAAAAGTGAAACTAACCTGCAGGCACATTATATGATTGGTTTTTATCTATTTGTAATCATTTTTAAAAGGAATCAGTTAACTTTTATGTCTCTATACCCTGTAAACAGTCATTTCAGCAAAAAAAAATGTTTTCCTTTAGTGACCCTTTAAATATAGGAATAAGTTTGGCAATTGTTTACAGGAGGTCCAGTTTACCTAGAATGGAAGCCTTACATTTTCATGTTTCCTTTTTAATATTTAATGTTATTCCAGATCTGCAAACAGAAGCTTCTTGTGTTTGCAGAATACATTGTGAAAGATTTCATAGCAAAAAGTTGGAGTCGCAGTCATCTTGTAAACACGTGGCCAATTTTAGTTTCATGCCAGCTGGTTGGAAACTACAAAGGCCACGGAACAAACAGTGTCAGCTCAGAACATCCCTGCAAGTTTGAAGTTGTTTGAGACCCTCAGGCAGTTATGAAGTTCAGTAAAAAAATCTGAGCTGAGCTGCAGCTATGGTAACCTACACTGTGCCAGTGGGATTCACAGCTCTGCTTTCATTACTTTGTATACTATTGTGGAGTGTTTTGCCCGTTTTATTGTAACACATTGAACTTTAGGGCTTTTTTTGTTAGGGAATTCTGGGCTTTTGTGTATAATTACTGGGGATTAACATGAATCTTTTCTACTAATATAAACATTAACCTTGAGCTAAGGTTTCAAATAGGTAAGGTCTGCCTGTATATTCAGTTTAGGTTTCTCTATTCTTAAAGCGGAGGTTCGCCAGTAAAATGCTGTTTTTACCCTTAGATGTATGCTCATTTAGTCTACGGGAATCGGGTTGTTTAAAAATCCGAGCATTACTTACCGTTGTTGAGGGCGATCTTCTCCGCCACTTCCGGGTATGGGCTGCGGGACTGGGCGTTCCTTCTTGATTGACAGTCTTCCGACAGGCTTCCGAAAGGCTTCCGACGGTCGCATCCATTGCGTCACGATTTTCCGAAAGTAGCCGAACGTCGGTGCGCAGGCGCAGTATAGAGCCGCACCGACGTTCGGCTTCTTTCGGCTACTCGTGACGCGATGGATGCGACCGTCGGAAGCCTTTCGGAAGACTGTCAATCAAGAAGGAACGCCCACTCCCGAAGACCCATACCCGGAAGTGGCGGAGAAGATCTACAATCTGCTCGGATTTTTAAACAACAACCCGATTCCCGTAGACTAAATGAGCATCCATCTAAGGGTAAAAGAGCAAAAAGGGCCTTTATGGGTGAACTCCCACTTTAAGCCTCGTACACACACGATCGAGAAACTCATTGGCCCAGATTCTCAAAGGGCTTACGACGGCGCAACGCCATGTACGCCGTCGTAAGTCCTAATCTGGGCCGTCGTATCTATGCGACTGATTCTTAGAATCAGTTACGCATAGATATCCATTAGATCCGACAGGCGTAAGGCTCTTACGCCGTCGGATCTTAACTGCAATTTTTTTTTGCCCGCTAGGTGGCACTTCGGTTGTTTTCCCCGTTGAGTATGCAAATTAGCTAGATACGCGAATTCCCGAACGTACGCGCGGCCGACGCAGTAAAGTTCCGACGTTTACGTTAGGCTTTTCCCGGCGTAAAGTTGCCCCTGCTATATGAGGCGCAACCAATGTTAAGTATGGCCGTCGTTCCCGCGTTGAAATTTGAAAAGTTACGTCGTTTGCGTAAGTCGTCCGTGAATGGGGCTGGACGCCATTTACGTTCACGTCGAAAACAATGACGTCCTTGCGACGTCATTTGGAGCAATGCACCCTGGGAATTTTTACGAACGGCGCATGCGCAGTTCGTTCGGCGCGGGGATGCGCTTCATTTAAATGAAACACGCCCCCTACCCGCCGAATTTGAATTACGCGGCCTTACGCCACGTGATTTACGCTACGTCGCCGCAACTTTACACGCAAGTGCTTTGTGAATAAAGCACTTGCATGAAAAACTTGCGGTGGCGTAACGTAAATGACATATGTTACGCCGCCGCAGAGATACGCACGATCTACGAGAATCTGGGCCATTGTTTTCCTCGTCGAGTTCCTTGTTAGGCTGTCGAGGAACTCGACAAGCCAATTTTCTCAATTCCCGTCAAGGAAAGAGAGAACATGCTCTCTTTTTGGCTCGTCGAGTTTCTCGACAGTTTCGACGAAAATGTACACACGACCGGTTTCCTCGGCAAAAAAATTTCTCCCAGCAAGTTTCTTGCTGGTTTTTGCCGAGAAACTCGGTCGTGTGTACGAGGCCTGACTGTCATTTCTAATTAACCTCTTGTCCACGCCCGCCGTCAAATGACGGTGGGAGGAAGACCCTATTGTTCTGGGAAGACGTCATATGGGTGAAGTTCTGCTTTAACCAGCCCCCTATAGCCAACAATCTGGGCTCCTTGAGGCTGCAGTGGTTGGACAAAAAGACCAATCTTCAGCCCCCAGGCAGCATGGGCTTTACAGAGCCACGCCACCACTAGCCAAGGCTCTTTGGCCGCCTCCCAACTTTATTATCAGAAGACCAACACAGAATCATTGCTAGTATGAAAATTAGAAGTAATATGCATGTCTTGTTTAACCACTTGCCTACAGGGCACTTTCACCCCCTTCCTGCCCAAGCCATTTTTTTCGGCCCGCCAATATTTGTAAAATCTATGATGTGCTCCTTGTTATGACAAGTTTGGAGACCCCTACTCTAGTCTATGATTATCAGTTCTTTATACATGCAAATGAAATTGCCTTGAACGTTAATATAAGATAGATAAATATTTTCCAGTGCAATACAATCTAATCTAGTTATAAAGGTAGGAAACAGTAAATCTATAATTTCTCATTTTTAAATCACTTATGAACAAAGCTGGAGGAGTCAATGGATGAGTAATTCCGACAAGAACATTGTGGTGAAATCCATGTATTGTGAATCATTACAGACAGTTGGATACTTGTAAATGAAGTCAGGTACTGTAGATGACAGTATATAAATCACCCAGCAGCTTCTTCTGTTTCCTTGGCAGTCCAAAAGCGAGATTTTTACATCTGAACCCCCAGCTCTGCCCACCCATGCAGCAATTATCAGTATATCTCACCCTCTGTATTACATTGATGTTGCAGTCTACAAAATATGACAGGTTTTGCAATTCATTCTGCTGGACAAATAAAAAATACAAATGCAAAATGGTGCGCTGTTCCTTTGAAATGAATGTGACAATCAACGTTAAATTGATCTGACAAAAAACAATTCCATATAAAAAGCAATGAAGTGCAAAAGACGCCATATTTTGGGGAAACGCGTTGGATGGATACCATATGTGACGTCATTGCGGCTGTCTGGACAGGTGACACCATGGCTGGCTTGTTTTTAACACTTGATTACTTTGCCTCACTAACAATTAAAGGGGTTGTAAAGGTAAAAGTTTTTTCACCTTAATGTATTCTATGCATTAGAGCCCATTCACACCTAGGCGTTTTGTCGCCTGTAGTGTGACGCCGCTGCCGCCCCGACACGCCAGAGGGATGATTTAACATTGCCCTCTATGGAGATGGTTCACATCTCCACGCCTGCCGCCTGAAAAAAAGTCCCGGACCTTTTTTTCAGGCGGCTTTCGGCGTTCGGCATAGGAGATGGGAACCATCTCCATAGGGGGACAATCTAGGGGCACATCTAGGCGGACAATCGCGGCGTTTTGTCGCCGCAAATCACGGTACAAAACGCTGCTATTTGTCGCCGCAATTCGCGGGACAAAACTCCGCGATTTTGTCCGCCTAGATGTGAATGCAGCCTTAAGGTGAAAAAACATCTGCCGATTATAGGCCCCCCAAACCCCCCCTTTACTTACCTGACCCTTCGAAATTCCCGCGCCGTGAACGCGCAGGCTTCTTGGCCATCTTCCCGGCTCTGTCATTGGTTGATTGAAAGCAGCACAGCCATTGGCTCGCGCTGCTGTCAATCACATCCAATGACGTGCCGGAGTGGGGCCACCGGTTGTATCACGGGAGCGCGCCGCAAAGACTCAACACCATGCTCGCTCACATGAAGGTGTTGAGTCCTTGCAGGGGGGAGCCAAGACAGCTGCCGAGAGATCCCAGAAAACCAGGTTCGAGGCCACTCTGTGCAAAACGAGCTGCACAGTGGAGGTAAGTATAACACGTTTGTTATTTAAAAAAAAAAAAATATATAACTTTAGTGATCCTTTAATGTTTTGGAGACATGCTTTCTGTGAAGCTTCCACTGTGGAGATCCCTGTAATCGAGATCCATACGATTATTTGGTGTCGGGAATTATCACATTGGACATTTTTTCATTTGATTTCTTTGTTTATATATGATTATATTTTCCACATTTTTACCTATAAGACCCGGTTCACACTGGGGCGACTCGTCAGGCGACGCAGCCGCCTGACAAGTCGCGTCCCATTCTAGTGAATAGAACCGTTCTAATAGGAGCGACACAAGTCGCTCCGACTTAGAAAAAGGTTCTTGTACTACTTCGGAGGCGACTCGGGGCGACCTGCATTGACTTCTATACAGAAGTCATTTTGCAAGTCGCCTTAGATGTCGTCTTCATGTCGCCTGGCCGAGTCGCCCCCGAAGTCGTGCCGCCCCTGTGTGAACCGGCTCTCACCAAGATATGACATTACTGTTTATCTTTATGGAGACTTGAAGTCATAACAATATTTGAATATCACTTAATTACTGCATTTATTCAGAATTGAGCTCCATTCTTTGTTTTTGTTTGCTTCACATTTGCACTTTATTGCTTGTCATATGGAATTGTTTTTTCGGCCTAAGAGGCAAACGCAATCAAAAACGCAATCAAATAGCTATTTTATGGTAGGGACAGACTACTGTTGGCTACAGAAATTGTACCACGCAAGGTGAACCATGGTGCCGCAGGGATTGACTGGCATGGTAATGGTGGGTGTTACTAAAGGACATGATTTATTGTGGCATCAGCTCCCTTTGCAGTTCTCAGCATTTATTCACATGGCATCTTATGCCATGTACACACGGTCGGACTTTTGACAATGCAAATGTCCGCCGTGAGTCAGTCAGAAGTCCAACGGGAAGAAAGAGAACAGGTTCTCTAAGGTCCGTCGGACTTCCAAAAAAAAGTCAGATGGAGGCTACACACGGCCGGACTTTCCTAGAAAAAAGCCCTTCTGACATTTTTTCTCGGAAAATCCGGCCATGTGTATTAGAGCCACAAAAGGAGGTTAGTACTTTAACACCTGCGCTTGTCCGAAGCCATGGTCGCAAGTTTAAATGGGGAGCAGGTAGTCATATATTATTGAGTAACTTTCTCGACTGAGAATCCTGCTCAGATTGATGTCTGGATGGTAAATTATCTCCACTTTACCTTCCAGCTAAACATACCTTATTTGTATGGGGAGCCCCTCTACCCTTCAGGCTAGCCCTCCCCTGCTCCTCACCACTCCGATTGCCACCTGCCCACCCAACTTGTTAGGCCAATTTACATAGATACATGACAGCTTTCTGGTCTTGTGATTGGCTGCTCAGGCCCCAAATGCTGCACCGTGGAAAAAAAAAGTGTGTCATGTATTTCTCCATTCCCAGAAATACTGGGGATCTCTTATGTGGGCTGGTGGTAGATCAGAGAAATGGGGGATTGAGTGGAAATTATTTATATGCTGCTGGAGAGTCAATGAGTAAAGTAAACCTGTTACTTTTTTGCCCAGTATATTTAAAATATAGTTGCAATTATAAGGCCTCTTTCACACAGGGCGTACTATACCATACGTCCATTCAGGACCGTGTTTACCTGCACAGGGGTGCACCGATGTTCTATGCATTTCTGTTCAGGCAGTCCAATGGATGTGGATTGGGAAACAGTGGCTGCACATATGTGTGGGTGCCAGTGTGTGTCCCTGAACACAGATAGTGTGAATTTGGGGACAAGCACCTGTGCCCACACAGATATCATATTGGGATACAGGGCTGGACTGGGACAGAAATTTGGTCCTGGAATTCATCCAGACTGGCCCACCTTGACAGGTCTCTCCCAAGGCAGCCAGACAACTCCCGCAACCCCCCCCCCCCCCCCGGCCACCCAAGCCCCCTCTCCCCCTTTACTAGCCACTAGCCATTCTACTTTATTAGAGTAGAACGGCTGGTACTGGTACTCTTATAGGCAGTACCAGTGGGGAAGCTAGACATTATTTCACCCGGGGCAAAGAATCAGTTCGGTGCCCCCCCCTTATGGGACAAGATTAGGCAGAAGTGAGAAACTCCCAGGCCATATCTGTTGAGTCAGCTGTCTGTCCCCTCCCCCATGCTCCTCTGTCGTACCCCCTGCTCCTCTGGTCCTCCCCCTGCTTCTTTGTTCCCCCCAGGTGAGCGCTGAGGGGAGGGAGAGACAGAGGAGCGGATGGGGGCGGCGGTCTGCTGTCACTGAAGCCGGCCCACTGAGCCATCGGCCCACCGGGAAACTCCCTGTAGTCCCAATGGCCAGTCCATCCCTGTTGGGATACCACAGCTGTGTCTGTGCAGCTTGACAGGGAACATTATTATCTCGCTGAAAGATGCCACTACCATCAGAGAATATCATTTCCATAAAGGGGTGTGGTCAGCAAAAAGGTTTAGGTAGGAGGCACTTGTCAATGTAACATCCACATAAATGGCAAGCCCCAAGGTTTCCCAGCAGACCATGGCCCTAAACATCACACTTCCGTCGGCTGGCCTTCTTCCCATAGTAAATCCCGTTGTGGTTACATCCACATGATGTAAAAGAAAATGTGATTAATTAGACCAGGCCACCTTCTTGTATTGCTCTGTTGTCCAATTCTGATGCTTACATGCTCATTGTCCACACCAAAAAAAAATTGCTTGTGAACTAACACTATGGGGGTTATTTACGAAAGGCAAATCCACTTTGCACTGCAAGTGCACCTGAAAGTGCAGTCTCTGTAGATCTGAGGGGTAGATCTGAAATAAGGGGAAGCTCTGCTGATTTTATCATCCAATCAAGTGAAAGCTAAAATGCCGTTTTTTTTTTCTTGTGTAGCGCCTGTGTACTTTCAGTACAGGTGCTATGTTAAATTTAGAGGGGGATGAGAGAGTTACTTTGCTCTCATCCATGTTGATTTGTGTAAATTGGGTTTTTGCCAGGCTTGGCTGCCCTGTGGTTTCATTCTGTGTTCCAGAGATGCCTTTCCATCTCTGGGTGACAGGTGGCTCCAGAGGAGTCCAGGCGGTGGCGCATTCCTGCCAGCAGCCAATCAGAGGAGTTTTTCCCTCGCGGGGCATGCTGTGGGAGGGTACTTCTAGGGCAGACGCCATGTTGTAGGGTCTTCGCCTGTTCCTGGTTCGGGGTGCGGCACCCACCTTCAGGGTGTGCGCACATCGCGGGCCCCGGCGATGTGGCCTACCAGGCCGGGGCGCTACGCGGAGTTCCTGACTCTGGGTCCTCATGGCCCAGAGCAACTAAAGCTGCAAAGGGGCCCCAGTGACTTACTGGGTCCCCACCCTTCATGAGGAAGATCCCAGGCGAGTTATGCTGTTCGGTGGGGAGTCGGTCTGAGGTGAGCCCGGAGACAGGTGATTCGACAGGGCTTAGACAATCCATCGAGGATCTGGGTGGCCGGACACTGAGAAGTTGTATGCTGCAACTTGTCAGTCGGTGACCCCAAAATCAAGAAGTCTACCTGAGGGAGATTCAGGCAAAAATTATATTCCTTGAGAGGATTCGCTCTATTATCTACGTTCCTGAGTAGAGGGCCTGTGGCAGAGGTTCCACTCCTAATTCTATTAGAGCCAAGTCGTGGCAGAGACTTGTTCCTTCTCAAAGGTTCCGAGTGATGCCCTGGCTGCCAGGTCGGTGTGAGAGGCCTGTCCAGGTACACTGTACCCACTCCGGCTGGAGTGGCGACGTGAGTTAAAGTCCCATTGGAGGCAGGACTGCTTCTGTTACCCATAGGTCTGAATCTGCAAATTCTCCTTTCACCAACCTATTTCTATCTACCTCAAGTTAACTGTTTGCCGTGTTGGGCAAGAAATAAGAGCACAGAAAACGACACCCTGCTGTTTGGACATTCCGTCATTGTTCTCATCATCATCCCTAGACACATCACATAGGTAACATGACACGCCTTCCCAATCTAACCAGCGGCTCCTGCGGGGGTAGCGCTACACTTGCATGTCCCCCTTAGATCTACAGCAACTGAACTTCTAGTGCAAAGTGGATTTGCCTTTTGTAAATAACCCCCTGTGTGTGCTATATAGATGCAATGGGGGTTATTTACGAAGGGCAAATCCACTTTTCACTACAAATCTGAGGGGGACATGCAAGGAAAATAAAAAAAATGCATTTTTGCTTGCACATGACTGGATGATAAAATCAGCAAAGCTTCCCCTCAGATCTACAGCCTTTCGTAAATCAGGCTGGGTTCACACTACTACACTACTTTCATCCTACTTTGCTCTGCTACATTGGTCCTACATTTATCCTACATTGGTCCTACATCCATCCTACTTTCATGAACAGGATACTACTTTGGTCCGACTTCAATGATATTCAATGGGCCTGAAGTAGGATCAATGTAGGACCAAAAGTAGTACAGGGAGCATTTTCAAAGTCGGACCGACTTGTGTAGGACGCTACAAGACGCTCTCATAGGGAAACATTGAACACAGAGCAAAGTAGGATGAAAGTAGTGTAGTAGTGTGAACCCAGCCTCAACCCCAATGTGATCAGAGAACCAGCTGCTAACACTGATCATATCCCCATGTTCATATTAGAAAGTGCTGCGCTAAGTCATGAATTACAAAATGCATATAGCAAAACAATCAATAAAGATCAAAACACATGCAAGATGCATGATAAATGTCCATGCAATATAGTGCAAAAAAAGTCCATATACTGAAATATTAACCACTTCAGCCCCGGAAGAATTTACCCCCTTCCTGAAGGGAGCACTTTTTGCGATACGGCACTGCATCGCTTTAACTGACAATTGCACGTTGCACCCAAACAAAATGTATGTCCTTTTTTTCCCCATAAATAGAGCTTTCTTTTGGTGGTATTTGATCACCTCTGCGGTTTTTATTTTTTGCGCTATAAACAAAAAAAGAGCAACAATTTTGAAAAAAAAACAATATTTTTTACTTTTTGCTGTAACAAATATTCCCCAAAAATATATATATAATATTTTCCTTTTGGCCGATTATGTATTCTTCTACATATTTTTTGTTAAAAAAAAACCAAAAAAACGCAATAAGCGTATATAAATTGGTTTGCGCAAAAGTTGTATCGTCTACAAAATAGAGGATAGATTTACAGCATTTTTTTAATGATTTTTTTTTATTAGTAATGGCGGCGATCTACAATTTTTATCGTGACTGCGACATTATGGCGGACACATTGGACATATAGGGCTTCGTTCTAAGGTGTTTCACAATGTGCTAGTATGCTATGCAGGGTTTAAAAAAAATGGTGTAGTTTACTATAGCTTTAAACCTAAAAAAGGAAGGTTTATCCACCTGTCGGATTCTTGATTTTTTTTGGCAAAGTTGAGACATCTTTTAGGCATTTTGCCAAGGTACCCCTGAAGATCTCTGAAAGCAGCCCATGGTGCCATGGCACCTTTATTGGAAAAGGCTGCCATAAGTGATTAACATTACCCAGCAGTTCTTCTTTGTCAGACCTCCAAGTTGGTTTAACCAAGCGATACCCTGTCTGCTTAGTTCCTGATCTGGATGGAAATCATGGCTGCCAACCGTCAGTAAATTTACTGACAGTGTGTAAAAATCTGTGATTTTTTTACAGCTGTCAGTAAATGTTCATTTATGCAAGAAAATATCAATCGTTTTTTTTCATATTTACATTGAAATACTTTGTCAAAACCGCAAGTCAAGCATTTGTCTTGTGGCGGCTGCGTGGCCCCATTGCTGTGTTGACTTTTTAAATGTACACCAAGCCGATTACTTGTTGTGGATATTGTCAGTGTTTCCATATTGTGTTTCTAATGTTTAAATATCAATAGTTTTTGTTTCTAATTGGATTTTTGTAATTTTTTCAGGTTGTCGGTAAAAAATGTGCTCTGTCATATTATTTTCAATCTTTCCAGTAAAAAAAGGTTGTGGGAACTTTGGTTCATGCAGTGTTCGGCTCCCACAGAAAATGTAATGTTAGGCTGTGAAAAACCTTCTGTGTGCAACAGCTCCCTCCTGCCCAATGCTTACCTGAGACCCCCTCTCGATCCAGCAATGTCCATGAGAGCCCTGCCTCTCCTGGGACACACACTCGTGATTGGCTTTTGGCATCATGGGAGCCATTGGCCTCTGCTGCTGTCATTCACAGCCAGTCTGGAGACGGAGAGGGCGGGGTCGAGCCAGAGCTCCGTGTGTGAATGGACACACAGAGCCGCGGCCCGGGAGTGCTCCTGCTTGCCTTTGGAACCACTTTAAGCCAGATTTCTTTGGGTTGCATTTAGCAATATATGGAAATTTAAGGGATAAAGCAACTATGATGCACGGGCAGGGATGGGCTGGCCATCGGGACTACCGGGAGTTTCCCAGTGGGCCGATTGGTCAGTGGGCCGGCTCGGCTGTGTCACTGTCACTCACTCGTCTCTCTGATCTGTCACATTTACGCTAATGCTTATGCCTGCACCCGGCGGCCGGCAGCGCCAGCCAATAGCCTTCATCGCGGCCACGACACTTCCCTCCTCCTAAGTGTACAGCCCCGTCCCAGCGGCATGACGTCAGACAGCAGAACAGTCAGTGTGTGTAGTATCACATTCACTCACGGAGGAGGCGTTCCCGTCACTTGCTGGAGAGAGAATTGGGCTATCTGCTCTGTCCAGCCTGCAGGGGTAGGTAGACAGCTGGCAGACTATCCTTCCTCTCTCCACTTATCACTTGTCACTTATCACATGATGACTGGAGAGAGGAACGAGATGCTGCCTTCAGAACTGTGAGTACATGTGGGAGGGGGAGGAGAGGGGGACACGCTGATGTAATGGGGACTCTGATGTAAGGGGCTGCTGGTAATGGGGACGCTGATGTAAGGGGCTGCTGGTAATGGGGACGCTGATGTAAGGGGCTGCTGGTAATGGGGACGCTGATGTAAGGGGCTGCTGGTAATGGGGACGCTGATGTAAGGGGCTGCTGGTAATGGGGACGCTGATGTAAGGGGCTGCTGGTAATGGGGACGCTGATGTAAGGGGCTGCTGGTAATGGGGACTCTGATGTAAGGGGCTGCTGGTAATGGGGACTCTGATGTAAGGGGGCTGCTGGTAATGGGGACTCTGATGTAAGGGGGCTGCTGGTAATGGGGAATCTGATGTAAGGGGCTGCTGGTAATGGGGACGCTGATGTAAGGGGACTGCTGGTAATGGGGACTCTGATGTAAGGGGGCTGCTGGTAATGGGGACTCTGATGTAAGGGGGCTGCTGGTAATGGGGACGCTGATGCAAGGGGCTGCTGGTAATGGGGATGCTGATGTAAGGGGAACTCTGATGTAAGGGGGCTGCTGGTAATGGGGACTCTGATGTAAGGGGACCGCTGATGGGGACACTGATGTAAGGGGTGCTGTTGGTGACACTCAAAATTAAAGTGGGCCGGTCTGGATGAAGACCAGGGCCACATTTTTGTCCCAGTCCAGCCCTGTGCATGGGGCCACTGAAGGGAAAATAAACATTTTGTCAGGTAAGGAGCCACTGCTATAACTGCTTCAAATATGGACCTTCCTTTTAGACCCAAGGAAACAAACTGTACTGAGAACAATACTGTATATTAAAGCAGCTCATAGCCATCAATGAATCCTGCACAATGTGTCATAATGCAAATAGCAGACTTTGAGGTCATGTTTTATTTCATAGCAGCTTTTGTAAGCCAGCAGTTTCCAATGCACACTGTATAACAAGCTAGGAATTAATTATATGCTTGCTTGAACTTGGTGAGTCAACTCCCACACTGCTGGGGTCCAACGGACACAAAACTGCCCCATCCGGCAACTTTCCAGTGATGAGAATGCTTAGCCTATGTGGTCATGTGACCAGAAGGATTAGACAGCAAACAAACCAAATGGTGAGAGTGCCAGAAGCAGGCCAAGACAGGACGCGTCATTCATTTATTACACTGGTGCACAATATACTACACTTTCTTTAGATGCTTTACACATCTACCTCAAAAGACGGTCTGGTATAAGTATAATTTTCTTTAAAAGACAACTATTAAAGGTAAATTTTAATGGCCTGACAATATATATAATGGCTTAATAATTTAGGTTTTACCTTTTTCAAATACGTTTTTTAATTGATTTATATTTTATATTAAAAAAAAATTATATAATTTTGTTTTATATTTTTACCATATCTGTTTTTATTTTCACATTACATATTCAGGTTCTGCCTTCTGCTTTGTATGGTAAATATTAGTTTCTACTTTACTGATCCTTTTCACAATGAAGGAATAATCAAAAACAATGTACTTCTGTCACCTAACATCTAAGGACTGCTCCCCTCACACACAGGGGTTGATTTACTAAAGGCAAATAGACTGTGCAAAATGCAGTTGCTCCAGAGCTGAAGGAAATGAGGTAAAGCTTCACTTTGCAAAGAATACCCAAAAAAACAGCATTTTTGCTTGCACATGTGTAGCGCCTGTGTACTTTCAGTCCAGGTGCTATGTTAAATTTAGAGGGGGATGAGAGAGTTACTTTGCTCTAATCCGGTTGATTCATGTAAATTGGGTTTCTTCCAGGTTGGGCTGTCCTGTGGTTTCATTCTGTGTTCCGGAGATGCCTTTCCATCTCTGGGTGACAGGTGGCGCCAGAGGAGTCCAGGCGGTGGCGCCTTCCTGCCAGCAGCCAATCAGAGGAGTTTCTCCCTCGCGGGGCATGCTGGGGGAGGGTACTTCTAGGGCAGACGCCATTTTTGAGGGGGTCTTCTGGTGTTCCGGGTGCGGCACCCACCTTTAGGGTGTGCGCACATCACGGGCCCCGGCGTTATGGCCTACCAGGCCGGGGCGCAGGTGCTACTCGGAGTTCTCGGTTCTGGGCCCTCATGGCCCGGAGCAACTGAAGCTGTGGAGGGGCCCCAGTGATCGACTGGGTCCCCACATTCTGAGAGGAAGATCCCAAGCAAGTTGTGCTGTTCGATGGGGAGTCAGTCTGAGGTGAGCCCGGAGGCAGGCGATCCAACAGGGCCTAGACAATCCATCGGGGGTCACTGGACACTGGAAAGTTGTACGTTGCAACTTGTCAGTCAGTGACCCAAAACTAAGAAGTCTACCTGAGGGAGATTCAGGCAAATTTGATTTATTGAGAAGGATCCGCTCTATCATCTACGTTCCAGAGCACGGGCCTGTGGCAGAGGTTCCACTCTTATTTGTATTTGAGCCAAGTCTGTGGCAGAGACTTGTTCCTTCTCAAGGTTCCCAGTGATACTCTGGCTGCCAGGTCGGTGTGAGAGGCCTGTCCGGGTACACTATGCCCACTCCGGCTGGAGTGGCGACGAGGGGTTAGAGTCCCATTGGAAGCAGGATTGTTTCCGCCATCCATAGGCCTGAATCTGCAAGTTCTCCTTTCACCAACCTATCTCAATCTACCTCAAGTTAATTGTTTGCCGTGTTGGGCAAGAATAAAAGCACAGAAAATGATACCCTGCTGTTTGGACATTCCGTCATTGCTCTCATCATCATCATCATCATCATCACCCCTAGACACATCACAGAGGTAACATAACACGCCAACCCAATCTAACCAGCGGCTCCTGCGGGGGTAGTGCTACACATGGTTGGATGATGGAAGTCTGCAGATCTTTAGTTTTCTTCCTCAGTGCAACTTGTCAATTTTGGCTTTGGTTCTAGCTTTAATAGCAGTCAGCAGTCAGGTTTGAGGAGCGCTATGACCTCTGTCATTAGCAGTTTGTAAACGATAGATAGTGGAGCAGAGGTTTGAGTGGACTCCGGTTGTTCTTCCCCTTTAGTATCTTGTGATGCAGCATACTCATTGTCCGCCATCTTAGCTGAGGGCGGTTCTTCGTCTTCAGGGAGATTCATTTTGTAAAGACTTTTGGAAATACATTTCTCTATATTGGAGCATAAGAGATATAAGGTTGTTGAGTCTGCCTCATGCTAATCCTGTCAGGGTCCAACTGGGCCATTTGAATTGGAGCAAGTTAGTGTCAGGCTGGAACTTCATTGTTCAGCATCTGGTCACATTGGGTGCTGGAACTGGAAGTCATATTGCTCTGTTTTGTTCAGTACAGTTTTTTTTTAGTGTACCAAGAGATTTAGGAGAGTGCATGGGGTGGTATTTTGATACAATATCATGCGGTGTGGTATGGGGTTTGTTTTAGACATGGAAAAAAAAAAAATATTTGCACAAATAAATGTATTTATTACGGGTACTTATATTGTATAGCACTGTCAATTTACGCACCCTTTACATATAATATTATACATTCACATCAGTCCTTGGGCTCAAGAAGCTTGCCATCCAAGGTCCCTAACTCACATTCATACATACACAGACATAGACAGGAACCAATTAAGCTACCTGCATGTCTTTGGCGTGTTGGGGGAAACTGAGGAAACCCACGCAGGTACAGGGGGACATGCAAACTCATGGCAGGTACTGTCATGGTTAGGGTTCTAACTGACGTCCTTAGTGCTGCTAGGAAGGAGTGCTAAGTTAACCACTTAGCTATTGGACTGCCCCAGGGGTGAATTCCCGGGGAAAAAAGTGTGGGAACTCCCATCCAAGATCCACTCCCCCACCAAAAAAAATAAAAATGATACGCTCATATGCATAATTACTAAACCGAATGTTTTTTTTTTTTTTCGATCCACTGTACCTTAGTAATCCTTTGTTACTGCCCGCTTCCTGTATTTGGATTCATTGGGTAGCAAGTTCTTTCTAAATCTCGCGGCAGACCTCCGCAATGTCTCCTGGGAACAATGACAAAAGTTCCCAGGAGACATTGCGGCATCGAGGAAGTGACGGAATACCCGCACACTACCTGATGAATCCATATACAGGAAGCGGCCAGTAACATAAAGGATTACTAAGGTTCGCCTGCCCCTAACAGTGACTCGAGCTGGGCATCGCCGCTTAGTGAAGGATTGGCTCGGGCGGCTCAGCTGTTCTCGGCTGCTCTAGTCTTGCAAAGGGAACTGAGTTCCTGCTGTGAAAAAAGTGCAGGAACTCCGTTCCCACGCGTTCCCGCAGGACTTGAGCCCTGGACTGCCCACAAGTATTTAGCAGTAGTTGTTGCAGCATTCACCAACTACTCCTCAATACGTGCATTTATAATTTTGCAAATTTTGTTTCATCTGCGATAAAAGGGGTTTCTAGATGTTTTGAATTTATGATTATATGTACCCAGTGACTCCAGATGTTTGGGGCTTTGCAGCTGCATTTGATTTTTTTTAAAGTTATTTACAGTTTGACAAACAGCAAGCAGGCATGCGTGAAAGACACAAATATTCTGTTGTATTAAAACCTGTTGAGATATGGATTGAGCAGAATAGAATTCCTTTTGCAGACGAACCACATGTCCACTTTTCTGTCATGCTCACTGTCACCTGCCTCACACAAAGCTGGGAACTGACATCATTTTGATTTGGCCATATTCCAGAGCATTTGGCTCACAGATGTACTGTCGCCCCATGAAATGACAGCAAATGAATTTAGATTATTTTGGATATATAGTATATTATGATTCAGCCCCCTGGTGCTCTAGGAACCAAAATGACTCCTTATTTCAAATGTTAAGTCCTATAGATGTTAAGTCCTATAGTTCTATGGCAAGCATAATTATGTGTCATATTACGGTATATAGTGCTTGTTTTTATGTGACGTGATTTTCACTTTCTAAATGTTGGAAACATTGACAGATAAACATTACAGTACCGACCTCAAGGGTTTCTTGTTCTTTCATATACTGTATCTCCCTTGTGATTATATTTTCTTGCTAGCCTACAAACATTTTAGAAAAGCCACAGTTTCCATTAACTACACTGGTGATGGCCAACAAGCCTAAAACAGCTGTATGCTGTTTGGCAGAAAGCTGGAATGAATGAATTAATACTAAATTAGGTGTTATCTTTACTGCAATCCAGTGGTTCTGGGTAGAGTAGGCCTAGGGACATAACGGTATACAGGTTCTTCTCAAAAAATTAGCATATTGTGATAAAGTTCATTATTTTCTGTAATGTACTGATAAACATTAGACTTTCATATATTTTAGATTCATTACACACAACTGAAGTAGTTCAAGCCTTTTATTGTTTTAATATTGATGATTTTGGCATACAGCTCATGAAAACCCAAAATTCCTATCTCAAAAATTAGCATATCATGAAAAGGTTCTCTAAACGAGCTCTTAACCTAATCATCTGAATCAACTAATTAACTCTAAACACCTGCAAATTTTGGCCCGGATTCACAAAGCACTTACGCCGACGTATCTCGACATACGCCGCGTAAGTGTATCTATGCGCCGTCGTATCTGTGCGCCATGCCCACAATCTGAGATACGCCTAAAAATAGGCTTCCTTCGTCCGACGTAACTTGCCTACGCCGTGTACGTGAATAGGGCTGGGCGTAGGTTACGTTCACGTCGTAGGCAGTGATCCGTCGTGTCTTAGGGAGTAGTTCCGACGTGATTCTGAGCATGCGCACTGGAATGCGTCCACGGGACGGCGCATGTGCCGTTCGTTTTAAGGACTTCTATGACGCT
Source organism: Rana temporaria (assembly GCF_905171775.1). Classification (NCBI taxonomy): domain Eukaryota; kingdom Metazoa; phylum Chordata; class Amphibia; order Anura; family Ranidae; genus Rana; species Rana temporaria. Next base: position 92,143,132 of record NC_053498.1, on the reverse strand, counting down.
TGGGCCATCATTTGCATGGGGTCACGCCTCATTAGCATCCGTATCTTTAAGAGCGAGTGAGAGCGCTGCATCGGCGTAGCGTATATTCGATAAGCTACGCCGGCATAAATATGCGCCAATGTATGTGAATCCGGGCCTTTGTGTCTAGCTGCTATGAATTGTATGTCTCAGAGCATGTGGAGAGCAAAATTGCATGGAGAGGGAGGGGTCGCAAGAAAATGTTTTCCCAGGGTACAATCAATATTAAAGACGGCCCTGACTCTCGTGCACAGCGCTGGATCGAGATCAGGCTCAGATAAGAATAAACCAGAGCTGGGGAGCCTCCTGCAATACAGAAGTTTTTTTACCTTAATGCATAGAATGCATTAAGATAAAAAGGACCCCACTCTGTGCAAAACGAACTGCACAGTGGAGGCAAGTATGAAATGTTTGTTATTTAAGATGTTATCCTTCTGTGCTCTTGTTGCAAAATCTGAAGAAAACCCATTATTAATATGCTTTATTTCTGTTCCACAGGTTATATTAGACCAATTCAACCCAAGCTTAAAGAACTTTGTGACGATGGGCAAACATTATGAAAAAGCACTTTCAGGTAATTTGGTTCTGTAGTAATTTAATGATATGTTTATATTGTTGTGCTACTATTGCACATTGATTTTGAAATTTGATCATTGAGTGAAGTTTCAAGAAAAAAAAAAATTTAAATAAAGAACTGTGAAGCAAAACAAGGGTCAGTGCCCATCAATGCAGCCTAATCAATGCCCATCTGCAGCCTCACCATTGACATGAATGCAGCCTCACCATTGCCATCAATGCAGCCTCGCCATTGCCATCAATGCAGCCTCGCCATTGCCATCAATGCAGCCTCGCCATTGCCATCAATACAGCCTCGCCATTGCCATCAATACAGCCTCGCCATTGCCATCAATACAGCCTCGCCATTGCCATCAATACAGCCTCGCCATTGCCATCAATACAGCCTCGCCATTGCCATCAATACAGCCTCGCCATTGCCACAAATGCAGCCTCACCATTGCCACAAATGCAGCCTCGCCATTGCCACAAATGCAGCCTCGCCATTGCCACAAATGCAGCCTTACCATTGCCACGAATGCAGCCTTACCATTGCCATAAATGCAGCCTTAAAGAGTAAGTAAACCCTCAAACATTTTTTTTCTTAACCTCCCTGGCGGTATGATTCTTTCAGAAAAAACATGCTGAAAGCGGTACCATTATTTGCAAGGAAATTTGGCGTTTTATATTGTAGGTCTGTAATTTTTAGAAATAACTCACTTAAATCTGACCAAACAAGATTCTAATAGGCATCCCGGGTATGACATTTTTTTAAAAACAAAATTATAAATTATAATATAATAAATAATTATAAATAATTATAACAAATAATAATATAATTATAATAAAAATTATTCAATAATGTAATCAAATTAAAATCACTGTAATTTGCTCAGTTGCAGAATTGTCGCTGTCATTATTTTTTTTTTTTTATGACGAATTTCCCCACAAATCGCTATCGCTCAATTCTGCAAGTGATTATAATTTATTATCGCTGTTTTTTAGCTGATCTAAAACTATTTTTGACATAAAGGGACACTTTTGGTTGCTATGGACAATCTACAGTTTGCAGGGAGAAAGAAACGTTTTTATTATATAAAATGACATGCATGACACAGGACAGACCACTAGGGACAGGGGGGGTGTGTTTTTTTTACATACAGTACTGTAATCTATAAGATTACAGTATACTGTATGTAAGGTGTTTGTTTACGTTTTTGAATTTGGCGCCGTTCTCCGTCCCCGTGCGTCGTAACGTCACAGGGAACGGAGATCGGCGTCACACGGAGGCACTATGTGAATCGAGCGAGGTCCCGCTCGCTCACACAGCGCGGTGGCATCGCTGGATCCAGGGACAAGGTAAGTAAAAAGTGCCTGTGGATCTAGCGAGGCAAGCCCGAGACTGACTCGGGGTTACCGATCGTAGCAGGAAAATCTAACCCCGAGTCAGTCTCGGGAACACCGCCAGGGGGGTTAAAAACCCTGCAAGAGAAAGTCATAATGAGCTACTATGCATAGCTCATTATGATTGACTTACCTGAGATCGAAGCCCCCGAAGTTCTCCCCGGTCCCCTCCGCCGCCGCCATGTCTCCTCCGATCTTCTTCCTTGTATCACCGTTCCGGCGCTGTGACTAGCGGCAGATCCCCACACACGCGCGGGATTCCGGCATTAACCCTCCATTATTCCAATCACAAAAACGACCCTCTGCGCTGTAGACATCGGTGCAGTCCTTACTGCAAATATCTCCTTAACCGTGTAGGTTAAGGAGATATTTCTTGCACCTACAGGTAAGCCTTAATCTAGGCTTACCTGTAGGTGCACGTTGTAAGGAGGGGTTTACAACCACTTTAACATTGCCATGAATGAAGCCTCACCATTGCCATGAATGCAGCCTCACTATTGCCATTAATGCAGCCTCACTATTGCCATTAATGCAGCCTCACCACTGCCATGAATGCAGCCTCACCATTCCCTGAATGTAGCCTTACTATTGCCATGAATACAGCCTTACCATTGCCATGATAGCAGCCTCACATGTGCCATGAATACAGCCTCACATGTGCCATGAATGCAGCCTCACATGTGCCATGAATGCAGCCTCACATGTGCCATGAATGCAGCCTCACATGTGCCATGAATGCAGCCTCACATGTGCCATGAATGCAGCCTCACATGTGCCATGAATGCAGCCTCACATGTGCCATGAATGCAGCCTCACATGTGCCATGAATGCAGCCTCACATGTGCCATGAATGCAGCCTTACCATTGCCATCAGTGCAGCCTGATCGATGCCCATCTGCAGCCTCGGAGAGGGAGGGGGCAGAACGAGTGCCAACAGATTACATACAAGAGAATCTCCTGTTTACATGGCGGCAACTGTGTGTGCTGTAATGGGCTATAGTAATATTAGCTACATTTAGTAAGCGCGCTGTGTTTTGGCAGAAGTACAGGTGACTTCTCGTCTGCTGGCTAATTTCGTTTTTTGGCTCTGCTGTACCCAACCTAATGGTTGATTCCTGCTGCCTGCCTCTGGAGGAAGATTCCAGAAATAAAGTAGGAGGGTTAGCTACTGGATTATGAATATTTATCTAGCCTAATCCAATCCCTGGGAGGTAGAACCAGAAGATGTGGCCGGGGTTAAGATAAATGTTTGGGACGGTCTGCTCTTTCTCTCCTTGAACTTCTCCACTGGGAGACAGCCAGTGTTACTGAAGAGCTGTTGCTGTGAGGCCTTACCATGTGCTTGGCTGAGGGCCTGAAGGAGCCTGGATTAATTGGTTAACGCCTGCCACATGTACATATACGTCCACAGAATGGCACGTACAGGCATATGGGCGTACATGTATGTCCCCGCCTTTCTGCGGGTCGGGGGTCCGATCGGGACCCCCCCCCCGCTACATACGGCGGTCGGAAACCCGCGGGGAGCGATCCGGGACGAGGGCACGGCTATTCGTTTCTAGCCGCCCCCTCGCGATCGCTCCCCGGAGCTGAAGAACGGGGAGAGCCGTATGTAAACACGGCTTCCCCGTGCTTCACTGTGGCGGCTGCATCGATTAAGTCATCCCTTTTATAGGGAGACTCGATCGATGACATCAGACCTACAGCCACACCCCCCTACAGTTGTAAACACACACTAGGTGAACCCTAACTCCTTCAGCGCCCCCTGTAGTTAACTCCCAAACTGCAACTGTCATTTTCACAATAAACAATTTAAATAATTTTTTTGCTGTGAAAATGACAATGGTCCCAAAAATGTGTCAAAATTGTCCGAAGTGTCCGCCATAATGTCGCAGTCACGAAAAAAATCGCTGATCGCCGCCATTAGTAGTAAAAAAAAAAAGAAATAATAAAACTATCCCCTATTTTGTAAACGCTATAAATTTTGCACAAACCAATCGATAAACGCTTATTGCGATTTTTTTTTACCAAAAATAGGTAGAAGAATACGTATCGGCCTAAACTGAGGAAAAAATAATTTTTATATATGTTTGAGGATATTTATTATAGCAAAAAGTAAAAAATATTGCATTTTTTTCAAAATTGTCGCTGTATTTTTGTTTATAGCGCAAAAAATAAAAACCGCAGAGGTGAACAAAAACCACCAAAATAAAGCTCTATTTGTGGGGGGGAAAAAACGGACGCCAATTTTGTTTGGAAGTCACGTCGCACGACCGCGCAATTGTCTCTTAAAGCGACGCAGTGGCGAATCGCAAAACCTGGCCTGGGCATTTAGCTGCCTAAAGGTTCCGGGGCTTAAGTGGTTAAGGAGAACTTGCTAGAGGAAGCTGCCTGTGGAAGCTTGGCTGGAGAGGTGACGGCCCTCTTGCCTGAAGCTCCAGGTTAGAAGTACTTTTTTTTATGGTAGATCCCAGAAGTTGCTGTTGTGTACTTGGACTGCTCTTGTAGAGTATCAGATTGCTGGCTATCCCCTTTTATTCTCTTACTAGTGAAGCCAGGATCTTTAACCACTTAAGACCCGGACGGGTCACTAAAGGAATTTTTTTTTTTAGCTAAATAGCTTCCTTTACCTTACTGCAGTCCTGGTTTCATGTCCTCATTGTTTGTTTTTGCTCTGATGTTGCTGTAATTCTTTTCTGTTCTGGACACTTCCTGGTTGTCTGTTTCCTGATGACCACAGTACTGGGAGATTCTAGTTTCATTTTCCAAACCATCACTGCTCTATGGCTCTGTACATGCACAGAGGCAGGATAACATGCAAAAACGAAACTAGATGCAAAAACGAAACTCGAGGTACATTTATATGATTGATTTTTATCTATTTGTAATCAATTTTAAAAGGAATCAGTCAACTATTATGTCTCTATACCCTGTAAACAGTAATTTCAGCAAAAACACTTTTTTCCTTTACAACTCCTTTAAGGACCTTGCCCCTTTTTGCGATTCGGCACTACGTCGCTTTAACTGACAATTGCGCGGTCATGCGGCGTGGCACCCAAACAAAATTGGCATCCTTTTTTTCCCACAAATAGAGCTTTCTTTTGGTGGTATTTGATCACCTCTGCGGTTTTAATTTTTTGCGCTATAAACAAAAATAGAGCGACAATTTTGAAAAAAATGCAATATTTTTTACTTTTTGCTATAATAAATATCCCCAAAAAAGATATAAAAATAATGTTTTTTCCTCAGTTTAGGCCGATACGTATTCTTTTACCTATTTTTGGTAAAAAAATGTCAATAAGCGTTTATCGATTGGTTTTGCGCAAAATTAGGGGATAGTTTTCTGGCATTTTTATTAATATTTTTTTTTTTACTACTAATGACGGCGATCAGTGATTCTTTTCGTGACTGCGACATTATGGCGGACACTTCAGACAATTTTTACACATTTTTGGGACCATTGTCATTTTCACAGCGAAAAGTGCTATGAAAATGCACCGATTTCTGTGAAAATGACAATTGCAGTTTAGGAGTTAACCACTAGGGGGCGCTGAAGGGGTTAAGTGTGACCTCATATGTGTTTCTAACTGTAAGGGGGCAGGGCTGGACGTGTGACGTCTTTCCCTATATCAGGGATCAGACGATCACTGACATTACCACAGTGAAGAACGGGGAAGGTGTGTTTACACTCACCTCTCCCCATTCTTCAGCTCCAGTGACCGATCGCGGGACACCGGTGGCGATCGGGTCCGCGGGTCCCGTGGGCGCGCTCCCGACCCCACGGCTGGGCCTTAAAGAGACACGTACAGGTACGTGCTTGTGCCCAGCCGTGCCGTGAAGGGGTCCTTAAGTGGTTAAGGAAGATGTTCTCTTATAACTGTAAGTGCCAAGATTATCCTGCACCCTCATCCCTACTTGCCTGTGTTCAAGTACAGCAATAAATCTTCAAAAAGACACACCTAGACTGGGCCTTCATTTTGTAAGTGAACTTTGGAACTAGTACCTGGCCTGGTAGCCACTCAACAGGTAAGGGAGACCTGGGTTATTTCCAGTGGCCCCTTTGGAGGTTAAAGTTACATAAAGAGAGTCAGGCTGAGTGCTTCTCCATCATTCAAGAGAAGCCTTGTATTTTTATCAGGGAATAAAAGGTTTCCTCTGATTATCAAAGGTGGAGAGGTGGGCCGATCACATCACAGTTTCCATCACAGCCAATCAGAGGAAGCCTTGTATATATTCATAAAAACACAACTTTTCTCCTAAAATGTGGAGAAGCACTAATCCTGCCAACTAACTATTTAAAGTGAAATTAAACCAGGAATTCTACTTTAAGACATCAAGGGTAAAGCCATGTACACAAGATCGGAAATCAGGAATTCCGACCGTCTGTATGCCCCATCGGAGAGAATCCATCGGAAATTGCAATTAATTCCATCGGAGTTTGAATATAGGACATGTTGGGCTAGATTCAGAAAGAATTTACGCCGGCGTATCTATTGATACGCCGCGTAAATTCAAATCTGCGCCGGCGTATCTTCTTTCTGTATTCAGAAAGCAAGATACGCCGAAATTAGGCTAAGTTCCGACTGGTGTAAGTCTCTTACGCCGTCGTATCTTAGGGTGCATATTTACGCTGGCCGCTAGGTGGTGCTGCCGTCGATTTCAGAGTAGAATATGCAAATGAGCTGGATACGCCGATTCAGAAACGTACGTGCGCCCGGTGAATTTTTTTTACATCGTTTGCGTAAGGCTTTTTCCGGCGTAAGGTTACTCCTGCTATATGAGGCCGTACGCCTGTCGGATCTTAGCCAAATGCCGTTGTATCTTGTTTGTGAATCACAAATTAAGATAAAACGCGGCAAATTTTAAAATACGCCGGAGTATCAGCAGATACTCCGGCGTACTTCTTCTGTGAATCTGGCCCAGAGTATTCTGCATTGGAGCTAAACTTGGACTGAATAGTATATTCTTCCTACAAGATTTTCTCTTTTCTCTGTGAGTTATGGGAGAAAGTATATTCTCAGAAGTGAAATTAGAATTACATTTCTGAGGAGTAGTGGAACCCCGCATGTGTGTGTTGGATGATTTAGACGCGGTAGGCGGGGCTGTGTTGGAATGACCAGAAGGCTCAGGTCTGGTACTCCCGAATGGTACTTGCAATCTGGGCACTGGATGACAAGCCACGAGAGGTATAGGTAATATGGTATTGTGTGTGGTGCCGGATGGGGGATGGGCACTATGTGATTTCTTCCTATTGAACACCCTGTTGTAAATGTAGCCATCTAGCTCTCTCTGGATTTTACCGAATTTCGTTTGGGTCAGTTATTCTTCATTCCTTTTGGTGTGTTTTTCAAGGGTTAAAAAACCATTGTAAAGGTAAATGAGGTGTAATTTGAGTTCTGTAACAGGGATTTTATTTTGATGTTGAAAATCATGATACTTCTGCTCTTGCTGTTTTATGATCACTTGCATCCATTTACGGGTGCAAAATTCTGATATTTGGAACCATTCCTTTTCTAAATCTAATGAAATTAAAGAACATGTTTTTAATATCCTCAACCCCCTGGGGGAAATGGTGTGAGATACGTAATATGACAAAAATAAATTGTCCCACCATTGGCTCTATTTTTCTAAACTTAATGCAGCACTCTTTATAGGCAGATTTGGGCAGAAAGCAGTCTTGTTTGAAAGAAAAACAGGGGAAAACAAGTATATAATTCTTCAAGGGTCTCGTATTTGGCTAGTTAATGAGTTAATGTCATTTATGAGTTCCATGGTGGAAATGGCTTTAAAAAGGTAATCAGTGCACCAGAACAGGTAAAACATACATATAGGCAAATGCTGAAATGTCAGTGTAAAACAATTTCAGATATTATAAGCAGCCAGGGCCGCCATTTTTTTTTTTAGGTGTCCGGAGGTCTCCAGGGTCCCGGATGGCAACCCCCCTTTTTTTTTATTTATTTTTTATTTATTATTAAAGGGTTCAGAGGTCCCCAGGGCCCCATGTGGCAACCCCCTCTTTTTTTTTATAAATGTTTATTTTTTTATTTTTGTTTATATTTTTTTATTTTATTTTTTTTATTAAAAGGCCCAGAGGTCCCCAGGGCCCCAGATGGCAACCCCCCCTTTTTTTTCGTGTATTTTTTTATAAATGTTTTTTTATATATATATATTTATTTTTTATTAAAGGGACCAGAGGTTTATTTTTTATTTTTATTAAAGGACCCAGAGGTCCCCAGGGGCCCGGATGGCTACCCCTCTTTTTTTTATAATTTATTTTATATATATTTTGTTCTTTATTTCTTCCTTTTTTGTAAAGGCCCCCCCCCTGCTCCTCAATTTGCGGCAGCCCCCCCGCTTCTCAATTTCAGACGGTAGCACCCCCCCCCCCCGGGTTCTCTGCTCCAGGGGGCCCATGCCTGAAGCTTTGTAAGGGGCCCCAAAATTCCTGATGGCGGCCCTGTAAGCAGCAATATAAATGTTATTAAGGGCAACAGAATTGAGGCCACCTAGTGACCCCGAATGCAGCACAATCTGGCTTCTTCAATGGAGGAGGATATGGTTTACAATAAGCAAATTGTCCATATGCAAAACTAGTCCATGTTAGGAAAGTCCGTATATGATGGCAGCTCGGTCTAGAGCAGGGATATCCAAACTACGGCCCTCCACCTGCTGCAGAACTACACATCCCATGAGGCATTGTAAAACTCTGACATCCACAGACATGACTAGGCAAGATGGGAATTGTAGTTCCGGAACAACTGGAGGGCCGTAGTTTGGGGACCCCTTGCCTAGAGGCAAGAAACAACTCCGTAGATAAACGGCGTATAAAATCAAGCATGTAACGCTGTAACAATGGGTCTTATCGGCATGGATTCCGGTCATACATCTTTTGTGGCAGCTCGGTCTAGAGGCAAGAAGCAACTGTATAGATACACTGGGTTCACACTAATGCAATGCCAGACATCGCATGTGATTTGCCCTGCATTGCTGTGCTCATCACATGTGATGTCTGTGCAATGCAACTTCAGCTATACAGTTTGTATGGCTGAAATGGCATCACATTCGCACCAAAATAATCCTTTTTTTGGTCCGCAATTGTTCAGACCCATGCAATCCGATTCCACAGTTTGCACTGCGTTCTGCGAACCAATTTGGGGGTGCCATTAACTTTATTTTGACACCCGCAGCAGTTGGCAGAGAGCAGTGTGAACTGCCTGAGAGTCAGATGCGATGCAGGAACCCACATAAGAATTGCAGCGGTTCCCGCATTGCACCAGTGTGAACCAAGCCACAGGGAGAAAGGGAGACACAAGAGCCTGCTAAGTGTAACAAGGAAGTAATCTCCCTCTCTCCCTGTGATAAAAGAATGTTACTCACGCGAGTATAAAAACAAGCATGTAGCGCTGTAACAACGGGCCCTTGTCGGCATGGATTCCGGTCTACACCTGGGTGGATAGGAAGGGCTTGGGTCCCGACTTTCAGGGGCGCTGGAGGCTCTTGGTGCTTCCTGGTCTGTGGAACGCAAACGCGGCAGACGGGACATCACATCCGTGACATCACAACTCTCTCCCTGTATCTACGGAGTTGTTTCTTGCCTCTAGACCGAGCTGTCATGAAAGTGAGTCTCATCATATATGGACTATATCTCACTTCCTGTTCCTCCTCAGTAAGCTTGCCCCCATCATCCCAGCCATTCTGGCTGGGGGTTAGTCAGCATGCTCGCCCCCTCCCTTGGGACTACATCCCTGCGGGAAGTGAGCATCTCCCTGCAGGGATGTAGTCCCAAGGGAGGGGGCAACCACGCTGACTAACCCCCAGCCAGAACGGCTCGGATGATGGGGCAAGCTTACTGAGGAGGAACAGGAAGTGAGAAATTCAGACAAAGAAAAAAACATTTAGAAGGGAAATCAAAGGAAAAGGTAAGTGAAACAACAATGCACTAGCTTAAAGGAACCCATTTAGAAAATAAAAAACAAACCTTTACAACCCCTTTAATCATTCTGCTTCTGAGTGGCTGAGATGTACATTTCTCGAATCTTGATTTGTTAATTAGAGGCAATTTACTCAGCACTTTACACACTCTACATTAATTCTTAAAGCGGAGTTCCGGACACAATTTCACTTTTTAAATATAAATACCCCTGTAATACACAAGCTTAATGTATTCTAGTAAAGTTAGTCTGTAAACTAAGGTCCGTTTTGTTAGGTTGTTACAGCATTTAGACACTTTATAAAATAGAAATTGACTGGGGCCATCTTAAGTGTGGGCATCATGAAGCCAGACTGTATGACTTCCTGGATTTCAGCCTTGCAAATCTCGCACATGCTCAGTGCTGCACAAGCAGTGTCAGATCAGGTTTCAGCACCTGTGCAGTCCAAGTCACATGATTCTTTGAGACTGGGGAGTGCACAGACTGCTGGAAAGTTACACCCACTACATTCCCAGGAGTCTGTGCGGTGTAGGTTAGGAAGCATTAAGCACCTAGGTGCAGGAAGTGGGAAGATTAACTATTCTGCCTAGCAACAACACTTTGAAGGCATCTAAAAAAAAACTACTGATGTAATGTTATATTTATGGGTGGAATTCCACTTTAATTTAGGAACAGAGGCAAGAGTTGTGCAATACAAGAGTAAATTGGTGCTTACACAAGGCGAGTCTGCATTTACAGGCACAATGCTATAACATAACGAGAAAGGCACATGTTTGATGGTTTCCTCTGTTAGTGTGCCATAATCACCAGACTTTGTTAGATATTTTACCTCGACACTTAACTGTCAGTTGTTTCTGCAACTTTTTGCACTTTTAATTTGGCTCAAATTACTCAGTCTGTTTGTTTACAGCTGTGTCATTATCTCAAGCTTCCGTTGTTCCCCCTGGGGTTTAAAAAACGCCCTACCAGAAGAGCTTTCTTTTGTGCAGGCATAGTCATGCCAATAGCTACAATACAGAAATGAATGTCTTTTTCCACTTGCCCCTGATTTGAGAAAGTCTACCGAGATCTCCAGAGACATTGACTGGCTGAGCTCTATATTAGTTCATATACCTCTACGAACTGCAAAAAACTGTTTGGAGGATTTACAGGTTGGTGGAGGGCTGCACCCTTGATGTGCATTGTAGAAAGAAGCGTGATCGAAGATACCCCTTGGTTTTAGCGATACAGGGCCAGATCCACATAGAAATAGATCGGCGCAGCGTATCAGAGATACGCTACACCGCCGTACCTTACCTGGCGTAATTTCGAATCCTTAAAGATTTCGCGCCGTAAGTTACGGCGGTGTAGTGTATCTCTGGCGGCGGAATTCAAATCGGCGATTAGGGGGAGTGTTTCATTTACATGAAGCGCGTCCCCGCGCCGAATGAACTGCGCATGCTCCGTTTCAAAACTTTCCGCCGTGCATTGCGCTAAATGACGACGCAACAACGTCATTTTTTTTAACTTAGACGTGAATTACGTACAATCCCGATTCACGAACGACTTACGCAAAAAAAAAAAAAAATTAAAAAATAAACGCGGGAACGACGGCCATACTTAACATGGCAGGTCTAACTATACGCAAGAAATACCAGCTTTAACTATACGCTGGAAAAAGCCGACTAGAGACGCCGTAAGAAAATGCGACGGCCGCTCGTACGTTCGTGGATCGACGGAAATAGCTAATTTGCATACCCGATGCGGAAAACGACGTGAACGCCACCCTGCGGACGCCGAAGTATTGCATCTTAGATCGGAAAGGCGTACAAGGACGTATACCTGTCGGATCTAACCCAGATACCGTTGTATCTTGGTTTGAGGATTCAAACCAAAGATACAACGCGTGTAATTTAAAGGTATCAGTAGATACGCCGGCGTACTCTGTCTGTGGATCTGCCCCAAAGGGGCATACCTCTACATTAAAGGGTAAAGCTTCGTACACACGCTCGTTTTTCACGTCAAAACTTCTGGCAGAGCTTTTTGCAGAGAAAACCGTTCGTGTGTATGGTTTCTCGTCGTAAATCTTGACGAGAAAAAAGAGGACCTGCTCTCTATTTTCTCGTCGCGATTCTCGTCGGGCTGGTCTACGACGAGAAAAACGTTTTTGTGTGTATGGTTTTGCGAGTCTTAAAAATCTGCGCATGGTCAGAATCAAGTATGAGACGGGAGCGCACCTTCAGTAAAACTAGCTTTCGTAATGGAGATAGCACATTCGTCACGCTGTAACAGACTGAAAAGCACGAAGACTGAAAAGCGCGAATCGTCTCTCACCAAACTTTTACTAACATGCGGGAACATGAGATTATCAAAAGCAGCCCCAAGGGTGGCGCCAGTGGAATCGAACTTCCCCTTTATAGTGCCGTTGTACGTGTTGTACGTCACCGCATTTGAGAATGACGAGATTTTGGCTTGACAGTGTGTATGTAAGGAAAGCTAGACAAGAATCCCGTCAAGCTTGACAAGGATCAGGAAGATTCTGCACTCACTAAAGAATCTGCCTTCAGATCTGCCATCATCAAGAGATAGCTGAGCAGTAGGGTTGTCAATGTAAGAAGGCCTTAACAGTAAGGCCCCGTACACATGACCGGTTTTCTCGGCAGAATTCAGCCAGAAACTCGATGGGAGACGTATTCTGCCGAGAAAACCGGTCGTGTGTACACTTTTCGCCGAGGAAACTGACGAGGATCTCGTCGGGCCAAAAAGAGAACATGTTCTCTATTTCCTCGTTAGTCAATGGGAAAAGTTGGCTCGCCGAGATCCTCGGCGGCTTCACAAGGAACTCGATGAGCAAAACGATGTGTTTTGCCCGTCGAGTTTCTCGGACGTGTGTACGGGGCCTTAAAGGTTAGGAGAGAGAGAATATACTGTAGCTGTTCTCTTTTTTTTCTTACCAGTGCATTTCACGCAATGGACCATGGACTAGAACTATTTTCTGGTGTTTCATTACAGGGACATTGGAGAATTGTATGTTGTAGGAAACAGCTAACAAATAGTTTTCACGTGGCAGTTATATGTGAATTCCATTGCTAGCAATTCAGATATTGGAAACTTAGAGAATGACAGACTATTTGGCAAAAGACAATCTAGTATTGTCCAAAAATGTTTAGAAACTTTGGAAGTGTATTAAAAACCAAACAAATAAAATAAAAATAGAATTCCAGTGCGTTTTGGGTGTGTTATGATTTATCAAGCTAAAGTTAAAAGTCACATACTGAATAAATACATTTTTTTTTCTAACTAAAAATGGATCTAAATCAACCTTTTTAACACGGAGGAACCCTTGAAATAACTTTCTGGTCTTGGAGAACACCTACTAACATATACTATATCCACAGTACATTAGCGTCACGGTAAGAAGAATGCTCTTTATATTTGTGGTCACTGGGAAAAATCTATTTCTTCCCCTATACAGACAACATAAAAGACCATTGGGGGAAATTCAGAAAGAGATATGACGGCGTATCTCCTGATACAACAGTGTATCTCTGAGATCCGACGGTCGGATCTATGCGACTGATTCATAAGAATCAGTTACGCATAGATCTCCCTTAGATCCGACAGGTGTAAGTGACTTACACTGTCTGATCTTAGGCTGCAATGTCCCGCCGGCTGCTAGGTGACGCTTCGGTTTTTTACGCAAGGAATATGCAAATTCCGATTTCCGCCGATTCAGAAACGAACGCCCGCCAGTTGCTTTTTTTTTACGTCGTTTGCGTTCGGATTTTTCCGGCGTATACTTACCCCTACTATATGCGGCGTATCCAATGTTAAGTATGGCTGTCGTTCCCGCGCCGAGTTTTGAACTTTTACGTCGTTTGCGTAAGTCGGTCGCGAATACGGATGGACGTAATTTACGCTCAAGCCGAAACCAATGACGTCCTATCGACGGGCAGGCACAGTACGATCGGCGCGGGGACGCGCCTGATTTAAATAATACACTTCCCCTAGCCGCGGAATTTGAATTCCGCCGGGGGAGTTATGATCCGCCGGCGCAAGTTTCGAGGTAAGTGCTTTCTGAATACAGCACTTGCCTCAAAAATTTGCGCTGGCGGATCGTAAATAAGATAGATTACGCGGATCTAAATATCCGCTGATCTATCTGAATCTAGCCCCATTGTCATCACTTATCTGGGAGAACAAAGGGGATTACTCAAAGAATAACCAATGGTCGGACTTTGAAGGCAAGACAACAGAAATAGCAAAACAAAAAATATTTTATTACAAAAAATATAAACCAAACACAGTGTTCAAAGATAAAAAAACATACAAGATATTAAAGAGTATGAGTTGTATCCCTTGTGGGTCTACGCGTTTCACCGGAGAACCTCTAGCAACCTTGGGGTAAGCCCTGATTTATAAAGACCGATCTAAACTGTTAGGTCTCTATCAGACAGGCCGTGGATTGTTTTTCAGAGGCACTACTGCCACCTCCCGTTGCCTTTTTTTTTTTTTGCGTAAAGGTGATTTTACATTGCAGGACTGCCCTGTAACTGTGACCCAAGTGTTTGGTTTGCAGTTGCAGACTTGCGGTGTAGCCTCATTGATTGCAATAGGTGAGTTTGACAGGCGGTACCACCTTTTAAACTCTGCAGCCTCAGTTAAAAATGCAACAGCCATAGCATGTGTATAGCCTTTTCAGGCTGTAATATTAGAACTTGGGTTGGTGGCTTGAGGGTGGTAAAAGCGAGGCTCAGCTGCCTGTTTTTACCACACCTACAAGGCCTCCAGCTACTCGTGTAAAAGAGCCTTTACAATATCCAGATGTGGAACGCAAAGTAAAGTACAAGTACCTCCAATGACATAGTAATTGCATACTACTGCATACTATACTGCATAGCAATGGCATACTTCAGTTGTAATGAGTGGTTATTTGAATTACTGTTGCCTTTCTATCATCTCAAACCAGTCTGCCCATTCTCCTCTGACCTTTGACATCAACAAGGCCTTTTCGTCCACGCAACTGCCGCTCACTGGATATTTTCACTTTTCCAGACCATTCTCTGTAAACCCGAGAGATAGTTGTGAGTGAAAATACCAGTAGATCATCAGTTTTTAAAACACTCAGACCAGCCTGTCTGGCACCAACCACCATGCCACATTCAAAGTCACTTAAATCCCCTTTCTTCACCAATCTGTTGCTCAGTTTGAACTTCAGCAAATCATCTTCACTACGTCTAGATGCCTAAATGCATTGAGTTGCTGCCATGTAACTGGTTGATTAGCAATTTGTGTTACCAAAGAATTGAATAGGTGCACATAATAATGTGGCCGGTGAGTGTAGGTTCCATTGTTTGCCACTATGTTTAGAACAGAAGGTGTCTGGACTGTAGTGGGATTAACATCAGGGGTAACAAATAATATTGGGCCAGATTCATAAAAGAGATACGACGGCGTATCTCCTGATACGCCGTCGTATCTCTGAGATACGAAGGTCGTATCTATGTGCCTGATTCATAGAATCAGGTTGCGCATAGATCTCCCTAAGATCCGACAGGTGTACGTGACTTACACCGTCGGATCTTAGGCTGCAATTCTAGGCCGGCCACTAGGTGGCGATTCCATTGCGGTCGGCGTAGAATATGAAAATGACTAGTTACGGCGATTCACGAACGTACGCTTTGCCCGTCGCAGTAAATGTACGCCGTTTCTGTAGAGATACGCGGCATAAAGATAAAGCTGCCCTCTAGGTGGTCTAGCCAATGTTAAGTATGGCCGTCGTTCCCGCGTCAAAATTTTAAATTTAACGTCGTTTGCGTAAGTCGTCTGTGAATGGCGCTGGACGCCATTTACGTTAACGTCAAAACCAATGACGTCCTTGCAACGTCATTTAGCGCAATGCACGTCGGGAAATTTTAGGGATGGAGCATGTGCAGTACGTTCGGCGCGGCAACGCGCCTAATTTAAATGGTCCCCGCCACATTTGAATTAGGCGGGCTTTTGCCGGGCGGATTTACGCTACGCCGCTGCAACTTTACAGGCAAGTGCTTTGTGAATCAAGCACTTGCCCGTAAAACTTGCGGCGGTGTAACGTAAATGTAATACGTTACGCCGCCGCAGAGTAAGGCGATTCTACCTGAATCTGGCCATAGTTCTTACCCCAATTCAACAAGATTTATGCAAACCAAGCCCTTGATCCTGGGGGAGTATAATGCCGTTGTGTTTTAAGTCACATGGAACTGTGTCTGCTGGATTTTGTTCTCTTCTGATGGGTTTTGCCAATACATGTCTATGAAACCCATCTTGAAGCAGGTCAAATGCAGGTCAGAAGGATATCAGCTGTGGGCCAAATGCATCTGTCAGGCACCTACAGGCATGAGGAATAAGGTAAGTACTACAGCTTATACCTCTACCCCAAGACACAACGAGCAGTTACCCCTTGCAGTATTGTGGTAGGGGGCACACCAAGGGCAATTTATTTCATGTGCCCCAAGTTGGGCAGTAGAAGAGAAAAACATTAAATGCTGCAGGTAAAAAATGCAGGTGCCTAGAGGCTTTTCAAACCTTCCTATCACAAGCCATTCTGAAGTGTAGTGTCAGAGCTTGCTACTAAGCCATGCCCCCACACATTGCCTTAGTATGTGTACGTATGAATGTGAGTTAGGGGCCTTAGATTGTAAGCTCCTTGAAGGAAGGGACTGATGTGAATGTAATATATACACACACAGACACTGGCCACTGATTTTCACACACAACCATCCAGGGCTGCTATCAGGGGGTACAGGCATTACACCTGTAAGGGGCCCTATGGTTACCAGAGGTCAGGTGCCCCCCATTTTTTTCCGTCTGACCCCCCCTTCAGTAAGTCGCGGGAGGGGCCCGCCCCCATTTTTTTCCCGTCTGACTTTAGCACCTCGCGGCAGGAGAGAGAAGAGAAGACTTGACTTGACTTTGTTTTGTTCGTCAGCACAAACCCCCCCCCGCGCCCTGTCCCGCTTATCATCTCACGGCAGGAGAGAGAAGAAAAGAGAAGAGATGACACTTTCGTTACCACAACCCCCCCACTTATCTCACAGCAGGAGAGAGGAGGGCCCCCCCCCCCGGTTCTCTGCTCCAGGGGGGCCCTGTCTAAAGCTGTGTAAGGTGCCCCAAAATTTGTGATGGCTGCCCTGCAACCATCTCTCGGGTTTACGGAAAATGGTCACAAAAAGAGAAAATATCCAGTGAACGACAGTTGTGTGGACGAAGGTCCTTGTTGATATCAGAGGAGAATGGGCAGACTGATTCCAGATAATAGAAAGGCAACAGTATATATATATATATATATATATATATATATATATATATATATATATATATATATATATATATATATATATATATATATATATATATATATATGAGTGTGTGTCTAAAGTGCTGCGTAAATTGATGGCGCAATAAAAGTACCTGTAATAAATAATAAATACTAATTTCTATTGGCCTATCAGAATGATTGTCAGCTTCCCTGGCCAGTAGAAATTGGCAAGGAAGAGACCATGAAATACAAGCAACAGTTTCCTTTAAAGTGAAGCTACGCCCCCTCCAAGAAAATACTGTAGCTGCCGACTTTTAATATTAGGACACTTACCTGTCCAGGGTTCCCGCAATATCGGCACCCCAGCCGATTTTCGGTTTGGCTCTTGGGTGCTACCCATGCCATTCATGGTAAGGGAAACCAACAGTAAATCATTTTGGCTTCACAGCTGGTTCCCTACTTCACATGCATGAAGCGTGCTGTGCTTTCTAATTGGCCCGATGGCGGAGGAAGGTGAAGGGGGGCCCAACATCTGTGGTGCAATCTCCCAGAAGTGGGGAAGGGTACCTGTCAAAAACAGGTACCCGTTCCCCCCTCTCCCCTAATAGGTGCCAAATGTGGAGAGGAAGCAGATAAGCATAGCTTCCACTTTTGGGTGGAACCACGCTTTACCCCCTCCCCTTTTCCAGCAGCAGGCTCCCCATTCCTGTGCACTTTGTTTGCAACATTTGGCTGTTGGGGGAGAGAAGAGAAGCACCTAGTACTTCCGGGTATAGGGGGCATGTGACTCATTTAATGGTCATGGTCACAAATGTTAACTATTCTTATGTTATTCTAACATTAGTTCCGAAATGTAAATTCATAATATATAAATAACTACTGAGTCAGTGGCGTGAAACAAGCATGTAGCCAGTGAAGCCTGAACTTGTGTTTGGAATACTTTCTCCCTAGGTTTTAAATGCAGGAACATAATGACAGCCCTGGAGCAAGCATCTCCAAAAGCAAGTCTGCAATAGTAGCTCCCAAATTATCCTCACATATTTCTCATTAACTCAGTAGCAGTGTGAATTGCGCGTTAGAGCAAGTTGTGCAGTAATGCATGCACAGATGTGGGTCACTGTTGTCGATGTTAGCGGGCAGCAGGCTGAAGACACGAACCTGTAGTAAAAGTCCCAATCTGTATGTGGGAACCCCAGAGGTGACATTCCTTGATGTATATCACTTGACAAGGATCTCTGAAGGAGACAAGTAACAGGACAGCACAAGAATGTGTATGTTGTCACCGAGATTGTCAGCTTCCTGCGAACCTGTTTGGATCTGTCTTTATTGCTTGCACTAGGACTATACCTTGGGGGAGATTTTGTTGTATGAACAAGTGGAGTGAAACATTTAAAAACAAAGGGCCAGATCCACGTACCTCAGCGCATATATAAGGCCGGCGTAGCTTATCTCAGATACACTACGCCACCGTAACTTACAGCATATTTTCCATATCCACAAAGAATTTGCGCCGTAAGTTACGGCAGCGTAGTGTAAATGTGTCGGCGTACGGGCGCGAAATTCAAATGACTAAGATGTGGGCGTGTTTATGTTAATTCAACTTGACCCCAAGTAAATGACGTTTTTTTTTAACGGTGCATGCGCCGTCCATGGGGGTATCCCAGTGCGCATGCTCGAAATCACGTCGCAAACAGTCAATGCTTTCGACGTGAACGTAATTTACGCAAAGCCCTATTTGCGAACGTTTTACGCAAACGAAGGAAAATTTGACGCTGGCCCAACGTCCATACTTAACATTGCGTACGCCTCATAGAGCAGGGGTAACGTTACGCCGAAAAAAGCCTTACGTAAAAAAATGCGCTGGGCGGACGTACGTTTGTGGATCGACGTATCTAGATAATTTGCATACTCTACGCAGAAATCAACGGAAGCGCCACCTAGCAGCCAGCGTAAATATGCACCTAAGATCCGACGGCGTACTAAGACGTACGCTAGTCGGATCGAGCCCACATTCAGTCCTATCTTGTTTTGTGGATACAAAACAAAGATACGACGGGGCATCTTAGAACTTACGCGGCGTATCAATAGATACGCCGGCGTAAGTTCTTTGTGGATCTGGGCCATAATGCGTGAGTTGCCTATAGGAACAAGAAAGGGGGGATTTATCAAAACTGGAGCAGAAAGAATCTGGAGAAGTTGTTCATGACAACTAGTCAGCTTCTATCTCCAGCTTGTTCACTAAACAGGGAACAAAACCCATCGATTTAAAGGGATACTAAAGGCTGTTTTTAAGAAATAACAAACATGTTATACTTACCTACTCTGTCCAATGGTTTTCACAAAGCAGCCCCGATCCTCCCATTCTCGGGTACCCGGCTCTTGGCTCCTCCCCCTTCCAAGTGCCCCCTATAGCAAGCCGCTTGCTATGGGGGCACTTATTCGTGTTTTCTCCTAAGCCCTGTTCTATGTGTCCATAAGACATACAGAATGGAGCTCATCCCTGCCCCTGCTCCCTCTTCACTGGCTGTGATCGACAGCAGGAGCTAATGGCTCCCTCTGCTGTTTTTGATTTTGCCACGATTTTACTGTGCTTATGGTGTGTTTTTCATAGGTCATGTGACTCGAAAACGCATCAAATAGGTAACAGGTGCATTCTTGCTGCGTTTTCAATGCATTTCAACGGGGAGGTGTATTTTTGGTGCAGTTTTTTTAACTGACCTAAAATGCAGCAAGCAAGAGTTTTAACAAGACAAGTGAAGTGCAATGCAGTGTAAAGACTTACATAGGTCTGGATTCAGAAAGCACTTATGCCGACGTATCTTCTGATACGCCGCGTAAGTGCACAGATGCGCCGTCGTATCTATGCGCCGGATTCTTGAAATAAGATACGCCTGAATTTTGGCTCTATCCGACCAGCGTAAGTCTCCTACGCCGTCGGAGACTGGGCGCATATTTACGCTGGCCGCAAGGGGCGCTTCCATTGATTTACGCGTTGAATATGCAAATGACCGAGATACGCCGATTCACTAACGTACTTGTGCCCGTCGCTGTAATCTACGTCGTTTACGTAAGGCGTACATCCGGCGTAAAGTTATTCCACCTAAAGCAGGTGCAAGTCATGTTAGGGTATGGACCAGGGAACAGCCATCGTATTTTACGTCGTTTACGTAAGTCCTACGTGAATGGGGCTGGGCGTAGGTTACTTTAACGTCGTAGGCATTGAGCCGTCGTATCTTAGGGAGTATATGCGACGTAAAACAGACAATGGAATCAAGCGCCCACCAAATGAGATGTAAAGGATAACAGATACATTAAAAATCGTAAGATAGCAGGGGACTGGATGTGGGGGGCAGGAAGGGAAAAAAAAAAATCAGTTACAGCTATCTTAAAAAGGGGAATAATTGATAGGAAAAAGTTCAGTCCATAGGAAGTTCATAAAGCGGTGAAACATAAATATATATATGCGCGTGTATGCACTATATACTCTTGCTGAGAAGGCTGCCAGCTGCCAAGAAGAAGCAATTTCTGAAACAAAACAAAGGAACAAAAAAGCGGCGCCCTCTAAGCGTAGTATAAAATTTAATAGAAAGACACAAAATAGACATCAATTCTTATGAGGGATGTACTCACAAGACTGCAGGGGGTACAGGCAATTGAAAATAGGGTGTCATCCGTGGCTGGCTTCCGGGGTATATGAACTCCGCTGTGTAGATCTTGCTAGGTTAACATATGCTCAGGCACTCAGTCTAGTGGGCGATCCACGGGCTGGAGCAGGGTGCAGCGTCTCTGAGGATCCCTGGATGGTAATCCAGCGCTGGTATGGCAGGGAAGTGCAGGGACGCCGTAGACCGGCGTGGTGGAACGCAGCCGTGGAGAGCAAACAGCGAAGCGTCACTTCCGGGTTAGGTCACGGGGCGGTGCGCGTGTTCGAGGCATGTGTGCCTCTTCATCAGAGCCTGATGGAGAGGCACGCATGCCTCGAACGCGTGCACCGCCCCGTGACCTAACCCGGAAGTGACGCTTCGCTGTTTACCGAAGTTTGGCGCCATTCCACGAGCATGTGCAATTTTGAAGGGTGACATGTTAGGTATCTATTTACTTGGCGTAACATCATCTTTCACATTATGCAAAATAATTGGGCTAACTTTATTAACTTTTAGTTTTATTATTCATGAAACCGTTTTTTCCCCATAAAAAGGCGTTTGAAAAATGATGGCGCAAATACCGTGCAAGATAAAAAGTTGCAATGACTGCCATTTTATTCCCTAGGGTGTCTGCTAAAAAAACACACACACACACACACACACACACACACACACACACACACACACACACACACACACACACACACATATATATATATATATATTAGTATTTGGGGGTTCTGAGTAATTTTCTAATAAAAAAAATATGATTTTTGCATGTACGAGAGGAGTGCCAGAATAGGCCCGGTAAGGAAGTGGTTAAACAGTCATTGTAATCATTTGATGAAGATTTTTTTTTTTTTTTTTCACTTTGCCACATTAGCATCGAAATAAAAAGTTATCGATTCAGCAGATTCAAAAGGCATAGGTTCAAACGTTTTGAATCGAATAAAAAGGTAATCCCCCAAAAATTTGAAAAATACATAAAACGAATTCCGAATACGAATTTAACGAATCAGCCGAATTGAACAAAACAAAATAATTAGATTATGAATCTAAACTATTTTTTTCATCGTCTAATTGATACAAGGCAGGATGGATCAATGCTTTCATGTTGTTTATGCCAAATTCTGACCCTACCATCTGAATGTCGCAGCTGAAATTGACTCATCAGACCAGGCAACGTTTTTTCCAATCTTCTATTGTCCAATTTTGGTGAACCTGTGTGAATTATAGCCTCAGTTTCTGTTCTTAGATGACAGGAGTGGCACCTGGTGTGGTCTTCTGCTCCTGTAGCCCAGTGTTTCTCAACTCCAGTCCTCCGGGCGCACCAACAGGTCATGTTTTCAGGCTTTCCATTATTGCGCACAGGTGATTTTATCAGTTTCACTGCCTTAGTAATTACCACAGCAGTTTGATCTGAGGGAAATCCTGAAAACATGACCTGTTGGTGCGCCCCGAGGACTGGAGTTGAGAAACACTGCTGTAGCCTATCTGCTTCAAGGTGCAATGTGTTGTAACTTAAGATATGGTATTCTGCACACCTTGGTTGTAACGAGTGGTTACCGTATTTATCGGGGTATTGCGCACCCCTAATGTAGACCCGAAATTCCTGTAAACAAACATTTTATTACTTACAGTTTTGGTGTCTTGCCCGGCGTCCATCGGCGGCCTTGTCCGGTCCGGCGTCCGTCTACGGCCTCTGTGGTGTCCTCCCGGCTTCTCCAGCGCTGTCTCCGAGTCGAATCCTCGCTTCCCGCGCTCAGTTTGAACGCCTACACCGACATATACCGAGCGCAGTACACTCGGGCATGCTCGGCTTCTCACGCATAAACGTCACAGAGCGTGACCACGAGCGAAGCCGAGCCTGGCCAAATGTACCCGAGTGTACTGCGCTCGGTATATGTCGGCGAAGGCGTTCAAACTGAGTGCGGGAAGCGGGTATCGGCGTATATCGCGCACCCACGATTTCCCCCTTATTTTAAGGGGAAAAAAGTGCGCGGTATACGCCGAAAAATACGGTATTTGAGTTACTGTTGCTTTTCTATCATCTCAAACCAGTCTGCCCATTCTCCTCTGACATCAACAAGGCATTTTCTTCCACACAATTGCCACTCACTGGATAGTTTCTCTTTTTCAGACCATTATCTGTAAACCCTAGAGATGCTTGTGTGTGAAAATCCCAGTAGATCAGCAGTTTTTGAAACAACCATGCCACTATCAAAAGCACTTAAATCCCCTTTCTTCCCCATGCTGATGCTCGTTTAAACTTCAACATGTGGTCTTCACCCCGTCTAGATGCGTAAATGCATTAAGTTGCTGCCAGGTGATTGGCTGATTAGCAATTTGTGTTACCAAGCAATTGAACAGGTGTACCTAATAAAGTGGCCGGTGAGTGTATATGATACATGTATTCACAGGCAGTTGTGGATTACTGCCATGTGGCTTGGAGTTTATGAATAATCATTTGATGCCTATTTGTGCAATTAGTCATTGGTACTTTTTCATATTATTTGTTCATGTATTGCTCTTTGCTTTGGAATCACTTTTATTACAGTGTGCACAAATGTACAGTAAAACCTTGGATTGCGAGCATAATTCATTCCAGAAACATGCTTGTAATCCAAAGCACTTGTATATCAAAGCAAATATCCCCATAAGAAATAATGGAAACTCAAATGATTCGTTCCACGACCATTTATTCATAGGTCCTTCAGGTTAAAGTCCATATAAAAAGATTATAGCAATGTGATAGGTTGTGTAACCATAAAATATCCCTCCACAAATGGAAGCCTCCACAAGGGGATTAGAAGATCCCCAAAAAATCCAGCAGGAGCTACAGAGTTATAAAAGAGAAGAGAGTTAAGTGTAAGTGTAGCAATATCTTGCCAAATGTTGTACCTTTATCAAATGTAACCATATTGCTACACTTACAGATGCCTCTCTTCTCTTTTATGCTCAGTTGTGACATGACACTACTCTTATATCCAGACATCGCTTGTATATCGAGGCAAAAGTTATTAAACAATTTTTGCTCGTCTTGCACAACGCTCTCAAACCAATGTTTTACTGTATACTGTATATTTTCCAAAGAGAGAGCACAGCAAATCTGTTTGCTATCCACTCTGAACCAAACATGGCATGTATGTGTGTTTTTGGTAATTGTATGCCTGTAAACCAGTGGTTCTCAACCTGGGGGTCAAATGACGATTTGCCAGGGGTCACCGGCTCTTGGGCTGTTCCTGAAGCCTGCAGCACTCTAAGCCTTTTCGCAGCTGCCCAGCAGGGCAGTCCCTGGAGCCTGTGGCTGCCCATTCAGTTCACGGCATGGCTGTGGGGCAGACAGAGACTAGAGGTCAGCTGACTGGTGAGAAATGTGAAGTGTGAGGGGCTGGAGGAGACCCTATCTGCTGATTTTGGCATAGGTGTCACTGCTGCTAGACACCACAGAGCTGGAGACACATTGAGTAAAGCCCTGTACACACGATTGGATATTTGATGGAATCTAATCCGATGGATTTTTTTTGTCGGCTATTCGATGAAGCTGACTTTCATCAGTCTTGCCAACACACCATCGGTCAAAAATCCGACCGTGTCCAAACGTGGTGATGTAAAACACTACGACGTGCTGATAAAAATGAAGTTCAATGCTTCCGAGCATGCGTCAACTTGATTCTGAGCATGCATGGATTTTTGACCTATGAACTTCCACACAGATCATTTTTTTCTATTGTTCTATTTTTTTTTACCAATGGAAAACAAACCGATGGGGCCCACACACGATCAGTTTGTCCGATGAAATAGAGCTGGGAGGAATAGGGCTCCATCATTGCTGTTAGTGGGAGAAATAGTGCCCCATCATTGGTATCGGTGGAAGGAATAGTGCCCCATCTTTGGCATCAGTGGACGGAATAATGCCCCATCTATGGTGTCAGTGGGAGGAATAGTGCCCTATCATTGGTTTCAGTGGAATGAATAGTGCTCCATCTTTGGTGTCAGTAGAAGGAATAGTGACCTATTGTTGGTGTCAGTGGGATGCCTTGTACACATGATCAGTTTTCCAGGCGGTAAAAAGACCGCCGGGAAAACCGAGAGGAGAACCTGCTTGGTAGCTTTTTCCCCCTACACACGGACGGTTTTCCTGGCAGGAAAACTGCCATGAGAGCTTTGGTCGGGAAACCCGGCCATGTGTATGCTCCACCGCAGGCTTTCCCCATAGAAAAACTGCCGGCCTAAAAAATGCCGGGAATCCCGGCGGGAAAAAAGAAAACATGTTCTAATTTTTCCTGCTGGGATTCCCGGTGGTTTTCCTGTCGGGAAAGCTATTATGTAGCGTACACACGGCTGGGATTCCCAGCCAAAAGCTGTCATGACAGTTTTCCTGACGGGAAAACCGGTCGTGTATGCGAGGCAGGAGGAATAGTGTCTTAAGGGACAGATACCGTGTTTCCCTGAAAATAAGCCTGGGTCTTATATTAATTTTGGCAACAAAAGACACAGTAGGGCTTATTTTCGGGGTAGGTCTTACCATGTAATGTGTGGTCTTCTCTCCCTCCCTGCCTGTCAGGAATCCCCAGTGTGAACTGAGTTAAAATGCTTGTAAAATCCTATAATCCACTCTCTTACAGTAGTATATAATGTACAATGTGTGCGTTTCTGTAATATAATTGTGCCAAATACATTTGTTATAGAGCCACTCAGCACTTCTGTTACCCGCCGGAGCTCTCTTCCCCGCAATTATATTACAGAAACACACACATTGTACATTATATAATACTATAATAGAGTGGATTATAGGATTTTACAAACATTTTTAACTAGGGCTTATTTTTGGGGTAGGGCTTATATTGCAGCCCTCCTGGAAAATAATGCTAGGTCTTATTTTCAGGGTAGGCCTTATTTTTGGGGAAACAGGGTAAAGGCAAGCAAAGGGCCACATCTTGCCCATGGGCTGCAGTTTGGAGACCACTGCATTAGCCCAATGGTTGCAATCCTTTAGAAAACCATGACTTGTGATAGTGGTATTTATAACCATATAGTTGGAGTAATACCTATGGAAAATGTTAAGTTGCCAGACAAATAAAGCTATCCTTTGTGTTGCAGGTGTTACGGTAGCGGCAAAGGGCTACTTTGATGCCCTTGTGAAACTTGGCGAACTTGCAAGCATCAGCCAAGGATCTAAAGAGCTTGGTAAGTTTTATGTATTTATTAATTCATCTTTATATCCAATTCCCTCCTCCCAGCCTTGCACTTGGCTCCTTCATGCATTGAGTGTTTAGTGTCTAGGACCCTTCAAGATCAGGGATTCATTGCAAAGCTGATTAAACAGGAAGCTCTGCTTTCCTGCGGAGAGACAGAAATTCCTGTTAACTCTCTCCTTCCACATACAATTGGTAAGACGTGAAATATGGTGTGGCTCCTGCAAGGGGAATGTAAAATGAACTAATCCTCAGATTCTGCTCTGTTCCTTCCTTGACATCGTTGCCAGCTCCCTGCTTTTCTGAAATTAAATTGCATTCCCCGTTTTGCTGTCCTGGCAACGTGCTCAGTTCTCCCTAACACTGACAGAATGGATGGGTGAGGTGCGCGGATAGTCAGTGCCTGGCTCTCCCATGGCCTCCCTCTTCATGCCAGGGTTACTTGTCTCCATTTACACCTTTTGTTGCCCAAGTGACCTTCAAAGTTATGCAAAACGGTTTGCTTTAAGTTAATGGCTGTTACACATTCCGTGAAACTGCTTTCTATGTCAGGAAAGCCCTGAACTCAATTCATAAGGGTTCAGCTCCATTCATTTTATTGCTGTTTCTGGGAGTAGAGGAAGTTCTACTATATAAGCACCTAAAATGTAGAATAAGGCTCTTTATTATTCTCCCAAGTCATGGGAATGAATGTTTCTTGATGGATACAAACTAAAGGTAACTAAGGAGTTTTAGCATCTTAAGGGAAATCTCTTGAAAGATAATTTACACTTGCAGTTGGGGGACATTAAAATTAGGAAGTTAACCTTTTTTTTATCACCACCACCCCCAACCACCCCTCTTTAAGCTGCAAAGGCAGCCTAATGGGGGTGTACACAACATGCCGTGGTATGTCAAAAAATGATCCTCCTTGTTGCATATGGGGTTGGTACTGTGAATGGTGGAATTAAGATGAATGGGGCCGCAACACAATCAAAAGCCTCAAACAAGGCTCACAGTTGTCACACAGTATGCTCTCCCCCACCCCCCCTGTGCTTTCCACTCCCCCCCCATGCTCTCTACTTTCCCCCCATGCTCTCCACTTTCCCCCCATGCTCTCCACTTTCCCCCCCCCGTGCTCTCCACTTTCCCCCCCCGTGCTCTCCACTTTCCCCCCCCCATGCTCTCCACTTGCCCCCCCCCGTGCGCTCCACTTGCCCCCCCCGTGCGCTCCACTTTCCCCCCCCGTGCGCTCCACTTGCCCCCCCCCTGTGTTCTCCTCTTTCTCCCTGTGTTCTCTGCCTCACCTGTGCTCTCGCCCCACCCCATGTTCTCAAGGTTCTTCCCTGTGCTCTCCACCCCCCCTCGCTCTTTCTTGGTCCCACGCATCTGTTGGCTTTCATTCGGGTGGAGAGTGGGGAAAGGGCTGGTTAACATGTCATGGGCTGCTCAATTCAAAATGCCCGGGCCTATTTTTTGTCCCAGTTATAGATTCTTCTATTCCTTTTCCAACGACAACTAAAACTTTTCCCTCACTTACAGAGCCGGTGATAATTTCCCTCAGGATAAATAGAGAGGTTAATCCCCTAGAAGGGACACAGACAGCAATAAAAAACTAAACGAGAGCACAAAGTATAGTGTAGAAGGGTTGCTTTAGTAACAACAACAGTTTGGTAATGCACTCAAAATTTAAAAACATGGGGGAGATTAAAGAGCTACTAAAAAAAATTAAAATAAAAAAAAAGAGGTAATACTTACCTGTTCAGTACAATGATATTGCACAGAAAGGTTGCTTACCTCTTCTTCTGACAGTCCCCAGTGGCTCTGTTGGCTCCTATCTCCTTTGAGTGCTTTCTGTAGCAAGCTGGGTGCTAAGGAGTTACCCATGTTTGCATGATCCCATTGGGAGCCGGACGGTGTGCATACATAGACATACACAGCCCCGGTAAGCCACACCCCTGCTCCTTTCTCAAAGGAGTTTGACTAACAGCATCAGCAGCCTGTGAACAAAAGAGGAGTGGTGCTGGAGACAGACTGTTCTGGAGCAGTGGCAGGCAAGGGTTTAGAGATGGGGGAGAATAGCTATTGGGGCAATTTTTACCTAAATGCAGAGAATGCAGTATGGAAAAAAAAGTTTAAACTTTAAGGTTTATACCTCCATTGCTGAAAAGCAGTCTGTGGTGCAAGTGCATGCGGTGCAGTCTGTGGTGCATGCTGTTTCATACAGGCCATGCTTCGCAGTAACATACGACACAGTCCCTAAACATTTACAGGTTTGGCAACCATTGGTAGATCATTTTTTACCTCCAGGTTTTGACTCTTCTCTTCTTGAACTGTGATTTTCCAATTGCCTGTAAGGGGACTGGACTACCCCAACCCACTGAGGGCAGTACACCTCATTCTTTACCCCCTGCTCCCTTAACACAGCCTTTTCCAACTTTCTTTTCTCTACTCTTTGGTGTATGTTACTTGTTTTTTTTTTTTGTGTGCTTATTTTGCACCCTGGTTCCTCTGGATTGCCTGCTTTATAAGTCTTTTTTGTGCCCAGAAGTTTATACCACTCTAACTACGTCGGCCTGGTTCTCTGATCTCCACTCCTATTATTAAATATCAGTCAATTTACGTGTTACTGTTATACGTTGTGTAGTTGCTTTGTTCCAATAAATATTTTACTTACCATGGATGTTGAATCCCACTTTATTCTGTATTTGTACCAACTCCACCAATGTTTGTATTCCGTTTGATTTTCAATAAAGGGATGGAACAAGAAAAGAGGAGCACGCCAATTTGTTAATTTATCACATGGTGGTGTGCCAGATTTGAATGCACTTACTTCAGCGTGCGCCAAAGCTTTGGCACAAATCTGAGGTCATTTTCTGCTGGGATTGTTCTAAATTTTTCCTTCTCCTCTCCTTGTTGCAGTGCCAATTGTCGCTGTCTGCCCCTCCTTAATACAATATTTATATTACTTTAGTAATGGTTTATATTTTAGAACTGTTTTTAAATTAAAACATTAGTGCCATATTATTATTATATTTATTATTATATTTATTATTATATTTATTATTATATTTATTATTATATTTATTATTATATTTATTATTATTATTATTATTATTATTATTATTATTATTATTATTATTATTATTATTATTATTATTATTATTATTATTATTCATGCGATCGGACAGTTCATAGAAACTTTAACTGTGATATGGTGCAGCTGGTGCAATATCACGTAAACGTGTCTTATATCATTGGTAATTAGTCAGATGAGAAATGCACCAATATTTGCACTACAAAACTGTATGTGTTTCTCTTTGTTAATTACCCCAATAAGGTAAGCTTATATTAATTATATTTTGTCTGAACAGTTGTTTAAGAATAAAGAATAATTGCACTCAGATCTCCATCTGGTTGCATGTCTAAAATTCTGTTAAGGGGGATAAGCACTGGTTAGGTCCAAACTTTTCGGCAATGTCATTGACCAAATATAACTATGTGGCCATATTAGGTCAATGATGTCACCCCTTTATTAAAGCGGAGTTCCACCCAAAAGTGGAACTTCCGCTTTTCGGAACCCTCAACCCAATCGATGTCACATTTGACACCTTTCAGGGGGAGGGGGTGCAGATACCTGTATAAAACAGGTATTTGCACTACTTTCAGGTATTGACTCCCGCGGTAGTCATGCCCCTTCGCGTCACTCCCCTGCTGTCTTCTGGGAAACGCAGTATTCCCAGGAGAGAGCGGGGACCAGTAACAGCGCGCCGCGCACTTACAGTAGGGAACCGGGCAGTGAAGCCGCAAGGCTTCACTTCCTGATTCCCTCACCGAGCATGGCGGTGGCAGCATCCGAGGACCGAACGATTGCTCGTCCTCTTCTGCCGGCTTTGCGGGCGCGCTGGACAGGTAAGTGTTCATTTTTTAAAAGTCAGCAGCTGCAGTATTTGTAGCTGCTGACTTTTTAAAAAAAATTGGGGGGTCCTCCACTTTAAGCGCAGCTGTGGGGTGGCGAATGCCTTGGGTAAATATGATTTGACTCTTATTTGGTGGGAGTGACAGCTTGCCTCTTGGTTTGGTCCAAACCTAAGTTCGGACCTAACTCATGCTCGCCCCTAAGGCAACTTTCTGCGACTTGGGATCCAACTTGTGAGACCCCAACTTGTAGGACATGTGAAATTCAATGTGTGTCTATGAGAGCCGTTCCGACTGATGCTACTGAGCAGCTGCGACCTTAGAAAAGGTTCCTGCACTACTTTGGTCTGACTTTTGATGCAAATTTGGTCCAGAGAATGTAAAATCAGATTAAAGTTGCACCAAAAGTTGCATGAAAGTCGCACTGTAAAGTCGCAGTGAAAGGAGCCTAAGCCCTATAGTACAAGAACAAAAATAAAAAAGCAAAATCGTAGAAGGAGCTAGCAAATGGGATCATCATGTAACTGTTACTTCAAAGTAAATGCTGCAGTAATACGGTAACTTAACATACATACTCACTAAAAATACAGAGGTTTAGCTGTCACACACATAGTTACATAGTTGGTCAGGTTGAAAAAAAAAGACACAAGTCCATCTAGTTCAACCAAAAAATAAATAAAATGCAATCCTATGCTGTATACTCCAATGCTTCACCCACAGATGATCCAGAGGAAGGCAAAAAACCCCAGCAAAGCATGATCCAATTTGTTACAGCAGGGGAAATACAATTCTTCCTGATCTCTCGAGAAGCAATCGGATTTTCCCTGAATCAATTTTACCTATAAATGTTAGTATCCAGTCATATTATGTACATTTAGGAAAGAATCCAGGCCTTTTTTAAATCAATCTACTGAGCTGGCCAGAACCACCTCTGGAGGGAGTCAATTCCACATTTTCACAGCTCTTACTGTGAAGAAACCTTTTCGTATTTGGAGATGAAATCTTTTTTCCTCTAGACATAAAGAGTACCTGTCAGGAATGTCACATCTACCTCAATGCAGGTGATCACACACTATAGCTAGCTACTGTGTGCTTCACCTATAGCAGCCCCCTTTCCCTTAAGACAAGCAGGCCTACCGGTACTTGGTTGCCCTCAGGACTTATATACATGTTATATGTTATAGTGCTTGGCCACCACACCAAGGCAGACACAAACAGAGCAAACAACAGACTACTTGCAGTTTAGCAGACAGATAGCGTGGTTCTAAGATGGTCCAGGTAATAAGGCAGGCTGAGTTCAGAGAGTAGTCCAATATCCGATCCGGGTCATACACAGGGAAATCCAACAGCAAGGCAGACAAACAGGAGGCTTGATCTGGAACAATGCAGGTAACTGTTTCTATCACAAGCAAGGTATAGAGTGTTTGGGTTGCTTTTATCAGGTGACTGATCAGATCAATCACCTGCAGGTGAACACAGGCAGGGAAAGAAGCAACAGCCAACACCCGGGTGCTGGAATGAGGGACAGGGGCACTAAGTAATCCTGACATTACCCCCCCTCTGAGGAGGGGGCCCCAGAACCCTAGTAGCAGGCTTGTCCGGATTCTGGGGATGGAAGTTCCGAACAAGTCTGTTAGCGTGAACAGATGCAGTTGGGACCCAATAATTTTCTTCAGGACCAAAGACCTTCCAGGCCACCAGATACTGAACAGCACTCCTTACTTTTCTGGAGTCCAGAATACGTTCTATCTCATATTATTCCTGTCCGTTGACCATGAGCCCTGTTTGGAAACTTCCTCTAAATCCTCAGACGTCATACACCCGGGATTACCCCTACCTTTGCCTGTCGCTAAACTCCCTTGGACACACAGCCAGGCTAACTTGTCTGCAAGTTCCACTGCAGTTACACCTGGTGATGCGATTCAGACAGTCGCCAAACCTAGTGATGTGCTTCAGACATTAGTTACGCCTGGCGATGTGATTCAGCTTTTCCAGCCTAGAGGAGAGATCTGGGGACTTATAGACCCCAGATCTTGCTGTAAAGAGGACCTGTCATGCCCTATTCCTATTACAAGGGATGTTTACATTCCTTGTAATAGGAATAAAAGTAATCAACAAAAAAAAATGTAAAGGGAAAGTTGTCAAAATATAATAAAAATAAAGTACCCGTACGTGGCGCCAGCACATGTAAACGGTGTCCAAACCACACATGTGAGGTATCACCACAAACATTAGAGCGAGAGCAATAATTCTAGCCTGTAACTATGAAGAGGTAACCTTGATGCTACACAGAGTAAATAAAAAAAAAAAAAAAAACATTTTGAAAACAGGTAATTTTTTGCCTTCATTGATGTGCAGTGACGAGGCTGCACTGATGGGCACTGATAGGCTGCACTGAGAGGTGGCACTGATGGGTGGCACTGATGATTGGCACCAATGAGTGACACTGATAGGCAGCACTGATGATCACTGATGAGTGGCACTAATGGGCACTGGTAGGTGACACTGATAGGCAGTACTGATCAGTGGCACTGATGGGCATCGATTGGCAGAACAGGTGAGCTCTGATAATGTTACTTTGGGCACTGGTAGGTGGCACTGTGGGCACTGGTAGGTGGCACTGGTGGGTACTGATAGGTGGCACTGGCAGGTGGCAGCCGTGGCTCTCTGTGTGAGGGACCGATGTCCTTGTGACAAAAGCCAGTGATCAGCCTTTTTTTCCCCTCACGCTTACAGTGATCCTGAACCCTTAAGCTAAAAACAAACATCCAACCCAGCACCTCTCGATTTTAATCCACAGATTACTAATATTTACTGAATACTAATACTTACCTCATTGCGCTGTCCACAGAAGAGTTTTCCCCGCACTTACGCTTTCAAGGTACAAGCAGTGCACATGTACTATGGCCACTGCTGTGTAGAACAGTGAAAGTGAGTGCATTGTTCTACACGGACTAAATATCCCAAGAATCATTGCACTTGCATATACCAGTGCGCATGCACAGCCATTAGCATTCATTTTCAGCTCTAGTACCTCCCACAAGTATGAATCTGGTCCTGCTGTCACCCAAGTAACCCATGGGCTATACCTCATGGGTGGGGCTGCAATGAACGTGCAAAGAGCTTTTACGTGCCGGTACTGGATGCGCTGACACGTAGAAATTCGGATCAGGAATACATTGAGGAGTGTGGCTACATTCCACACACAGTGGTGCCATGTAGAACCAGCATCGCCACCCTCATAAAGGAAGTGTGCAGAAACAAATTTTCACATATATATTTTGGCATATAGAATCCAACATTTAGATGACTGCTTATTAAGGTAAGGAGTATTATATTTGTTTTTTCAAACTGGGTTTAGTGACATTTTAAGCTCCTTTTAACTTCACCTCACAACTACAATGTGTGCGCCATGCTATGATTAATGCAGTCTGTCATCTATGCAGACACCAACTTCCATGACTGAGTATTCCAGCTATGCAGCTGCGTGATTAACAATGCGCTAGTTCTTTAGAACTAAATGATAATCTGAGTCACGTTGCCCTTCAAGAATGTGGTAATTAGGGTAAAATCAGTTGGAAACAATATTCATTCTTATTGTAGCTTGTGAGGATGAGATGTTTTTATGGTGCAAACCCAGTGACATAACCAGAGGAATTCCTTCTAATGTAAACACCACAGTTTAGCTTATATTCATAGCTTATTAAACATTTACGTAAGGTGTATGTCCAACCAAAACATTTTATTATAGTTTTGGGTAAAGTTGGGAAAGATTACATCTCTGGTTTGTTACTAATTCTACATGGGGCTCTTTAGATAGTTTTCCCTTATTTATTGTTACAGCAATAATAATAATTATTATTAGGGATGCACCGATACCATTTTTTGCACAGTGTGTACGAGTAGCGATACTTTTTCTCATGTACTCGCCAATACCAATTACCAATACCTTTTTTTGTGTGTGTGTGGTGCGGTGTGATTTGAGCTCATACAAAAAAAAAAAATGGGCTCAAATTGCACTGCAAAGAATCGCATGTGTAATTCCTGTCCGAATCACATGCAGCTTCCCGCACCGCCCCCGCTCCTGTGTGAACTCAAGCTAAAGTCACTATGACAAGCCAGGGTTCACACAGGAGTGGTGTGGGAAAACGCATTTGATTCGGACAGGAATTACACATGCAATTCTTTGCAGTCATTTTATATGGGCTTAAAGTGGCTGTAAACTCACTGGCCCGGATTCAGAAATGAGATACGATGGCGTATTTCCGGATACGCCGTCGTATCTGAGTGTGCGGCGTCGTATCTATGCGACTGATTCATAGAATCAGTTACGCAAAGATTTCCCCAAGATCTGACCGGCATAAGTGTCTTACACCGTCGTATCTTAGGCTGCATATTTACGCTGGCCGCTAGGTGGCGCTTCTGTATATTTACGCGAGGAATATGCTAATTATATAGATACGCCGATTCAGAAACGTACGTCCGCCCGGCGCATTTTTTTTTACGTTGTTTACGTTCGGATTTTTCTGGCGTAAAGTTACCCCTGCTATATGAGGGGTATCCTATGTTAAGTATGGACGTCGTTCCCGCGTCGAGTTTTGAAAATTTTACGTCGTTTGCGTAAGTCGTTCGCGAATAGGGCTGTACGTAAGTTACGTTCACGTCTAAAGCAATGAAGATTTGCGGCGTAATTTCGAGCATGCGCACTGGGATTCTTTCACGAACGGCGCATGCAAAAAACGTAAAATACGTGGGGTCACCTGAAATTTAAATAAAACACGCCCATATCATCCAGATTTGAATTAAGTGGGCTTACGCCGGACCACATACGTTATGCCGCCGTAACTTAGGGCGCAAGTTCTTTCTGAATACGGAACTTGCACCCTAATTTCACCCTCTTTGCTGCTCCTTGCAGCTCATAGTCCTTGGGTCTCTCTTCCCCAGGAACTCTGCTAAGCGCGTTGGGACCCTTCGGGGTAAGACCGCGCTATATTAAGATACCTCAATTCAACTCAACATGACTTCAGCATGCACAATCATGCTGAGGTGTGGAGCAGCCAATCCTGGGAGAGCTGGAGAAGAACGAAGGGGGGATGTGAAGTACACAGAATGTCTCTATCTGGCTCAGTGCATGAGATAAGGAAATCACCTGTCACTCACAGCAAGGGGGAGAAATGGACTCTGGGCACAGATGACATGAAATCCTATACTCTACAAGGTGCAAGCCTTAATTAAAAAATACAAAAAATTGTGTTTACATCCACTTTAAATCGAACAGCACCGCATGAAAAAAGGTATCTTTATATTGGTGTCAGTGCAAACCATAATTAATGTTATAAAGAATTTATATAGTGCCAAGAGTTTGTGCAATAATTGTTTTATGAGAAAGTGGGGGAAAATCGGCTACAGGGACACAAGCCGAAATAAACAACTGATGGGGGTCCTAACGGTCCCCTGCTTTATAAAAGTATTGTTTTTGTATTTTTCCTCACTTCCTATGGAGTGAAATCGTTGTCAGCAGGGTAGTAAATGAGAGAAAATCTCTCTAAAGTTATTCATTTACTAATAGAATTCCTTACTTTATGCTGTCTGTTAATCACTTAAGACCCGGACCAAAATGCAGCTAAAGGACCTTGCCCCTTTTTGCGATTCAGCACTGCGTTTAACTGACAATTACGCGGTCGTGCGACGTGGCTCCCAAACAAAATTGGCGTCCTTTTTTTCCCACAAATAGAGCTTTCTTTTGGTGGTATTTGATCACCTCTGCGGTTTTTATTGTTTGCGCTATAAACAAAAATAGAGCGACAATTTTGAAAAAAAAATCAATATTTTTTACTTTTTGCTATAATAAATATCCCCCAAAAATCTATAAAAATATTTTTTTTTTTGCTCAGTTTAGGCCGATACGTATTCTTCTACCTATTTTTGGTAAAAAAAATCGCAATAAGCGTTTATCGGTTGGTTTGCGCAAAATTTATAGCGTTTACAAAATAGGGTATAGTTTTATTGCATTTTTATAAAAAACATTTTTTTTACTACTAATGGCGGCGATCAGCGATTTTTTTCGTGACTGCGACTTTATGGCGGACACTTCGGACAATTTTGACACATTTTTGGGATTTAAAATGCATTGTTTATTGTGAAAATGACAATTGCAGTTTGGGAGTTAACCACAGGGGGCGCTGATGGGGTTATGTGTGACCTGAAGTGTGTTTACAACTGTAGGGGGGTGTGGCTGTAGGTGTGACATCATCGATTGTGTCCCCCTATAAAAGGGATCACACGATCGATGCTGCCGCCACAGTGATGAACGGGGAAGCCGTGTTTACACACAGCTCTTCAGCTCCGGGGACCGATCGCGGGACTCGCAGCGATCGGGTCCCGTGGTTCCCGGTCACAGAGCTTCGGGCTGGGTCACGGCTGGGCTTAAAGGACAACTTACATATTTGTTGATGTGCCCAGCCGTGCCATTCTGCCGACGTATATCGGCGTGAAGGGGTCCTTAAGTGGTTAAACAAAAGAAATTCAACTATTCCATCATCCCCACAAACAGCGAGCGTGGATGGACAAATCCCCCTGCCAGGCTAATGTATTTTGACAACCACTAGCAATGGCTGTCGGAATACCCAA
The DNA here is from genome assembly GCF_905171775.1 of Rana temporaria. Lineage (NCBI taxonomy): Eukaryota > Metazoa > Chordata > Amphibia > Anura > Ranidae > Rana > Rana temporaria. Next base: position 92,106,582 of record NC_053498.1, on the reverse strand, counting down.
ACAGTGTCTACAGCTATTCCGGGACTGCAGGCACTGTACTCAAACAGCTGCAGGCACTGTTTGGGTATTCTGACAGCCATTGCTAGTGGTTGTCAAAATTCATAAGCCCGGCAGGGGGATTTGTCCATCCACGCTGTTTGTGGGGATGGGGATATATACCACTAGTGTATTTAGGTTTTGTGCTGCCCCCTAGGCCTGACTAAACTCATGCACCCCCTAATTTAAAAATGACCCACCCCTTTCTGTTAAGGCCACACCCCTTGCTTTTTAAGACCCGCCCTGAAATTTTCAAGTGGGGACACTAGTTCTGAGGGCCTGGGGGGGGGGGGGGGGGCAATGAATTCTCTTAGTTTGCATAGATTTACCTTCACTTACTGTTTGGCTATGGGTCAGGAAGTGACAGGAAATCTCTGCAATGGGAGAGGGATGGTAAAAAAAATAAACTGACAGGGCTATAATCCTTCCTTACTCTATCCAAAATGAAAAAAAAAAATGTGTTGCCTATAGTTCTACTTTAAGCACAAATTTCTGATATTTTTATGGAGAGGACTATGATCGTGTGTACGGGCATTAGAACTGATCACATGTGCAGCACCACAGCAACTACAGATCAAGCAGAAGCTAAGATGGCCACTTCCTTGGCTGTAAAGAACAGGAGGCTCCTGAAATTCTTATGGAAGTACAGGCTTACTGAAAGTTGCCTTGCCTCCCCCCTTATCCTGCACTATTGTTTCTATGACCAAGATAAAGAAAGGCCACACTGAAAGAAAAATATTGACTATAACTGACCTTTCCTTCTAAAAAAGCCATTTGGATGACTTTTATTCTGATCCAAAGTTTTAAAAACACAGAACCTCAGACCCAGGGGACACGTTTTCTGCTTACCAGATTGGTTTTAATGACTTGCTACTTGCTCTGGGTCAGTGAGTCAAAGTATTAAAACAAGAGACAGACTTGTAACTAACTTTTTAAAGAATGACATCAGCAATGGCAGTTCACATTTTTCTTTCATGACAGATTTCCTTCAAGTGATAGCCTGGAGACAAATGCAGAGAGGCTAGAAAGTAAGGAGAACAGACAGCAATGCTGGGCATTTACTACTTTGCTGAGAAAAACAAAATGCCAGTTGCATGACTGGCCATGCTGATTCTATTCTGAGTTACTGACCCACAACAAGTACCGTATTTATCGGCGTATAACGCGCACCCCAATTTCAGAGGGAAGTTTCAGGAAAAAACTTTTGTGGTCAGTGTCCATCTGCAGCCTCAATGCAGCCTAATCTGTGCCTAAATGCAGCCTATGTGCCCATCTTCAGCCTAGATGCAGCCTATTAGCCAGATTCACGTAGACGTGCCTAGCTTTAGGCAGGCGTAGCGTATCTCATATACGCTACGCCGCCGTAAGTTAGAGAGGCAAGTGCTGTATTCACAAAGCACTTGCGTCCTAAGTTACGGTGGCGTAGCGTAAATGTGCCGGCGTAAGCGCGCCTAATTCAAATTGGGAAGGGGTGGGCGTGTTTTTGGTAATAAGGCATGACCCCACGTAATTGACGTTTTGAACGTACGGCGCATGCGCCGTCCGTGGACATAATCCAGTGCGCATGCTCCAAATTACGCCGCAAAGACTCATTGGTTTCGACGTGAACGTAAATTACGGCCAGCCCCATTCACGGACGACTTGCGCAAAAACAACGTAAAAATTGTAAAATTCAATGCGGTTCCGACGTCTATACTTAACATACCCTTTTTGGTGGTTTATCTTTACGCCTGAAAACGCCTTACGAAAACGGCGTATCTTTACTGCGACGGGCAAGCGTACGTTCGTGAATAGGCATGTCTCGCTGATTTACGCCTTCTAGGCGTAAATCAGCGTACACGCCCCTAGCGACCAGCGTAAATAGTCAGCTAAGATACGACGGCGCCGGCGGTCGTATCTTAGCAACATTTAAGCGTATCTCAATTTGAGAATACGCTTAAATCTTCGACGGCGCAGATTTGTAGTTACGACGGCGTATCTACTGATACGCCGGCGTAACTCTACCTGAATCTGGCTATTTGTGTTATTTAAGTTTGCCTAGATGCAGCCTATGTGCCCATTTGCAGCCTCTGATTCGAGTTATTTATCAGGCATTATATGTCAGTTTTGTTTTGGATTTCTCTACTGTATTTTGTGTCTTCACCCACCGCCACAAATCCAGGAGTGTCATCTAGGGTGACCACATTTCCAAACTGCCATTCAGGGACACCCTCTCTCTCTCTCACGTTCCCCAAAAAAAGATGAGGTGGGGCGGGGGGAAATGTAGTCTCTGGGTTAATGGGGAATTTGGTGGCGGGTTATTTGTCAGGTGAATGTGCCACTTGCCACCAGATGCAGTGCCTCCTGCCACCCCCATAGCCTGCCACCAGATGCAGTGCTGCTGTCACTCCCTCTGCATGAGCCACGTGCGTAGAAGGAAAGGAGTGGCATCACTATCTGGAGAGTGAAGATCCCACCAGTCCCTGCCGCTTGCCACTGGGTGCCAGAAAAGGAGGAGGTGCCGAGGTGGGTGGGGACAGCAGTGCTGTACTAGGTGCAGGCCTCGCTCCCGGTCTCACTGTCTGAGAGTAAATTGTCACTGGTTGCAAGACACCAGGCAGCGCCGGCCCTAGCAACCAGTTCCGGAAATGTAGTTATTAGTTAGTAGGGGGTGGCTGTGTCCTCTATTTCATTCTGGGACATTGTATTGTCCCGGAATGAAGGTGCCTGGGACCAGGGACAGACATGTCAATTGCGGGACAGTCCCGGGCAATCCGGGACACGTGGGCACCCTAGTGTCATCTTGTTGCAGTATGTGAACATGATGCCATCATTTAATATTGAACTTACCTCGGTGGGCTTCCAGACTTCTGGGTGATATATCACCGAGCTGTCATCTCTTGTTCATTCGGCGGCAGTCACATACACAGTCCCGCCTCCGCCATCGGCATTGGACCAGCTCCTGTGATTGATAGAACACTGGTCCAATGCCGGTGGCGGAAGCGTGACTGTGTGTGTGATGTTAGAGCCGAGTAAACAGGAGAGATGGCTCGTAAATTCCGGAGGCGCTCGGGGGGACTCGGCAGGGGGAAAGAGTGCGCGGTATACGCCGATAAATACGGTACATAGATCAGAACGCCTGACTTTGCTTGCTGTATGCTTGTTCCAGGTCAGTAATTCAAATTATTGAAGATGCACATAGCCAGGTAACAAGCATTTTTAAAAGGAGGTCAGAACAGAGTAAGTGAATTTCTGCAATATCAGAATTGAACTTTTCTTCAAGGATAGCAGCCATTCACATCGATGTCATATACAGCAACTGTCTTGACAATTTTTTGTTTTCATGGCTAACTCCAGCTTTTGGACCGTGTTACCTAAATACGGGAGTAGGACCGGCCACACACAGTTTGAATCGAATCGGTAATGGGCAGGCTAAATGTACCAAGTTGATTGATCAATCAACTTGGGTACAACCAGCCTGCCGGATTTTATCACTAGCAGCTGCTATAGCTGCAATACCCACTGTCTTCTTTCGGCAGGGATGGCATTCCCCCATCTGCTTAACACCAGCATAAATCTTTGCACAGTCATTCAGAAGATTTTGCCAATCTGAGCCAATCGATCCATGTGGAGGGGGGACCAAAGGCGGATCTTTTGTGTTTGTTGACATCTCCGGCTGCCTAGGCTTGTTACTCTTTAGTCCAATCCCAGAAGTGTGCATGAAAACTAGGCATTAGGACCATAGGCGTGCGCACAGGGTGTGCCAGGTGTGCCAGGTGTGCCTGGGCACACCCTAATCACCCTGTGTGGTGCACATACTACATTAAACTGGCACTAACGAACAGAAAAATACAGCATTAAATGGCACATAACACACAAAAATATACTACTTTAAACGTTCACTAATGCACAGAAATATGCTGCATTAAACGTGCAGTAACACACTGGAATATAGTGCGTTAAACATGCAGTAATGCACAGAAATATACCCCCAATATTTCACCAAAGCTCCCTAATGGATCTCCTAAAAAAAAAAAAAAATTGTCCTCTGCCCTACTGACACCGTCCACCGCTCTGCTGACACCATCAGTATACTGTATATACACATGAAAATATGTTTGAGCTTTGGGGTGCACACCCTAATGCAATAGGCTGTGCACACCTATGATCAGGAACAAGGCTCAGGGGGCTAGCTGATTTTCCAGGAAAGTACAATTTTAAAACATCAGCATTAAGCATCCAAGGGATTTCATGAGCATTTTAAATAGCTTAAAACAATTAAAATTTTAAAATCCCTTTAATGTTCTTCAAAAAAAAAAGTCCACCTCTCCAAACCACTGCTGATTATTTCACTAATGTGAATGTCTGTGTGGAGTCCTACAGCAAGTGACCAAGTAGTGCAAAGACCAATGGGTAATTTGATTATGGTTTTCCCCCACATTGTAAGGAAACCATTCCTTATTTTTTCTTTTACTTAAACTTTCCAAGGTATGGCTGAAAGGCTGTCAGAAACTTCTTAATGCTGACAGTTTAATACGTCAGGCTTTCTACTGTATCTATGGAGGATATAAAGAATTCTGCTGTTGGTGTGTTGGGAGATAGCCCTTGTGCATTAAATACAGGAAAGAAATAAGGTTCCCAACCTAGCAGATAACTGACAAAAGGGATGCAGGGTAAAACTGGTTCACAACAGCATACCTCCCAACTGTCCCTGATTTCGAGGGACTGTCCCTGATTTGGAGCAATGTCCCTCTGTCCCTCATTCCCCCTCATTTTGGTCTGATCTATATAGATGTATATACAATGCACTTTTTATCTATCAAAACGTGTTTTCCAGGTCTAATCCTTTCATATAGAGAAAAGGGAGTCACCGCTCCAGATGGATATAATTGGCGATCAGTGTCCTCTCAGAAACCACAGTTGCTGGCAATGCACGAAGCAAAAATAGAAAGAAAAATGTATGGACAGCCGCACTCCAAAAAAACTTTCAGTTGCCTTTATTAGTAAAAGGATAAAGGCACTACAGTTCACAGCAAACAGTGGGATACACAGCCGACGCGTTTCGCACTAATATCTAGTGCTTAGTCATAGCTTTCTTTTTTTCTAATCCTTTCATCTGATTTCTCAATTGCTGCATCTGTAAATTCCAAGAGCCAATATAAAGGAATTGTAGTGGTAAAAAAAGCACTTGTGGGTTTACCCAATCTTGTTTTTTTTTTTGTACAATTCTTCTTTAAGGGGGCGTGGTAAGGGGTGTGTCCAATGCCTGCATACTTTTGCTGATAGATGTCCCTCATTCCCATCTCAAAAATTTGGGAGGTATGCAACAGCAATACCTGGATAGAAAACTGAAGCAAAAGGATGGTAGGCTGTGTTTTATGTATGTGGAAAGGTATCCTTCACCCAAATCTTTGTCAGTGCGAATTGCCAGGAAGTAGCCTTGACTTCCTGTCATGTGACATAGATGCTCAATGGAGTTCAGAGTATGGGGAGTCACTCTTTTTATAACAGGCAGGTCTGTGATGGGATGATTGTAATGCCTCCACTGTGCCTAACCACAGCAATATTTTTTGACCGCTATGTCAACAATGATATAACTAGAGATCTAGGAAAGGTGGGGGGTAAGATGTTTACTACCATATGCATGTGGCCTATATGGAGTAAGGATTAGGAGAACTTTGCATATGGCTGTTGTAAGGGTGGAGGGTTGTTGAGATATGATACGGTATATACATGGCTGCTCTGCTAAGATTACTATATATGTGGTATATGGCTGATGTTTTGTATGTGTGTGAGGCCAGTGGAAGATAACCATACAGTATGTGGTCGCGTTGGGTGGAGGAATGATAACTACATACATCAGATTAAAGCCACATTGATGCTAACATTTATAGGCTTGCTCCTGGATTTTGGGATGATTTGCCAAGGTCTGGCCTAAAAGCAGGGGTGGACTAACAACTCATGGGGCCCACAGGCAATAGAGATTATGGGGCCCCCGGACAATAGGAGATTATGGGGCTCCCGGGCAATAGATTATGGGGACCCAGGGCAATAGGAGATTATGGGGCCCCAGGCAATAGGAGATTATGGGGCCCCCGGGCAATAGGAGATTATGGGGCCCCCTGGCAATAGAAGATTATGGGGTTCCCGGGCAATAGGAGTTTATGGGCCCCCCAGGCAATAGATTATGAGGCCACACATACAGTATACATGCACAGTATACACACAGACACACAATATACACACACAGTATACATACACAGAATACACATACACACACTGAAAAGGTACTGGAGAGACGGGGCAGCTATAATTTGGGGATTCTTTTAAAAACACAGATTTTTACATACTGTCCCTGGTTTTACTGAGGCTGGCAACCCTGATGGGGCCCCCTAGTGGCATGGGGCACTCGGGCAGTGCCTGAGTGTCTGAATGGTCAGTGCGCCCCTGCCTAAGAGTATCACATATCCCTATGGTAACTCATTTTGTTTGGATAACAGATAAACTTCATATTCTATAACATCTAACCACCAGTTATCTCTGATGCATATCCAGATAGTCTAAGAAGTATGTCATAGCCAACAGTTTGTGATTTACTTGATGTTTATTCTTTTTTTGTGATTTATTTCTACAGGTGATACATTATTCCAAATGGCTGAAGTCCATCGACAAATTCAAGTGCAGCTTGAAGAAGTTGTAAGTATTTATTCCCAGTTATGGCCCAAACACTTTGGAACGCAGTGCGGGATATCCACGTTCCGTGTTTGTTTATCGCACAGCATTCCAATCACTATAGGTGTGTGGAGTGTGTTTCTGTGCAATTCTGGTGTGACCCGGCAGTGAAAAAGGAACCCAAGATCAATATTACACATCTTCACATTTTTTAACAACCACTCCATTTACTCCCCCATTGTAAAGTTGTACCATGTACAACTTGCAGAATAAATAAACCCCATTGAGATATTTAAACATAAAGGGGCAGATCCACAAAGGTATTACGCCGGCGTATATCTTGATACGCCGCGTTATTTCAAATTTTGCACATTCTATCTTTGTTTTGTATCCTCAAAACAAGATACGACGGCATCTCGGCTAGATCCGACAGGCATACGTCTTAGTACGCCGTCGGATCTAAGCTGCAATTTTTCGGCTGCCGCTAGGTGGTATTTCCGTCGAATTCCGCGTCGAGTATGCAAATTAGCTAGTTACGGCGATCCACGAACGTACGACCGGCTGGCGCATTTTTTTACGTCGTTTCCGTTCGGCTTTTTCCGGCGTATAGTTAAAGCTGCTGTTATGAGGCGTACTCAATGTTAAGTATGGCCGTCGTTCCCGCGTACAATTTTGAATTTTTTACGTCGTTTGCGTAAGTCGTTCGCGAATAGGGATTTGCGTAGAATGACGTCACCGTCGTGAGCATTGGCTTGTTCCGGTTCATTTTGAGCATGCGCACTGGGACACGGACGGACGGCGCATGCGCAGTTTAAAAAAAAACGTTGTTTACGTCGGGTCACGACGTATTAACATAAAACACGCCCCCATCACAGAGATTTGAATGGCGCGCCATTATGCCGCCAAAGATACACTACGCCACCGTAACTTACGGCGCAAATTCTTTCAGGATTCGAAAAAAAAGAACAAAGTTACGGCGGCGTAGTGTATCTTAGATACGCTGCGCCCGGCGCAGAGGTACGTGGATCTGCCCCAAAATGCTCAAAGATGTTATCATATATCAACTTTGGGGGGGGGAAGCATTCAAACTGATGTAGAGTATAACAAAAGAGAAAGCTGGGTGGAATGAGCATAATTTTTACTAAACTGACAAAAAAAAATACCCTCAGGAAACTGGAATGATCCTCTGAGAAAGAGATGAAGGCCTTCTACTATGTAGAAACATATAAAGCAACAAACCGATCAGAATAGTGAGCATGTACCTGGGCTTTAATGTCTGAATGCCGGGTTCCCCTACCCACAGTGGCAGCAGCACCCGACAGCTGATGGAAACATCAGCTGCGGTGCCGACATCGCTGGACTCCAGCACAGGTGTCCTATTATTAAAAGCCAGCAGCTGCAGTATGTGTAGCTACTAGACATGTGCACACTGAAATATTTTGTTTCGAAATTTCGTTTTCATCCGAAAAATGTTAAAAAAAATGTTAAAAAATGCATTGGTCCGAAAATCCAAATTAATTAAGGTCAAATCTGTCAATTGAAGGCTTATGGTGTCTGTCGAATGTTCTAAGAAGATTCGACAAAGCAGCTAAACTGTACGACGACGCAATTGTACATTTCCGGTCCAATGCTCCACCCAAAAGCTACAGTAGAATTCTAATGTTGTATGACTAGTAATAATTATATTTATTTATTATTATTACTAGTCCGCTAACATTAGAATTCTTCTTTAGCCTATGTGCCGAGCATTGAACCATAAATGTCCACTCACGGCGACGACGATCACTGACGTCACATGTTCAGCCCCGCCCCCCTACAGTTAGAAACACACATGAGGTCACACTTAACCCCTACAGCGCCCCCTAGTGGTTAACCCCTTTCACTGCCATTGTCATTTTCACAGTAATCAGTGCATTTTTATAGCACTTTTCGCTGTGAAAATGACAATGGTCCCAAAAATGGAACAAAAGTGTCCGATGTGTCCGCCATAATGTTGCAGTCACGAAAAAAAAAAAAATCGCTGATCGCCGCCATTAGTAGTAAAATAAAAATAATAATAAAAATGCCATAAAACTATCCCCTATTTTGTAAACGCTATCAATTTTGCTCAAACCAAAAATATGTAGAAGAATACGTATCGGCCTAAACTGAGGAAAAAAAAATGTTATATATTTTTTGGGGATATTTATTAGAGCAAAAAGTTATAAATATTGCATTTTTTTCAAAATTACGCTCTATTTTTGTTTATAGCGCAAAAAATAAAAACCGCAGAGGTGATCAAATACCACCAAAATAAAGCTCTATTTGTGGGGAAAAAAAGACGTCAATTTTGTTTGGGAGCCACACAGCACGACTGCGCAATTGTCAGTTAAAGCGACGCAGTGCCGAATCGCAAAAAGGGGCAAGGTCCTTAATCTGCATATTGGTCTGGGTCTTAACCGGTTAAAGGAGAATTGTACAAAAAAAATGCTTAAAGGGTCACTAAAGGAATTTTTTTTTTTTATCTAAATAGCTTCCTTTACCTTACTGCAGTACTGGTTTCATGTCCTCATTGTTTGTTTTTGCTTTGAAGTAGCTGTAATTCTGCTGTGATCTCCACACTTCCTGCTCGTCTGTTTCCTTTTAAACCATCGTACTGGGAGCTTTATCACGGTGGTCCAAGCTGTCATTACTGTGTGTCTAAAACTTAACAGAACCAATCAGATTCATTTTAAAAACAAAACACTGCCCTGGATATGTTTGTTTTTGTTCTGTGTGTCTCTCTAGTTCACAGGAACATGAAGCCAGTTTAAAAGTGAAAGTGAAACTGCAGGCACATTATATGATTGATTTTTATCTACTTTTAATCATTTTTAAAAGGAATCAGTTAACTTTTATGTCTCTATACCCTGTAAACAGTCATTTCAGCAAAAAAAATTTTTTCCTTTAGTGACCCTTTAAACCCACAAGTGCTTTTTTTACCACTGATTTCTTTATATTGGCTTTTGGGATTTACAAATGCAGCAATTTAGAAATCAGATGAAAGGTTTAGCTCTGGGAAACACTTTTTAAAAGATAAAAAGAGCATTCTATATACAACTATATAGATCATAGCCAAATGAGGGACAAGTCAGGAGGAAAGAGGGACAGAGGAACATTGCTCCAAAGCAGGGACAGTCTATCAAATTCAAGGCCAGTTGGGAGATATGCATTTTAGCCAGCATGCCTTAGTAATCAGGGTGAAAATGTCCCTGTTTCATATTGTTTATATTGATATGCAGGTCACTTAGATAAGTGTGGCATGTGGCGAAGTAAGCAGAATCTGCTTAGTGCTTTACAATGGAGACTTTTGTTAATATTCACTCAGCTCAGTGTGAATTACTGTTGGCTTGAAGAAATAGGAACACCAAATGAGCCTGCTTTTTGAATTGAAAATGTAATGTAACTGACACATTACATCTTAAATGTCTATAACACAAACATTGGCTTCTGCAAATCTGATAAACTGTCTTGGCACCTCCAGGTTAAAGCTCATATAGATTTTCCAGAGACCCCCGGGGTGCACTGTTATGAAAATTCCAACCACAGCTTGAATTGTTGCACTTTGGCCCATCTCCTGCTGCCTTTTGGGACATTGTATTGGTCAGCAAGATCTTTTCATTTGGTGGCCAAAGAGAAGGCATGCATTACTGTCAACAGGGGAATGTTGTCTGAGGTTGGAGGAGTTCAAAACTCCTAGTTCAGGAGCGAGGGAAGGCATACACATTATCAAAGCCCTACAGGATAGCCTAGGGAATTGCTGAGGGTCAAATGCCAGAAGAGGTAGTCAGCTGAAAGGATAGGGTGAAAATTCTGCACGTAATGGGCCAGATTCTCGTAGAACAGCGTATCCTTGCGGCGGCATAATGTATCCGATTTACGCTACGCCTCCGCAACTTAGACGGGCAAGTGCTGTATTCTCAAAGCACTTGCTCCGTAAGTTGCGGCGGCGTAGCGTAATTCGGCCGGCGTAAGCCCGCCTAATTCAAATTTGGATCAGGGGGGCGTGTTTTATGCAAAACTACTGTGACCCGACGTGATTGACGTTTTTTCGGAACGGCGCATGCGCCGTCCGTGGAATTTCCCAGTGTGCATTGCTCCAAAGTACGCCGCAAGGACAGCATTGGTTTCGACGTGAACGTAAATGACGTCCAGCCCCATTCACAGACGACTTACGCAAACGACGTAACTTTTTCAAATTTCGACGCGGGAACGACGGCCATACTTAACATTGTTGCGTCGCACTTATGCCACCATATAGCAGGGGCAACATTACGCCGGGAAAAGCCTGACGTAAACGTCGTAACTTTACTGCGTCGGCCGGGCGTACGTTTGGGAATTCGCGTATCTAGCTAATTTGCATACTCAACGCGGAATTCGGCGGAAGCGCCACCTAGCGGTAAAAAAAAATGCAGTTTAGATGATATATTTATGATATATAGTTTAATGGATATCTATGCGTAACTGATTCTAAGAATCAGTCGCATAGATACGAAGGGTCAGATTAGGATTTACGACGGCGTACATGGCGCTGCACCGTCGTAAGTCCTTTGAGAATCTGGGCCAATAAGAGAAAAGTGAATAGACAGGTCATGTCACCAGCAGGTGGTAAGAGGCACATAGTAAGGGTCAGGAACTGAGAATGCCTGGTCATCACTGGAGCTCCTAACTGTAGAGTTATGCCACGTACACACAATCGGAAATTCCGACAACAAAACCGTGGATTTTTTTCCGACTGAATTTTGGCTCAAACTTGTCTTGCATTCACACGGTCACACGTGTTGTCGGAAATTCAGAACGTCAAGAACGCGTTGATGTACAACACTATGACGAGCCGAATGAAGTTCAATGATTCTGAGCATGCGTCGAATTGATTCCGAGCATGCGTATGATTTTTGTTTGTCAGAATTGAATACAGACAATTGGAATTTCCAACAAGAACTGTTGCTGTGGGAAAAATTGAGAACCCACTCTCAAATTTTTCTTGTCGGAAATTCTGACAGCAAATGTCTGATGGATCCTACATACGGTCGGAATTTCTGACAAAATGCTCACATCGAACATTTGTTGTCTAAATTTCCGGTCGTATGTACGTGGCATTAGATTTGCACTGGAGATACTCCTGGGCTGTGGCCTTGAGTTGACAGTTACTAAGACAGAATCAAATCTGAAAGTGTATGTCAGGGCAACAAAATGCCAAGCTGCAGCTAACAAAGCTAATAAAATACTATCTTGCATTTAACAGGCATACATTCAAGAGATAAATCAATATTTCTTCTCCTTTACAAAATACTGGTTTGGCCTCATCTTGATAATGCAGTTCAGTTTTGGTCACCAATAATCACATAAGACGTTGCTGAGATAGTAAGAGCATAAATAAGGGGGGTGAAGGATCTTAGCTATGAGCAGGGGCGGACTGACAACTCATGGGGCCCGCAGGCAATAGGAGATTATGGGTCCCTGGGCAATAGGAGATTATGGGGCCACGGACAATAGGAGATTATGGGGCCCCCAGGCAATAGATTATGGGGCCACACAGTATACACACACATACAGTATACATACACAGTATACACACAGACACACAATATACACACACAGTATACATACACACAGAATACACATACACACACTGAAAAGGTATTGGAGAGGCGGGGCAGCTATAATCTTAAGATTAAAAAAAAAAAGATATTTACATACTGTCCCTGGTTTTACTGAGGTTGGCAATCCTGATGGGGCCCCCTAGTGGCATGGGGCCCTCGGGCCCGAGTGCACGAATGGTCAGTCTGCCCCTGGCTATGAGTATCGATTACATAGATTAAAGTTATTCACTGTAGAGAAGCTTACATTGTCACAGATTATGTTTTTCATTAGAGACAGCTAGAAAATGAGAATGCACTTTCTTTATAGAAAAGAACCTTTTATTAATCTTTATTTGTATAAAAAAAACAAAGGTTTTATTCAATTAGTTAAAGTGGAGTTTCACCCGGAAATGTTTTAGAGAGCGATCTTCTCCGCCGCTTCCGGGTATGGGCTGCGGGACTGGGCATTCCTATTTGATTGACAGTCTTCCGACAGGCTTTCGACGGTCGCATCTATCGCGTCACGATTTTCTGAAAGTACCCGAACGTCGGCGCGCAGGCGCCGTATAGAGCCACACCGACGTTCGCCTTCTTTCGGCTACTCGTGACGCAATGTATGCGACCGTCGGAAGCCTGTCAATCAAATAGGAACGCCCAGTCCCGAAGACCATATCCGGAAGCGGCGGAGAAGATCGCTCTCTAAAACGGTAAGTACTGCTTCGTTTTTTAAAAAACACCCTATTCCCCTTGACAAAATGAGCATGAATCTAATGTTAAAAAAAAATTTCGGGTGAACTCCCGCTTTAAAAGAAATTACCAGAAATTATTACCACTGCCCTTTTCATTGGAAAAACACTAATTTTAACCTGCGTTGACAGACTTTTCTTTTCATTACATGGGTTTTGCAATACCATACAAGGTCAAATTCACCTGTGAAGGAATTCTGAATGATCTCAGAAGCATCTCAAAGTAATGTCCAACTGATGTCATAAGGACAAGCCCTAAGTGCGTCGACACAGGCCTTGACATTTACAGTACTGTGCAGAACTTTACGGCAGGTGTGAAGAAATGCTGTAAAGTAAGAATGCTTTTAAAAAAATATATGCTTTAATTGTTTAATTTTATCAATTTACAAAATGCAAAGTGAGAGAACAGAAGAAAAATCTAAATTAAATCAATTTGGTATGACTACACTTTGGCTTCAAATCAGCATCAACTGTTACACTTGCACATTGTGTACACTTGCACCAAGTCAGGGATTTGGTAGGATTAGAGTCAGGTGGATGATTAACCAATTATACCAAGCAGGTGCTAAGGATCATTGATTTCATATGTAGGTTAAAACACAGTCATTAACTGAAACAGAAACAGCTGTTTAGGAGACTTACAACTGGGTGAGGAACAGCCAAACTGTCACAGGTCATACACCATGGCAAGACTGAGCACAGCAATAAGACTCAATGTAGTTTTACTGCATCAGCAAGGTCGCTCCCAGGCAGAGATTTCAAAGCAGACTGAGGTTTCAAGATATGCTGTTCAAGCTATTTCGAAGAAGCACAAAGAAACAGGTAGCGCTGAGGACTATAGACATAGTGGTCAGTATAGAAAACTTAATGCAGCAGATTAAATTCACATTATGCCTACTTCCCTTCTATGTCAAAATATGTCCAGCAGTGCCATCATCACAGAACTGTCGGAAACCGGTGGGACCCAGGTACACTCGTCTGGAGAAGTCTGGCCAGAAGTGGTCATTAATGGAAGAATTGAGGCTAAAAAAGCCATACCTCTGACATGGAAACAAAACTAAGCGGCTCAACTATGCACAAAAACGTAGGAACTAGGGTGCATAAAAATGGCAGCAGGTGCTCTGGACTGATGAATTATTTTAAATATTTGGCTGTAGCAGGAGGCAGTTTGTTTGCCGAAGGGCTGGAGAGCGATATAATAATGAGTACAGCACAGCATGGTGGAGATTCCTTGCAAGGTTCTGCAAATGGAGTTGGAGATTTGGTCAGGATTTGTGGTGTGCTCAATGCTGAGAAATACAGGCAGATATTTATCCATCATGCCATACAATCAGGGAGGCGTGTGATTGGCCCCAAATTTATTTTGCAAGCTTAAACATGCAGCCAATGTCATTAAAGGAGTTCTCCAAGCTAAAACTTTTAACCCCCGCTGTGCCCGGGCTGTAAAACTATACAAAATAAACTTTCACTAACCTGCCTACGATCCCCCGTTGTTCCGATATCACCGTCCCGTTCTCCGGTCCCGGTCTGTTCCACTTCCTGCGGGTCGGTGACTCACAGTGCGCTCAGCCTATCAGCGGCCGCAGCAATGTCCCGTCGCGGCCGCTGATAGGCTGAGCACACTGTGAGTCACCGACCCGCAGGAAGTGGAAGAGACCGGGACCGGAGAACGGGACGGCGATATCGGAACAACGGGGGATCGTAGGCAGGTAAGTGAAAGTTTATTTTGTATAGTTTTACAGCCCGGGCACAGCGGGGGTTAAAAGTTTTAGCTTAGAGAACTCCTTTAAGAACTATCTTCAGCACAAAGAACAAAGAGCCCTGGAAGTGATGGTTTGACCCCCACACAGCCTTGATCTTAACATTATCAATTCTGTCTGCCTACATCCACAGAAGATCTGTGATTAGTTCTCCAAGATGTTTGAAACAACCTACCTGCTGAGTTCCTTCAAAAACTGTGTGCAAGGGTACCTAGAAGAATTGATGCTGTTTTGAATGCAAAAAACAAATATTGATTTAATTTGTATTTCTCTTCTGTTAATTTATTTTCCATTTTGTTAACTAATAAAAATAAACTAACACTTCTATTTCCGAAAGCATTCTTATTTTATTTTTTTTAGAAAAATAATTTACAGCATTTTCAAACCTGCCAAAAACGTTTGAACAGTTGTGTATGTATATTACAAATGTATTTAGCTGTTGATTAAAGATAATGTTTATTTAATCATTTGATCACCAGTCTTAGCTAATAATTAATTAGTTTACTCAGGTGTATCTGTTAGGTGCCGTTTTCTAGATTTTAGCAGTATTTGTGTATGAGTAGTTAATTAAACCTTATACTGTTTATTTAATCTGTTGCCTTTTTGCAAAGCAATTAATTATAACATGAATTACAGTGTTGTGTCTACCCAAGTACATTGTAATTATCCTGTTCCTTTTGTGTTGCTAATACTTTCCAATAAATTAACTGTTGTCAACTGAAAGTCAAATGCATAGCATGTATTTTCCTGTACAATCAACAGCAAATATAAGGAGACACCATCTCTTCTGCCTGTCTTTACTATATGCAGTTAAGCCTCGTACACACAACTGGTTTTCCCGACAGGAAAACTGCCAGGAGAGCTTTTGGCCGGGAAAACTGGATGTGTGTATGCTTCCTCGCACTTTTCTCTTCAGGAAAACAGCCGGGAATCCCGTCGGGAAAATAGAGAACCTGCTCTCTATTTTCCCGTCGGGATTCCCGTTGTTGTTTTTTTCCCCGTCAGATCTACTACTTGAAAAATACAATATACAGAAAGTATATAAATCACCGCGCTACTAATAAACGTATAGATAGCTGCCAACACTACAGAATTAGATAAAATTCTGAAAAAACAAGCAAAAACAAGAAAAAAATGTAGCGCTAATAATACGTGCAAGCAAACAATAGTGAAGTGAAACCCTCACATATGAAGGGTATAAATGGTAAGTGCACAAAAAATCAATGTGTAAATTGAAAAATTGTAATGATAAAGTTCAATAACAAAAGTTCAGTATTCATATTCCAACGGAAGGTGACTCAGTGCTGGGAGGAAGATATAGTGAGTATTGAGTAGGTAATCCACCACCAAAATTAATCAGAGGCTTACCAGACGTAGTGGACCTAGATAGGTATATACCTAATAGGTCACAAGGGCTTAATGGTAGCGATGTCCTGGCTTCACAAGACTTGAACGATAAGGGAAGATGATTCCAATATTGTTGCAGTATACGAGTACCCCAGTACCCCAGATGACGATCGTTGGATCGAAATGCGTCGGGACCCGCTGACCCCACTGTTCACTTTTTACATGCCTGTATCTTCATGTGATATGTGAGTGTGATATTTTTACTCTTTTTATTATCAGTAAATTTTTATACAGTATCACACTATGTCCATTTCCTTTTTTTCTTGAACCATTATACTTTGAACCCCTGGATGTATTGTTGGTGAGCTTATCTGCTTATCTGTGCTGGAGTTTGTTCACTATTGGTCCGTGCTCCTGTGGTTATTCGTATACTGCAACAATATTGGAATCATCTTCCCTTATCGTTCAAGTCTTGTGAAGCCAGGACATCGCTACCATTAAGCCCTTGTGACCTATTAGGTATATACCTATCTAGGTCTACTACATCTGGTAAGCCTCTGATTCATTTTGGTGGTGGATTACCTACTCAATACTCACTATATCTTCTTCCCAGCACTGAGTCACCTTCCGTTGGAATATGAATACCGAACTTTTGTTATTGAACTTTATCATTACAGTTTTTCAATTTACACATTGATTTTTTGTGCACTTACCATTTATACCCTTCATATGTGAGGGTTTCACTTCACTATTGTTTGCTTGCACGTATTATTAGATCTACTACTTACCTATGGGAAAGACTGCGAGGCAGTGCCGATGGAGCATACACACTGCCGGGATTCCCGGCCAAAAGGTTCTTGGCTTTTCCCTTGGTCTTCTTGGCTGACTTTTTACCGCTGAGAAAACCGAGCGTGTGTACAGGGCTTTTGAGTTTAGTTAAAAATTACTCTATCCTCACCAACAAAAAAAATGTAAAATGCACTTATCGCCTGTCCATGCCACTGATCTTCTACCACTGCCAAAGAATCTTCCGCATCCAACGCACATGGGTTTGTCAATTGCCTGGTTTCCTGCTGCAGCCTATGGTTTCAGCCACAACTTTCCATGGTTTGGGAAATTGCCCCAATGCCAGAAATAACAGATATACCAGTGAGAATTTAATTGAATTGAATGGATCCTAATTTGTAAAATGCATGGAAAAATGTAAAGGTACCGTATTTATCGGGCTATAACGTGCCCCGGCGTATAGTGCGCACCCCCGAACTTGAAGGAAGATTCCTGCAAAAAAAAAAATACTTACAGTTTGGATGCCCCTCGTCGGTGTCTTGCCCGTCGTTCATCGCGTCCTGCCCATCGTCCATCGGCGGACTCGTCCGGTCTGGCGTCCTTCTGCGGCCATCCCTGCTCGATCCCCGCTTCCCGCGCTGTGTTCCAACCACTGCGCCGACATATACCGAGCGGAGTACACTCGGGTATAGTCGGGCGGCCTCGGCTCCTCTCGCGTAAAGGACGTACAGGACGCACAGGACGTGAC
Organism: Rana temporaria; assembly: GCF_905171775.1. Taxonomy (NCBI): domain Eukaryota; kingdom Metazoa; phylum Chordata; class Amphibia; order Anura; family Ranidae; genus Rana; species Rana temporaria. Next base: position 92,088,908 of record NC_053498.1, on the reverse strand, counting down.
CGCGAGAGGAGCCGAGCCTGCCCGACTATACCCGAGTGTACTGCGCTCGGTATATGTCGGCGCAGAGGTTCGAACAAAGCGCGGGAAGCGGGTATCGGTGGAAATATCGCGCACCCACGATTTCGCCAAATCGCCTGGTAAAAACCCAAGTTTCAGTATACCATAAACTACTGTAGCATGTGCAGATGGTGGTTCCCCAGTCTCACACAAGGATAGTACTGGTTGTGTTGGATGGTCATTTAGAGTTAGAAAAAATACAAATAAATAAATAAAAGGTTTGAGCAGGAGTAAGTCTTGCCCTAAATGTCAAATGGATGCACCAACCACATTTTAGAAGTCTGCTGGTACCCTTGCCCATAATTGATATCCCTTTTAAGAGGGTTACTATTGAACTGGTTGTGCCACTTCCAAAGTCCGTCAGAGGGCACCTGACTTTTAGGGTTGGTTCACACCAGATGCTTTACAGTGTTCTTTTAAACAGCATAAAAAAAATGCATGCACAGTATTTTCCATGCATTTTAATTGCCCTAGTTAACATTAGTGCAGTAAACAAAATTTGCTGCTGCATTTTTTTTTCTATCTGGAACGTATCTGAAACGTGGCAAAACGCATGTAAACTCGTTTCAATATATATTTATCAAATTTATCAAAGAAAGAGCGACAGATGTAAAGTTCTAACTTAATACAGAAAATGTAGACATTAAATAAAAGATTTCATATCAATATGATATGTTATGATATGATAAGAGAAATTACAGTAATAAATCTTTCTCTCTAATACATTTATGTAATGATAACCAAAAAACACATAATTCTATACAACTGGTCTTGTTTATCATATAAAATTACCACAATAAAGAGCTTGTTGGTACCTGTACTGTTTTCGTATTGGCCATCTTTAATTGTGTATGTAGCCCAAATCATTAGATCAATAAAATAAAAGGAAAAATTTGTAGAATATAAGTAAGAAAGAAAAATACATAATAGGGAAATTAACTAAAAAAATTTGAACGTGGTAGTAATCCCAAAAAGCGGTAGATACAGCAGTTAGTTTTAAATAAGTGCTTTATAATAGGGTAAATCCTTGAATAGGGACCAGTTTATACAAAGTTTGCGATAACGTATCAGAAGACAAGGCTCTAGTTTCTTTCATGGCACATATAGAATCAATTTTGTACAACCAATCTTTCACTGAGGGTATTCTACCAGTGTTGCCAACCGTCAGTATTTTTACCCGCAGCCAGTAAAAAATGGTGTGGAGACTGTCACTGTGACTCAGGAGGGGACATGTCTTGTCAGTGATCTGTGCTGCTGCACACTGCTGTCAGTGTCACTGTGTGAGTCAATTTAATTTGTGTGTGCCAGCCATTCTAATTTCCTAACTTCCTGAGTCCTGTCCCTGACCTACTTACTTACTATTTCCAAAATAAATATATTTTTTTCCTTAATATTTACCTTAAAGCGGTTGTAAAGGTAAACATTTTTTTCCCCTAAATAGCTTCCTTTACCTTAGTGCAGTCCTCCTTCACTTACCTCATCCTTCCATTTTGCTTTTAAATGTCCTTATTTCTTCTGAGAATACCTCACTTCCTGTTCTTCTGTCTGTAACTCCACACAGTAATGCAAGGCTTTCTCCCTGGCGTGGAGTGTCGTGCTCGCCCCCTCCCTTGTTTGTACAGTAAACTTGTATGGCAAACTGTATCAAATGCCTTTGCAAAATCCAGATACACCACGTGTATGGACCTTCCTTTATCTAAATGGCAGCTCACCTCCTCATAGAAGGTTGGTACGTTGGTTTGGCAAGAACGATTCTTCATGAATCCATGATGATTACTACTAATGATTCCATTTTCATTACTAAAATCGTGTATATAGTCCCTTATCCTTATCATCCCCTCCAAGAGCTTGCATACTATTGATGTTAGGCTAACTGGTCTGTAATTCCAAGGGATGTGTCTTGGCCCTTTTTTAAATATTGGTGCTATATTGGCTTTTCTGCAATCTGCTGGTAACATTTCAGTCAGTAAACTGCTCGTAAAAATTAGGAACAATGGTCTGGCAATTACTTGACTCAGTTCCTTAATGGCCCTTGGGTGCAAGCCACCCAGTAGGGCATTGTTCCATAAATTGTTATGTTTATTTGGTTCCCTTTGTTTGATATCATAGAATAGACTATAATTATATGAGATTGAATGTGTAAAAATCATTCCTTGAACACAGATATTTTCAAGCTTAGTGAAAAATTGTTTACATTTTTATTATTATTGATAAAGTTCAGAATTTGGAAATATATCCAATATATCTAATTAGGTATATTGACACCTTGTATATTTTGTAAACTCTGTCTTAGTTTTATATTTGCCAATATAAAATTCCAAGGCCAATATAGGATTATCATTTGAATGAAGGGGAATGATTGGTTATTAATGCTAGGCAGGAATCCAGGACTATTAATCAAGGTAGTTAGATGGCCCAGTTAAGTATATATCTTATATTGAGAAGCAGCTCATTGGACTACTACTAGAGTAGGTCCTAGTAAAGTATGTTTTTTAAGCAAAAGAGGTATATGTGACCAAGTTATCCAAGGAAGATATTCCAGGTAGATTCGTTATGCTACACATTTTGATCATTGATTCATTTTGAAATTTGTTTAGTTTAGTTTAATTTTGTTTTATTTTATTCCTTTTCTAAGGAACTCAACATTTTCGGAAAGATTCGAATTAGGATCGGTTGAAAAATGATTGACCAATTCAAATTCTGTGTGAAGAGTAGTTGGTTGTTAAGGAGTGGGCCGGGAAGCCGGCCGCCGAGTCCTTAATAACCAATGAGTCATCAGCTGTCAGCTTGTTTATATTCTATTATAACCTAATTGAAATTCTCTACAACTTTATCCCTGACCTGTCTGGTGTGTTCCTTGGCCTTCATGGTGCTGTTTGTTCACTAAGGTTCTCTAACAAACCTCTGAGGGCTTCACATAACAGCTGTTTATACTGAGATTAAATTACACACAGGTGGACTCTATTTACTAATTAGGTGACTTCTGAAGGCAATTGGATCCTTTAGATTTTAGTTAGGGTTACCCGAGTAAAGGGGGCTAAATACAAATGCACGCCACACTTTTCGCATATTTATTTGTAAAACATTTTGAAAACCATTTATCATTTTCCTTCCACTTTATGTGCCATTTTGTGTTGGTCTATCACATAAAATCCATTTATGTTTTTGGTTGTAAAATGACAAATTGTGTACATTTTTTAGGGGTGTGAATACTTTTTCAAGGCACTATAAGCATTAACTGCAATGTGAATAATAATACTATAACTAGTTTAGAGTGCTGTCTAAGAGAATGGTTAGAATATGGTGCAATGTCCCCTGAGAGGTACCTCTTAGCATAAGCAATAGCAGCAGATAGTAAATCCCCACAGCAGCAGCTCACCAGTCCCAGTGATATTGCAGCTTACCATCTAATCATATACAGTGATTAGTCCACCCTCGCTCTGCACCCAGGTTACTCTGGCTGTTTGTACACCTAAACTCAGCACTCCAAGCCACCGGTATGCAGCAGTGGTGGCGCACACTAGACCGCAATTTGCACTCACTGGGCTCCCTCATGGTAGGAGGAAGCTGCCTCCTCTACAGTTTGAGAAAATGCACCTCTCTCCCTCCTCCTGGCAATCTACCTCTGGGAAATGCAGTTCAAAAGCTCTTGATTACAGTAGAGTCTCTCTCCTCCGGACTACAGTTCCCACAGTGCAGTGCTGCCTTATTCAGTCTATTGAACTCTTCCTGATCGGCAGCTCCATCCTGTTGCTGATATACTGTAGCTGTTAACCAGTTCATCACCACAGGGCAGCAGCTACAGAGAGCAGCTGCAGCCAATGTTTCTCTCTCTTAGCCAAGCACCTGGCTACATATGTATACAGGGTTATTATAATTAATTTTAAGATACAGGTAGAGGTGGGCACTGTGGTGAATATTATGTTCTGATTTTAATGACAAGTAAGTGCATTCGAATAATAATTTAAAGGTGAAAAACATATTTCTCTTTATTTTCCAGTTAAAGCTTTTCCACTCTGAACTCCTGGCTCAACTTGAACACAAGCTGGAATTAGACATCAAGTATTTAACTGTGGGTACTTTAGTTTCCGCTACTTTACAATGTCCACTGTGATAATTTGTTCTGCCTTATTTATATTAGGGGTTTGACACTTAGTAACTGATAGTGTTTCCTTCGCTATTCCCAGGCGACACTGAAGAAATACCAGGTTGAGCATCGTTCCAAGTCCGAGTCAATTGAAAAATGTCAATCTGAACTCAAGAAGCTCAGAAAAAAGTGTCAGAACAGCAAGAACCCCCAGAAATATGGAGACAAAGAAGTGCAGGTAGGGTTGTTTCAGTACTGCATTGGAGCAAACTTAAACATTTTAAACTTGTTTTAATTTCATGGTATACCAAATCTTACTTGCATGTAAGTTCCCATTCACACTTGTGCAACTTCAAAACAGTGCAATTTCCATTGCGACTTTACAGTGCAACTTTTTGGGACTTTGATGTGACTTTGGATGAGTGCGACTTTGTTATGACTTTGGCTTTGACCTGTCTGATTGTTTTGTTTGTGCTCTACAAAGTCACTAGACGTGCAGAATGGAAAAAAATTGTTTTGTTTTGTTTAGTAGTTTTCTAAGTAATTGCAAATTTTAAGAACGATTCAAGGTCAGAAAACGGGGGGGACAAGCGAGCATCCACCCTCCTAAACCATACCTGGCCACGTAGGGGGGTGCTTTTGGGCAGAGGCCGCTCTGCCCACCCCCCCCCCCCAAAGCACCTTGTTCCCATGTTGATGGGGCAAGGGCTTATCGGAATCTGGAAGCCCCCTTTAATAAGGGGGCCCCCCAGATCCCACCCTCTCCTATGTGAATGGGTATAGGGCATATTGTACCCCTACTGATTTGCCAAAAAAAGTGTCAAAAAGAAAGACCTCGGAAAAAAAAGAGTTCCGCATCCGATGAAGGCTCCTGCTGTCTGACAGTCTCATCAGACAGCAGCAATAACTAAGTGGTGTGGCCACCTGATGACATCACCGGGCGACCCCCCACCCCCTTGTGAAGGCATCGACCCAACATGGCATCACAAAGGGGTGGAGGGCCCGGCCACATCATTGGGTGGCCCTGCCCCTTAGTTATTTATGAACTGTCAGAGGACAGGAGCCTTCATCGGGTCCGGACCTTTGTTTGTCTCGAGTTGGCAGCAGTGGCACTCATTGTGATTAACGCTGGATTTATTTTGGGGGAACATTGATTTTTTTAATAAAAAAATTTACAAAAACTATCTCTGACACTTTTTTTTTTGGAGAATAAGTAGGGATACACTGTACTCCATGCTCATTCACATAGTCACATGAGGGTGGCTGGGATCTGGGGGCCCTCTTGTTAAAAGGGGCTTCCAGATTCCGATAAGCCCCCCCACCTGCAGACCTCCACAACCACCGCACAGAGTTGTAGGGAAGAGGCCCTTGCCCCCATGATCAATTGCAACTAGATTTGAAATCTGTGTCCTAACAAAAAGGCTGGGCTTCTTGCCTTGTACAATATGTTAACAAGGATTGATTTGGGGCAGGCATTGTTCCAAAAATTGCCGTCAGCTGTAACACTTCCACCTGGGAAGCATCTAAAAGGTAAGAAATATATAAAAGTGAGTGATTGGTACCAATAATTCCCTGTGTTCATTCAAAACTGTGTTTAAATTTGTGAATGAACAGGGAGACTGTGCGGAGCTCGTCCTGTTAATTTATTCAGTGCAGTGAGATAGAGATTGAGCATTGTGTCCTCTATCACTTTATTTGTATCAATAGTGAGACAGCAGGTGTCTGTTTATACCCCTGATATTTCACCAAAGCCCTCCAACAGGGCTGTTAATTGTTTTTGTAAAAAAAAAAAAATATATAGATACCGGGTAATATAACATTGTAAGAAATAATAAAAATAATAAACACATAATTAAGGGTTCATTTACATGGGTTCTCTGCAGTTTGTGCAATTTGAAGCCTCCTGTTATTCTACGGGGGTGCAACTGCTATACGAACACAGCCACAGGTCCTAATTTGATAGGTGTGCAGGTGCAGGTGAGTGATCCGCGTATGCACACTGTCTGTGTTTGGGGACATGCCTGTCAAATTAGGACCTGTGGCTGTGTTCGAGCCTGCACACAGCTCTAGGCACCTAAAAGAACACTGATTCACACTGTATTGGCCAGCGCGCCCATGTGAATGAGCCCCAAGACCGCATTCACACACCCAGAGCTTTATTTTAACTCAATATAGTTTTATGCTTTAGATTTAGCAGGAATTTTGTAAGTTATGCTGTGTTTGTGTCTACTATTAAAGATTTTACTGTATTTTTAGAGAACATATTGATTTTATATTTTCTGGGGGGGGGGGGGGGGTCAGGGAGGTTGAAAAGGGACCTTTAATTCCTAAAAGTAGCCCTGCTTGTGTGTATGGCAGTGTATGAACAACTTTAGAGAGAGTATCTGTGATGATTCAGAAAAAATAATGTGACTTTAGAACCCAGTTCTGGAATAGGGGACACTGCTTCATCTGGAGCCTTAGGCTGGCCATAGACAGTGCACAATTATTTTCTGCAGGCAGGTTGAAATTAGCACAATTTCCCCATCAGCACAGACAGTGCTGAAAGGGGCATCCCTTCTGCCTGGGCATTGTCTTCTCCCAGGAGGTCAGGAGCGGGCAGGGAAAGCTGGGAGAAGACAGTGATTATCACTGGCAGCTATAGCAGCCCCCTGCAAGAAAAAAAAACTGTCAGGCTGGTTAATCGAACAATTAACTTGGTACATTCAGCCTGCTCATTAATGTTTTGAATACCCTGATGACATCAGATGTGACGAAACGTGCCAGAGGCAGCTACGTACGTACACTTCCTTGCATGAGCAGTCGCGAGTCGGCCATCTTTGCTATTGAAAAACTCGATCTGTCGGAGTTTGTCACGCTGGATTGTGCGATTTAATATTTACAAGACATGTGAGTGTATCTCCTCTTGTTTTAATAAAGGCATATGGTTTTTAGCAATATTACACTATTGCAGTGCTTTTGTTTTCATGTAATCCAGGCACTGGAATGAGTCTAATGCCGCGTACACACAATCGGATTTCTGATGGAATAAAATCAGATGGAATTTTTTGTCGGAATTCCGATAAAGCGGACTTTCATCAGTCTTGCATACACACTATCAGACAAAATTCCGACCGAGCCAAAACACAGTGACGTAAAACACCACGAAGAGCCGAAAATAATGAAGTTCAATGCTTGCGAGCATGCATTGACTTGATTCTGAGCATGCGTGGATTTTTCTCCAATGGAGTTCCACACAGATGATCGGAATTTACTATGATTTTTTTTTTTCATCAGAAAAATTTAAAACGCGTTCTATTTTTTTTCACCGATGGAAAAAAGTCAGATGGGTCCCACACACGATCGGTTTCTCCGGGTGCTGGATTGGTTCTTTTCCTGCCTGTCTAAAAGTGATTCTCTTGTCCGTCGAGAATGCTGGATTATTCTTTATACTAAATCGCTTTTTGACCACTCTAACAAGGGGGTCACACGCTGTCTGGTAAGCAGAGCATGAGAGTGTGAGGTGTCACCTGGATTTTCTAAAGAATCCTTACTATCATCATGGGACTATCCTTACTATCATCGTAGCATCGTGGGACTTTTGCATCTACTATTTTTCTTTTACTGGGACTTTTTGTTTAATGACATATATACAACTTAATTTGAGGTTTACAGTAGAAATAAGAGAATGGGAAAGAAGTGGCACACAGCACTGATGTGAGAGTTCAGAATGCTAAATAGCAGCCTTGAGACGGATGAGGAGTGAACAAGGCAAGCGTAGTATATTGGGAAGGAACAGCAGAATGGGCACACAAGAGGGTTGCCATGAAAAAGTAAGTGACATAAGGGGACAGATTGGAATGGCAATGCATGAATACTGCAGACAGGGAACACAGGAAAGTGGAGTGCAGAAAACGATAGGTAAATAATTGACAGCAAGAACAGGGCCTGATAAAAAAAAAAAAAGCATAAAAAGAGCACAAACAGGGAAAAAAATCACATTGAAATGGACTAAAGACTCAGGCCCCGTACACACGACCGAGTTTCTCGGCAGAATTCAGCCAGAAACTCGATCGGAGACGTATTCTGCCGAGAAACCCAGTCATGTGTTGTCACGGAACCATGAACCAGACGTACAACAAGAGATAAGTGAAAATAAGAAGGCTTTATTGAAAATCAAGCTGTAAAGCAAAAGTCCAAACGGATGGTTAAAACAGAGTCTTGCGAAGCCAGAGGTCAGGAACCAGAAGGGTAGTCAGACGAAGCCAGGATCAGGAACCAGAAGGGAAGTCAGACGAAGCCAGGATCAGGAACCAGCAGGGAAGTCAGACGAAGCCAGGATCGGAACCAGAAGCAGCAGCAGTCTTAGAAGCATGTGAACACAGGAGGACCAAGCAAGGAACTGAAGCCACAGAGCTCCTATATATGTGAGCCAGGCATCCAGCTCCTCCCAGTGGGAAGGAGGAGCCGCAGGGTGGGAGGCTACAAGAGTCCCAGAAACCAAGATGGCCGCCAGCACATGTCAAACGAAGGAGACAGGAGAGAGGTAAGACCATGACAGTACCTCCCCCTCAAGGGCCCCTCCTCCGCGGTGCAAAAAACGGTTTCTGAGGGAAACGTGCGTGGAAGGCTCGGAGCAAGGCAGGAGCATGGACATCTGCGGAGGGAACCCAGGAACGCTCCTCTGGACCGTAACCACGCCAGTGGACCAAAAACTGCACCCGACCGCGGACCAGGCGTGAGTCCAGGATATTGCTCACCTCATACTCCTCATGATTGCCCACTTGGACCGGACGAGGCCGAGGAACCGAGGAAGTGAAGCGATTGCACACCAGTGGCTTCAACAGGGAGACATGAAACACGTTGGAGATCCGCATGCCAGGAGGAAGCGCAAGGGCATAGGCTACCGGGTTTACCCTGCGAAGCACTCGGAAGGGACCAACAAAGCGAGGAGCCAGCTTGGGAGTGGGCACTCGAAGGTTGAGGTTGCGAGTGGACAACCATACACGGTCTCCGACCTGGTAGGAAGGAGCAGGCGCTCGTCTGCGATCAGCCTGGAGTTTCTGGCGCTGCGCAGAGACCTCAAGGGACTTCTGGATCTGTACCCAAGAGGCGCGTAGGACGGAAAGGTGATCCTCCACAGCCGGAATATCCTGGGGAGAGAATGCCTCCGGTAACACGGCAGGTTGGAACCCATAATTGGCCATGAAGGGAGACGTCCCAGAGGAAGAGTTCACCGCCGTGTTCCTGGCAAACTCAGCCCAAGGCAGGAGGTCAACCCAATTGTCCTGGTGATCGGAGACATAGCAACGAAGGAATTGCTCCAAGGCCTGATTGGATCGTTCTGCGGCCCCATTGGACTGAGGGTGGTAGGCCGAGGAGAAGGAGAGATGAATCCCCAACTGGGAGCAAAAGGCGCGCCAGAACCTGGACACAAACTGACTCCCCCGATCCGACACTATCTCCTTGGGCAAACCGTGCAACCGGAAGACCTCCCAGGCAAAAATCGTGGCCAATTCTTGTGCAGAGGGTAACTTCTTGAGAGGAACACAGTGGCACATTTTGGAAAACCGATCCACAATCATGAGAATGACCGTATGGCCTCGGGATGCAGGGAGATCCACAATGAAATCCATCCCCAGGTGTGACCATGGGCGCTCCCCGGTGGCTATGGGTTGCAGCAGGCCCAACGGAAGGTGCCGAGGGGACTTACTCTGGGCACAAACGGAGCATGCCGCTACATATGCGGCGATGTCGGAACGTAGGGAAGGCCACCAGAACAGACGTGAAACAGCCCAGGACAGCTGATTCTTACCAGGATGCCCCGCGGTCTTGGAGTTATGGTAGGTTACAAGAGTCCCAGAAACCAAGATGGCCGCCAGCACATGTCAAACGAAGGAGACAGGAGAGAGGTAAGACCATGACATGTGTACACTTTCGGCCGAGGAAACCGACGAGGATCTCGTCGGGCCAAATAGAGAACATGTTCTCTATTTCCTCGTTAGTCAATGAGGAAACTTGGCTCGCCAAGATCCTCGGCGGCTTCACAAGGAACTTGACAAGCAAAACGATGTGTTTTGCTCGTCGAGTTTCTCGGACGTGTGTACGGGGCCTCAGAGAAGGAAGATAACAGAGTACAACATAAATGAGGACAAAGGGTGCAGAGCAAGGTAGATGAGGTCATATGGAATTGCAGAAAGGGAACACTGAGAGCAGAACAAGTAAGGAAAACCGGAGACACCATGAAGAAGGTAGCTGGGTGAAATTGCACCACCGCAAAGGAAAGGGAATAACAGGGAGTTGAGAAACTGTGGAAACTGGCCACAGGAGAAGGAGGTGGTGAATGTTCGTGAATGTGACAGCCATCCACTAACACGTACATGAAGTGCCCTGCTGTCTTCATAAAATAGAAGATAAAATGTATAATTCATTGGTGTGCAGAATCATTCACATTGTAAACCACGTATTCAGCAATGTGCTTGTTATTAGAAAACACATATGTATAACTGTTCACAAAGCAGTCTGAGATAGTCAGCAAGTATAGAAGAGCCAAAACACTGTTGTACTAGACACCAATATGAGGCCGTCTTTATGTTCAACACATGTCCCATAAACCAGGCAAATCCCATTAGCGATAGAAAAGGCTTTGTAATTCATTGAAATCCTGTGCCTGTTCTAGGCGGTGGTGCATACCAATGGTTAACTCTTTAATGGAATGGCATGAATTGAAATCCAGTGATGGGCTGAGCAGGCAAGTGGAGCACCAGTGTCTGTTACAATAACAAGATATAAATACCAGGCACACAAAGACCTGGAATCAAGGAGCTGCACTTGTAGGGCTCAGATATTTTCACATTGAAGTTTTGCTTTGTGGGAATTTACTAATTAAATGAGCAAGTGGATTTCCCAACAGCTGACTACTAAACATTTTTATTTGCACTTCAGTTAACTTTCAGGACAAACGTCCAATAGATCTACTATCTTCAAGAGGTCAAAACAGTACTGACTCTTGCAGAAAGTATTGAGGTAAAAAAAGTGAATTTGTTAAAAAAAGTTGTCCTGAAAAATAAAGTGTTTGTGTAAATTTTTAAAAAGGAGCACTAAAATGGATACAATCATCTTGACTTTTCAAGGTGATACGGAGGACTAAGTATATTAGAAGAAGATAAAGGATGAGGAATGTCAAATCAAATGTTCACAGCAAAATAGATTTGTGTGAATTTGCACTTTAAAGTGTATCTTGGCACCAAAACCTCTACATTTTAGAGTAGGCAATGGTTAAGACCTCTGTCATATTTTTTATAGCTACTGTATTTATTGGCGTATAACACTCACTTTTTTACCCTGAAAATAGAGGGTAAACTGTGCCTGCGTGTTATACGCAGGGGGCTGTGGAAAGTTTTTTTCCTGAAGCTTCCCTCTTAAAGTTAGGGTGAGTGTTATACGCCTGTGCGTGTCATACGCTGATAAATACGGGTATTTACCAATGAGAAGATTTCCTGCCCACTCGACGTACACACGACCGAGAAACTCGACGGACGAAACACATCGTTTTGCTCGTCAAGTTCCTTGTTAGGCTGTTGAGGATCTCGGCGAGCCAAATTTCCCCATTGCCGTGGAGGAAAAAGAAGACATGCTTTCTTTTTGGCTAGACGAGATCCTCGACAGTTTCCTCGTCGAAAAGTGTACACACGTCCGGTTTCCTCGGCCAAAAAAAAAAAAACAGCAAGTTTCTTGCTGGTTTTTGCTGGTGTATACGAGGCTTTAGGCTGGGTTCACACTGCAGTACGGAACGGCCCACAGCAGAGGTCCGGTGAGTCCCACGTTTACCGTTTCAGGTCTGTTTTCGGTCCGAAATTTTTGGCTGCATTCAGACCTGAAACGGACCAGAAAACCCACAGGATTCCTGTGCAATTCACAACGAGCCGCTCTGGAGATGTGTGAAACGGCTCCATTGAGAGCTGGTCATAATCTCTTGACGTGCGAATTGAATGCAGGGAAACAAATCATTTACATAAGATTGAGGCTGGGTTCACACAATTGCAAATTGGATGAGATTTTGTACCGCATCCAATTCACAATTGTGTGAAACCAGCCTCAATCTCTCTCTTCAAAATGAATTGTCTTTAGAACAGATGTCTTCACTGGAAGGTTTCCTCTAACCTTTTTCTGTGACAACCTAAAATAAAAAGGAAGAAAACACAGCGGCCAGTATTAAGGATCCATTTAATGGTAAAAACAGTAAACAGGTTACTAACAGACAGAGTATAGATACATGCATTGTGCGATCCAGAGGAGGTCTCTCTTTATGCCGTGTCTCCGGGGTCCAACTGGCGGCTCGCACAGGTGGTTTGCGGCACTCGAGCCCATTCTGAACAGCGGGGAACGCTGGAGACTCAGGGATGACGGCACATCAGGGTGCAGGGTAAGGGTGCCGGCTTCGTGTTCGGAGCATGCGTGCTCCTTCTCTGTTCAGAATAGGCTGTGAGTGCCGGAAACCACCTGTGCGAGACACCAGCTAAACCCCGGGGACACGGACATAAACAGAGACCTCCTCTGGATCACACTGCAGGATTACTGCTGATCACAATACGTGTATCTATACTCTGTCTGTGAGTAGCCTGTTTACTGTTTTTACCATTATATGGTTCCTTAATACTGCACTTAGAGGCGCTGTGTTTTCTTCCTTTTGTGCATTGCAGAGACTGCTTCTAGCTCTTTTACACTGGCTGCCCTTAGTGCTGGATCATGGATTTCCCTGTTTTTAAAGACCTTTAAAGATTTTTACTATGGATATTGACCCTCTTACAAGATTTTATTAATTCCAATTGTCTCCCTAACCTACATCCTGGGTCTGTGTACTCCCAGGGCCGATACTAGGGTCACAGGTGCCTGGGTGCAGAAATATTTCTGGCGCCCCCACATGGGCATCGTCATTTTACTAACTCCTCCCCTTTACAAATGTTTCTATGGCAATGACTCAACCACAGAGATGCTCCCCCCACAAATTCTTCATTAACCTGGGATCCTTACATGATCTCTTAACAATAAACAAAATACAGGAAGAGAAGCAAAGTACTTTATTGGGACCTGGAGAAGGGCCTCTGTGATGAACACAGAGATGGCTTCTGTTAGAGGGTCTGTTAGATCAGGGCTCAAAATTTCAAGTCCTGAGCTACTAGCCAGGCCTCAAGAGTTACTCGCCACCAGTTGCCCCACCTAATTCATACACTGCCCTGCGCCTAATTGCACCCGTAAACACGCCCTCGTAGATTATCTCATGGAATGACAATGTTTTATGCAGAATCAAGTTACAAAATTAAATATTACCAACAACAACTTTAACAAAATGGGACAGGGCACTGGGGGCAGACCAGAGGGACAGGGCACTGGGGGCAGACCAGAGGGACAGGGCACTGGGGCCAGACCAGAGGGACAGGGCACTGGGGGCAGACCAGAGGGACAGGGCACTAGAACTGGGTCTCTTCCCCATTCTCTTGCTGTCTCCTCTGCAACTCCCATCCATCCTCTCTCTCTCTCCCATTCATCTCATCATCAGGAGCCTGTGTGTGCGGCTCCACGCTTGCATGTCCCCACTTCCCCCTTTTATTCAGGCTGGCAGAGAGGAGAGGAGCTGCAGCACAGCGGGAGGGAGTACAATCCAGCGCTGAGATCCACACAACTGCACAGCCATTGACACCATAGCACAGCGCACACTGACAGCGCACACTGACAGCGCACAGCACACATTTAGACCAGTCTGTTCACAGTGCTCAGGCTAAACTGTTGGACACTTACATAGAGCACAAGAAGAAGAAAACTGCACAAACTAGAAGGCTGCCGCTCTCATGTCAGGGCAACTTTCAGTGAGCGCTGCACCGGAGTGGTAATTTTTGCAATCCTCCACCTCACTCATTACTTTCTGCTCCTCAGCTACATTGGTCGGGGTCCGGGGGAGGGGGGCAGGCTCAGAGAGGTCATACTGTTGGGTCCCATGGCTTAATGAGAATTGTAAGTAGAGCACCTGTGTACTGCTCTGCCTGTGCGCGGCTCACCAGACTACTTTTTCCGAGCATGCACCTTTCCTCTTCGGCTGCCAATCTCATCGAGACTCTAAGTGTAGGGACAGATTGGAGGGAGATTGGTCATGCAGCCCTGTCATCACTCGCCACCAGCTTAAATCCACTCGCCAAATGCTAGTAGGCGAGTGGAAATTTTGAGGGCTGTGTTAGATGTTTGGCACCCCCACCTCTGCAGGCGCCTGGGTGCAATGCACCCTGCCTAGGATCGGCCCTGTGTACTCCTCCATGGTCGCTTTTCCATACGAGCGTTCTTTTTTTTTTTTAAATGTTTTGAGTTTCCCATCACATACCTTACTGGAGATTATGGTCACCAGGACACATAGCGATATATCTGTTCCCAGTGTCCCAGTGAGCAAGGAGACAAGCAATACAAACCTAACAGGGTCGATAACCCTTGCACACTCTATCTGAAACAAAAAAAAAATAATACTTTACATACAGTTTAATCAAATGTGATGAGAGAGGTGTACAGAAAATGTAAACAAATCACCAAACATTTTATAAATCTGCAGTTCACTGTTTGATGTGTTCAAGTGAATGATAGCTATTCATCAGACATACATGAAAGGAAATATTAGTTATTCTGGATGAATTATCCTTCTTAATAGGTCTCCCAACAGCGTTCTTACAAATGATCTGGAGACACCTAAATAACAAGACACGAGAAGCAGTTTGTGCGTTCGTAAGGTGTCTGCTTTTAATGAGGCGTACAGTGTATATGGACTTCAGAAGAAAAGATAAGGGAGGGGCTGTTTTACATGACTACGGAGGAAAACACACAACATAAAATGTTGCCTGAGGTGTAAAACAGGATTGCAGGCTTGACCAACAACAACACAATGGGGGTGTGTTGTTATACAAACATTTATTTGTGCACTGGATACTTATTTCCTCAGACACTCTTAAGAATTTATATTCACCATTTGGGGATCATTTTTCTATGGACTTGAGATCTTATTATATGGACAGTTCATTAATTGGACTCCCTTTCATCACACCTGTTATTATTGTTTTTTTCATTTAATCACGTGTGAGCACTTTATTTGATTTATTGATGTTCAGTCATTGCTATTTTTTTATTTTCAACATGTGCACTTCATTTATATAGTGGCATCCATATTTGTATTCTCATATCTTTTCCTTTAGCGCAGCTGTCGTTTTGCTAATTTGTTGTTGGTGTAACACAGGGGTGGGGAACCTTTTTTCTGCCAAGGGCCATTTGGATTTTTGTAACATCATTCGGGGGCCGTACAAAATGTCAGTTAAAGCGACGCAGTGCCGAATCGCAAAAAGGGGCAAGGTCCTTAACCTGCATAATGGTCCGGGGCTTAAGTGGTTAATTCGCATACAGTTCATACTCCAATTTTATGCACTTTCACAGTGGGGGTGCCACTTTGGGAACACATGAACAGAGGGCAGCAACAATGCAAGTCAGATGGCAAGCATGGCTCATTTAAAATAACTCAAAACCATATTTTATCTGCTGTTTTTTTTTTATAATACACAGTAGTGGTCATTAACCTTGCCTCAGCCATCCCCCCCCCCCCCCCAATACAGCCATTTATTGATCTGCTCTAAGTTCAACTTCTGCTTACTTTACAAGTAGTCCGTCTGCTCTGTAGCACAGTGCTAGCTTCAGCTAGAGCCAGGCAGGCTCCTCGAGACGGGTCCTCGGCTCCTCTAGCTCGGGCACAGCCTACAGGCTGTTAGTCACAGCTCCCTGTGCACAGCGCTCCTCTCCAGCTCCCACCTCGCCCCCGGCCGTGAGTGGAGTGACGTCACGCCGCTGGCAGGGAGCGACTACGAGACTCCTCCGTAGGGGGAGACAGTAACCTCCACAGTGAAGGGAGGGGAGGTGACAGTCCGCACTCGGAGGAGCGCCCTCACTATGTAATGACACAGCCAAGTGACACACTGGCAGGCGGCCATGGCAGAACTTGCGCCTGCGGGGGGGGGGGGTGGATGGAATGATTTTGCGGGCCGCAGGTTCCCCACCCCTGGTGTAATATAACACTGTTTAGCTGCTGCTGGTCCACCTTGAATGAGCACAATATTTTTTTCCATTACTGTTATAACCACTATACTGCAGTTCAAATTTTAGGTGAAGGTATGTACCGACCTCCCTGCCTCGAGAGATCACATTTAAGACCATTGTAAACACATGAAACTGGTCATGCTAATACAAATCACCATTGTAGCTTATGCCTAGCATAGTAAAGATTAAATTATAGAGGTTATCGTCCTCTGTTATGTGATTTCTCCTAATTTAAGATCAAAGTAAGCTTCAAAGAATTTAAGATATATTGTTATTAGTGCAATTGTTCCTGCAGGCCACAAGGTCACTCCCAGGAAAGTGTCAAGCCTAATTGTATTCCTGTCAAAACATGTTAACCTTTTACTGCAGAGTCCTTCTATAGAGTAGGGAAGGGTTAAAACCTTAGGAGACTTAACCTTTCTTTGTGTCCTAGAGAATAATGTCATCAGAACAGAAAGTGATGGGAAATCCAAAATGCTATGGCTGTCAGGGAAACATGAGGTTAGAGGAAATCTTTCAATGCTGACAACTGTCTAACAGGGGATTTACCTAGAAATAGGGGAAACCTCCCCAGTGATACTCTCTCTCTCTCTCTCTCTCTCTCTCTCTCTCTCTCTCTCTATATATATATATATATATATATATATATATATATATATATACACCCTCAACGGCCATTTTATTTGGTACACCTTGCTAGTAGTGGCCCCCTTTTGCCTTCAGAACTGCTTTAATTCTTTGTGGCATATTTTCAACAAGGCGTTGGAAACATTCCTCAGAGATTTTGGTCCATGTTGACATGATAGCCGGTTTGAGATGATTTGAGCTTTGTGACATGGAGCATTATCTTGCTGGAAGTAGCCATCAGTAGACTGGTACACTGTAAGACATGGTCAGCAACAATACTCAGGTAGGCCGTGGCATTCAAACAATGCTCAATTGGTACTAAAGGACCCAAAGCGTGCCAGAAAAATATTCATCATTACACCACCACCAGCCTGAACCGTTGATACAGGGCAGGATTGATCCATGCTTTCATGTTGTTTATGCCAAATTCTGACCCTACTATTTGAATGTTGCAGCTGAAATAGAGACTCATCAGTCCAGGCAACATTTTTCCAATCTTTTGTTGTCCAATTTTGGTGAGCCTGTGATAATTGTAGCCTCAGTTTGCTGTTCTTAGCTAAAAGGAGTGGCACCCAGTGTGATCTTCTGCTGCTGTAGCCCATCCATTTCAAGGTTTAATGTGTTCTGCGTTCAGAGAGGGTATTCTACAAAGGTTGGTTGTAATGAGTGGTCATTTGAGTTACTACAGTATGCCTGTTTGTGTTACCTGCCCCCCATCCCCATCCCACCATCACTGGATTTGATGGACAGCATCCAAAGCCAATAGGGTTGATTAACTAAAGGCAAATATGCTGTGCACTTTGTAAAGTGCAGTTGCGCTCTGCAAGAGCAGTTGCTCCAGAGCTTTGTAAACGAGCAAATGAACTGCTGACTTTCATCATCCATTCATGTGAGTGCATTTTGTTTTCCTTGCACTTGATTGGGTACTTTTTGTAAAGTGAAGTTTTACCTCATTTACTAAGCGCTGGAGTAACTGCACTTTGCAAAATGCACAATAATTTTGCTTTTAATAAATCAACCCCTGTGTTTCATTGAGTCCTGTCAGTGAAGAGAGAGAGAGAGAGTGCTGGATCAAGATAGGGCTCAGATAAGTATTTGGGGGGGGGGGGGGGCTCTGCACATAATTTACCTTAATGCAAAGAATGCATGAAGGTAAAAAAAAAACAAGAAACGTTACAACTACTTTAAAGAGTAACTGTGTGTTTGTTGGGAAAAAAAGCATTCCCCTCTGGGTGATCCTAGTATAGTACAAGGATTTTAACAAACTTTGTTGCAGATTCCTATTCCTTCTATTCTGAAGAAATCACTGTGTGTTTGTCTGTGTCCATGTGTACAGTGAGTCTAATGGGAGGGGTGTCATGATTAGCAATCAGCTGCAGCTACTGCAGAGCACTAATGGGGAAATCTGCTGGGTCTGCATCCCTTCAGACGTGTTCCTATTGGGAGTATCTCACAAAAAATGAAATTTTTGTTGCAGGGATACCTGAAATCTGACTTGTATATTAGGGCAGACTTCTGGGGAAATCAGTGAGCCAATCACACAAGCAGGACATTTTGTTTCTGGGGGGGTGATCTGTACACATTCTGGGCCGGATCCAGAAAGCACTTACGCCGACGTATCTTTATATACGCGGCGTAAGTGCTCAGATGCGCCGTCGTATCTCTGCGCCTGAGGCCTCGTACACACGACCGAGAAACTCGACGGGCGAAACACATCGTTTTGCTCGTCGAGTTCCTTGTAAAGCCGGTGAGAAACTCGACAAGCCAATTTTCTCCATTCCCGTCAAGGAAATAGAGAACATGCTCTCTTTTTGGCTCGTCGAGTTTCTCGACAGTTTCCTCGACGAAAGTGTACACACGACCGGTTTCCTCGGCAAAAAAATATCTCCCAGCAAGTTTCTTGCTGGTTTTTGCAGAGGAACTCGGTCGTGTGTACAAGGCCTGATTCTTGAAATAAGATACACCAGAATTTTGGCTCCATCCGACCGACGTAAGTCTCCTACGCCGTCGTATCTTGGGCGCATATTTACGCTGGCTGCAAGGGGCGCTTCCATTGATTTACGCGTCGAATATGCAAATGACCGAGATACGCCGATTCACGAACGTACTTGCACCCGTCGCTGTCATCTACGCCGTTTACGTAAGGCGTACGTCCGGCGTAAAGTTATTCCACCATATAGGAGGCGCAAGCCATGCAAAAGTATGGACGATGGAACAGCCGTCGAATTTTATGTCGTTTACGTGAATAGGGCTGGGCGTAGCTTACGTCACGTTGTAGGCAGTGATTTGACGTATCTTATGGAGTATTTTAGACGTGATTCTGAGCATGCGCATTGGGATGCGTCCACGGTACGGTGCATGCGCCGTTCGTTCGGACCATCATTTGCATGGGGTCACGGTTCATTTTAATAGCTCACGCCTACTACCTTCCTACTTTGAATTAGGCGGGCTTACGCCGGCCAATTTATGTTACGCCGGCGCAACAAAGGGAGCAAGTGCTTTGTGAATTCTCTTCTTGCCTAGAGATGTTACGTCGGCGTAGCGCATATGATGTGCGCTACGCCGGCAGAAATATGCGCGGCTCTACGTGAATCTGGGCCTCTGTGTATAGAACACTTCCAGGTAGCCATATTGCATTGCACTTTACAGAAAATTACAGAGCTGAAGATTGAATAGGAAAGGTAATTTTTAATAACATTCAAATACAATATGACTGTCACAATTGTATGCTATATTATTATAATTTTTTTGCTATTTTTTCCTCATGAAAGTGGAGTTACCCTTTCAATTTTAAGTCTGCATGAACAAATTCCTGACCTTGTCACAATATAAAGCAACAGTGTCATTTTTTTTCTTCAAAAAAGCTGTGGCTTTTATTATTTAAATGCCGTAATTGAGCTCCATTAAAGTGCCTTTGCTAGGCTGAGATTGTGTCATTAGTCTGCTACAGGCATTTCCTCAATTTTCCCTGCCCCATCCCTCAGAATGCAGCATCGTAACAGCAATGTGAGTGGCTGAAATAAAGAGCTGATCTAGATAAGAAATTTACAATCAGAGCCAAGAACCGTACAAGCATCAGAATTTACCTTCTTGTGTCATCTCTGAGTCAGCATTCCAGTCTGGGATGGAGATACGTTCCCTGGATGATGACTAAACAAAGATGGCGCCATCCTTCTTGAGAAAGGTCAGATGAAAGCATTGTCAGGGAGAGTATGGTTATCTCTGTGAGAGGTAATAAAGACATGGAAGTGTTACATCTAAGTGCAGGGCTGGACTGGGACAAACATTTAGCCCTGGACTTCATCCAGACTGGCCCACTTTGACAGGTCTCTCCCACAGCGGCCGGACCAATCCCGCACCCCCCCCCCCCCGGGCCACCCACACCCCCTCTCCCCCTTCACTAACCACTAGCTGTTTTACTTTATTAGAGTAGAACGGCTGGTACTGGTCCTCTTATAGGCAGTACCAGTGGGGAAGCTAGACATTATTTTCTCCCTGGGCAAAGAATCAGTTTGGTGCCCCCCCTTATGGGACAAGATTAGGCAGAAGTGAGAAACTCCCAGGCCACTGAGCCATCGGCCCACCGGGAAACTCCCTGTAGTCCCAATGGCCAGTCCATCCCTGTCTAAGTGTGTGTGAGTGTTTCATTTACAGGTAGGGCATAAGTCAGACAAGTTCTAGTAGAAAGATATGAGAATTGCTAGAGCAGACTTTCTGACGATATGGGAACAACATATATTATAGAAAATAAGGCGATTTCCATACTAAATGTGTGGATGTTTGTCACACTGCGACGCAATCCATCCACTGGCACTACACTGCAGCCAAACAGTGTGATGTACCCCGATGTACTGCCGTTGCACTGCTGTTATCCAACACAAACCAGCCGCTGATTAGGCAGGCCATACATGGGTCGAATTTGGAAAGAATTTTCTTTCGAAAATCGTATCTAAGAATTTTCGTTCGTATTTCGCACCATTAGTGGGCTGCAGCAACAGCCAATTTTCGTGCGGCCATTGAATTTTAACCACTTCCATACAGGGCACTTACGCACCTTCCCGCCCAAGCCAATTTTCAGCTTTCAGCACTGTCACACTTTGAATAGCAATTGCGTGGTCATGCTACACTGTACCCAAACAAAATTGGCGTCCTTTTCCCCCCACAAATAGAGCTTTCTTTTGGTGGTATTTGATCACCTCTGCGATTTTTTTTTTGCACAACAACTAAAAAAAGACTGAAAATTTTGTAAAAAAAATACGTTTTTATTTTTTTATTAATTTTTTTGAAAATAAGTAAGTTTTCCCTTTCAATTACGGGCACTGATGGGCACCGATGAGATGGCACTGACGGACATCGATGAGGTAGTACTGACGGGCACAGATGAGGTGGCACTGATTGGCGGCGCTGGTATGCGGCACTGATGGGCACTCATGGGCGGCACTGATGGGCACTCATGGGCGGCACTGATGGGCACTCATGGGCGGCACTGGGCACTCATAGGTGGCACAGATGGGCAGCACTTATGGGTATGGGCACCGATGGATACTTATGGGTGGCACAGATGGGCACTGATAGGTGGGCACTGGGCATGGATGGGCACTGTGGGGTGGCACTGATGGACACTGTGGGGTGGCACTGATGGACACTGTGGGGTGGCACTGATGGACACTGTGGGGCGGCACTGATTTACCCATGTGTGCCAATCAGAGCCCATTTGTGGGCACTGATTGGCATTTTTTTTTTTTTTTTTGCCCAGACTTTTTTTTTTTTGTCATTGGCGGGCAGGAAGTGGTTAATAATGAGACACCTTTGAAAATTTTTGTAAAACGGACGATTTTCTAATCAATGATGGGAGAATCGTGCGAGAAATGTAATCGAAAAAGAAATGCGCATGTGCAAGAAAAGAAAATTCCCGGAAAGAAAAGAAGATTCCCAGATACAAACATTATTTTCTGTAGCAACATGAGGTGAAACTAAAGGCCTGGTTGGTCGAATTTCGAAACCAATCAAATCACAAAAAGCACAAATTTTCTGATTTTCAAAAGAAAATTCTGTATGTTCAGCCTTAAGGCCCATACACACGGTCGCACTTTTTGACAACAAACTTCAAAATGAGCTGGTTTTCAAAAAAATCCGACCATGTGTACGCTCTATCGGACAAACTTTTTCGGTTTTCATCTGAAAAATGTTCGCACTGCAAACGGACAAACTTTTCGGCAACAGAAGTCCTTCATGTGTACAGATGTCCATCAGACTTTAGTCCAAAGTACAAGCACACATGCTCAGAACCAATGTTAAAATCAACCAACAATAAGCAGAAGTTGACCAAAGGGTGGCGGTAAAGAGCAGAAAAAACATGTGATTTTGGGAAAGTTTGTTGACAAAATCCTTGCCGTGTGAATGTATACCAATTTCACAGGCCAACGCCCTTCAAAAATCCTCGGAAAAGTTTGTTTGAAGTCCGACCGTGTGTATGAGGCAATACATCACACTCCTATGGAAACACTATTCTAGAAAAAATTTAAATCTTAGCAAAGGTATTAAAAAAAGTTTAAACAAAGTTTCTTTTAAAATGTTTTTTTTTTTATAAATATTATGCAAACATACTTAGTTCTATCATTATGTATACAGAATATATACTATATATAGTATATATATATATATATATATATATATATATATATATATATACTGAGCAAAATTATAAGCGCAACACTTTTGTGTTTGTTAAAAAATCAATAAATGGTGTTGCACTCCAAAATAAATTATAAGGTGCTAGACGTGGTACAAATACTATGTATCCAATTAAAAATACGTAAAATGCATTAAAGAACTTGAAATAATCATATATGAAACTCCAAAAAATGTATTAATATAAAACGTGAGTAAATCCAAAAATGTCCATATATTAACCACTTAAGGACCGCCATACGACGATACACGTCCTCTTTAAGAGCCCAGCCCAGCCGTGGGTCGCGAGCGCGCCGTGGTCCGAAGCTTCGTGACCGCGGCACCCGCGGACCCAATTGCCGTGGGTGTCCCGCGATCGGTCACAGGAGCTGAAGAATGGGGAGAAGTGTGTGTGAACAAACCTTCCCTGTTCTTCTCTGTAGCAATGTCAGTGATCGTCTGTTCCCTGATATAGGGAACGACGATCACTGACGTCAGACGTCCAGCCCTGCCCCCCTACAGTTAGAAACAAGCATGAGGTCACACTTAACCCCTACAGCCCCCCTAGTGGTTAACCCCTTCACTGACATTGTCATTTTCACAGTAATCGGTGCATTTTTATAGCACTGAAAATGACAATGGTCCCAAAATGTGTCAAAAGTGTCCGATGTCTCCGCCATAATGTCGCAGTCACAAAAAAAAAAATCGCTGATGGCCGTCATTAGTAGTAAAAAAAAAAATATTAATAAAAAAAAAACTATCCCCTATTTTGTAAATGCTATCAATTTTGCGCAAAACAATCGATTTTTTTTTACCAAAAATATGTAGCAGAATATGTACTGGCCTAAACTGAGGAAATGGGGATATTTATTATAGCAAAAAGTCAAAAATATTGGATTTTTTTCAAAATTGTCGCTCTATCTTTGTTTATAGCGCAAAAAATAAAAACCGCAGAGGTGATCAAATACCACCAAAAGAAAGCTCTATTTGTGGGAAAAAAAAGGACACCAATTTTGTTTGGGAGCCACATCACACGACCGCGCAATTGTCAGTTAAAGTGACGCAGTGCCGAATCGCAAAAAGGGGCAAGGTCCTTAACCTGCATATTGGTCCGGGTCTTAAGTGGTTAAGAAAGTGCAAAGAATGTGCAAAAAAATCTGAAAGAAGTACTTTTGTATTTGCCCCTATTTATCATGAGCTGAATGCAAAGATCTACGCCTTTTCTATGTACACAGCCTAAGACACCTTTCACACTGGAACGTTTTGCAGGCGCTGTAGCGTTAAAAATAGCGCCTGCAAAACGCCCTTAAACAGCTGCACCATTCATTGGTGCGCTAGCAGGACGGTAAAAAAAAGTCCTGCTAGCCGCATCTTTGGAGCAGTGAAGGAGCAGTGTGTTTACTGCTCCTCCACCGCTCCTTTTTTGGCCGCTAGCGGGGGGTAAAACTGCACCGCTAGCGGACGAAATGTGCCGCAAATCTGCCCATAGCGTCGGCGGTAGAAATAGCTGATGCTATGGGCGGCTCAGTGGGAAAGGGGTCTAAGGCACATCCGTGCATTATTCATGCTCTCTAATCAGCATCTATTCCAAACCTGTGAGGTGGATGGATTATCTCAGCAAGGGAGAAGTGCTCACTAACACAGATTTAGGCCAGGTTCACACTATTGCGAATTGGATGCAGGATCCCTTCATCAAATTCGCAATAGCAGGAGATTGTGACTCTAAGGAGCCGGTCAACATATGTCTAAAGCGGCTACAGTGCGTCTTTTGGTCTGTTTCAGGTCCGAATTCAGCCCAAAATTCGGGCTGAAATTGGACCTGAAACAGGGAACTAAGACCCGTCCCACAGGACCCCTGCTGGGAGCTGCATCGGCATCGGCATTGGCATTAATTGTGAACCCAGCCTTAGCCCAGGTTCACACTGGGATGCGGGAATTAAGCCGTGCGATATCTGCCGAACTCGCACGATTTCACTTCTGCTTGTCACTTCGGACATTTTGCGATTTCAGAGACATCTGTACAGATTTCTGCACAGATGTCAATGTAAATCGCAGTCCGAAATCGCAAAAAGTACTTAGATTAGGACGGTGCCATTGCTGCCAATTCCTGGAAAATGCTGCCGATTTGACATGCAACTTGACATGTCAAACCATACCAATGTGAACCAGGGCATATTTGTAAACAACATTTCAGAGAAATAGGCCTTTTGTGTACATTGAAAAAGTCGTAGATCTTTGAGTTCAGCTCATAATAAATTGAGGGAAACACAAAAGTGTCGCATTTATAATTTTTCTTAGTGTATATATATATATATATATATATATATATATATATATATATATATATATATATATATAATTATTATTTTTTTACCCCTCATTCATTTAATCTACCAGCAAACTTGTTGTATAGAACAATAGAATTTTAGCCTTTCCGAATTCCTTCAAAAAGCAACAAGAAACATGACACATCTGCCCAGGAAACTCTGCAGTGCTCATCTGGACAATATATCACTTCTAAAGACTGCAAACAATATATAACAGGTTTACACAACTTCCCCTCTCCATAGTACTGTAGCAGTAAACATTCCTTGTGTGCCACATAGAAAAGGGTAAAGTAGTGAAGTTTGCATTCCTGAATGGATATGTAAGTAGCAGCCAACAGTGTTTAGGAATTTGGTCATCTGCAATTCAATAAATTATCAGTAGTTATAGATTTCGGTTCACATTGGAATTTTTTTCACACAATGTACCCGCCATTAACCTCCCTGACGGTATGATTATTTCAGAAAAAAGGTGCTGAAAGCGGTACCATTATTTGCAAGGAAATTTGGCGTTTTATACTGTAGGCCTGTAATTCTTAGGAATAACTCACTTAAATCTGTCCAAACAAGAGTCTAGTAGACATCCCGGATATGACATTTTTTTAAAAACAAAATTATAAATTATAATATAATAAATAATTATAAATAATTATAACAAATAATAATATAATTATAATAAAAATTATTCAATAATGTAATCAACTCAAAATCACTGAAATTTGCTCAGTTGCAGAATTGTCGCTGTCATTACTTTTATATTTTTATGACGAATTTCCCCACAAATCGCTATCGCACAATTCTGCAAGTGATTACAATTTATTATCGCTGTTTTCTAGCTGCTCTAAAACCATTTTTGACATAAAGAGACGCTTTTGGTTGCTATGGACAATCTACAGTTTGCAGGCAGAAAGAACATTTTTTATTATATAAAAGTACATGTAGGGCACTGGGCAGACCACTAGGGACAAGGGGTGTGTGTATTTTTTACATACAGTACTGTAATCTATAAGATTACAGTATACTGTATGTAAGGTGTTTGTTTACCTTTTTGAATTTGGCGCTGTTCTCCGCCCCCGTGCGTCGTAACGTTGCAGAGAACGGAGATCGGCGGCACAGGAGGACACTGTGTGAATCGAGCGAGGATCGCTGGATCCAGGGACAAGGTAAGTAACTTTGTCTGTGGCTGCAGCGAGGCGAGCCCGAGTCTGGCTCGGGGATACCGATTTTGGTATAAAAATCTTACCCCGAGCCAGACTCGGGAATACCGCCAGGGGGGGTTAATGACTAGGCCATTCAGCACTAGGCATTTTGTACCCAAACAAAATTGACGTCCTTTTTTTCCCCACAAATGGAGCTTTCTTTTGGTGGTATTTGATCACATCTGCGGTTTTTATTTTTAGCAATCAAAACAACAAAAAAAACAATATTTTTTACCTTCTGCTACAATACATATCCACAAAAAAATATATAAAAAAACGAATTTCATTCATCAGTTTAGGCCGATGTATATTCTTCTACATATTTTTGGTAAAAAAAACAAAAAACAATGAGCAATATTGATTGGTTTGCACAAAAGTTATAGCGTCTACAAAATAGGGGATAGATTTATGGCATTTTTATTGTTATTACTATAATTTTTTACTAGTAATGGTGGTGATCAGCGATTTTTAGTGGGGACTGCGACGTTGTGGCGGACAGATCGGACACCTAACTGACATTTTTGACACTTTTTTGTTTTCTGTCCTTATGGAGAGCTATTTTTCTTCTGCAGAAAAACACAGCTCTTTGCTCAGACCCTAATGGTGGCACAGGCTAAATATATATTTTTAGTGCATTCATCAATAAAGTCTTGTATCCCTACTGCTGGTATTACGTGGTTAATTTACCCATAGACAACACTTTTGGGATTTCTTCTGTTCCAATCTCCCTTCCCTCTCTCTAAAATATAGACCTGATAGTGGTCTTATCGCTACCAAAACAAAGACAAAGGTTTGGCACTGGAGTTTACCATAAATAAGTGTCCTCTTGCTTTCTGATGGAATGGTGGCATTCCCAGGTGCTGCCTGCCATCACCTAGCTACCCTTTTAGATAAAACAGTTATAATGAAATATGTTTTATTTTTGTTTTGAGAATTGCTGGCCAATACATACAGATGATAAAAAATGTATGAACGGTATTAGGACCTGTCAAAATCAATGAGTGGTGGTTGTAGAGTTGCACAGAGCCATGTTTGCGCACAGAGAGCTCCTGTCTTTTTTTTTTTCTTTTTTTTTAAGTGTATTTTTTTGTGCATGTACTCGAGAGAGGAGCCGGACTGCAGGAGTTGGGAGGCCTCCCCCAGGGGCAATCTGCCACCTTTCTCCATGCCCCAGGTGGCAATGGCGGGTGCATGTGGGGGTCCTCCCACACAGCCCACCCTACCTGCTCCGCTTTGAAGCCCAACGGGGCAGAGGGACTCCCTATAAGGGAGTGAGAGGATTTGCCCGCTCAACCAGCCCTGTTAGTCCTTCGCCTCTCTTTTTAGAGACCGCGTGGTCAAAGTGTGTGCATGTTAACCCAAATTCGAGTGCGTGTAAGTGTGGTATTTTTTTGTGGGAGTACTAAGCGCAGGCTTACCTCGCATAGCACACCCACCGGGGGCGGGGCTGAGACCACCAAACTCAATTCACATGTAGCCGAGACCGGGGTCCGAACCCCTAGCTGCAGAGGTGAATGGCTTATCAGCGCAGTGCCAATCGCGTTGAGCCACCGCAGCTCCCTAGAGAGCTCCTGTCTTAATGCAGATTTTTGATTTGGAACTATAATAAGAACCTAAATCAATGATCATTGAGGCACTCAGGCTTAGTAAAACCAGGGACAGTATGTAAAAATCTGTGTTTTTTTTACATCTGTCCCTGATATGTCCAAAACCGACATGCTTTTGATGTGTAAATCCCGAGATTTTAGCTGCCCCGCCTCTGTACTGCCTCCTGGCTTGGTGGCCATCTGTAAGCCCGGGGGCCCCATAATCTTCTATCGCCCGGGGGCCCCATGAGTTGTCAGTCCGCCCCTGTTCCTATTTCTACATTCTACTCAATGTTCTTTAAAACAAAGAGTTGATTATTAAGGCATTGAGCAGTATCTTGAACCAACAAATCAAAATGTATTTTTTCAGTGATTTGTCTATAGAGAAAAAGTTAAATAAATATGTTACAATGCGTTACTGCCGTTTGTTCTGTTAAATTAGCCTATTATTTAGCTTCATTAATAAATAAAGTTTTTACTAAGCTTTATTTATAATGTTTGTACACAATATAAAGTTCAAATGTATAACAGAATGACCTAGGTCACATACACTTCCTATGTAAGTCATGCAGTTCCTGTCATTGAACTTCTTCATTCTATTGTTTGCTGTCAGAAAGGAAAGAGACACTTGTCTGAAGCTAGCAAATAGTTCCACATAAAAGATCTTCTCTGGGCATTTCCTACAGCACAATAATCACACACTGAATGCTGCAAAAAGCAGCACATTGTATGTGCAATTTATAGGCATCAGTATTGTTCAACCTTTTGTATTTGTTGTTGAAGATGATGATGTTGATTGAATAAGGCATGGTACAGAATTGCAAGTTCACCGTTATTTATAAATTATGTTAGAGATAAGGAGTATTTCTGTTGGACAGTGACCTCACCACACTCCTTATTGCAGGGGTCTCCAAACTTTCTAAGCAAAGGGCCAGTTTACTGTCCTTCAGAGTTTACGAGGGCCGGACAGTGGGAGTCAAAAAGGTCCCGACATCAGTGGGAAAATTAACGCCCCATTGTTTCATTGGGACTAACTGTGCCCCGTTATTGGGTTCCATTGTTGGTGTCATTGAGAAAAACTGTGCCCTATTGTTGGTGTCATTGGGAAGAATTGTGACCCATCGTTGATGTCATTGGGCCCCGTTGTTGGTGTCAGTAGGAGAAACTACTGCCCCATTGTTGGTATCGGTGAATGAAATAGTGCCCCAAGGGCCGGATAAAAGCAAGCAAAGGGCCGCATCTGGCCCCCGGGCCGCAGTTTGGAGACCACTGCCTTATTGTATAGAAGCCCTGGGCGTGAACAGAGATCAGTTGAATTGTATAACTTTTCCACTTTTAAGGTATGCATAGATAGTGCAGCATTAAAACCTCATTGAATAAAAACAAACAGATGAATTTAAATGCCTAAAAAGTGTCAATAATAACAAGTGATGAATGAAAAAAAAAAGAAAAAAGAAAAAAAAAAGGTGATCCAAAGGAAAGGAGAAAATGAATCACTAAGGCTGCTTTTACACTGGAGCGCTTTTTAGGCGCTATAGCACCTGAAAAGAGCCCTGAAAGAGCTGCTAATCTTACTCCAATGTGAAAGCCCAAGGGCTTTCACACTGGAGCGGTGCACTGGCAGGACGCTCAAAGTCCTGCCAGTCGCATCTTTGCGGCACTGTAGGAGTGGTGAATACACTGCTCCTAAAGTGCCCATGCCCATTGAAATCAATGGGTCGCTAGTGGGGGTTAAAAACACAGCTAGCGGCCGTAAAGCGCTCCTAAAAATAGCGGTGCTTTACCGCCAATGCCCGCGACACCCCAGTGTTGAAATTAGACTTAGACCTCTTTCACACTGAGGTGCTTTACAGGCGCTATAGTGCTAAAAATAGCGCCTCTCCTGTCTCTTCAATGTGAAAGCCCGAGAGGCTTTAACACTGGAATTGTGCGCTGGCAGGACATCAAAAAATTTCCTGCAAGCAGCATCTTTGAGCCACTGTAGGAGCTCTTAAAGCTCCCCTGACCATTGAAATCAATGGGCAACGCCGTCGAAGCGCCGGCAAAGCGGCACTGCAGCGGCGCTTTGCGAGCGCTTTTAACCCTTTTTCAGCCACTAGCGGGGGTTAAAAGCGCCCCGCTAGCGGACAAAAAGCGCAGAAAAGAAGACAAAAACAGCTGCTGTAAAAACGTCCAAAAACATCCAATGTACATGAAACCTAAATGATTGCTGCCTGGCTGTCTCTAACCCATTAATAATGTATATGGCTCTATCACCTGGAACAGTCACATAGATCAAAAATCACCTGACCCTTTTTTGGGAGCGCAACACATGTCGGCGCAAAATAATGATAAAATGTGTTGCACTGCAGCATTGCCTTTGTGCATTGGGGTGCCATTATTATTATTATTTTACAGGATTTATATAGCGCAGACAGCTTACACAGCACTGTACAACATGAGGGCAAACAGTACAGTTACAATACAATTCAATAAACTACAAGAGGAATCAGTGGGCCCTGCTCATTAGAGCTTACAATCTAAGAGGGAGGGTCAAGAGATACAAGAGGTAATAACTGTGGGGGGTGGCCTGATGTTGAAAAGAAAAACAGTTGTTGGGGGGGCATATAGGCTTCTCTAAAGAGATTTGTTTTTTGGGTTCGTCTGAATGAGGACAGAGTAGGAGATAGTCGCACAGATTGGGGTAGGGATTTCCAGAGGATGGGAGTTGCTCTGGAGAAGTCCTGGATGCAAGCATGGGATGAGTTGACAAGGGAGCTAGAGAGCAGGAGGTCTTGGGAGCAACAAAGAGAACAGTTTGGTTGGTATTTTGAGACTAGGTTAGACATGTAGCTAGGGCCTGAGTTGTGCATGGCTTTGTAACTTGTTAGTATCTTGAATTTAATTAAAAAGGAATGGCACTGCAACACACTAAAGCAGGAAAATATGCAGCTACATGCATTGTGGTATTGCACACAATGGCCCGGATTCACATACAGCGGCGCATAGTTATACCGGCGTAGCGTATCGAATATACGCTACGCCGACGTAGCGCAGAGCGGCGAGCACAGTATTCACAAATCACTTGCTCCCAACGTTGCGCTGGCGTAATGTAAATTCGTAGGCGTAAGCCAGCCTAATTTAAAGTAAGTTGAAATGGGCGTGATCCATTTAAATGAAGCGTGACCCCATACAAATGATGGGCCGAACGAACGGCGCATGCGCCGTCCTGTGGACGCATCCCAGTGCGCATGCTCAGAATCACGTCGAAAATACTCCCTAAGATACGTCGAATCACTGCCTACGACGTGAACGTATCCTACGCCCAGCCCTATTCACGTACTACTACGTAAACGACGTAAAATACGACGGCTGTTCCCTGGTCCATACCTTTGCATGAGTTGCGCCTCATAGATGGGGAATAACTATACGCCGGACGTAAGCCTTACGTAAACTGCGTACATTAATGCGCCGGGCGCAAGTATGTTCGTGAATCGGCATATCTCACTCATTTGCATATTCAAATCGTAAATCAATGGGAGCGCCCCTTGCGGCCAGCGTAAATATGCGCCCACGATACGACGGCGTAGGAAACTATCAATACTTAATGCGGATGAGTGAATGCTGACTGCTTTCTATGGGCTGTTGTTCTTTGTTCTTTGCTATAGTAGATGAGCTTGATAAATGTATTATTTAACTTCTTGAAGACCAAGCTTTTATCTAACACTTGTTGCTTACAAGTTAAAATCTGTATTTTTGGCTAGAAAATTATTTAGAACCCCAAAACATTATATATATATTTTTTGTAGAGACCCTAGAGAATAAAAAGGCGGTCGTTATGTATTTTATGTCACACTGTATTTGCAAAAAAACAGTAAAGTTAGCCCAATTTTTTTGTATAATGTGAAAGATGATGTTACGCTGAGTCAATAGATACCTGAGGCCCCGTACACACGACCAGTTTCCTCGGCAGAATTCAGCTTCCGACCGAGTTTCTGGCTGAATTCTGCCGAGAAACCCGGCCGTGTGTACACTTTCGGCCAAGGAAGCCGACGAGGACCTCGGCGAGGAAATAGAGAACATGTTCTCTATTTCCTCGTTGTTCTCTCGTCCCGCCGAGCTCCTCGGTGGCTTCAGGGCTGAACTGGCCGAGGAACTCGATGTGTTTGGCACGTCGAGTTCCTCGGCCGTGTGTACGAGGCCTAACATGTTATTTATGGAATGTCATAAACTACGGTACTTAAAGCGGGATTCCACCCGCAATTTTTTTTTCTTAAAAGTCAGCAGCTAGAAACACTGCAGCTGCTGACTTTTAATAAGGACACTTACCTGTCCTAGGCGCCCACGATGATGGGCCCCCCCCGATGCCGAACCGGATCATTGCAGGTCCCGCACCACCATCCTCAGTAAGGGAAACAGGCAGTGAAGCTTGCGGCTTCACTGCCTGTTTCCTACTGCACATGCGCATCACCAGGGCCGCCATCAGGGGGGTACAGGCAGTACACCTGTAAGGTGCCCGATGGTCCCCTTTTTTGTCAGCTCCCCAAGCCCCCCTCCCACCTCAATTTGCGGTGGCAGCCCCCCCCCCGCGGCCTATTTCCCCCCCCGGTTCTTAATTCACGGCACCCCCCCTTCTCAATTCGTGGCACCCCCCTTCTCAGTTCATAGAACAGTTCATAGAACTCCCCTCGGTGTTACTATATCCGAGACCTGATGTAAGCCAATTCTGGCTTTGTTCGAGCCGGCTGAAGGCCAACCGTCGGCTCTAAACAAACCCTTGAAGCAGAAGGCCGCATATATGCGTTATGTCAGCGTTAAGGGGCTAATATTATTACAGGTACTTAGCGCTTTACATATATACTATAGATTGAAATCAAGTGCTAACATTTGCGTGAAACGCGTCTACCTTTTTGTCCCCTGCTTCATCTGTCAACCACTTTTAATATAAAGCTTCAATAAAAGGATTTTTGGAAGTGCAGCCATCCGAAACAATTTCCTTAGCTTACAATCTACATTTGTTTAAAAAAAAAGACCACACTTGTGAGGCCTCGTACACACAACCGTTTTCCTCGACAGAATCCATCAAGAAACTTGGTGGCAGAGCTTTTTTGCCGAGGAAAACGGTCGTGTGTATGTTTTTCATCGAGAAAACTGTCGACGAACTCGATGAGAAAAAAAGAGAGTTCTCTTTTTCCTCGTCGGGAGTCTCAATTTCCTCGCCGTGTTCCTCGTCTGGCTGGTTTTCGACGAGAAACACGTTCGTGTGCATGCTTAGAAACCCGCACATGCTCAGAAGTGTGGCGCCAGTGGAATCAAACTTCCCCTTTATAGTGCCGTCGTACGTGTTTTACGTCACCGCGTTTGAGAACGACGAGATTTTGTCTTGACAGTGTGTACGCAAAGAAAGCTTGTCAAGTTTCTCGACAAGCCTAACAAGGAACTCGTCGAGGAAAACGATGTTTCATTTACGATTTCCTTGGTTGTGTGTACGAGGCCTGAAGCCCCGTACACACGTCCGAGAAACTCGACGGGCAAAACACATCGTTTTGCTCGTCGAGTTCCTTGTGAAGCGGCCGAGGATCTCGGCGAGCCAAGTTTCCTGATTGACTAACGAGGAAATAGAGAACATGTTCTCTATTTGGCCCGATGAGATCCTCGTCGGTTTCCTCAGCCAAAAGTATACACACGACCGGGTTTCTCGGCAGAATACGGCTCCGATCGAGTTTCTGGCTGAATTCTGCCGAGAAACTCGGTCGTGTGTACGGGGCCTGAGTGTTTTAAACTGGTCTAGAAAGAAAAATGTTTTTTTTCCTGTACCATCATTTAGGAATATAAACTCG
This sequence comes from Rana temporaria, assembly GCF_905171775.1. Classification (NCBI taxonomy): domain Eukaryota; kingdom Metazoa; phylum Chordata; class Amphibia; order Anura; family Ranidae; genus Rana; species Rana temporaria. The sequence goes on along the minus strand of NC_053498.1, from coordinate 92,055,443 downwards.
ATGGACAAGTTTTTATTTTATTTTAACTATACTTCTGCCACCCAGTAGGGCATTGCCCATACTTACATTTCCATTGGGCTCCTTCAATATAAATGTTGATGATGGCATTGTGGAAAAAAAAAAGATGGATCTATCCTGAAAAGTGAATGAACACATCAACGAAACATTCTTTATTGAGAACAATAGTGACTCTCCAGTGTTGGCATTTAGGGGATCATTATCCATGAGACCCACGTTGTCCCGTGTCTTGGTTGGAATGCCACGTTAATAAAAGTAATTGAGCAGCTAGAGATGTATAGAAAAGACATATTAAATGCTTCTTCCATCATTCTATGGCTCGGGCCTTTGATTTGCTGTGTGCTTGGATCTACATTGTCTCAGCTCCCGGGTCCATTTTTCATTAGTATGTCAGCCGTGTAGGAGGCTGGGGGAGGAGGCTGGAGGGAGGAACAGCATTTGGCTCCAGTGATTTAGAAAGGCTTGGCCATTATCTCTGCATCCCTTTTGTAAACATGGTCACCACAGCAACCATTACTTTTGGATCATGGCTTGCCTACTTGAGGCCAGTCTGGTAGGGGAGTGCTATGGGGGAGGTTAACTGAGGAGGGAAGATGAAGCTGGTGGTGGAGGCAGAGAGGAGGGGAGAGGGCAATGAATAGTGACTGTTTCTTATAAAGAATCTAAGGATGCCCCCCACCCACTCTTCCCCAATGTAATGCTTTGGTGCCATCCTGTTTATTCAGCTATAGATCAGGAGGCCAAAGACCTCGTGGTAACCCTTTCTGTGTCAGAATATTCCTCATGCTGATACATCCTTTTAGTAATTCTTGCCCTAGTCGTAGACATTGCTTGACTCACAGAGGGATGTTTTAGTATTTGGCTTAAGTTTAAATTGACTCTGATAAGCTGTGGGGTGAATTGCAGGTCCACCAGATGTTTTCTAATTGTTCTGGAGAGAAGGGAAAGATTCTGCTGTAAATAAGCATCTGTCAAGAACTGTCAACAGTTAAAGTTAAAGCAATCTGCATTTTGTCTGGTCAACTGATAGCTTGACAGTTCTTATCATTATTTTTTTTTCCTCAGTGAATGCTTTAAAGTTGACCCCTAAGATTTAACACCTAAATGAAAGACAGAAATGGGTTGATTTACTAAAACTGGAGTGAGCTTCTAACTTCAGCTTGTTCAATTAACGACTTAAGTCCCGGACCATTTTGTTGCTAAATGACCGGGCCACTTTTTGCGATTCGGCACTGCGTCGCTTTAACTGACAATTGCGCGGTCATGCGATGTGGCTCCCAAACAAAATTGACGTCCTTTTTTTCCCCACAAATAGAGCTTTCTTTTGGTGGTATTTGATCACCTCTGCGATTTTAGTTTTATTTATAAACGAAAAAAGAGCGACAATTTTGAAAAAAAAACAATATTTTTTACTTTTTGCTATAATAAATATCCCCCCAAAATATATATAAAAAAACATATTTTTTCCTCAGTTTAGGCCGATACGTATTTTTCTACATATTTTTGGTAAAGAAAATCGCAATAAGCGTTTGACTGGTTTGCGCAAAAGTTATAGGGGCAGATCCACAGAGCGAGTACGCCGGCGCATCTACTGATACGCCGGCGTACTTTCAAATTACCCACGTCGTATCTTTGGTTTGAATCCTCAAACCAAGATACGACGGCATCTGGGTTAGATCCGACAGGCGTATGGCTTCGTACGCCTTCGGATCTTAGATGCAATACTTCGGCGTCCGCTGGGTGGAGTTCTCGTCGTTTTCCGCGTTGAGTATGCAAATTAGCTATTTCCGGCGATCCACAAACGTACGCGCAGCCGTCGCATTCTCTTACGTCGGTTCTAGTCGGCTTTTTCCGGCGTATAGATAAAGCTGGTGTTTTGCGGCGTATAGTTAGACTTGCCATGTTAAGTATGGCCGTCGTTCCCGCGTTTATTTTGAATTTTTTTTTTTCCGTAAGTCGTCCGTGAATCGGGATGAACGTAATTCACGTCTATGTTAAAAAATATGACGTCCTTGCAACGTCATTTAGCGCAATGCACGGCGGGAAATTTAGGGACGGCGCATGCGCAGTTCATTCGGCGTGGGGCCGTGCTTCATTTAAATGAAACACGCCCCCTACTCACCGATTTTAATTAGGCACCCTTACGCCGCGAGAGATAGACTACGCCGCCGTAACTTACGGCGCAAATTCTTTGTGAATTTGAAGTTTAAAAAAGTAAGTTACAGCAGCATAGCGTATCTCCCATATGCTGCGCCAATGCAGATCTCTGTGGATCTGCCCCATAGTGTCTACAAAATAGGGGATAGTTTTATGGCATTTTTAATAATAGTTTTTTTTTCTATATTAAATGGCGGCGATCAGAGATTTTTATCATGACTGCGACATTATGGCGGACACATTGGACACTTTTGACACATTTTTGGGACCATTGTCATTTTTACAGCGACCAGTGCTATAAAAATGCACTGATTTCTGTGAAAATTACACTGGCAGTGAAGGGGTTAACTACTAGGTGGCGCCATAGGGGTTAAGTGTGCCCTAGTGAGTGTTTCCTACTGTAGGGGGGATGGGCTACGTGTGACAAGACAGTCATCACCGCTTCTGATTACAGAAAGCGGTGATCACTGTGAGGCCCCGTACACACGACCAGTTTCCTCGGCAGAATTCAGCTTCCGACCGAGTTTCTGGCCGAATTCTGCCGAGAAACCCGGCCGTGTGTACACTTTCGGCCGAGGAAGCCGACGAGGACCCCGGCGAGGAAATAGAGAACATGTTCTCTATTTCCTCGTTGTTCTATGGGAGCTCTCGTCCCGCCGAGCTCCTCGGCGGCTTCAGGGCTGAACTGGCCGAGGAACTCGATGTGTTTGGCACGTCGAGTTCCTCGGCCGTGTGTACGAGGCCTCAGTGTCACTAGGCAATGTAAGCAAGCATCTTCTATCTCTTTGTGAGACGATCACAGGTATACCCGCGGTGGGCACACGCGCACGTGCACAATGGCGCTTCCTTAAAGGGGACGTATATACGTCCTTCTGCCCAGGAGTGCCATTATGTCGACGTAAATATGTGTGTGGCGGTCGGGAAGCGGTTAAGCTTGGAAACTGGAAACTGATTGGTTTCTATGCAGAGCTGCACTAGAGCTTGCGCTTTCCAGTTTTAGAAAATCAACCCCAAAGTGTTATTCAGAGTGCAAAGAGCAGTGGCATCACTAGAGTTACTGCCACCTGGTGCGATAAAACAAGGTGTCACCCCCCCATAATTTATTTCCCCACATAACACTGCATATAATGACAATAGTAGTGCCGTTAACAACTTTTAGGCAAATAGCAAATTTAAATAACAATATCATATGAAAATAATAGAACTACACTTTTTGTGCGCAGTGATAGCAGGAGCAGGACAGAGCAGTAGACACTGGGCAGGCTAGTGCATTGGACGTTCTCCTGTCTAGCTTGCCACAGTGCCCTGCATGGCGCCGGGAAGGCTAGTTTTGGGCTGGCAGTGCATGGTTATGGTGCACACCCAGAAACCGGTCCCTGTTGGTACCGGTGTGCAGATCCGTGTGCTGCAATGGATAGGGGTGACACTACCAACCACCACTGCACCTATGTCCTCCTTCACTAACTGCCACTTCCACACTGCGCTTCTAACCACCACAACTACCAACCACCACTGCACTCATGTACTTTTCCATTGACTGCTACTGCACTGATTCGTACTTCTCCATTAATCAGCATTGCACCTGTGCACTTCACCACTAACTGCCACTACACACATGCACATCTTCGACAACCGCCACTGTGCCCATGCTCATCTCCACCGCCCCCAACTGCACCAATGCACATCTCCACCAACTGCCACTACACCAACGCCCTTCTTAACTAACCAGCACTGCACCAATGCACTTCACCACTAGCTGCCACTGTACCCACATATATCTCTGCTAACCATCACACTGAATTCATGCACATCTCCCTCAACCCCTACTGCACCGATGCCATTTCTCAACTAACCACCACTTCACCAATGAACTTCACCACTAAATATGACTGCATCCATGTACATCTCCACTAACCACTACTGCATTCAGGCACTTCTCTCTTCACTGCAGCTGCTTTGATGTGTACTTTTCCACTTACCAATACTATGCACTCCTGCACCTATGCACTCCTTCACTAACTGCCACTGTACCTACGCACATTTCTACTAACCACCGCTGCACCAAAGCACTTCTCAACTAACTGCCATTGCATCAATGCACTTCTCCTCTAACCACCACTACACCTAAGCACTTCTCAATTGACTGCAGCTGATTTGATATGTATTTCTCCAGTGACTGTCACTGCATTTATGCACTTCTCCACTAACCGCCATCCATGCACATCTCCATTAACAGCTGCTGCACTAGTGTAACTTCTCCGCTAATTGCCACTGCACCTATGCGCTCCTCCACCGACCGCCTCTGCAATAGGCATGAGCTTTGAGTTTTCGCCGAACAGCAAACAATTTGGGGTGTTCACGGCAAGTTCGTGTGTACTTTAGAACCCAGTTAAAGTCTATGGGACTCGAACGTTTGAAATGAAGTGCTAATATGCAAGTTATTGTCATAAAAAGTGTTTGGGGACCTGGGTCCTGCCCCAGGGGACATGTATCAATGCAAAAAATGTTTTAAAAACTGAATTTTTTTTGGGAGCAGTGTTTTTAATAATGCTTAAAGTGAAACAATAAAAGTGAAATATTCCTTTAAATTTCCTACCTAGAGGGAGTGTATAGTATGCCTGTAAAGTAGCGCTTGTTTCCCGTGCTTAGAACTGTCCCTGCACAAAGTGTCATTTCTGAAGGAAAAAAAGTCATTTAAAACCAATCACGGCTATCATGAATTGTCGGCTCCTGGCAATACAGAGAAAAGTCATTAATAAAAAATAAAAAATAAAATGCGTGGGGGTCCCCCAAATTCAATTATCAGGCCTTTCAGGTCTGGTATGGATATTAAGGGGAACCCCGCATCAAATTAAAAAAAAAGACGTGGGGTTCCCCCCAAATATCAATTCCAGACCCTTCAGGCATTATTAAAATCACTGCTCCTGAAAAAACCTCAGTTTTTAAAACTTTTTTTGCATTGATACATGTTCCCTGGGGCAAGACCCGGGTCCCCAAATACTTTTTAGGACAATAACTTGCATAATAGCCTTTAAAATTAGCACTTTAGATTTCAAACGTTCGAGTGCCCAAAGACTTTAATAGGGTTCTAGAGTTCAAACAAACTTTTGCTCTGTTCGCAGGTTCTGGTGCGAAGCCGAACAGGGGGGTGTTCGGCTCATCCCTACTCTGCAACCACTCACTTTTACTCTGACCACCACTACATCCACATACTTGTCCACTGACCACCACTGCACCTACATATTTCACACATACACTTCCACTGACCACCATTGCAACTACATATTACACACATACACTTCCATTGACCACCACTGCACCTACATATTTCACACATACACTTCCACTGACCACCACTGCACCTACATATTACACACATACACTTCCATTGACCACCACTGCACCTACATATTACACACATACACTTCCATTGACCACCACTGCACCTACATATTTCACACATACACTTCCACTGACCACCACTGCACCTACATATTACACACATACACTTCCATTGACCACCACTGCACCTACATATTACACACATACACTTCCATTGACCACCACTGCACCTACATATTACACACATACACTTCCACTGACCACCACTGCACCTACATATTACACACATACACTTCCACTGACCACCATTGCAACTACATATTACACACATACACTTCCATTGACCACCACTTCACCAACATATTACACACATACACTTCCACTGACCACCACTGCACCTACATATTTCACACATACACTTCCACTGGCCACCACTGCACCTACATATTACACACATACACTTCCACTGACCACCACTGCACCTACATATTACACACATACACTTCCGCTGACCACCACTGCACCTACATATTACACACATACACTTCCACTGACCACCTCGAGTCACCTACATTTTTCTCAACTGGCCAGCACCATACCCACACACTTCTCCACAATCACTTTTCCCACACGCTTCTATACTGACCACTACTGCACCTGCACACTTCTCCACTGGATGTTGTCAAGATAACTGCACAAAAGTACCACAAACAAGTACCACAAACTTCTACTCTGTGCTAAACATAACATTTTCTTAACTGCTGAACTCTGTATACAGTATTATATTGTACTTTTTGAAATTTTTTAATAATTCCTAATTTATACCACTCAATGAATGTGTACAATTTTGTTAGTTTTGATTTATTTTAATGTGATCTGCTTTGTGTATATCTGCACCAGCATAAAAAAAGTATACTCTGCTTCTTCTGCATTCCAGTTGTTTTCTGTTTCATGGGGACGAGGTGGATCTGCTCCAATGATCTCTTTGCATGCTAACAGTTGGAGCGGCCTTGAGTGGTGATTTTCAAGTGAGATCAGCCAGCGACGTGAAAATGCAACAGTATGCCAGAAATAATTCAACTGCCAGAAAGTTCACATTGTTTACCTTAATCTGAGTTTTCTGTTATCCAGTCCAACTAGATTCCAAGATAAATTCACCTGCTTTCCTTACCTAACTGCAGCAGAGAAACATCAGGTCTCTCCCTCCTGTAGACAGGACTGTGCTGTGTGATAGGGGCGGTGTACTATAAGTATGCCTTGGTAAAAAGCAACACTCTGGGGGATATTTACTAAAACTGGAGAGTGCAAAACCTTGTGACACTCTACATAGTAACAAATCAACTGCCAGGTTTTATTGTCAAAGCTTTATTGAACAAGCTGAGGTTAGAAGCTGATTGGCTACCATACGCAGCTGCACCAGATTTGGAGTGCTCCAGTTTTAGTAAATCTCCCTCTCTGTGTCTTTAATCTGCATTTCGCAGCTTAATTTTCAGATTTGACTTGAGTGTATCTTTGATTAATGCTTTAAAGACTACTAGCCAGATTCAGGTAGACGTGCCTAACTTTAGGCAGGCGTAGCGTATCTCATATACGCTACACCGCCGTAAGTTAGAGAGGCAAGTACAGTATTCACAAACAACTTGCGTCCTAAGTTACGGCGGCGTAGTGTAAATGTGCCAGGATAAGCACGCCTAATCCAAATGTGGAAGAGGTGGGCGTGTTTTATGTAAATTAAGCATGACCCCATGTAAATGAAGTTTTGGACGTAACCCAGTGCGCATGCTCCAAATTACGCCGCAAAGACTCATTGGTTTCGACGTGAACGTAAATTACAGCCAGCCCCATTCACGGACGAGTTACGCAAACGACGTAAAATTTGAAAAATTTGACGCGGTTCCGACGTCCATACTTAACATTGGCTGCGCCATCTTTTTGGTGGATTATCTTTACGCCTGAAAATGCCTTATGTAAACGGCGTATCCTTACTGCGACAGGCAAGCGTACGTTCGTAATTAGGCGCATGCTAATACAGCCACTGGACCTGTCATAGGCACTCATCAAAACTTCCAGCTATACTTATTTTTTCCACCCCCTCCTCCAATCAAAAAAGCTGTATTAAAGTTTTCATCAATAAAATGCACTCTACAAACGAAGGAGACTGACCTTTCTTTAATCTGCCTATCCTCCATTCATAGAGTCATTTTAATTGATAGAAGATATAGTACAGCTATGAATGGAGGAGGGGGTGGAAAGGGCAGGCATTGTCGGCACTCTTGATGAGTGCCTATGACAGGTCCAGTGGCTGTAGTAACTCTCTACAACACCAGAAGTTTGGCGCTGTGGGGGTGTGGGGCAGAGGATGGAATATTACAACTAGGACAGCTGGCACCAGTACAAATGCCACTTTTTATTAAATGTCAATACTGTCCCCAGTGCTAATTGAAACAAATATATAAATAATTAAGTTAGGAGCTCCTGGAGTAGCTTTTGTTACTCATTGAGTTACACCTTTCCAGTGGTATGAAGTCGAAGGATGAAGCAAAGGAGGGCCAGAATGTAAGCTGCTATGTAAAGGCTGTGATGAAAATCTGGATTACACATTGGCAAAGCTATATCATCATTGTATTTCTTTTATTATTATGATAACTGTTCAATAGGTACCCTGTTTTGTTTTTGCAGTATGTTGAAATTATGAGCACCAAGCAGTGTGAATTGGACCAATTTGTGGCGGATGGCTATAAAGCAGCTCTAACAGAAGAACGACGGAGATATTCCTTTCTGGTGGACCGGCAATGTGCGGTGTCCAAGCACTTCAGTGCCTACCACAGCAAGGTACAGCACAAAGTTGACCAGTATTGGTGCTGGACTTCTTAAACTTCATCACTATTAATAAATATACAGTATACACAGCTGCTTTAACATATGGTCAAAGGGGAATTTGTTCCAAAGCCATGTAACACGTAAGACTAAATGAAGGCCAAAAGATATTGCTAAGATACATGATGTAGATAAAAGAAGAGGTCACAGCTAATTGTGGTAACAGTATAACTGCCCTAGGCCCACTTGTTTGGTTTTAAAAGTAGGAGTAAATTCTGACAGCTCACAATACTCAACTGAGCAGATCTCAGTTGTAATATTATTAGTTTATTCATTTAGTTTTGATGTGATTTAAGATAACATATACTGTATATAAATTTCTTTACAATGATTTTTTTTTAATAACAAGTACAGTTTATTCTATGCACCTACTACTCTTTGAATATGAAAAAGAGAAATCACCGCTGTAGGATACTAATCAGAAAGTCTCCTCACCTGATCCAAAGCCACGGGTGCTGGCAATGCATGGAATGATGCAAAATGAAGGAAAAACTTTCTGGACAGCCGCACTCCAAAAATAAATTGCTTTTATTTTAACCACTTAAGACCCAGACCAAAATGCAGGTGAAAGACTAGGCCCCTTTTTGCGATTCGGCACTGCGTCGCTTTAACTGACAATTGCGTGGTCGTGCGACGTGGCTCCCAAACAAAATTGGCGTCCTTTTTTTCCCCACAAATAGAGCTTTCTTTTGGTGGTATTTGATCACCTCTGCGGTTTTTATTTTTTGCGCTATAAACAAAAACAGAGCGACAATTTTGAAAAAAAATACAATATTTTTTACTTTTTGCTATAATAAATATCCCCCAAAAACATATATAATTTTTTTCCCCTCAGTTTAGGCCGATACGTATTCTTCTACCTATTTTTGGTAAAAAAAATCGCAATAAGCGTTTATCGATTGGTTTGCGCAACATTTATAGAGTTTACAAAATAGAGGATAGTTTTATTGCATTTTTATTAATTTTTTTTTTTTTTTACTACTAATGGCGGCGATCAGCGATTTTTAGGGGGGTGTGGCTGTAGGTCTGACGTCATTGATTGTGCGTCCCTATATTAGGGAACACACAATCGATGACAGCGCCACAGTGAAGAACGGGTAAGCCATGTTTACATACGGCTCTCCCCGTTCTTCAGCTCGAGTCTCGCGGTCCCAGTCACAGAGCTTCGGACCGGGTCGCGGGAGCGCGCCCGCGACCCACCGCTGGGCTTTATACAACCACGTACAGGTACGTGATTGTGCCCAGCGGTGCCATTCTGCCGACGTATATCGTCGTTAGGTGGTCCTTAAGTGGTTAAAAACACAAAACACACAAAAAGCATGCCACAGCAGACGGGGTAAAAACTGACGCCTTTTACACCAAACTTTAGTGCTTATGTCAAATCGCATGCCAAATCGCTCCAATGTCAACCTAAGCTCAACCAAGGATAGACTAATTTAATCATATGTAGGCAGAACAATCCAATTTTGTAAGGACATGATTATGATGCCCAAACACAGCTTGGAAAATTAAAGGTAATTGGGCTGAATTATTAAACGAGTTTAGAATGCTCACTTCAATCTTGTGAATATTCACTTCAATTATCCAGTCCTGTAAAAAGCCGCTGCACATGATTGGGTATTCAAAGTAAACAGGAATTAGCTTTTCATGTGATTGGATAATTAAAGTGAATATTCACACAATTTTTTGAGTGAAAATTCTCAACTCCTTTGGGTAATCAGCTCAAGATGTTTACAGTACATACATTTTTCAAGCAGTCTAATTGGCTGCCATGGGCTTCATAATCAAGTTCCTATAAATCAGTGTCATTGATTCTAAAGATGTAAAATTTTAAATTAGCCCTCTCTTGGTCGCATCTTGTCTCTCATCATCTTAGTGGGTTTAATAGTGTAGAAAGTAATTTCAATAAAAGGCAAAAGTTAGGCAAAGCTATGTTAACTTTAGAGTGGGGAAGGGTTATAACCTCTGTCAGATTTTTATTGCCATTTGCGTCTATACTGGGGAATTTTATCTTTACTTCCTGTCCAGAAGACCTAAAGCCCTGTACACACGATCGGATATCTGATGGAATCTAATCCGATGGATTTTTTCGTCGGATATCCAATGAAGCTGACTTTCATCAGTCGTGTCTACACACCATCGGTCAAAAATCCGACCGTGTCCAAACGCGGTGACGTAAAACAGTACCACGTGCTGAGAAAAATTAAGTTTGATGCTTTCCGAGCATGCGTCGACTTGTTTCTGACCATGCGTGGATTTTTGACCGATGGACTTCCACACAGACGATCGTTTTTTTATCCATAGGAAGAATTTAAAACATGTTCTATTTTTTTCCACTGATGGAAAACAAACCCCCACACGATTGGTTTGTCCGATGAAAACGGTCCATCGGTCTGTTTTCATCAGACAAACCAATCGTGTGTACAGGGCTTAAGAGGAAGTAATGATATCTTTTGGTCAGTTATATATACAGTATATGCCAGTCACACTGTTTTGTTATGTTTTGTTATATATGTTTAATATGTGTAATTACAACAATACCTGCTGATCCTCCCAGAAAGCAAGCTTGTCCTATACACTAGCAGTGTTATCTTCCTGCCTAGGTTACCTTTGTGTGGAAGTAGGGGGGGGGGGTGGGGGTCATTAGTAGTAAAATACTTCCTGTCCATAGGCACAGTACAATGAGAGAAAAAATGAAGTAAGTTTAGAAATGAGATACGCTTTAAACCTATTTAAAGTAGAACTGTAGGAATTTTTGGATAACTGACCAACTTACAGGGAAGGTTATAACCCCTGTCAGGTTTTTTTTCTTTTTTTTTGCTATCTGTGTCCTATTGGTAAGATTTCCCTTCACTTCCTGAATATAGCCAAAACAGGAAGTGAGAGGAAAATCCCCCCTCTAGGTAACTAGAACCAGTGTCCCCATTGAAAGGTTTACCCTCTATAATGCCCCGTACACACGATTGTAAATTCCGACAGCAAAAGTCCGATGTGAGCTTTTGAACGAAAATTCCGACCGTGTGTATGCTCCATCGGAATTTTGCTGTCGGAATTTCCGTCCAAACAAAAGGTTGAGAGCTGGTTCTCCAATTTTCGTACGGAAAAAATTCCTATCAGAAAATCCGATTGCCTGTAGCAATTCCGACGCACAAAATTCTGACTCATGCACGGAAACAATTCGACGCATTCTCGGAAGCATTGAACTTCATTTTCTCAGCTCCTCGTAGTGTTGTACGTCACTGCGTTCTTGACGGATGAAAGTTCAGAGAACTTTTGTGTGACCGTGTGTATGCAAGCCAAGCTTGAGCGGAATTCTGTCGGAATAACCATCCAAGGTTTTTTTAGATGGAAAATCCGATCGTGTGTACGCGGCATTACTGTTCTAGGGACAACTAAGAATTTGTGATTTTCTTTTACCTTAACTTTCAATGATAAATAAACAGGACAAATAGACAGGGTGAATCTCCCTAGTCGGTGCAGAAGTAGCAATAAAATACTGACAGGTGCTCAAATTCATCTCCACTCTGTCCAAAAAAAAAAAAAAATGTATATTATAAATTATATTTTAACTAGTCACTGCCTTATAACTAGTATGTAGCAAGTCAGTTATAAATGGAAGCAAAAAGGTATGGATAGCCGCACTCCGATAAATGTAAAAAACAATAAAAGCCTTTAATCCAGTAAAAAAACACTGCACAAACAGAGAAACAGCAAACGGTGGGATAATATAGCTGACGCGTTTCACATTGTTATACAATGCTTAGTCATAGCTAGTAACAACATAAAAAACAATCTCCCTTTCCACTAGCAAGTCAGTTAGTAATGGCCAGTTCACACCATAACCCGGTGCAGGAAACCCGCGTTCTCTGCTCGTTTCCCACAATAACACATTCAAAATGCACTACAGTTGTGATCTGCATCTCAATATTAAATTAATGACACCCCAAACACAGGTCGCAACGCAGTGCGCTTGCCCACAGCACATCGCATGTTACAGAAGTACCATGTGATGCATTTGCAGTGAGTTTCCAAAAGTAGCGCATGCACTCCTTTTGGTGCGGTACAATTTAAGCCCATTCCCATTCTGAATGGTCTGAAATTGCACCACACAGAACTGAATTGGAATCGCACAGGGATGCACAGGAACACACAGCATTTTTTCAGGTGTTCCCACTGAAGTTGATTGGGCCCCAAACCTCTTAACGTTTATTGCTCAAAAGAAACTCATGTACAGTTGAACCTCGGATTACGAGGATAGTCCGTTCCAGGAGTATGCTCGTAATCCAAAGTACTTGCATATCAAAGCGAGTTTTCCCATTGAAGTCAATGGAAACAAACATAATTCTTTCCGCATTGACTTCAATGGGATGCAATACCGAATGCGGCCAGAGGTGGGGGGGTGCCAGAGAGCGCCAAAAAACGCCCGAAAAGGCCCGAGGACACTTCAGCTTATTTCCTGTGCCCCTGTACCTCAGGCCAAATGAGGTACTGCAGGCCAATGTTCGGCTTTTCTCGGCTCCTGCACCCCCATACCTCAGGCCAAATGAGGTACTGCAGGCCTATTTTCGGCTATGCTCGGCTTCTGCGCCCCACGTACCTCAGGCCAAATGAGGTACTGCAGGCCTATTTAGCTTGAATTCTGTTAGACATGCAAGTCAACACTCGCAAACCGAGTCAGAATAAAAAAAAAAATAAGTTGCTCGCAAATCAAAACGCTCTCAAACCAAGTTACTCTTAAACCGAGGTTCCACTGTACTTTTTTGAGCTTCAAGCAACACTAGGATCAGGAGTGAACAGGCACAGTTTAAAACATTGAAATTTTTGATATTGAGCGTTTTGGAGCTTCCAAAATGTACAAAATGCTCGGGTGTGAATGGGACCTCAATGATAGCTTTCCCAAAGTCTAATCACACGTGTCTTCCTTTGTGATAGGCTCTTCTTAAAGTGGAACTAAATCCAATGATTTATTTGTTTCCCAAAATATGCTCAGCATAGAAATGTTAAATGAATATTATCATTGAAGGCCAACCCAAGGCGCAGCAATATGCAGGCCTGGATTTCCCACAAGGCCACTGAGGCCAGGCCTTGGGGCGGCAGGGCAGTGGCATGGAGTCCCCCGACGCCCAGAACATACAGTTAAGGGAGGTAAGTTATGGGGGAGTCCTAGGACTCCTGTCTTGGAGGTGACAGGGTCAATAAAGAGAACATGTCACCTCCAATTGCTATCACACAGGGAATTGTTTTCTCCTGTGTGATAGCAAAAAAAGTTAAGTGAAAAAAATTTTGATAAAAAATAAATAAATAATAAGAAATAATAATTAAATTAATAAAATAAAAATGTAAAGAATAAGAAAAATAATAAGGGAAATAATAAGAAAATTATACAAAAATAAAAAAAAAGTAAGCGACAAGCTACAAAAAAAAAATGTGATAAAAAAGTAATAAAAAATAAAAAAAATTAACTAACCGCGCCGCCCATTCTCCGTTGATTTGGGGGGGGGGGGGGTTCGGTTGGCGGGGAGAGGGTGCATTGCGGAACCTGGCCTTGGGGCGGCAAGGAGAGCAAATCCGGCCCTGGCAATATGTTTTTCTATCTTTCATTTTCTCAAGAATACTGTCATTTTTTTTATTACTTCAGGATCTCTCTAAGCTACCCTGTGAGTGAGGGAGCAGAAACACAACCCTGAAAATGGTGTTCATAGACACATAGAGGAGCTTAGAAAGCTACAGAAATAATAACAAAATTACAGTATTATTGGGAAAAATAAAGATTAAAAAAAAAAAAAAAAAATATCTAGGCCCGGAGTTGTTTTTTAATCAAACATACCAATGTAGTTTTGATTTACATTTTGTCTATTAGCGTATGTAGAGTGAATGTTACATTCAAGGCATTGCCTCTGGTAATAACTGTCACAGTTGTCAGTGTGATTATGTCAGCTCTCAACCAAGCTTTTAAGCCCTCAATGGCTGGTATCATAGCTCGCCGTGTGTGCAGCGCCATGACAAATACAGATCTAAATAGAAGCTAAGATGGCACTGTCCTCAACAGATAGGAGGATTTAGTCTAATTTAAGCAACTGCTTACCATGTTTAATAAAGGAGAAGTATGGCCAAAGCTTTTTTGGCCATACTTCTCCTATGGATCTCAGGGGTGCCATTCGTTCGCCACTCCTGTGATCCATTTTAGGCTGACAGCGGGCTGAAGATCGCTGTCGGCTGATGTCACAGAGCCAGTCCAGGCTCTGAAAAGATCCTGACCATATGGTTGGTATTCACCCAGAAGCCTGAGAGGCTGAGTCAGCCACTCCCATCCTCTCCACAGCCCAGCACCCCAGTGAGCACTGGAGGAGAGAGCAGAGAGCTGCTGATTGACAGTCTCTGCTCAGACGGAGGATGAGAACTGAGCCATCAGCGGTGTTTGATCACTCAGTTCTCACTACAGAAGCAGCGGGAGACACCTAGGTGAGTATAAATGTTCATTTCTTTAAAACCTTGAACTTCTCTTCTAAAACAGAATTTTTTCTATTTTTATAGGTGAAGGAACTGTTAAGTGCCAAGCTACCGTCATGGCAGCAGACATGTACTCAGCCCACAAAACTTCCAGAACGTGCACTGATGCTTGTGAAACAAACTGCTAATGCTTCGACTGAGCTAGTCATCTCAGATCCGGTGCCAAGCACCAAACCGCTAGATGTCCCTCCTGAACTCGTTGCGCTTTTAGGTGGGGGACTCTCTTTAAATCATGTAAGGACCATCTAACGTTCTTGTGTTGAATTGTATTATAACTGTACTGTCTACCTTCATTTTATAAAGCCACGCACAAACTGTTGGTGCTATATATATCCTGAATAATAATAATGTAAGTGCATATTAATTGCTTTCTCTTTAATTGTGTAAAATCTTACACAAGATATTTTATCTAATCAAACAAAAAAAGGCCTCTGTAATTTAGTGTGTCTTCTTAAAGCTAAAGCTTATCTAAAAAATTCCAAAAAATGTAAAAAACAAAAACAAAAATCCAAAACTTTTTAGTCACATAACTTTACAGTACCTGTAACAAAGGATGCCTCACGTTCTGCAGGCAGCTGGATCCTGTAGAAGTCTTCAGTGCCAGGATACTGGTCCTCTTCCTGTCTTTAAACCTCTGACACTGCAATGATTAACCATTTCAGCCCCGGAAAATGTTACCCTCTTCCTGACCAGGTCACTTGTTTACAATTTGGTACTGCGTCGCTTTAACTGAGAATTGCGCGGTCAGGCAATGCTGTACCCAAAACAAAACGTGCATCCTTTTTTTCCCCACAAAAGAGCTTTCTTTTGGTGGTATTTGATCACCTCTGCTTCTAATTTTGACTGTCCTATCATTCTGGACCACAAACCTTCCTCACTGTGCTATATGTTTTCTGCTGCACCATTGGCATGGTTGTTTCTTCTTAGTCCTCTCCATAAAATTATCAGAAATTTGTGCTTAACCACTTAAGACCCGGACCATTATGCAGGTTAAGGACCTTGCCCCTTTTTGCGATTCGGCACTGCGTGGCTTTAACTGACAATTGTGCGGTCGTGCGTCGTGGCTCCCAAACAAAATTGGTGTCCTTTTTTCCCCACAAATAGAGCTTTCTTTTTGTGGTATTTGATCACCTCTGTGGTTTTTATTTTTTGCGCTATAAACAAAAATAGAGCGACAATTTTGAAAAAATTCAATATTTTTTACTTTTTGCTATAATAAATATCCCCCAAAAATATATAAAAAAAAATGTTTTCCTCAGTTTAGGCCGATACGTATTCTACCTATTTTTGGTAAAAAATCACAATGAGCGTTTATCGATTGGTTTGCGCAAAATTTATAGCGTTTACAAAATAGGGGATAGTTTTATTGCATTTTTATTAATTTTTTTTTTTTACATTTCACATTTTCATTTATTAAAATCACATTAATGCAGACATTTCATTACATGCTTCACATCCTATTCCCATTTACCTCTTTCTTATCCCTTTCTTCCATTGCTGTAGTTCCTTCCCACTTCCGTGCCTCCCTACCCTGAAGCTGTTGTCACATTTTCTATCCAATTTGCCCATATTTTCTTATACTTTTCCCCATTTCCTCTGTTATAGTATGTCTCTTTAAACAGTGACAGATTATTGTTTATCAAGTTTTTCCATTGTGCCACAGAGGGGGCTTCGACTTTTTTTCAATTTAACACTTGCATTTTTATTAATAATTTTTTTTTACTACTAATGGCGGCGATCAGTGTTTTTTTCCATGACTGCGACATTATGGCGGACCCATCAGACAATTTTGACACATTTTTGGGACCATTGTCATTTTCACAGCAAAAAGTGCTATAAAAATGCACTGTTTACTGTGAAAATGACATTTGCAGTTTAGGAGTTAACCACTAGGGGGCACTGTAGGGGTTAAGTGTGGCCTCATATGTGTTTCTAACTGTAGGGGGCGGGGCTGGATGTGTGATGTCAGTAATCGTCTTTCCCTATATCAGGGAAAAGACGATCACTGAGACTGCCACAATGAAGAACGGGGAGGGGGGCGCATGCGCGGCGCGATGCTGACAGGACCCGCCTGAGCACAGCTCCGTCGTACCCGGTCCTCTTGGCTCATTTCCCCGGGGCTATACAGCACAAATCGCGGCGAAAACACCGAGCACCCCCGTGGGAACAAAGGGTGCATGCCATCAGCGAGGAAGAACAGGTTTAAAAGACCCCAGCACTGCCTCACTAACTTTCTCCTGGACATGGAGCAGAGGAGCAGCAAGGCATCCCAAGATGGCGCCGGCGGCCTCACGTGGGGAGGGGGAGAGCAGGCCTCACTACAGCCCAGCACCCAGGAAAATCGTGAGTACAACTCCCCTCTGTCAAAGGCAGACCTGGATGAGAGTCTCACCTCCATATATGTCAAGCTTGTGGAGAAAATAGAGAGAGAGGTGCACAAATCTACTACAGCCCTCTCGCATGAGATAGCCACCATAGGCACACGCACAGATCTCTTAGAGACTAAACATGACGAGCTCTCACTGGCCCATAACGACCTGAGAAAAGACTATGAGAATCTGGCAGATAATTTTGCCTTTATGCAGGCACAGGTTGAAGATTTGGACAACAGAAATCGCCGCCAAAATATTCGGCTGCGTGGGGTCCCTGAGACTGTCACAGAGCTAATGCCTGCAGTGTCTAAAATCTTTCATGGTCTCCTCCCAGACAAGCCATTAACTGCTTTTGCATGTGACAGGATTCACAGAGCCCTTCGTCCAAAACCCACAGCTGATAACCCCCCCAGGGACATTATCATGTGCATGAAGGACTTCTTGGTCAAAGAGGACATCATGAGGGCATCCAGAAACACTCCCAATATTTCACATGAAGGGAAAAGAATCCAGATATACCCAGATATCTCCCCTGCCACGCTAGATAGAAGACGTCGGATGAAGGAGGTCACCTCAGTTCTACAATCAGCCAGAATAAGATATCGCTGGGGATTCCCATTTAAGCTCACAGTACCCCACAATGGATCCACATACACTGTTTTTAATGTGATCGAAGGCAAGGAGCTTCTGATAAAATTGGGCCTGCTGACACAAGATCCTCACGCCCGTCCTCCATCCACTCCAAGACCCTCACCCATCTGGTCCACCCCCCCTAACAGGCGCAACCAGAGGGACCAAAGGAGACTGATCAATTCCTTTCAAAATCAACATAATTGATAATCCCAGCTACATTAGAATCGCTTGGAGCTGCACTTACTGCGATTTGATTATTACCACTCCCTCCTGTGTCCCCTAAACCTTTACTTTTGGATATTTTTTTTTTTTTTTTTTTTTTTCTCAGAAGCCCCTGAGGAACGAATCCTCCCTGGGAAATGAGGCTGACACCTCTGTCCTTGCCTTGCCCCACAGACCCCCCCCCCCCCCCCCTGCTCCTGAAGTCTTTTATACCTTAACCACTATCCTCCAGAACATACTACAATGTTGTCTAATATGCCCAGTAGTGCTTCTGGTATATACAGGACTTGTAACTTTCTCGGAGAATATGCATAGTGACTTACAACCCTTGGACAGCTCTAATTATTTACCTGCCTTCCACAGGTCATATGTTTATGCTGAATAGTTGTGAAGGAGAGATTTTTTCTCTGATTAATGCGATAGTGGTTTTTGTCCAAGGTTTGCATCATAGGCCTCCCCCCCCACCCCTCTCCAGCTTTCCAGGTTATAACAACCTACCCTGGGTCACGTATCTATCTCACCCTGTCTTGATACCCTCATCAGGGCAGAGTATCTAATAACCCAATCATCATACATGCTCACCCACTGAGTGAGGTGTGACAACCCCACTAACCACCTTCCTATAGGAATGTGTCATTCTATAACTTGACACGATTGGACTAATCTCCTATTGCTCATACAAGATATAGCTGATTTAAAGTAGAACATGTAATAATCTATAACTTAGAGGCATATCTATACTTCCTTCTTAACAGCTCATATGTTTATGATTATGCATACAAACTCCATGCACCAAGCTAACTAAATATATTATTATATATGTTTATTTTTTCTGCATTTTATTGTTCCAATGACCGGGGGCATCTGCCGTTGCTGGATTGACCCCACTCCTGCTCAGAGACTCGTCTGCTGCACATCAGACCCTGCAGCACCCGAGTCTACTGCAGGAAATGGACCCCTTTTTGGTCCTTCACACGTTATTGTGTTCTTTACAGGTTAATTTTGACAGACTTTCCCCTGTCCCACTGATGCTAGTATGCTTCAGCATTGTTTACCTTTCCAAGGCTTTTTGGGCCTATAGTTACATAGCAATTTTTGAATATAAATATGCAATCTCATTGGTTCCTAATGATATGTATGCTCCTACAGCTTTGTGTCCATATTACTTGATTTATGGTAGAATCACCAGACTTCCCTCACACATTGAGGAAATCACCTTTACACCCCTTTTTATACCTATATGCGATTTTGTCTCTAGACACAGAAGGGTGCCATTCCTTCATTGTAGGGTTATAATAGGAATAGTTTTGTACGATATTCAGTCGATAGTTCTAGGAAAGATACAATATGGGCCTTAAAATAATATCCCACAACACAAATGGCTTTAACTCCCCTAATAAACGCAAAAAAGCATTCCAACAATATAAAAAGCTAGGAGCAGATATAATACTGCTCCAAGAAACACATTTCGCCACCTCAGCTCATCCTAAATATTTTCACAGATCTTACAATCAGGCATATTTCACCACCTTCACTAATAAAACCAGAGGAGTGGCGATATTTATTCGCAACTCAATAATCTTTGACATCCACCACACTTTTAAAGATCCCGAAAGTAGATACATCATCCTTAAAGGAAAAATAAATAACAGAGATATCACAATTGCATCCGTATATGCCCCAAATGACACCCATACATCCTTTTTCACGAAATTCTTCGACTCCATAGACAAATACCACTCTCCACATTTGGTGATTGGAGGGGATTTCAATCTGGCTGCTCACCCGGTTCTAGATAGGAGTAAGATCTCCCCCCACACTAAATCTTTCACTAAGACAATCAGTAGACTTATTAATAAGATGCAACTAATTGACTCTTGGAGGGCCCACAACACAGGAGTGAAAGCATATACTCATTACTCGCATCCACACGATTGCTATGCTAGGCTTGACTATATATACTGCACCCCAACCCTCATGGCAAACTCCGCACAAGCACAAATCCACCCCTGCTCGTGGTCAGACCACAGCATCACCTCCTTTGACATCTCTTATATTGGCCTTGCCCCTTCCACCTTTAACTGGCGTCTTAATGACTCTTTACTTACAGACCCTACAATCATTGCGAAAATCTCCAACCATATTGACAATTATTTCACTGAAAACATAAACGACGAAACTGCGCCTACCTCAATATGGGTTGCCCATAAAGCGGTCCTAAGAGGACATATAATTAATATAGCTTCCACCAAAAACAAAGAAAGACAAGCGGACATTAAGAGACTCACTAGAGACCTACACCACCTATATAACAAGCTACAACACTCTACCACACCACTTATTACCCAACAGATTCAGGAAAAAAGGCAGGCCCTTGACTTGATATTATCATCTAATGCAGAGAAATCCCTTAGATTCTCCAGGGCCAAGTTCATGCTTTACAGCAACACTACCTCGGCGATGTTTGCCAGGAAACTAAATCAGGACTGTAAACCCACTCATATTTATAAATTAAGGAACAGTAAGGGAGACTTGGTCACCCACCCACAAAAGGTTCTTGAAATTTTTAGTTCCTTCTATAAAGAGCTCATGGCAGGCCCTGATGGAGCTTCGGGAGACGCGTCCAAATTGTGGTTGGAGTCTCTTTCGGTCCCCTCCTTAACGCAACAACAAACTGACTACCTCAACTCCCCTTGCACAGTCGAAGAAATAACAAATATCATCAAATCCCTCAAAACCTCTACGGCCCCTGGCCCGGACGGTTTTACATCGTCATATTACAAAAAGTTTGCTCCACTCCTAGCCCCCAATCTTGTGAGGTTGTTTAACCACATACTCGAAGGTAACAACTTTCCTAACGAGATGCTGTTGGCAAATTTATCTCTCATTCCCAAACCAGACAAAGACCATACCCTCCCACAAAATTTCAGACCAATATCAGTATTAAACAATGACCTTAAATTATTTGGACGGATTCTTGCGGATAGGCTCGCTAAGGTGATCTCCCCACTAATACATATAGACCAATCAGGCTTCATCCCCCATAGACAGATAACCGACAATATTAGACTAGTGACCAACATTTTACAGGACGCCAACTTACATTCGCGCCAAGCATGCCTACTCAGCCTAGACATACATAAGGCCTTTGATAGTGTCAGTTGGGCATACTTGAACAATCTCCTACCTAGATTTGGAATCTCAGGCCAATTCCTGCAAGGCTTTAACGCTCTATACCATGCCCCACAAACCCGCATTAGGATCCCGGGTTATAATTCGGATTTCTTCCCTCTTGGTAGAGGCACCAGACAGGGCTGCCCCCTATCCCCACTCCTTTTTGCTCTGGCCATTGAACCCCTAGCACAAGCCATAAGAGCTAATCCTGATATTAGGGGATACTCTAAAGATCAATCGGAATATAAAGTCAGCCTCTATGCTGACGATGCATTATTATATATCACAGACCCCCATATCTCTATCCCGGTCCTCCTAAAAGAACTAAACATGTTTCATGACATTTCAGGTCTCAAAATAAATCTAAATAAATGTTCAGCCTTGCCCATTAACATCCCACAAAACACCCTCTCCCTACTTCAAGCCAACTTCCCTTTTTCTTGGAACTCACGCTCTGTGAGATACTTAGGGGTCAATATTACTCCTAATCATAATGACTTATACAAACTTAATTACGTTCCCCTCTTTAACCATATTAGCTCCCTCCTAGACACCTGGTCCACTTACAACATTTCTTTCCTTGGAAGAATTTGTGCTATTAAAATGAACATTATACCCAAAATGTTATACTATTTCCGTACCCTTCCTATCAACATCCCCAAATCCAAATTAGAATCCATTCAAAGGCTTATTAATAAATTCATATTCTCCAACAAAAAACCCAGATATAGCTACGCCCTATTACACAGAACCCTCTCCAATGGTGGACTAAGCCTCCCTAACCTATGGAAGTATTTTCTGGCTGCCAGACTCTCACAAATTTCACAATGGTTCTCCCCCTCTCAGGATATCCCCTGGATTAGATTTGAAACATCCTCCATCCTCCCTTATCATCTCCAGGGGATATTATGGTCCGACCTAGTCCTATACAGTAAACTCCGCAAATGTAATATGATAGTGGCACATATGCTTCAATTATGGCTTAAAGTTAAGGACACATTCGGACTATCCTCCCCCATCTCGCCACTCACATCCTTCCTTGGAGACCCCAGATTAGTTTCAGCACTTGACGATAGATCCACATTCTCATGCTGGATAAACTCCAATAAGACCACACTAGGATCTCTTCAACACAAATGGCAATTCAAGTCCTTCGAGGCTCTCCAGAGAGTAGATGGATTCCCCCTAGTCGAACATGAAAGGTATCTTATGATAAAAGAATTCTTCTCCTCCCACTTCTCCCTCTCCACCCAACCTACGAACACACTATTTGAGAGAATTTGCCTCTCCACTTCTAGAGACAAAGGGATGATCTCAAGAATTTATCAACACCTCAATGACATCTCCACTCCTGACAAATCACAACCAATGTTGCTCTGGGAGGCGGATATAGGGTCGAACTTCACCCCTGATACCTGGAAATCGATGTCTGAAAACCTCCGGAAAAGTAATAGGGCGGCCTCCTTTAGAGAGACCCCGATTAAACTTTTTTGCAGATGGTATCTAACTCCCTCCAAAATTCATAAGTATTATCCCTCAGTCTCCCCTAATTGTTTTAGGGGCTGCCCTATAGAGGGCACATTATTGCATATTTTCTGGAGCTGCCCCCACCTAACTCCAATCTGGAAAGCCGCACTACACAGATTTGAAAGTTCCTCTAAACAAAAACTTAATCTTACCCCACAAATATGTCTATTGTATTTTAGTATCCCTGATGTTCCTCCCCCATGTAGCAGATTGTTTCATTCTCTCTGTAGCTCCATCCAATGGATGATAGCTCTCAACTGGAGGTCAAATACCCTACAATGGTCACAGGTTCTAGATAGGATGGAATTGCTAAAACTCTCTGAAAAGATCTACCACACACTAAATGATACCCTACACACATTTGATGATAAATGGTCATACTGGTCTATAACACAATAATCTCAATCTCACTCACTAGTTTCTATATGACCAAAATATTAATTTCTCTCTTTTCTTATTCATTATTTCCTCACCAACGGACTCACTAAATTGCTATACCTCGTGTAAAATCTGCATACAATGTTAATTGGATGTTTATTTGTTTTGTACCTCTTGAGACGTTTTCATACATATTGACTATGTTTGTATTCATACTAATCTATACAATAAAACTTTTGTAAACAAAAAAAAATGAAGAACGGGGAAGGTATGTTTACACACACCTCTCCCCGTTCTTCAGCTCCGGTGACCGATCGCGGGACACTGGTGGCGATTGGGTCTGCGGGTCCCGCGGGCACGGCCACGGAGCTTCGGATCGGGTCGCAAAAGCGCCACCGGCGGCACGCTTGCGACTCCACGGCTGGGCTACCATTCTGCTGACGTATATCGGCGTGAATGGGTCCTTAAGTGGTTAAAGTAGAACTATAGGCAACACTTTTTTTTTTCATTTTGGATAGAGTAAGGGAGGGTTATAGCCCCTGTCAGTTTTTTTTTTACCATCCCTGCCCCATTGTAGAGATTTCCCTTCACTTCCTGCCCCATAGCCAAACAGGAAGTAAGAAGAAATCTATGCAAATTAAGGGAATCCATTGCCTCAGGATTTTAGAACTAGTGTCGAAAATTCAGGGTGGGTCTTAAACAGAATGGGGTGTGGCCTTGACAGGAAGGAGTGTGTCATATTTAAATTAGGGGGTGCATGAGTTTAGTCAGGCCTAGGGCAGCACAAAACCTAAATACACTACTGCCATTGACATTTATACAGTGATCAGTTCTATAAATATGCACTGATTACTGTGTAAATCACTGGTAGGGAAGGGGTTAACACTAGGGAGTGATCATGGGGTTAAATGTGTGTTCCCTAGATGTGTTCTAACTGTATGGGGATAGGACTAACTGGGGAAGGAGACATATCGTTGTTCCTACAATATGTCTCCTCCCCCTGACAGAAGAGGGATTTGTGTGTTTACACACACAAATCCCCGTACTGGCTCTCGTGCACGCAATTGCATGTGGGTGGTGGCAATCGTGCGCATCGGGTCCCCCACCGTGCAGCCCTCTGGCGGCTCTTAAAGGGGAAGACGTTCCTGTACTGTGTTTCACTCATCGGTGCTACTCTGCCTCAGTATATTCACATGAGCTGGTCAGGAACCGTTTAAAGAGGAGCTCCAGACCAAACCCACCCCTCCCCTCCAATTTTAAAGTCTGATGCTTCAAATACTGTAGCTGCTGACTTTTAATATAAGGGCACTTACCTGTCCAGGCATTTAGAAGTGTCCTCACCCGAGCCAATTCTTTAATCGGTGCGGCTTCACAAACGGTTTCCTACTGTAGATGCTGAATGTGAATGGGCTGCAGTCTTCTGGGACCTGTAAAGAACTTCCGTCTGATTTTGCCTGTCAAAACCAGATAGGCGCTCCTCTCCAAAAGGTGCCAAATGTGGCAGCGGGGGGTGGAGCTCTGCTTTAACAACTTTGGGCCTTCAGGCAGTATAGATGGCCCCACGTGGACATGCCCCGTCCTTCCTTCTTCATTGAGAAGTTATTTATTGGTTACACTGCTTGTTGCATAATCTCTATGTGAAATGTCACAGGTGATATTTCAATAGTGTTCTGTTAACCAGAGAGGCCTTGCGCTCCCAACCCACTGGACTAAAAAAAGGACTGCATGTAGTTCTTTTCTCAGCACGCACCACAGCAACACTGATGTGAACTTGCACCATAGAAGGAAAGTCATATTGCCTTGTGTATGTGCTGTCCATCTGTTAGGTCACACCTAGTCCTGCCCAGCGATATCTGGATTGGCAGCAATGCCTCTATTACAGAAAACCTCACACTGAGCTGCAGTGTCTGGGAGGGGGACCATGTGAAACAGGTTAAGAAGTATTTGGCTCAGTCAGGAATGGTACATTAAGTTTGTTACTTTATGAATCTTGTACAGTACATCAGAGCCTCTAGGTGTACTTTAACTTTTCCACTATTTTTTTATTTCTCTTTCTAAAAATTTTCAGAGAATGTCTGTTCAAGAAGTTCTCCCAATTCCTAATGGAGAAAGTCTTCATCGCACAAGGGGGTCTCGTGATATGGGAAACCCTGTTATTATAGACCCATTATCCACCAATCAAGTGGTCCCTCCAGTTCCTTCAACGCCAGCTTCTCCCACACCGCCAACCCCCAAGGTCAATGAAATGTATTCATGCACCTTACCCATACCACGCAAACCAGCCTCAGAGAACAGACTGGCCACTCTGGGTAAGTATTATTGTCATAATGGCCCTGTATTTATGAAGAATGTCAGTGCTGGAGTTTTAACAGGTATTTTTTTTTCTTTGATTAGTGGAAAATAAAACCCTACCTCGGATCAGCCCCCTCTCTGTCTTACCTCCTCGTGTGGAGCGACGTAGAGTTCAAGCCATCTTCTCACATACGGCTACAGAGAACAGCACCTTATTAAACTTCGAGGAAGGGGATATCATCCTTCTACTTGTGCCAGAGGCCAGAGATGGCTGGCACTATGGAGAAAATGAAGCCACCAAGATGTAAGTTATGGCTGTGTAGTAGCCATAGTTATTTCTCTGACTCACTTATTCTTGTAGGGTGTGTGTTGTGTAATAAGCCCAAACAGCTGCATGCTGATTTTTCATGAGGATCGCTGGATGGAAGCAGTCCCACCAAAATCCATTTTACTAATGTAATTGAATATAAACTACAAATAAGAATTTATATTTAAACACGATAAGTGATTTGTTGGCTCAAACTCATGCTCGGGGTGAACCATTTGCCCATCCTTACTGGTCATGTAAGGATTTCAAAGAACCCCCATACCTAATCTCCCAGGAGAATGTAGGCATTTACCTGAGCTTATCTGAGTTAATTTAAAACTAAAACTAAACTCACTGGGCCAGATTCTCGTAGAATCGGCGGCGGCGTAGCGTAAGCCATTTACACCACGTCGCCGCAACTTACTGGAGCAAGTGCCGTATTTTCAAAGCACTTGCTCCGTAGTTTGCGGCGGCGTAGTGTAAATGGCCCGGCGTATCCCCGCGTAATTCAAAGGGGGCGGCTTGTATTTAAATTAAGCGCGCTCCCGTGACGATCGCACTGCGCATGCGCCGGCCGTAAAAATAGCCCAGTGCGCATGCTTCAGCTCATGACGGAAAACGTCATTGAAGCCGACGTGAGCGTCATTAACGTAAAGCCCTATTCGCGAACGACTTAGGCCTTGTACAGACGAGCAAACATGTACGATGAAACCGGTCCGCCGGACCGTTTTCACCGTACATGTCTGCCCGGGGATTTCTGTATGATGGCTGTATTCACCATCATACAGAAATCCGCGCGTAAACAATACGCGTGGCGTGGCCGCGCCGTCGCCGCGACGATGACGCGGCGACGTGGGCGGCCCTGCCAGTTCAATGTCATTTGACGCATGCGAGGGATGGCGGGCGCTCGGACATGTACGGTAGGTCTGTACAGACGACCGAACATGTCTGAGCGGACAGGATTCCAGCGTACTGTTTCTAAACAAGTTTGGAAATATTTGCCCGCTGAAAAAAGGCCCGGCGGGCAAATGTACGCTGGAATCCTGTCCGCTCGGGCCTACACACATGTCCGAACATGTCTGCTGAAACTGGTCCGCGGACCTGACATGGCATACGACGGTCCTACGTAAACTTACCCCTCATATAGCAGGGGTAAGTTTACGCTTACGGAAACGACGTAAACGACGACGAGGCAGCGCAAAAACGTCCGGGAATCGGCGTATCAGGCTCATTTGCATAAACAAATGAGAAATCGTTGTAAACGCCATCTAGCGGCCAGCGTGGAATTACATCTAAGATCCGACGGTGTAAGTGACTTACGCCAGTCGGATCTACGCGGTATCTATGCGTAAATGATTCTAAGAATCACTCGCATAGATACCCGGGCTCAGAAACAGAGATACGACAGTGTATCTGGAGATACACCGTCGTAACTCTTTTGAGAATCTGGCCCACTGAATTAAAGCGGAACTAAGGTATGCAATACTATGCAAAACTCTGCTTCAATAGTATGAGGTCCCTTGCCAGCACCAGGTTTGTTTTATTCCAGAATAGACATTACATTTCTCTTATGCAATAAAAAGCTTGTCTATTCACTGTTTTTTTTTAAAAGCTGTGAATAATAACTGTCACGGTTGCTTGTGCTCTCAGCTGAACTATAAAGCCAATAAATGGCTGGTATCATGACTGATCACATGTGCAGCACCATGGCAACTGTAAATTAAACAGACGCTAAGATGGCAGCTTCCTTGGCTGTAAAGGATAGGAGGATTTAGTTCCACTTTAAGTTGCACATAACCTCCCAACTCCTCCACATTAATCCCTTCCCCAAAAGGAAGTACCCATACGTCCTCTGGTTGAAGGAGCCATGGCTGCAATCATTACCCCAGTATTTAGTCAGCTGGTGATGCTGAAAAATGTAAAAGCAATCCGAGCAGCTAATAAGGTCCCCCCTCTTTTCCATCGGAAAATTCTGAGGAATTACGTCTGAGTTTACAGAGAGAACATGTCCTCTTTTTTTTTTTTTAACAGAGAGAACATGTTCTCTTTTACTCCGATGGAATTCCGTCGTAATTCCGATGTGAGTTTGGCCGGGCAAAAGCGCGATCGTGTGTACGGGGCATGAGTGTCCTCCGTTGCTGTTGCTGCTTAGCATCCTTTGTTGCTAGGACACAGGCGGCTCTTGCATTCCAATAGAGTACATTTGCGCTGTATGCTGTACTCATGTAAATGTTAGTACAAATGTTTACATGTGTACAGCATAAAATACATTTTATATGCAGATTTTAGATTTTTTTTCCCTGGATCTGAATTCAGTGAAAGTTTACTGAGTTTTACCCAACTGTGTGCTTGGACTCATAGAAAACAACCCACCTATGTTTAGAGCCATAAAAAAAAGTTTACTGATAAAAACGATGTATGTGCCTTCGATGGCTGTGTACATGAGCCCTTTATTGCGATGGGAGTGTTTTTACAGAAAATTTGGCTTTACTCATTTATGTTGCTGAACTTCAGAGGGGAAATTTGTAAAGAGTCACTTTCTGTATGAGTATCAATAACCAGTTGGTGCCCTCTAGTGTTTTTTAGTGGTGATAGCACCCAAACGTATTATATTCTGAAATGGGATGTGATTGCTTCCATTGTTTTTGAACCAAAATGCATTTTATTTTTAACTAACCTAACAGTAATTTTTCATAACAGTGCTATTCCATAATTGGCACAACTCTATATGTTTAGCCTATACTATACAGGAATATCACGAGTCAGAATGTACCCTTTTGACACCACATTGTGACAATTTTTCCTTAACTTTTGACACGACATCAAGATGCATTAATTCACATTCAACGCAATTTTACTGTCTCTGCAAGTTTGTGAATCCAAAATGCTGAATGACATTTTTTAAAGTGTATTACTACATTTGGATTTTATAAAGCTGGTGGCTGCATATGAGCAAATGAAAAAGGATACCTTGTTCTAATTTAAAGGAGAAGTATGGACACAGCTCTTTTGGTCATACTTCTCCTGTGGGTCACAGGGATGCACCTAATTCTGTGACCCAGATTCAGCCAACAGCGGGCTAAAGTCCACCGACAGCTGACATCACAGAGCCACTCCAGGCTTTGCGAGGATTCTGACAATAATGTCGGGATAAGCCTAGATGCCTGACCAACAGCTGGCTCAGCCTCTCAGTGTGCCTCTCCCACCCCCTCCACAGCCTGGCGCTCCAGTGAGTAATGGAGGTGCAGGGCACAGAGCGGTGAGTGACAGCCACCGGCTCTCTACTTACTGAAGACTGAGAACTGAGCAATCAGTGGTCTTTGATCGATCAGTTCTTGGGCTTCTTAGAGCCAGTGGGGGACAGCTGTAGCTTCGATCCACGCTACATCTACATAGGTGAGTATATGTGTTTGTTATTTTTAAATCCCGCACTTTTCTTTAAAATGTTAAATGAGAAGTTAGGGATTTTTTATACTTACCTAGGTGGATGCAGTAATCAGTCCGATGTAGCATCTCTCCCCGCCAGCTCCAAGAGTAAGAACTGACTGATCAAACACTGCGGATCACTCAGTTCTCACTGAGCAGAGAGCTGTCAGAATGAACTGCAGGAGACCCACAGGAGTGGAACAAGCTTTGGCTGAACTTCTCCTTTAATGTCTTACATTTTTAAATGGCTTTCTGTGACTCCATTGGGAAGACTTCTCTCAAATTCTATCCCTGTGACACCAGGTCAAGAACTGGGGAGTGTGGTCACCTGCACAGTAAGAAGTTCTAACACTTCCTTACTCTGCTACTGTGTTTATGCTTGTGTCCCTACTACCTTTGCAAACATAGGAATAATGTGAAAAATCCACTTGGAGATGGCTGCCTAAATCTATACATTAAAACCCAACTCTAGCTCTAATTTTACAGAATTAAATATTTAAACCCCTTGTCAGGATTGTATTGCTGTCTTTGTCCCCATTAGGGACATAAAAGCGGAGGTCAACCCAAATTTTTTTTTTTAAAAGTCAGCAGCTACAAATACTGCAGCTGCTTACTTTCAAAAAATGGATACTTACCTGTCCAGCGCCCCCGCGATGTCGGCAGACGAGGACGAGCAATCGCTCGTCTCTCGACTGCTCCCGCCGCCATCCTCGGTGAGGGAGTCAGGAAGTGAAGCATTGCGGCTTCACTGCCCGGTTCCCTACTGCGCATGCGCGAGCCACGTGGCGCGCCCTCACCGGTCTCTGCTGTCTCCTGGGACCAGTGTGTTTCCCAGAAGACAGCGGGGGGTGACGCGAAGGGGCGTGACTCCCGTGGCAGTCTATTC
The DNA here is from genome assembly GCF_905171775.1 of Rana temporaria. NCBI lineage: Eukaryota > Metazoa > Chordata > Amphibia > Anura > Ranidae > Rana > Rana temporaria. The sequence goes on along the minus strand of NC_053498.1, from coordinate 92,025,322 downwards.
CCGGAAGTGGGTGCAAATACCTTTATTATACAGGTATCTGCATCCCCCTCCCCCCAAAAGGTGCCAAATGTGACAGCGGAGGGGGGGAGGGTTTCCGAACAGCAGAGGTTCACTTTTTGTGTGGACCTCCGCTTTAACTCTCACTTATTTTCCACATGGTGGGTGTCAGAACAGAAAATTAGGCGATTCTAACCCTCCAGTGTTCAGGGTCTTCAAATTCCAACCCCTCAATCCAGAGGTGTCAGCATGGCATTAAACCCCCCCCCCCCCGGGTCGGTCAATCAGCCAGTCGGGGGGCCCCGTACTTACCCCATCTCCCGGGCAGTGCTGCGGGCAGCGTCCGCTTCTCTCCGGGCTGTTTTCTCCGGCTGCTTCCTCGATTCTCCTGCGTCTCCTCCCGCCTTCCCCTTTCGGCCAATCGATTGACGGTTCTGATGACCTGCTTCCTGATTAGCCGGGAAGCGAATATTAATTTTCTATTGTCATACAACTAGGTGGGCTTCGGGCGCAGTGCTCTGTTCCCCAAGCCCACCCTTTTTTTAACCCCTCTGGCTTTAATCATGTGCTTAAAAAAAAATAAGAATAACCCTGATTGGAATTCAATGTGTCCAGAGCTCTGCATGTAGATCAGGGGTCAGATGCATGGATTTGGTGGCGGCGTCCATGCACCCCTAATGGATGGGCTGCCACTGTACCATGATCTCCTAGGTGGCTCCTTTTGAAGCTGTAGCAGTTGGCTTATGAACACTTTGGAATCCTCCAAGAAGAGCAGGAGACAATAGGAAATCTAGGCTTACCTGTGAAGTGTGCTCCCACTACAGATTTGAGCCGTGGAATTGTTATTAGTAATAGGTTTTTATTTTTATTATTTCTTTTTATAGGAAAGGCTGGTTTCCATTTTCCTATACTCGTCCTCTTCCACCGTCAGAGTCTTCAGACAAACTTGGCTCAAAGTGAGTATCACTGCTAATTATTTTATGTCTTCTGATCAATTTTGGATGCTCTTAAACATGCCAGAGTATGTTGTGTCAACCTATAAAGTGTTATGCCAAGCCTTAAAGTGGTTGTAAACCTCAGACATGAAATATGAACAAATAATATTTATCTTAATTAGGAGCACTAAGTGTAATTTCTGTCTGCTGCTTCTTTCCTCTGCTATCAGCATAAATCACTTCTGAATTTTTTTCCTGACACCTAGAGAAAAAAGGTGACAGGGGAGGGACCTCTAGCTGATTGATTACCTCAGCTCTGTTCCTGTGTGCTGTGTGAAGGGTCTTGTGTTTCTTCTGTCCAATCAACTCTCAGAGCTCACCTTACTCCAGCTGTCCGCCCCTTGTTTTTGAATGCTCACACAAGCTTTATAAATTCTGGACTTTGAACGAATGTAGAGAAAAGAAGACTGCAGATAAACAGTTACAACTTATGTAGGAGGATTTGTTTCAGCTCTGTGTATCACATGAGGCCAGTCACTTCACTGGGTATACAGTATGTAAGGGTTTACAACCACTTTAAGGAATTGCAGGTCACATCTAGAAATAACTCTAGTAGACAAGTTCACCATAATGAAAAGGCTGTACAATCGACAGTACAAATGACCATTACCAAGTTTGTCAGAATTATTATAGTTTAATGGTGTGTGTATCTATATATATATATATATATACAGTAGGGAAAATAATTATTTGATCCTCTGCAGATTTTGTAAGTTTGCCCACTTACAAAGAAATGAAGGGACTATAATTTTTATCATAGGTGTATTTTAAATGATAGAGACAGAATATCAACCAAAAATCCAGAAAAAAACACATGATACAAATATTATAAATTGAGATGTAGTTCAGTGAGTGAAATAAGTATTTGATCCCCGAGCAAAACAAGATTTAGTACTTGGTGGAGAAACCCTTGTTGGCAAGCACAGAGGTACGAAAAAAATGGCCTTTAAAAAGTACAAAGTGGAGGGGGTCATTGTCAGCATTCCAACAATACAAGGAATGCAATGTGAGGTGTAAGAACACAATCAGGGTGTCTAAAAAAGACAATGAGAGACATATAGCGGAGGAGAGAAAAAATAATCCTAGAAAGTTTTTAAAATATATTAACAGTAAAAAGGCGAGGTTGGAACACATAGGCTCCATAGAGGACTCGGAAGGGAAGGTGGTTACAAATGACAAGGAGAAGGCAGCTGTGCTAAATGCTTTCTTCTCCTCAGTCTCCACACAGGAAAGCGAGGGGTATACCGACCACAGCAGTTTTTTTAGCCACGAGGGAAGATCATGTGGTTTGTTGCTAACAGACACCAGAGTCTGGAAGGGATTAGATAAGCTTAACATAAATAAATGACTAGGACCAGATGGCCTACACCTGAGAGTCCTTAAAGAACTCAGTCAGGTTATTGCCAGACCGCTATTCCTAATCTTCAAGGACAGCATACTGACAGGATTGGTACCAGCTGATTGGTGAAAAGCCCATGTGGTACCAATATTCAAAAAAGGGCAAAGATCTATTCCTGGGAACTATAGGCCTGTCAGTCTTACGTCAGTCAGTTTGTAAACTATTGAAGGGGATAATAAGGGACTATATCCAAGAATTTGCTTACAAAAACAGTATAATATGCGGTAATCAGCACGGGTTTATGAAAGGTCGCTCTTGCCGAACCAACCTATTAACATTCTACAAGGAAGTGAGGTGCCATTTGGACAAAGGCCGGTGGATGTGGTGTATTTGGATTTTGCTAAAGCATTTGATACAGTCCCCCACAAACGTTTAATCTGAGGTCTGTAGGCATGGACCATAAGGTTTGTTCTTGGATAGAAAACTGGCTATGGGGGCGTGTCAAAAGGGTTGTGATAAATAATGTATACTCAGAATGGTCTAGAGTAGTTAGTGGGGTTCCCCAAGGCTCTGTCCTGGGACCAATTCTGTTTAATTTATTTATAAATGATATAGAGGATGGAATAAATAGCTCGATCTCAGTGTATGCTGGCGACACAAAAATATGCAGGGCAATAACAACACAGCAGGATAAAGAAACTTTACAAGAGGACCTGAATAAATGAATGGAGTGGGCTACTGCATGGAAAATTAAGTTTAACATTGACAAATGTAAGGTAATGTACTTGGGGGTAAAAATATAAATGCAAGTTACTCACTAGGGGGAGAACCCCTAGGGGCTTCCAAGATGGAGTAGGATCTAGGGGTCCTAGTAGATGACAGACTGAGCAATAGCATGCAGTTTCAAGCTGCGGCTACCCAAGCCAGCGAATATTAGCATGCATAAAAAAGGGAATTTACCCCAGAGATAAAGTGATTATTCTGCCACTTTACAAAACTCTGTTACCGTCCAGTTCTGGTAACCAATACTCAGAAGGGATGTGCTGGAGCTGGAGAGACTCCAGAGAAGGGCAACTAATATGGGGACTGGAGGATCTTAATTATGAGGAACGACTACAAGCGCAATATCGGCACTGCCGAGTGCTGCCAAGTGCTGCCGCCGACATTGCCGGTAAGGGAACCTGGCAGTGAAGCATTGTAGCTTCACGCCCGGGTCCCTTCTACACATGCACGAAGCGTGCTGCGCTCTTTTACTGGCCCAGTGGTCAGGTCTTTTGGTTGCCTAGGGTTTTTTTTTACTGTCAGGGCAGAAAGGATGTGGATGTGGAACTCTCTCAGTGGTATCGGCAGGAAGCATAGATAGTTTTAAAATGCTCTTCGACGGGCATCTTAACGAAAACAATATACAGGGTTGTGGGAAATTATTTTTCTACACAAACACACCTACACAGGTTGAACTGGATGGACTGTTGTCTTTATTCAACCTTACCAATTATGTAACTATGTAATGCTCCCAGAAGTTTTACAGCACTTTAGAGGATATCCTTGCATAGTAATGACCTTTTCCAATGCTTTCAATGGTCATTATCACTCTTGATCTTGCACCTTCATGGCCTGCTGTCTGCAAGCAAGTGCATATTAAGGGAAGAATTGATCAATCTGGCTGGATTTTTCTAGCTGATTATTAATGTTCCATTGAGATAACATAGGCTGCAAGGGTGAGTTAGTTGCTGCATTTTCCAGTCATCACCAAATTTCTCTGAGCTGGTCATGTATGGGCAATTTTTCCACTGAGAACAAAGCTTGGTCAGAAATCTGACACTGTTGGTTTGTAATTGCTTCTCCACCATTGCAAGAAAGGCTTGATGCTTTGAGCACACCTGAATGCTCCCAGAGGTTTTCCAGCACTTTATCCTTGCATAATAATTACCTTTTCCAATGATTGCGATGGTCATTATCACTCCTGAGCTTGCACCTACGTGGCCTGATGTCTGCAAGCGATGATTGACATAGCTTAAACATAATACATGTATTGATGATTTTTCTTGCTTGGTAAGAAGAACTCTCTGTGACAATATATTGTGTAACCCTATACCCCATATTATTTGTATTTCCAGTTTTCCTCTTAGTAAATTAAACAGTAGCAGCACTGGAAATCTGGACAAAGTTGGTGTTACAATCCCAGATTCTGAAAATCTTCGGCTAGAAGCAGTAAGATACACACCTTCACCACGTATAAGCACCTTCCGGCAGCGGCCATACAGCATGATCAGCCCGGACCTGGTGCAGGTATGTTTTCCATCAGTAGGCATCAATTTAAAGGTCAATCCAGCCAAAAGTGATATTTTATTCACAGATGTAGTGTCGTAGGCTTATTCATGCTTTGTTTGTTGGTGAAGGTTCTCAGTTCGCCAGATCAAGGTATAGATAGTTTATCACATTCAGCTGAACTTGTTTTGTAATAATAAAAGCACGAAAGCTCTCATCCAAGCCGCTCTTTCAGTTTTGGGTATGTCCCTGACACAAGAACTGGAGAACCTGGATGGATGAGCAGCAAAATGTCTTCATCATTATAGTCCTAATTAAATGTAACTTCTATTACTATTACTACTCACCCACATACCTTGGTGTCTCACAAAGGGGTTTCTGGGTGTTCCCATTATCACCTTAATACAAACCTACGAGTAAGTGCAGGTTTTTAAGCCTAACCCTAATCGTTTTTTTGTTTAGTTTATTGCCCCATTTCTTTTTGCCTCTGAACCTATTGAGGTGATTTTTTTTCTTACTTCCTGTCCATGTGACATCAGAACAAAAAATGAGCGAAAACAATCATTTTTTGTTAGTGTCAACTACAGTTAATATGCATGTTAAATTTTTTTTCTATTTTAGTTACAAAATTGTATTTGAAAAAAATTTGCAATGCAGCTGGTGTTTTACAAAGAACAAAATTATATTTTATTTTCTATTTCAGTTAGCAAATCAATTTGGAAGCCCCGCAGCATCTCCTTCCAGGTAAGCGCAAACAAGCATTTACGTTGAAATAGAAGCATGTGTAGTGAGCCCCCCCAAAAGAAAACAAACTGCACTTTAAATAATTTTTTTTTAATAGTGGCACATAGTGCACCACAGAGACACACAGGGACCAGTGGCAGTCCGTCAAATCAATGCATCTGGCCCCCTACTCTATATGCAGGACGCCAGACACATGGATTTCAATAGTTTTTTTAAGCACGAGGCTCTAATTGGCTTAAAAAAGGGTGGACTCAGGGCGCAGAGCACTCAGCGACATTCCTGTCCATCTCCCGAGGGGGGCGTACCACATTCCCGTCTGTCTCCTGTGGGGGGGTCGCCACATTCCCATCCGTCTCCCAATGCGGGGGGGGGGGGGGGTTGTCATTGGTGGCTTGCCCGCTCCTCCCAAAATATTGAGCACCAGCAGCCACTGACGGGGACAATAATGGCATGCTAAGTAACATAAAATTCAAGGGTTTAATAGCGGTGCACTTTGTGCACCATGGCAAAACATAAGGATAATAGTGGAGTGCAGGCACTAAATGATAGTAAAATGATCATCTGCAATACATACTCACGAAATGGCTAGCCAGAAAACAAAGTTGGCTTCATATGGACAATTGTCCATAATGTACATCAGCAATCAGTCAACTGTTACAATATGTAGGCAGAAAATAGGCAATCATTGCAATATGCATGCAGAAAACAGCCTATTATAAAAATATGAGCAATTGTGAAAATCTACAGATAACAAATGGGCATTCATAACTAAATGCGGACACTAAATGGGCGAATGTGACCATATATGGCCAAATGTTTTTCCTTTATCTCCCCCACAAGCAAAACACCCCCCCCCCCCTAATCCCAATTCATTCCCCAGCTAAATCCCCAACCAGCAGAAAAAAAAATCATTCGTGCAGCAGAAACCTCCACCAGCAACAATCCCCCTCCCTAAGATATACCGCCCACCAAAAAAAACTCCGCCCCCACCCCAGAAAACCCCCCGCTAGCAAAAACCCTTAACCCCCAGCAAAACTCCCCCTACCTCAGCAAACCCCCTTTTCCCTAGCAAACTTCCTCCATTAAAATAGTTACTAAACCTTGGATAGAACTACACCCAGCAAAGTAAGTTCTCCTGAATGTGTCATGTGACACATACGAGTTCCTTGGAAGGCTTTCTTTAATTCTGTGCTGCCTCTGTATCTGTGGTCTGACGGAGCTGCTGTTTTTTTTCCCTGTAGAACCACATTCAACACAGTATTGTGCATCTGAAAGGAGGTGCTGTCCTAAAGTATCCCCAACATGGCTGTACCTGAGGTGGACCACCATGTTATTTCCCCCAGTATGGCCACGGCCTCCATGTTAGATTTCTGCTGTGAGCTTCAAGCTGTATATTTAAAAAAATGTATAGCCGTTTATTGTATTTAGTCTCTACAAACTTTTTGTTTTTTATTTTTAAAGAAGAAACCCATTTGCTCATGTTAAACTGAAGAGGACAGTTACCAATGATCGCTCAGCTCCTGTCATCCAATGACCTTGTGACATCCTTCAAGGTGAACGTGACTCAAGACCTGTCCTTGAAGGAAAAAAATCCTTTGACATCTCATCTCCTCTATGAGAGCTAATAAACTGATGTAATAAACTGTGAACTGGTCTCAGTGTAAACCAGCATCTTTAAATCATGTACCCAGTTTACAGCATTCTTGAGAAAATTGCCTGCAATATCTTTGTTGACCTGATTATCAGATTCCCAGTAGCCCTGTGTGTGGACACATATGGTCAGCTATAGGCTGCTGGTGCCAGGTTCTGATTAAAGTATTTACATATGACCTCAACAGTATTATAGAAAAGGTGACCTTCTCCAGTCACATGGTGAACAAAAGAGAGAAAATCAGCTATGTGTTCTAAGATCACGTTGAAAGAAAACATGATCAAAGATGTTACGATTATTATAAATGTAAATTGTAATGAAATATACGTTTAAATTTAAAGATTAAACACTGTCTAAGTTATGTGATCATTATACTTAGGTCCAGTGGCAGAACTAAAAGCCTTGGAGCTCTGGTGTAAAATCTGAATACCTTCTAATATCTCAGACTAAAGTCTAATGCTCATTTTATTTAAACCTAATAAGCATATTGCATACTTAAACAGCAGATAAATGAATGGAAAAAGGGAAGCATAAGAAAGGTGATATGCATGATATATTCATTCAATTCTGTATATCTGCATATACAATATGTAATGGGATAAAACACCAGCTGACCTCATTGGCCTGGTAGCAGCCATGCCCTCCGAAGTAACCCCAAGGATAGGCCCAAATCAGTATGACAATTACTAATTTTTGTGCCAAAATGTTGACAGTACTCACAGAGCAAAAGTATTACTAGTAAATTTGTTATTGCTTTAACTTCAGAATGCTGTTGTCATGATCAGGCGTCGGGCTTGAAGACCAGTAGCTATAGCAGTTGCAGGACAGGTATACAGAGTCACTTCTGGCAGATGACACAGGCTCACCTGAGGTGCGGAGTCTAAGTACTAGCTGGTGTTCACCAGAGCTCCTGATGGTGGAGATGGATTTAGCTGCGAGCTAGTACCAGGTTTGCAGTCGTCGGGTTTGCCCCACCAGGGTGTGAGCAAGCCGGGGTCCAGTAGCAGATAAGGGTTAAACAGCAGTGTGGTCAATAAACAAGTGAAGAGACCAATCACGAGTGGTTGCAGGTTGGGATCAGGCAGTAGAGTAATCAAGGAACAAGCCAAGGTCAAACACGAGTGGTAGCAAATACAGATGGCAGCTGGGCAGACAAATAGCAAAACACAGGCTGAGAAGGCACAATAACCTGGCAAAGAGGAAGTGCTGAGACAAGTTCATGGGAGGAGGAAGGGGTTCAAGGTTCAACAGCAATCAAGAGACAAGCCGGTTTGTCCAACGGATCAGATAGGTTTGTCCAGCAGATCAGGCAGGGAACTGTCCAGCATACCAGATAGCTCAGTGGGAAGAGTCAATGCCGCAAAATAAATAATACAGTACTCCATTCTACAGAAGTCAAAGCAATGGCTGTATTATCCATAGAAGAATAAGAAATGTTACCAAATACTTTGGCATACAGTTGTGATGGCTTCAGTGTCCTATAGAAGGCACTTACTTGAGGTGTTCAATCACTTCCAAATGAGAGGCGACCACCAGGTAGACTGGAGCTGGAAGGATTATACATTTCAACTGGCTATATCTAGTAGTAGTTAGTCACAATCAACTGTACTTGTTCCATGTTGAAGAAGTTTTGTAACTTATCCAAGCTATGAAACATATTTAATATTACAGAACTAGTCCAGTTAAATGTGTCTGTTACTAGATATACTAACACCTGGATAAATGAGAGCCTTCACAGACATTATGTCTCAACCTAATAATTTCTCAGCAGAAGACCCTGATTCCATGGCGAAGCAAAGTGAAGACTTGGCAGAAATGCCCTGATTCAACCAACTATTACTACCAAGCCCGCTAGGAGACATAGGACATAAATATGTGAAACAGCTGTATACAAGAATAATTTATTTTATGTATTAAAATAACACAAGAACATAACACAGGTGAACAGATGTTACTGAAAAGAAAACGAAAGTTGCAAAATGATTGTTGTAGGATGTGCTATGAGGGAATATTCTAGGCTAGGGCTAGAGCGAATGTGCATGGGAAGTGAAGTCAGTGGGGAAAAAAGATTGATGAGGCTTGAATGAGTAGGCATCAGATGCCTATGAATAGGATAAGGATAAAACAGGATAAGAGTAACACACATATTTTTATCACTAGCTGTCATTATAAATCTATTCTGACAATTCAGTTCATCACCTAAAGCATATCAATGTACAGTATACTAGGGTAGATGTTGGCCAGCTATTTACCAGAGTAAAATAGAATTAATTTAGACGCAAAATAAATAATTTGATATAAAAATAGAGATGAAAAGAGAACTCTATTCTCGTTCTGCCAAGGACCTACCCTGTCATATGGTAAAACATGGGTTAAACCCTCCACACAAAACCTTGAGTTGCAGTTCCTGGTCATGGAGAGTTGGGCTATGTTGGGTACTGGGTACTCTGCTTTGCAGCTTATGATGGCATTATATTTTTTGTTATTCTTGATATTGGATTTGATTAGGCATTTGTGCAAAGTGTATGGAAAGTGTGACTATGATAGTATATAGTACCTGTACATGCATTCTCTGTGTGAAGGGACAAACAAATACTGTCCCTGATAAGAGAAAGCAGCATCCAGTGCAAATATGCTGTTTGGGAAAAACCGTGACCATGCTGACAACCTGTAGCTCCCACTCGGGAAGAGAACCCAGTCCCATGGTGCATTTGCAGCTTAGTCTGTAGTTGGCAATAGCTGGAGAACCACAGTTTAATATATTTATATGAAATAAGATCGGGTCTCTAAGCAATGACACGTAAAAGTAGAAAATAACTAATTACTTACAACATGGCTCTATTCTTATGGAAAATCAATAAACATTGCAAATGGCTTTTATCACATACTTTCAGTTATAACTGTTCAGACCGCTGAATTATCTACTGTGTATATTGGGAAACATTTGTAGTTGCTGTCATAATAAACTATAGACAGATATGTGAGCTTTTCTCAGACGATATAAGATACTTCTGTTCCGGTATAATAGAACAAGATTGGGATGAATACGGCAAAACTGAATATTTTAGGCTCCATTCACACTTGTGCGTTTTTGGGATCTTTGGACATTAGTTGCATGACAAGTTGTTCCCCATGTTTTCCAACGATAACTGTTCATATATGTGCAACTTAAAGTTGCAGCATCTACAATGTAGTTAATGCACTACTTTGGTCTGACTTTCATACAACTTGAGGGCCATAGACTTCAATGTTAACCCTCAAAAGTTGCATGAAAGTCGTACCTGAATGATTTACAATGCAACAGTTATGCAAGTTGTCCATTATTACTGGTCAAAGCCAAAGTCTTATCCAAGTAACACCCATCCAAAGTTACATCAAAGTTGCACTCCAAAATCGCTGCAACTTTGGAGTCCTACAAGTGTCAATGGAGCCCCACTGTCCTGTCTAATGCCTTGTACACACGATCGGAATTTCCGATGGAAAAAGTCAGATGGACTTTTTCCATCGGAAATTCCTACCGTGTGTGTGCCCCATCTGAGAAATTCTGACGAATTCCATCAGAGTTTAAATATAGAACAAATTCCGATGTGCTTTTGGCCGGGAAAAGGCCAGATCGTGTGTACGGGGCATTACAATATCAATTTCATAAGAAAACTGAAGGCTGTGCTTAAATGAAATTTGTCATGAAAGAATTCATAGGTAATCCCATTCTGAAAAATAAGCTCTCCTAATAAAATGTTGATCTTCTCTTTGGAGTCACTGATCTGAAAGAAGTGTACTTTGCCAGGGTTCTTCACTACCTGCATATTTGTTGTAGATAAGTGACTCAGAATAAACTAAAGTCCCATATACACGGGCCAAACGTCGGGAGACATCGGCCGGTTTAAAAAAAAATGCCGACACTCGGCCCATGTGTATGCTACCCTGTCCAACAGAAGCCGGCCTCTTTCGGACAAACATGCTGGAAAACCAGCAGCCTACCGACTCCCGATCAGTGCTCTCAGCCAATGGCAGAGAGCGCTGATCGGAGTGTTTTGGTGAATGGTCGTCCCCCTGTCTCACACAACAGCTCAGCAGGGGAGAGCGCTGTGCTAACCTTGCATAGTTAGTACAGTGGCTATGACCAGAGCGGACAGTTATTTTTTGTTCGACCAAAAATAAAACTCATAGTGGGTACCAGGCTTAAATTGAGAAGATCAGCATTGCTATAGACTGCATTTATGAAGGAGATCATGAGTTGCAATCTCTGAATTTCTTGGGGTTGTGTTGTTGGTTCCTTTATTGCTACTTGGGAACATAGCAGGAACATTTCATGTCAAGGAGTACTTATGATTGTTGTCTGCTAGAAAATGTTTATGTTGTATAGTCTGTATGAACACAAAACAAGACTTATGGGTGCTACACCTGTGGCCCTCCAGCTGTTGCAAAACTACAAGTCCCATCAGGCATTTGCTTTTGGGAGTTACGTTTGTAACTGCCAGCCTCCCAATTCATCATGGGATTTGTAGTTCCACAACAGCTGGAGGGCCACAGGTTGAGCACCCAGCCATTGGACAAAGAATATTTGTTCTTGCAAAGTTCTCCAGGCACTATGTAGCACTGTTCAAATCTACATACCTGACTGGCACAGGATGTTGTTACTCGGAAATGATGTTGAATCATAAAATGTCTAGTGATATTGTCTATGTATAAGTACTTTCTATAATGTGTATATTTTAGCTGAAATATATAATGCCAACAATTAATGCTGCAGTGCCTGTTACCTTTTTGTAACACAATGTAACATTGTAACATACATTGTAATATGTCTATGGACTTTTTCACTAATTCAGCAAATAGATATTGCTTTAATCCACTTTGTGGTATGATGTCTTTTTGTATTCTTTGGATCATAGTCACCCCCGTGTATGGTGTTATATGAAGACCATCCTAGGAGATATAAAGTCACTTTTTTCTGAACATTTTAGTTGTCTGGCTGTTTTGCTGACCCTGTGCCCTTGTTCTGGGATAGTGACTCAGCATGACAGCCAGGCAACTAGCATTTTCATTAGGTGAAATCAGAAATGGCAGACTCCAGATTTCTATCAGGGGAAAGCCTAGAGCTTTTTAATATTTTGTACTTAACCATATAGACATGGACAGCTAAAGCGTTTTATTAAAGTGTACTTTTAAAATCAAACTTTCTATGTATCATTTGCAACACATTTTATGTGTGCAGCCGTATTTGTCCTTTACATTAGCAGAGTTTTCTCTTATCTTACTGATAAGGCACAGACTTCTCAAATGATGTCATACACCCACATTGCACACAGTAGTGAGAGACCATGTAATCTTTACTTAGACTTTGTGAAAAAATAAACACTCGCACCTTGAAAATTAATATCTAAAATATTTGTGCAAACAGCGCATGCAATTAGCAACTTGTACACCCATAAATAGTGCAATCATGGAAATTGTGTAATATACATGCAAGAACTATACTAAAATAAAAGTCCATAACTAAAACGGTGAATAAACTCCTTAGAATAAATATGTATGTGTGTGTGCTCTTCGTTGAAATTCCACACGCTGATGATATAAAGTTGAAAAGGTGTCCCCAGTCAACTGGTAAGTGAAGTAAATGTCCCTACTGACCAAAAGATGTTTACCCTCATTATCGTACGATAAGAGAGGTCCAACGTGCTTAAGCGGTCTCCGTGACCAAGGAATCCCCAGGACAGGCTCCGATCAATGTCTCCTTGCTGCGGCCCATAATCCAAGGGTTAACCTTGTGGCAATCAAAAAGAAAATGGGCTCCTCATAGCGTAAATTTTTTTTCTTCTTTATTTTTTTTTTAAGTGTATTTTTGTGCGTGTACTCGAGAGAGGAGCCGGACTGCAGGAGTTGGGAGTAGGCAGGCCTCCCCCAGAGGCAATCTGCCTCCTTTCTCAATGCCCCGGGTGGCAATGGCGGGTGTGTGAGGGGGTCCTCCCACACAGCCCGTCCTACCTGCTCTGCTTTGAAGCCCAATGGGGCAGAGGGACTCAACCAGCCCCGTTAGTCCTTCGCCTCTCTTTTTAGAGACCGTGTGGTCAAAGTGCGTGCATGTTAACCCAATTTCGAGTGCGTGTAAGTGTGGTGGTTGTTAGGGGGGGGGGGGGGGTAGGCGTACTAAGCGCAGGCTTGCCTCGCATAGCACACCCACCGGGAGCCGGGCTGAGACCATCAAACTCAATTCACATGTAGCCGAGACCGGGATCCGAACCCCTAGCTGCAGAGGTGAATGGCTTGTCAGCGCAGTGCCAATCGCGTTGAGCCACCGCAGATCCCTTTCCTTTCTTCTTTATTTAAAACTTATTAACAATTACAGTTGCCAAACAGAATTGAATCCTTAATGTAACAAACATTGAGGCATTAGGTAAACCTCACAAAGGCTAAAATGGGCTCAGGTATATTGCTGCATATCACCTAGACTAAAGCCTTATGCCTAGTACACACGTACGGGTTTCCCGGCGGACTTTTTACTGCTGGGAAACCCGAGGGGAAAACCAAGAACCTGGTCGGTTACTTTGTCCCCCTACACACGTAAGGGTTTCCCGTCAGGAAAACTGCCATGAGAGCTTTGGTCGGGAAACCCGGCCGTGTGTATGCTCCACCGCAGTCTATTCCCATAGGAAAACTGACGGCTTAAAAACCCTGGCGGGAAAAAAGAGAGCTAGTTCTCTTTTTTTTTCTTTGCAGTTTTTCCTGTCGGGAAAACTGCGATGGAGCATACACATGGGCAGGATTCCCGGCCAAAAGTTCTCATGGCAGTTTTTCGGACGGGAAACCCATACGTGTGTACAAAGCATTACACACCGCACTGTGTGTCCAAAGTTAGAACACACAGTGTGGTGTGTAAGGCTCTAGGTGATACGCAGCAATATACCAGAGCCCATTTTAGCCTTTGTGAGGTTTACCTGATGCCTCAATGTACAATTAAAAAAAAAAAATGTTTTGAGCACACACATACATATTTGTTCAAAGGATTTTTTTCACCATTTAAGTTTTACTTAGACTTTACCTGACACCATGGAACCCAGAGCAGCACCTTTTATTACAGAATAGGGGCAATGTTTTAAACAAAAATACAGTATGTTATTTGGTGATGCCAACAAATACTTGATTTGTAAGAAGTCTGATTTTTCCCTGTTTACATTTACCTAATTTGATACTATGCCCCTTCTTCTCGGCCATGTTGATAAATCATTTCTTAACCCCAGACAATTAAGGCAGAGCTCCAGTTATCCAATAAAATACTACCTCCTGTCCCTGTTTAAAGATCAATGTTTATTATATTAGAAGACTTAAAAAAGTAATAAAAAGTTGAGGTCACATGACAGTTTTGTTCTTCTTCTCTCCATAATCTCCTCTGAGGTCACTGAGGTGCTCATCTGCATAGAGGCCACTTGTCACATAAGATGTTCTGCCTTTTACAGCTCACTGTGCAAGACAGTGAGCGTCAGACTGTGTAAGGAAAACCCATTAGCAGCGTTAGGCAGACTGTTATACCATCCCTGTAGCAATACAGTAGTAAGGGAAGCTGAACACAATTGGGAAAACAGGACAGAAATGGTTGTGTGACCACAGCCAGGAGTATACCTAAACTCATGAAATGGAGAAATTGAGAAACTGGAGCGCTGCTATAAGGGTATGTTGACATCAGAAAAATATATGTGGCACAACTACCCAATTTCCAAAATGCTAGATGGTACATGCACAAATTAACAGAGAAAAAATGTGAATATAGCTTGAAGTTCATCAAAATTATCCAGTACCAACACACTATGGATTATATTGAATAGCAATGCCACACCGTGACCAGTTAAGCCAGTAATTCTATTAACATAAAAAGTGCACAAAGAAAAACATAATTTTATTCAAGCAGAAAATTAAAGTGCACTCCCAAACGGCTGGAATTAAGCATTTGGCATTGATTGCGTAGGCACCCCCTGCTTGTGATTTACCCATACATTATTGAGAGCGGTGTGGTTGACAGCTGGATATTGGATGACTGTTGGGATCAGTGTGAACCAGGACCTGCTCCAAAAGATATTGGTGGCATCTACATTGCCAAAAGGTTTTTCATAGTATCCCTTCCCAAGTAGTTGCTATGGCGAAATGTTTTGTCAAGCCTCTAGGCTTTCCAAAACTTCAGGATTGACAAAGGGGGAACCCCCCAAAACTCGTCACAGCAATGATGACCTTGAAGTGAGAGGAGATATTTTGCAACCCTCTTGGTGAGGCTGACCCTGTGTGATCTATTTGAGCAGGTCTGGGTTCATGCCAATCCTAACATTCAATCATATGGCTGTTAACCATACCACTGGCCAAGGTATGTGGGCCAATCACAAGCACAGGATGTCTACATGACCTCTGTAAAACACCTACTGTAATTCCAGCTCAGTTTGTGAGTGCATTTTTATTTTCTGCTATAATAAAGTTGTTTATTTTGTTGCTCGAAACAGTGTGCTCTTTCTTCTTGTTGTGTGACTGCAATTACTGGTTTCCTGGTCATGGTATGGAGCTGCAAGATCAGTGTACTAAATTGTTATATGCCATCATGTCACATGATCGGGTGAGTAATGCATATTTTTGCCAGAAAACCACGGATCATCGAGTGTCGTCCAAAGCTTTTATTGAAGAATGATCAAATCATAAAAGACCATGTGCAATGTTTTATAGCCGCACAGGACCCCTTTGTCAGGCGTGAGATAAAGGGTCAGGCATGCCTGACAAGGGGGTCCTGTGTGGATCTGAAATGTGGCATTAGGTCCTATGTGATGTGATCATTCTTCAATAAAAGCTTTGGATGACATTTGATGATCCGTAGCGTGCTGGTAAATATGTGCATTGATCTATGATGTTTCCAGTCTCCAGCTGATTGATGCTACAGCACCCATTATGTTTGAGCCCATTCCAGGAATGTGTGCGATGGGAATATTGACAATATGATTGGGTCAATGATGTCATGCTATCCCTGGGTCACAGTCGATCTCTGTGCCAGCTGTAGAAGAACAAGAAGCCGTGGGAGTGTAGGTAAGGTGAATTCATGGTGATTATCCGGAAACATTGCATAGGCAAAGTGACAATTTAGAAAGAAGTCAGGAGCACCTCTGAAGGAACTTTGAAACATCTGAAAACAATCTTAACCCTCCTCTTGTGTTAGGGTCAGAACCAACCCGTTTTCAGGTTTTGAATGTCTATAAGTATTACATAAATTTGTTTATTGCATCAAGATTTTTTTACTTTGTCAGGAACCTCTATTTAACAATGTAATAGAAAAATAATCCTTTTCACTAAATTATAAAATACTGTGGTGAAAATTAAGACGTTTATGGTGTTAGGGTCAATTCTGACCCAGTTATAATATAGGATTATAGGCAGGGGTCAAGTCCTGGGGAAAAAAGTGTGGGAACTCCCACCCAAGATTCACTCCCCCACCAAAAAAATGATACGCTCATATGCATAATTACTAAACCACATGCTTTTTTTTCCTGATCCACTGTACCTTAGTAATCCTTTATGTTACTGGCCGCTTCCTGTATATGGATTCATCGGGTAGTGTGTGAGTATTCCGTCACTTCCTCGATGCCGCAATGTCTCCTGGGAGCTTTTTTCATTGTTCCCAGGAGACATCGCGGAGGTCTGCCGTGAGTTATCGTGGGATTTAGAAAGAAGCAAGTTCCCCTAAAAGTGACTCGAGCTGGGCATCGCCACTTAGTGAAGGATTGGCTCGGTCGGCTCGGCTTCTCTAGTCCTGCAAAGGGAACTGCGTTCCTGCTGTGAAAAAAGTGCAGGAACTCTGTTCCCACGCGTTCCCGCAGGACTTGAGCCCTGATTATAGGACACTAATAAGTGCCAAAACTGAAATCATAAACACTCTCTCTGCTTAGTAACACTGACAGCCAATCACCTCTCAACCCTGTGAGCTGTAGTTAGGGAGGGGCCTATCTCTTTGCCTGCTTGTCTGCTTCTCTAAATAAAGTAAAGAAACATAGGACCAATACATTTCTATTCTATTGAGGTTTATTTTACCATTTTTTTAATTTGAAAATGAGAGTTATGCTATCAAAAGAAAGGTCTAAGGGGTCACACCAAAAATATTAAAAACCAATCTTTTCAAGGATAAAGAAGCCTAACAAGGTAACCAAGAGGTAAGAAACAAATTGGATGATAAATAATTGTTCAAAGGGTATTTTATGGCTGATTTAAGACACGGGTCAAAACCGACCCGTTAACATCATGGATAGTAACAGAAAGCTAACATAAGAGGAGGGTTAAGCACAAGGTAAATGCATCTGAAAGCATGTTGCATGTGCATATTTACACACACCCTAAATGAGGTGGAATTTGGCTTCTAAGCTGGGGTGAGCTGCTGTAGGAGACATTTTTTGTTACTTCAACCATCTGTAATGCTTTCGGCAAATTGAATGCAGCCAGTGTTGTCTGCTGCAACCCAGGTAGAATTGTGCTTGATTTTTGGTGAGTACATGGATGGGGTTTTGCTTTGTTCACATTTATAAGAGGCAAATGCACTGACCAGATTTAATAAGTACAAGAGCTGACGTATAAAACTCCATATCCAGTACCCTCTTCTTTTAAAGTCCCTGACTGCAATTCTGTTTGACATTTTACAGAAATCCTTACAGTATGAATAATAATATATCATATCATCTGTGCAAACCTGAGAAATGCTCAGTCATTCAAACAAAAACAGCCAGTCAGTATAAGATCTTATTTTAATGTGTTTCCCTTTTTGGCAAACATTGTTTTGGCGAACAAACACCATTTTGAATGAAAAATTCTGTTTTCAATTTGCACTTAAGAACAGCAAATGTATCCTATTTACAGACAAAATTGTCAAAATACATCACATTTTAACCATGTAAAAATAATGTGAGTTTCTGAGAGATAATACTGCGGTCTTTATGGTTTCTCATATATATATATGTATATATTTATACTCTTATAACCCATTTTATACATATTGGAAGGAGCAGCAATGCCTTAAGCCTCCCTTGATCTTAAAAAGGAAATCCATTCAAAACTAAGGTTTTTAGTTTTAAGTGAAGTCTCTTTTAATCCTATGTTATCCTACTTGGTTACATTATAAATCAATAGGAATATTAGTGAAAAAAAATCACACTGTGCCTGTGTCCCCAGATATCACCGAGTATCTATAAGTCTGATGAGTGTTGATGTTACTTTCTAAAGTTTGGACAAAATTAGTAAAATATTGGAATTAATCTTTCACCTTTGAAGACTATTACAAATCATCCTGGATTAATGTTCCCTAAATACCTCCAGTAAATATGTGAATGTCTACTGTAGGTAATGCTATAAAATTTCTGGCAGGAATTATGAGCAGCTTACTTTGGAACCTGTTGTAATTTACTTGAGCTGATAAAGAATATCATGCATGTCTTTCAACTAAGGGGTTTTGCGGCTGGTCTCACACCTACGTATTGTGGTAATGTGCAATCAAACATGCATTCTACTGCATGCTACTGCAACGCAGGTGAACACACAGTATTATGTGCATTGCATTGCAGTTCATTAAGACTTAACACACATGTACAGTAGCTGCCAACACACCTGTAGTACAGCATACCAAAACACACATTGTAAGCATTAATTTGCACTGTACTACAAAAAACGGAGAAACCCTCGTTTTTTTTTTAAAGAAAAATAACAAATACGGCTTTACTTACCTGCTCTGTGCAATCGTTTTGCACAGAGCAGCCTCAATCCTCTTCTTCTGGGGTGCCCCGCTTGCACATCACTGGATCAGATCGGACTCAAGTAACAAAAAGGGGGGCTCTGAGAGGAGGCTGCAGCGCAGAAGGTTTTTCACCTTAATGCATAGAATGCATTAAGGTGAAAAACCTTGAGGCTTTTCAACCACTTTTCAAGGCCAGCCATAGACAGAGCGATCTTCTTTCCTGCAATCACTGGTTGCAGGAAAGAAAATCACTTGATTCCCCCATCGATCGTCTCTGTTGATGGAGGAATCCCTCCTGTGGAGCCATTATGTTCTCTTGGCAGGAGGGCGGGGAAGCCTGTAGATTAAGACTGTAGATTAAAATGGACCTGCAATAATTTTAGAGTACCTAATGTACAACTGCCTGCATATCAGCTCTATTTTGCTATTAACTAAACCTTGGGATTTGGGGTACCTGCAGTGGTTAGCTACCATGCAGTAGCACTGTAGGAATTTTCAAATTACTTTCAAAAGTGTCTTTTAATCTGACTGGTTTTCTAGTGTGTAAACAATAACTACGCTATATTTTACAATATGGAATAATCCCCTTATAAAAAAAATATTAAAGGGATTGTAGCACTCCAAAAATGCTAAGCATGTTCCATTAAGCTTGTTTTATATGGTCTTGGCTTCAACAGCTCAGCACTGGCATTTTGAAGCTTTGTGAAGCTTTTGACACCAAGAACATGTCATGCAGCTAGTCTAAATGCTCCTATGTTGTCAACTGTTCTTAACAAAAGCACACCTTAAATTCCTTTCTATTTCCCTGCCAGAAAGTTGAACCTATAGCAACCTTTTTCATCCAAGGTTTCATGGAGTCTTAAAGCGGAGTTCCAGCCTTTTTTTATGCTTATTAAAAGTCAGCAGCTACAAAAAGCATAGCTGCTGGCTTTTAATAAACATACACTTACCTGCTCCACTGTCCAGCAACGCGACGCCCGGAGCTCCGCTCCTATCCCCCCCTCTCCGCCGGTGCCTCCATTCTAACTGTGGGAACCCAGGCGTGACAGCTTTCGGCTTCACGGCCAGGAACTCACTGCGCATGCGTGAGCGGCGCTGCGCTATCTGAGTGGACAGGCGATCGCCTGGGACCTGTCATGTGTCCCAGGTGATCACCTACAGGGAGGGGCCGCTAAAAGGCAATATGACGTATCGTCTAAGAGGTCACTGGGCAGAAATAGGAAGTGGGACAGGAAGTCCCACCACTACTGAAGCTCCCACTCCCCCCCAAAAAAAATGACATGCAAAATGTGGCATGTAAGGGGGTGAGTAGTGGTTTAAGCAGAAGTTCCACTTTTGGGTGGAACTCCGCTTTAAGGTTCATTTACAGGTTATTAAGGGTTCATTAACCAATGAGCAATTTCTACCTCTTAAATAAGTAACCCTTGGCACCAATGATCTTTTGATTTCTGTATAAGGGGGGATTTTTTGCCAAGACTACAAATGTAAGGAGCCACATTCCCAATGACCATCACACTGCTAAACCATAAGTTGTAGATATAGTAATAATTAGCATGGGTTCTCTGATTATTTAAAATTATTT
The DNA here is from genome assembly GCF_905171775.1 of Rana temporaria. Lineage (NCBI taxonomy): Eukaryota > Metazoa > Chordata > Amphibia > Anura > Ranidae > Rana > Rana temporaria. The sequence goes on along the minus strand of NC_053498.1, from coordinate 92,005,003 downwards.
ACCGTTGAAAGGTTAAAAAAGGCTTCTTTTTGAAAAACGACATTTTTCTCATGCCAAAAAAATGATCGTGTGCACGCGGCATAGGCCTCAGTTCACACTGATGCGATGCAGGAAACCCATCCCATTGAAATCGCATGGCGTCAATGCGATCTACTGTGGGCGTTAACAACACCCTAAAACAGCTTGCAAAATGCAGCGAAAGAATCGACTTGCATGGGTGTGATGCGATTTAGGTGCGGCAAAAATAAAGGTCCTGCACCATTTTGGTGCGGATGCAATTTGAGCCATACAAATAGAATGTCTCAAATCGCACCGCACAGACATTGCATGTGATTTGTACAGGAATGCAGTGTGATACCTGTGCAAATCACATGCAGTGTCCCGCACCGCACAAATGTGAACCGAGGCTCAGTCATCAAAAATTCATCCCTAAGCACTTCAACACCCTAAAACCTATCTTTAACATTCCTTATCCCTGACCCTAACACTAATCTGACCCCTTAATAAAGCACTTTCCTTTCCATATACTGTACTCACCTCATCATACCCCAGAAACAGCCATGCTAAATCCTTACACCTCCGATGCTATCTCTATGCAGGAAGATATTAGAACCGGCTGTTTTGTATGACATACCTGCAGTATCATCTTATATCTGTGTCAGCACTTTGGGAAGGTGAAGAAGGGGAGATTCACTAGAGAAAGAAGCATGTGCATGTGTGAAGAGTTCTAAAGATCTACCCTGTTGGTTTAGCTTGGAGCTCTCCAAGTAGGTATTGTTCAGGGGTATGAATTAGGGCACAAAGGCCCCAAACACAAGGGCAACTTTGTTCATGCATGAAAGTCTAAAGAACATCGGCATGGCCAAGCTTTTTTATAGCATTCATCAAGCTTTAAGCAGCTTTCTTGAAGATTGTGTCAGGGCAAAATAAAATAAATATTCAGTACATCTCTGAAATATATGCAAATTTCCCCATGTTTTGCCTCTTTAACAACATTGCCTTTTACGCTCATCAGGAAATCTTGCTTAGATGGCCTCACTAGTTTCTATACTTCTGTTCTTCTGTTGTTTTTGATGTTCCCTGAGTACTGAATTTTCCCATGTGATATATTTATCTCCCCCCCCCCCCCAATTCCTCCTCCCTCTTCCTTCTCCTCTCCCCCGATGCCATGAACTAGATATACTGGATATGGCTATACGTTATTTCTCGTCTTTGACTATGTTCTTAGCTGGATTACCCATAGACTTCATCCTATCGGTTGCAGTAGGAGCAGTGTTGTCATTTCTATTCTGCGTGTACCTCTGTAAACGAATCACCTGGTTGTATTATCAACCCTGCCTTAGTTCTACCTTTCCGGACTATCGAACACTGTAATTCAGGAGGAGAGAACTGGCCAGGCCTGAAAACACTGCTTGGGATTTCATTGTAGTGGATGCATTGTGTAGTCAGATGAAACTGCAAGTAAGGAGCACACTGGATTTCTAGCAGATCAACAGGAATTTTTCTGGACGTTTAGGAAATAAAGGAATAAAACATGGAGAAATGCACGTGTACTGCACAGACGTACTGAATTCATGTCCCGTGCTGTTGAATACAGATCTTAAAGAAATGTTGACTGTAGCTTTAACAGGATTAAACACGTTAGTACTGCTTAAGCTTCGAACAGACTTCAGGAAGCTTCAGCATTACTTTCTAAATCCTGCTAAACATTGCGCTTCCAATAAATTCTGTATTCAGCGCTCCAGGCTAAAGCTGAAGGGAACTCTAAGGGCTTTTTTAAACTGTTTGAAGCGTAGGTGCTTTGAAAATCGAATTCTCTACAGGCTATTATTTGCAAGCTAAAAATAAAATAGGTCTAGGGCCTAAATTTTCATTTTTTTGTTTTTAGTTTTGAGTAGATACAACATTTTAAAACATATTACTCTTTACAGTCTCTTTAGGTGACAACAGAAACATCTGGACCAGTCTGACTTTATTCACTATAACGATTTAAAGAAGCAGTACTAGATGATAGTATTTTTTCCATATAATTTATGGGGGTTTATTAAATAATTGCTACTGTGCATGTCTGTAAACTGTAATTATACATATACATGCATATAATATATATAAATATACACATATATACAGTATATATACATAGTATACAAACCTGGGACATTGCATGTCAAAGAAATACCTAAATGTCTAAAAATATACGTATCTGAAGGGAAGAACAAAAACCCTCTTATAAAAGAAAACTAGTAGGAAACCATAAGGTTAGGTTCCAAGTGTAGGATAAAGTCATCTTAGGCCTCAATATAAAGGCCACTTCAGTGTGGTACAGTGTTTTACTTGTCACTAAATTGCCCACTGAGTAACTTTTGCAATATTGCTCCTAAATGCAATGTTTGCAGTGAAATGATTGTTTTTTCATTACGGAGTGGTCTGAGAGATTTTACAGAATTCAGGAATACAGCAGTTATCACAAGTGATGGTCTATCTGGTCATAATCATAACATAAAGAGCCGCATTTCCACCAAATACTTTTTTATTCCTAATAAAAATTACATAACCTTTTTCCATCTTGTACTAAAGATAAATCAAAGGCCTCCTTACTAGGCCCTGCTTCTCCGCTAAAGCATTTCACCCTGGGCAGGGGCTTAGTAATAGCCTCAAGGAATAGATGAGATTTAATCACCTCTATGGTGGAACACATTAGTGGACAAGGAGCAGGTTCTGGCGAGGAGGGATTTGATGCATGTTCAGTATAAGATGCAATAAAGTTTGTTGAATTTTTAGACAATCAAGGATTCAGCAAGTGTGGCTGCTTATACTCAGGAAAGAGATGGGGCCCATGAGTTGCATCACCATGGCTGGTGGTCAAATCAAAAGTCCCCCTCAAGTGGCTCTAGTTGCAGTTATGATTAACTGGTCATACTGCCAGTAAAAATGTGCAGTGCCATTCACATACTCAGGTCAGGTTTTGGGATATGCAGTCCATAAATACATAGGCTTTACATTCTAATTGCCTTAAGCATTAAATTTGGGTAGGGCGGTTCTACTCATAAATATTTTAACATTTAACATTGGAGACAGAGATCCTAAACATTAAAAAAGAAATAAAAAATCATTACTTTTAAAGAATACCTTCATTACTCCAAACAAATGTAAAAAATTGCCATCCTGCTAACAGTCAACCAGCAATTAATTTGCCTAGCTTAGGTAGACATATTCTTAAAATCAAACTAAAATGTTTAAAACTCCAAAGAAAAGTTTCCGCTTAGAATGTTTGTTGTAAGAGCAATTTTGTTTTAAATTTCCCTATCTAGTACTGCTTCTTTAAAGGGAGCATACTACCCGTCATACTACCTGTCACTTCTTTCCTTGGGCTATGGTACTTATTAAAAAAGAATAAAAAAGAAACATGGATGATTATAAAAGAAAATAGAAACCAACATACAAACACACATTCATGAAGCCTGGATTCCCATGATGCATCTTGAAAAGCCTCATAAACCATGTAAGAGTCAATATGATGAGCTGCTGGAAAGTAGATCTCCGTAGTTTGGAGAACACATGGCATTTGTCTTAGGAATGCAGTCAGTTGAGTTTGATAAGAAGCAGAGATCTCAATAATGTTACTATTTTTTTTTTCAAAGAGTAAATCCAGTATGAAGTTAAAAAATATCAGTTACAATTATGAATTCCTTCAAAATGAGGCAAGATTGTTCTTTATGATTAGCGGATACGTTTTGCCATACATTTACTGTTCTAGCTGTTAGAAAATGGTCAACATTACTTGTTTTTTCTTTTAAAAAAAAAGTTTGATCTTGCAGTGCAAGCCATGTGATGCCAAGAAACTGTAGATATTTTTCTGGACTTCTTTCAAAATTTGTCAGCAACAAGTTACTTAAATCCACTTCCCTTTTAATTTAGGCAAGTAAGCTTGATGTCAGAAAATAGGAGATTGGTGAACTTAGTCAAGCAGCCGCTGGTACATCAGTTATGAACCATATCCATCTTCATGGGACACCTTTAGTACAAATCATTTCACAGTAAAGTTCCAATTGCACATCAGCTGTTTTGTGCATCTAGTGCACTATTCCTAGTCCAGGAACAAAAAATGTAATAGTTGCAGTTTGTTGTACAATTTGAATTTATAATAATATTTTTTAATCCACCAAAAGTCACTGTGTCATTGCTTTAACCAGTAAGGCTCCCCATTGGGTTCATTTGGCACCAGGAGTAAACCAGGTCAGCAAGCAGCAGGTTTACATTCTGAAGTTATTTTGCAGGGAAAAAAACAGCTTTGCATTAAAAGGCAAAGAGGAGAAAGAGAATGAAAACGGACATAAACTTTAAACACAAAGGCGCTGATTTATGAAAACCGAGAATTTTTTTTTAGGAAAAATTGGGGCTACTGCTCATAGCAACCACATTTCAAATAAAGAATTGGATTGCTATGGTAACAGTTCAATGTTTATTCCAGTTTTCATAAATCACCCTCAGAGAGTCCAAATTTAAAACTCCATTGAGGCAGCAAACAATCGCATAGAATATGTCTTCATTTTATATTTCGAATATCAATGCTTATCCCCTCTGTGCCATCAGGCAAACAAAACATATTTTTGTTCACAGTTTTCATTTGGAGGAAAGTAAAAGTGGAATTATTAGAGTAATCGGCCACACTCCAACATTTTTGCAAAACAGGGGAGAACATAAAAACAGAAGTCCGATGGTTTCTATAGGCAGATGCCTCCACTTTTACTTTCACCCATGTTTTAATCTCCTAAACGTCTACACACAGAAATTGCTATTGCCATGTTTGTCTTACCTGTACTAAATTAGAAAAAAAATACTTATTATACATACATTGCTTAAAACACATCTTCCCCCACTGCATCTGTTCTTAGAATATGCGTCATTCACCAACACCCAGTCATTAAAGATTCTCAGCTAAACACCTATGTTATACAGTATTTCTACTAAAAATATTTCTTCAGTCTTGCCTTGCCCAGAGCTGGAGCAGGTGCTGTGAAGATGAAAATTCTTCTATTTTTATTTTTGAACAATGTAATTGCCAGGTGTCTTGGGCCAGTCACCCCAAAAGTGATATTTAATTGTTTGGGAGATGCTAAAGAATTACATTTCCTAACAGTTTATTTCATCTTTTGAGGACTTTCAAATGGGAACCCCTGTACTAAAGTTCTGAGCTTTGTGTTTACTGCACACCTGTCTTGTCCATTATAAGGGGATACACATTCCCTTTTGAATGTTTAATTTATTCTATATTAAAATAGATAAATTTAGCCTAAATGGGACCCTTTAAAGTGTTTAGAACACCAACACTCTAGAGAAGTGGTCTCCAAACCACGGCCCGGGGGCTGGATGCAGCCCTTTGCTTGCCTTTATCTGGCCTTTGGGACACTATTTCTCCCATGGAATGAGGTACTATTCCTCCCACTAATGCCAATGATGGGGAACTATTCCTCCACTGACACCAATAATGAGGCATTATTTCTCCATTGACACCAAAGATGGGACATTATTCTTCTCACTAACACCATTGATGAACACCTTTTTGTAATCCGCTCCGCGGCCGCCCTGGACCTTCGTGAACTAGCTCCATTGAGAGCCGGTCACACTCGCATGTAATGCGAATAGGATGCTGGGAAACCTGCATCAAATTTGCACATATGTGAACCTGGCCTTAGGCAAATGTAACTATTCGTGAAAATGTATTGTCAATTCAATTAGAAAATTCAGAGATGTAGGCAGCTGAATTTATATTCAAATCTCAACTTCCAATTGGGTGGCTTGGAACTTGGAAGGTGCATAGCCAAATTTGACTTTTACAAGGGGATTTGCATATAACTTTATCTGCCTATATTTCTGGATCTTCATTAAAGGTAACATTGTCTATTTTATTTAATTTGAATTGCCCAGAACTGTGCAAGTTTATTTTAGTGCTCCCAAACCTTTGAAGCCTCGTACACACGACAGCCTCGTACACACGACCGTTTTCCTTGACAGAATCCATCAAGAAACTTGGTGGCAGAGGTTTTTGCAGAGGAAAACGGTCGTGTGTATGTTTTTCATCGAGAAAACTGTCGTGGAACTCGACGAGAAAAAAAGAGAATAAGTTCTCTTTTTCCTCGTCGGGAGTCTCAATTTCCTCGTCGTGTTTCTCATCGGGCTGGTTTTCGATGAGAAACATGATCGTGTGTATGCTAAGAAACCTGCACATGCTCAGAACAAAGTGCAGGAGCGCACCTTCGGTAAAAGTAGCGTTTGTAATGGAGATAGCACATTTGTTACGCTGTAACAGACAGAAAAGTGCAAATCGTCTCTTACCAAACTTTTACAGTAACATGAGATTAGCAAAAGCAGCCCCAAGGGTTGTGCCAGTGGAATCGAACTTCCCCTGCCGTCATATGTGTTGTACGTCACCGCGTTTGAGAACGAGGAGATTTGGTCATGACAGTGTGTACGCAAAGAAAGCTTGTCAAGATTCTCGACAAGCCTGACAAGGAACTCGTAGAGGAAAACGATGTTTCAGTTAAGATGAGTTCCTCGGTCGTGTGTACGAGGCCGACCGGTTTCCCCGGCAGGAAAACTGCCAGGAGAGCATTTGGCCGGCAATCCGGCACTGTGTATGCTTCCTAGCAGTTTTTCAGTCAGGAAAACAGCCGGGAATGCCGACAGGAAAATAGAGAACCCTGCTCTCTATTTTCTCGTCGGGATTCCCCACAGAGTGTTTCCTGCCGAGAAAACCGGTTGTTTGTATGCTTACCTGCTTTGTAACAAAACCGCGCATGTTCGATAAGACTTCGACGCATGTGCGGTAGCATACAAGGTGTGGTGTGTAGCAAGATGGTGGCGACGGCATCGAAAGTGACGAGCACCGGCTCATCGTAGTCGATGACGTCACCGCATTCTTGCTACACACGGCGGTTCTTTTGAATGCCCGTCTGAATGCACGGCTTTGCAAGAAAAGCTTGCCAGGAATCCCGTCAGGAAAAACTACGTTTTTTTTCCTGACGGGATTTCCGGCTGTGTGTACAGGGCCCCAGACTTTAAAGCTTGATTTCAAACAATTGGTCTTATTCAAAAACAAATGCTGATGATCAGTGCATTTATCATTCACAAAAAAGAGGATCTGCATCATGCAGATGCAGCTCGCCAACCTGCAATTTCTCAACTGATAGACCCTTTATGAACAAATAGAGGCATAATTTAAACACAGTGTGGGTGAGCACAGGCTTGTTCTTTATAAGTCTAAAAATGTAAGAGGTGAAGTCCCTGTGTACACCAATGTCCATACCTGTGTTTGTCTACATTGTGGTTAACTGACAGCTCTCTTTATCCACAGAAATATAGGAATAATGTCACAGTTAGAGCAAAGCCCATCCACTCACTAAAGCTAGCCATACACTAGTAGAAAATTCTCAGTACATTCGATGACTTTACTGTTAGAAATGCGTTTGTCCGAGCAAAATTTTCCATCCTGCTCCACTGAATTTTCTCATCAAAAATGAGCATCGATTTGTCCAGACTAACAATCATAGAATCAAGCAAACAAAATTCTGCTAGTAAATGGCCAGCTTAAGGAAGCGCCAGGAGGGTTGTTGTGTCTGTAAGATAAGTTGTCATAAGAGATTCAGCTCACTGTCTGCTACTCTGTTCATTATGAGCTCAGACAGGTTCGCTATTGCAGCTATTGCACATCTTTATGGTGAATGCACAAGCTGTACTGATCACACATTAATACACTTTGGCAGTCACAAGGACACATCTTCCTGTAGTTTTGGCGCCACTCTATAAGCTGCTTGAGCATAGCAGTCTGTGCGCCACACAGAGGTGAGCGTTACCAACTTACATGGACAAATGTATATCAGCGAACTGGGCATAGTGTTCTATCTATTTGACATGTTTACCTGCATATATAGTGCCTTTGTAACCCATCACAGATGATCTTTCATTAGTAGAACTGCACTCAAGTGCCATCAATCAACAGATTTCATAAACACTGCGTTCAGCTTCACTGCAGAGCACAAAATGCGGACATACCAATTTCTAACTACTGCTGGAACTAGACATCATATAAAATGGAGTCAGTTTGGCACATTTAAATATGAAGAAAATCTTCCTGTACAGAGGTTTGATCATCCAGGATATCTGATGCAAGTTCCTTTGCTGGCATAGACACAAATCTCAATTACAGAACAGTTAGAAATACCGTAGAATGGAATGTGCGGTGCTGGGTATGCCTGAATTTTACAAAAAAAAAAAAAGAATATCAGCGAAGACGCTAAGGGAGGAAACAGAAATGCGTTAAGTGGCTTCAGTGACTCTTGTGGCACAACAGACTCTCCTCAAAGGCAAAACCCTCAGTTTTCAATAGTGCCTGGAATGACATAAATATAAATTATTTTTAGTCACCAACAGATAGACTGTTTTTTTTTAACAAAACTGAAAAAATATTTAAGAAAAAACTGAATCTCACACTCAGAAATGGAGAAATATAATATATAAATAAGAGCTGCTGCAACCAAAAACACCTGAATACCAGGTAATAAGTGATACCAAAATAAAACAAAACAAAGATGTGCTGTTTCCTTGCAAAATATTCCAACAAATATGTGCAAAGTGATATTATATAAACAAATTGACTCTCCAATCATAGAAGACGCCTCTTACGGGGAAACGCATTGGGTGGAGTGGGGTCTGTGACGTCATCACACTGAAGCTGCCTGGAAGGGAAGGCTTGTTTTACTAGCTCACACTCCATATTCCCATCGTAGATGTTCCAGAAATGAGCTCTTAACTACTTACAGACCAGAAGATTTTCCTGCTTAACTACTTCAATACTGGGCACTTACACCCCCTTCCTGCCCAGGCCATTTTTCAGCTTTCAGCGCTGTCACACTTTCTTTCTGTAAATAAGTCATTTTTCTCCTTCACTGATGGGCGCTGATGAGACGGTACTGATGGGCACTGATAGGCTGCACTGATGGGCACTGATGAGGGGGCACTTATGGGCACTCATTAGGTGGCACTGAGGAGGAGGCACGAATATGCCACACTTATGGTCATTGATAGGTGGCACTGATATGTGGCACTGATCAGCACTAATAGGCGGCACTGGTGGGCACTGATGGGTGGCACTGGTGGGCACAAGTGGGTGGTACTGATGGGCACAGATAGGTGGCACGGATAGGCGGCATTGATGGGTGGCATTGATGGACAGCAGTAATGGTTATTGATGGACAGCAGTGATGGGAAGCAGCAGTGAGAGCCAGCACTGACTGGCATCACTAATGGGTACTGATTTCTAGCACTTGTGGGTACTGTTTGCTGGCACTGGTGGGCACTCACTGATGGCACTGTGGGCACTTTATTGTAATCAGTGCCCTGGTTACATGCCTAGATGTCCTCTGTGAGGAGATGCCGCTGATCGGCTCTCCTCTCCTCACACTCTATCATTTGGTGTCCTTTTTTCCCCACAAATAGAGTTTTCTTTTGGTGGTATTTGATCACCTCTGCGGTTTTTATTTTTTGCTATAAACAAAAAAACTATATTTTTTTTACTTTTTGTTATAACAAATATCCCCAAAAATGTTTTTAAAAAACAAATTTCTTCATCAGTTTGGTCAATATATATTCTTCTACATATTTACACAGCTATGGTCAGAAAGCTGCAGAAAGAGTCTGCAGAGAGAGGGAAGACAAGAGTGCAAGATCCCAGTTAAAAAAGCTGTGTATGTTTATTGCTTTAACCACTTAAGACCCGGACCATTATGCAGGTAAAGGACCTGGCCAGTTTTCGCGATTCGCCACTGCGTCATTTTAACTGAAAATTGCGCAGTCATGCGATGTGGCTCCCAAACAAAATTGGCGTCCTTTTTTTCCCACAAATAGAGCTTTCTTTTGGTGGTATTTGATCACCTCTGCGTTTTTTATTTTATGCGCTATAAACAAAAATAGAGCGACAATTTTGAAAAAAAAAAATACAATATTTTTTACTATAATAAATACCCCCAAAAAAAGATATAAAAAAACATATTTTTTTTCTCAGTTTAGGCCGATACGTATTCTTGTACATATTTTTGGTAAAAAAACCCGCAATAAGCGTTTAACGATTGGTTTGCGCAAAAGTTATAGCGTTTACTAAATAGGGGATAGTTTTATGGCATTTTTAATAATATATATTTTTTTTACTACTAATGGCGGTAATCAGCGATTTTTTTCATGACTGCGGCATTATGGCGGACACATCGGACAATTTTGACACATTTTTGGGACCATTGTCATTTTCACAGCAAAAATTGGTATAAAAATGCATTGTTTACTGTGAAAATGACAATTGCAGTTTATGAGTTAACCACTAGGGGGCGCTGTAGGGGTTATGTGTGACCTCATATGTGTTTCTAACTGTAGGGGGCGGGGCTGGTCGTGTGATGTCCCTGATCGCCTTTCCCTATATCAGGGAACAGACGATCAGTGACATTGCCACTGAGAAGAATGGGGAAGGTGTGTTTACACACACATCTCCCCATTCTTCAGCTCCTGTGACCGATCGCGGGACACCGGCGGCGATCGGGTCCGCGGGTCCCGTGGCCGCGGTCACGTACCTTCGGACCGGGTCGCGGGCGCGCGCATGACCCACGGCTGGGCACTTAAAGGGGACGTACAGGTACGTGCCTGTGCCCAGCCGTGCCATTCTGCCAATGTAAATGTCCAGGAGGCGGTCCTTAAGTGGTTAAAACAATAGCACAGTTACATGGAAGACAGAAAAGGAGGGAGGGGAGGCGCCACCTGAGTGTAGTATTAAAGCATCAGTATTTATTCCATAAGATTAAATACACTTACAAGATGTAAGGCATTCTCACGCTTTCAAATAGTAATCCGCCCCATGGCTGCCGCTGCCGTGCAGACTCCTCTGGGGGTCTGAGTAGCTGGATGGAAGGTGGAAGGAGATAGGGAAACCTAGATGATTCCAGGATGTCCGTGCTGACCAGCATGGACCACACGGGCGGAGGGTACATAAGTGGAGGAGGTAGGGATCTGGATTGTGATGACGATGTGCAGGCTACGCGCTCAGAGCTCACAGCTCCTTCTACTGGCCTACTGATACAAGGAGGAATGCAGCTTAAAGTGTAAGTAAACCCACCTATCATTTTCAGCCAAGGAAGCTGCCATCTTGGCCTATGTTTAATCTTCAACTGCCATGGTGCTGCACCTGTGATCAGTTATGACACCAGCCATTGGATGGTTTGACAGTTTGGTTGAGAGCACAACCAATGTGACAGTTAGCAATTCCGGCATACCAGAAATGTAACTGCTTTTTGAAACTGTTAAATCGATGGGTTTACTTCCGCTTTAATATGCAATTATTGCTTATATCCTTGAAAAGCTGCATTCCTCCTTCTTACTGTATAGGGGTAAGCCCTTCTGAAGCCTCGTACACGCGACCGAGAAACTCGACGGGCGAAACACTTCGTTTTGCTCGTCGAGTTCCTTGTTAGGCTGTCGAGGAACTCGGCGAGCCAAATTTCCCCATTCCTGTCGAGGAAAAAGAAGACATGCTCTCTTTTTGGCTCGACGAGATCCTCGACAGTTTCCTCGTCGAAAAGTGTACACACGACCGGTGTCCTCGGCTAAAAAAAAAAAACAGCAAGTTTCTTGCTGGTTTTTGCTGAGAAACTTGGTCGTGTGTACGAGGCCTGAGCCACAGAACCTGAACAAGCTTTTGAAATATGGAAGCCAAAGAATCAATATGACAGTCTGGCAATCAACATTTTCAGAAAATATGTATTTTATGACAGGTGAACTTGAAGAATCTCTCCTCCTCTCTCAAATTAAGATGGAAATGAATAAAGTGGTTGCAGCTTTAATAGCTGATACATCATGTGGTGTTACGAATTGTACTAACCTGCAGGCGGCGCTACTTCAGTTTCACACAGTGGAACATGTGGGTCTACAGCAGGCGAGACAGTAAAACGAGTGAATCGCAGTGAGTCCATTAGATTTCCATCCACTCTTTTCCCAGGGAGTGGAGGAGGTGACGGCATAGTAGGACTTATCGGTGACTTGAGAGCGGCTCCCTCTGCTGCCATAGGAAGGAACGTGGAGTTCTGTGTCATCAGAGGAAAGTCATCATCCCACTCAAAACTTCCACCTAAAAAACAATAAACAGAAAGGTTTATTTTACCTGCAAGTTTGAAATACAACATCTCTCAGTACCCTATATATACATATACACTATTACAAGCAGTACCCTATACGTATACAATATTCTAATCCGTGCCCTATTTATATAGACTATTTCAATCAGTACCCTATACATATACAATATTCCAATCAGTACCCTATACATATATAATATTCCAATCAGTACCCTATACATATATAATATTCCAATCAGTACCCTATACATACATAGTATTCCAATCAGTACCCTATACATATATAATATTCCAATCGGTACCCTATACATATATAATATTCCAATCAGTACTCTATACATATATAATATTCCAATCAGTACTCTATACATATATAATATTCCAATCAGTACCCTATACATATATAATATTCCAATCAGTACCCTATACATATATAATATTCCAATCAGTACTCTATACATATATAATATTCCAATCAGTACCCTATACATATATAATATTCCAATCAGTACTCTATACATATATAATATTCCAATCAGTACCCTATACATATATAATATTCCAATCAGTACCCTATAGATATATGATGTACAAGCCGACCTCAATACACTGTCTAATTGGGCGTATGAGGTTTAATGTTGATAAATGTAAAGTTATGCACTTGGGGGCTAGGAATATGCATGCATCATACATACTAGGGGGAGTACAACTGGGGAAATACGTAGTGGAGAAGGATCTGGGGGTTTTGGTAGATAATAAGCTCAATAATAGCATGCAATTCTAAGCTGCGGGAATATGCAGTTCAGTTTTGTGCCCCAGTTCTCAAAAAGGATATTGGGGAACTGGAGAAAGTGCAGAGAAGGGCAACCAAACTGATAAGAGGCATGGAGGAGCTCAGCTATGAGGAAAGATTAGAGGAACTGAATTTATTCACTCTTGAGAAGAGGAGAAGAAGGGGGGATATGATCAACATGTACCAATATATAAGGGGTCCATATAGTGAACTTGGTGTTGAGTTATTCACTTTACGGTCAACACTGAGGACACGGGGGCACTCTCTATACGTCTAGAGGAAAAGAAATGTCATCTCTAAATACGGAAAGGTTTCTTCACAGTAAGAGTTTTACTGAGGCTGGCAACCCTGATGGGGCCCCCAAGTGGCATGTGCGCCCCTGCCTACTGGCTTATCAGACATTATCATGTTTATGAAAAAAAAAATGGAAAAAACATTACTTTGGTATATTTCATTTCGTGTTTGGACACAAAATCTGAACAGCCTTAAAATTGTATAAATAGATGACCTAGAAAATCGTTATGCATTTGTAATGGGCAATTCTATTACACTTTACCTCCCATGCTGAAATATCGGAAAATAAATTACTTTAGATAGAAATGGAATAAGAAAATATGTCTTACTGAAGCCATCCGCTGATGAAAAAGCATCCATACTTGATTCTAGTGAAGAATTCTGGGGAATAAGATCATTTTCTCCTGCATTATTATTACCTAATTCATTTGTAGGTGTTTCCTAGGATGAACAATAATAAATCAGTACATCACTATAACACTCGGGATTTGATTAGCGCTAACATTTTAAGATGTTTCCCTTGACAGAAAGGAAAGCCAACATGTAAATCAACACTGTATTTTTTTTTTTTTTTACTGCAGGCTGAAGCCAAAAAAAAAAAGAAAAAACATTATTTTCTTGGTTATTAGTAAATTAGTGAAAACAGAAATGATTTAGATCATTTAAACACGAGCACCACCTTACAGGTCACGCTGGTCTTGCATCTCTCCAGAAGTAAAAGCAGCAGCAAATGTCACTTCCAAGTTCAAATTAGAAAAAAGAAAAGTATTTTTAAATCTCCGTTGCCATATTGCTAATTTAAGTATCAGGTCAGTATGCAATGAGAATACCCTAGTTTGTATATTATCATGAAAATGCAGATACAATCGTATGCCCAGGCTGCTTATCTAACAGCTGTACAGTGATGATAAGGTCAGAAAAATCGAACATATGGAAATGGGACACACTGTCTAGACTTACAGCTAATCCCCAAAACAATAATGTAATAAATTACAATGAATCAGTCCTTAGATACGGTGGCTGCGGTAGTTTCCTTTTTTTCCAGGTCTTTTTCCTTACATAGGGGGGTGATGTGATTAATAGTTTACACAAGGAAGATAACATTTGCTTTTGCTGCCAGTTCATCTGACAAGAAGTAATAAGAACACTGCATTTCTGGCAAGATCAACAGGTATTTTCTGTACCCCCATTGTGCAGGTTTCAAATTCCAGCAGGGGGGCAGATTTGACTGGGAGGAGGGGGGATTTATGCTTAGGGGGTAAGAATGCAGATAACTCATATATCTTGGGGGTGGGGGCAGTTTGGCATTTCCACCCTGAGCTCTAGATGGCCTTGACTCTGTGTTCTGTCAAAAGAGCCAACTCGTCCAAATCTCTAATTAGGTAACTTATGGTGATCCTCCAGCAGCAGTAATTGCAGATTTTGATGACTTGGCTGTTTTCACACAACACCGGCAGCGTATACAGTACGGTACACGATGACTTGGCTGTTTTGACAGAACACCGGCTGAAGCCTCGTACACACGACCGAGGAACTCGACGGGCGAAACGCATCGTTTTCCTCGTCGAGTTCCTTGTTAGGCTGTCGAGGAACTCGACAAGGCAAGTTTCTCCATTCCCGTCAAGGAAATAGAGAACTTGCTCTCTTTTTGGCTCGTCGAGTTTCTCGACAGTTTCCTCGACGAAAATGTACACACGACCGGTTTCCTCGGCAAAAAAATATCTCCCAGCAAGTTTCTTGCTGGTTTTTGCCAAGAAACTCGGTCGTGTGTACGAGGCCTAAGGAGTAAAAATGTTGTCTCCTTGGAGGCGGCCATGTTGTTGGCTAGTAGCAGGCAGACTAACAATGTCCACTCATTATATAGTGTACCGTAGTGTATATGCTGCCAGTGTTCTGTAAAAACGGGTAACTCGTCGAAATCTACAATTACTGTTGCTGGAGAGTCATCGGAAGTGACGTAATTGTGGAGATTTTGACAAGTTGGCTCTTTTGACAGAACACCAGCACTGCTTGCAGATAATTTTTTTTGGAATGAAATGTGAAAACTAAAGCAGTCGCCACATCTAGGGACTGGTAAGCTACAATATGTTAATTCTTTGGGGTTTAGATTGGCTTTAATGATCTTGAAAACATGAGCATTTAAATCTATTACCTGGTCAAAAAGATATACAGTTACATCGTCAAAGAAGGACACCATCTTCCTCTTCCGATCAAAGTCATCATCCGCTTCATCAGCTGATTTTGGGGATTTTAGCAGACTACGCAAATTACGCGCATCATCTGTCTCAGATACTACAATTGGGATCCCAGCCACCTCTCCTTCAGACTCTGAGCCTGTTCTCTGTGATTCTTGAAGTCCGAACCCATCATCGTCCTCATCCTCATCTTCCTTATTGAAATGTGAATCTCTTTTTTCTTCTTCTTTTTCCCACAAAGCCTTTCGCCCAGAGGAGCTCTGGAATGTTTGAAGGTTCAGCGGTGGAAGAGATAAAGAAAGCCTGGCAACTTTTGCTGCGAGTATAAAAAAGAACGTTTTCAGTTAATACTGTAGCCAAAATTACTCAGGGCCAGATATAGTCCTTCTTACTCCCTAAGTTCGAGCAGCGGCCTATCTTTGTAAATATCTATTTGAAGTCATGAGAACGTCAGGGTGCATGATTGGTCAGCATCTCTCTCTTGAAAGGACAGGTCTAAAAGCACAAGAAGAACCTCATTTGCTATGATTAGGCTACAGTTGTGTTTCTTAAAGGGGTTGTAAAGGTACAATTTTTTTTTCCTAAATAGCTTCCTTTACCTTAGTGCATTCCTCCTTCACTTACCTCATCCTTCAATTTTGCTTTTAAATGTCCTTATTTCTTCTGAGAAATCCTCACTTTCTGTTCTTCTGTCTGTAACTCCACACAGTAAGGCGAGGCTTTCTTCCTGGTGTGGAGTGTCGTGCTCGGCCCCTCCCTTGGACTACAGGAGAGTCAGGACGCGCACTAACACACAGCTCCTTTCTCTATCTGCAACTTAGAGAGCATCCTGACTCTCCTGTAGTCCAAGGGAGGGGGCGAGCACGACACTTCACACCAGGGAGAAAGCCTTGCATTACTGGAATTTTCCCCAATCACATGCAAGGAAAGCAAAAATAAAAAAAACATAATTTTTGCTTGCAAACAATTTGACAATGGAAGTCATGCTCCAAATTACGCCGCAAAGACTTATTGGTTTCGACGTGAACGTAAATTACGGCCAGCCCCATTCACGGACGACTTACGCAAACGACGTAAAAATGTAAAAATTCGACGCGGTCCCGACGTCCATACTTAACATTGGCTGCGCCATCTTTTTGGTGGATTATCTTTACGCCTGAAAACGCCTTATGTAAACGGCGTATCTTTACTGCGACGGGCAAGCGTACGTTCGTGAATAGGCGTATCTCGCTGATTTACGCATTCTAGGGGTAAATCAGCATACACGCCCCTAGCGGCCAGCGTAAATAGTCAGCTTAGATACGATGGCGCAGGCCGTCGTATCTGAGCAACATTTAAGCGTATCTCAATTTGAGAATACGCTTAAATATATGACAGGGCAGATTCGGAGTTACGACGGCGTATCTACTGATACGCCGGCGTAACTCTACCTGAATCTGGCTAATAGTGTCTAAAATCTATTGCATAGTTTTATTTATTTAAATGTAATTTTTTTTTTTACTAGTAATGGCGGCGATCAGCGACTTATAGCGGGACTGCGATATTGCGGCAGACATTCTGACACCAACACTTTTTGGGGACCAGGGACACAAGTTCCATCCCTCCTTCCTGTCTGAACGGTGCTCTGCCTTGTTTCCATAGGCAGATCGCCATTCTGCCTCTCTGTCTAACGATTGTCGGGTGTCGGAAAACATTGGGTACCGTGCATCCCCTGATCGGCTTCCGCTGTGTGAAATTACTGTGGAAGCAAGGTGCCGGCGGCGTTCATGCATGCCCCCCACCTCGAGGTGTCTGATCACGCATAGATATGTAATCTGGCGCACAGGTGCCACCCTGTAGCAGTAAAACTGCTATTGGGTGGACCTGAACTTGTTTATCTGTGTAAAATCCTAAAAATTATTAATTAGTGGTGGAGGTTGGGGGTACTTGAGGACTGCAGTTGATAAATGGCCTATGGTATGTATTTAGATTATTATTTAAGTCTCTGCACAGTAGCAACAGAATTAACTAAGGATTACACACTGATATATGTGGAAAGATTAGATTTTTGTAGCCATATCCCAGTTTAGGACATTCAGCATCATACCCAATAAGATGATTTGCTTCACACCCAGTGCATTTGACTTAATAAAGAAAGATATAGCAAAGTAAATTTTCACTTAGATTAGTAAATGTGGTGATTCTGTACAGGCAGTCCCCAGGTTACAAACAAGGTTCTGTAAGTTTGTTCTTAAGTTGAATTTGTATGTAAACTGGAACAGGTAAATTTTTTAAGTGTAATGCCGTGTACCCATGACCATTTTTCATGGCGAGAAAAATGAAATTTTTAAATTGGTCGTCCTCTTAGGCCCCGTACACACGGCCGAGGAACTCGACGTGCCAAACACATCGAGTTCCTCGGCCAGTTCAGCCCTGAAGCCGCCGAGGACCTCGGCGGGCCGAGAGCTCCCATAGAACAACGAGGAAATAGAGAACATGTTCTCTATTTCCTCGCCGAGGTCCTCGTCGGCTTCCTCGGCCGAAAGTGTACACACGGCCAGTTTCCTCGGCAGAATTCAGCCAGAAACTCGGTCGGAAGCTGAATTCTGCCGAGGAAACTGGTCGTGTGTACGGGGCCTTACCCTCACTTGGAGAAAGAGGAGTGGGGTAGGTTAGCCCCCTTAAATTCACATTATTTTGAATCCTTCACTTAGAAATGAAGAAGGTTAGAATATAAATTTTAATCTAAATAAGCTGCACATATGGGTGCCCCTCACTAAGGGAATGATTTAGTCAGATTGACCACACCACATTTTTTTTTCTCTCTTTCCCTTTTTCGATTCCCCTTTGTCCATCCTTTACTCCGAGAAAGAGGATTGGGGTGGTGGAACTCCTTTAAGTCCACAATACTGTAGAAGCCTTCAACCTTTAAAGCGGAAGGGCAGAATACAAATTTTTTAATTAAATATGCTGCACATAGGGTTTTTTTTTTTTCTTCTCTCTCTCTCCCCTTCCCTCCATCTTTACATCTCTACCACTCCCTGTACCTGGAGCCAATCAGTACCTACCTGTACCTATCCCAGAGAGCGATTAAAGTGAATCAGGGGGGATGTCTTAAAGAGAGGTGTATGGAGCAGAGGAGGATAGGATGAGGCACTATGCACTTTTGAACAAGTGCCGCCATAGATTAACCTACATAAGGGATTATAAGGAGACCATGTATGTGATGTTGTATGTATGTCAATATATAAATGTAATAATGTGTCTTTTGTTGTAAAGTCTTTGTTAAAATAAAAATGTTTAAGATAAAAAAAAACGATTGTGTTTAGGCTCCAGAACATTTTTCTCGTTGTTTTTCATGTCATCGTTTTTCTCGTTATGAAAAACGGCCTTGTGTAGGCATTAACGACGGGGGAAAAAACATGCATGCTGAAAAGCAAGTTATGAGAAGGGAAATTGACATAATCAGCCCAAAGGGTGGCGCCATTAGAATGGAACTTCCCCTTTATAGTGCCGTTGTACGTGTTGTACGTCACCGCGCTTTGCTCGAGCATTTTTTATCATGATCGTGTGTATGCAAGGCAGGCTTGAGAGGAATCACGTCGAGATAAACGTCGTTTTTTTTCCATGTCATGAAAAACGGTCGTGTGTACGCGGCATAACTCCAGCCAAAAAAAAGGCGTGTGTACGAGGCCTTACAGGAGTGAATTTCCCTCTCTATGGGTAGATTTCCGCTCACTTCCTGTTGTCTCCCTCCGTTTGTAAGTATGAGGCCTCGTACACACGACCGAGAAACTCGACGGGCGAAACACATAGTTTTGCTCGTCGAGTTCCTTGTGAAGCCGTCAAGAAACTCGACAAGCCAATTTTCTCCATTCCCGTCAAGGAAATAGAGAACATGCTCTCTTTTTGGCTCGTCGAGTTTCTCGACAGTTTCCTCGACGAAAGTGTACACACGACCGGTTTCCTCGGCAAAAAAATATCTCCCAGCGAGTCGTATGTAAGTCAAATGTTTGTAACTTGAGGATTGCCTGTACTGCTTTCACTGTAAACACGTGCAAACAAAAATCCTTATTTATTTTTTGTTTTCCCTTTGCACATGATTGGGTATACTTTGCAAAGTAAATGTTCACCACATTCACTGAGTTAATTCAAAGTTCCCTTGCAAATTGATAGTTCTCTATATCCTTTACTAACTCCACCCCAGTGCTCTTTATACCAAACATATGAAGTTAAAATCAAGCCTTTTATTTAATTTAACCACTATTTGTTAGTTGGCAAGCGACTAGGACAGCTATAAAGAAAGCCAACCAAAGCCACGCAGAAGGACTGCCATGCACATCTGTAGACAAAGGTTACAAAGCAATGGAGCACAGATGGTAGCATGCAGTAAAAAAACACTTTACGGAATGCAGAATTAAAGATTCAACTCTGTGAATGCAGCCAAATAACACCTAGGCATGCTGTTCAATTGGTGTGATATATGTTTAAAAATAAAACTTGTAAAGAAAACTTGAGATGTTTCCCCTTCAGAAATTAATGTTATACCTTTTATAGCTTCACTCCCGGGATTTGTAGCTGATCCAAAATCTAGAAAGAGTTTTGATTGTTCTGGCACTGACCCGTCTGCTTGTCCAGTAGAAATGTCTCCTGGGTTCTTCTCACTGTTGTCAAGGGTTTGTTCTAATGGCAAAGAAGAGATGTCTTCAATGGATTCATGTTTACAATCTTCTTTTCCATCCACTAATTCATCATCAACATTGTGGGTTTCTGGTTCATTGTTTTCACATTCATCTTGATCCTCATTCAGCTTCATTGTAGAGGATTCTTCGGTGGAATTAATGTCCAGAGTGACATCACTTATTGAACACTTGCTATCCCCAGGCTCAGTGAGTTTAGATGATTCTTTGCACAAAAGTTCACTTTTTAATATTTCTTGGGTAGATGGATTTACTTTGGGCTCCATAGACCACAACTTTAAAACTGCTTGGTCTTTCAAAACACATGAGTTTACAGTTCCTGACTCAAAGGTAGAAAGAACATTCCTAGTCACATTTTCTCTCAGGGAGAAGAGAAGCTGTTCTTTGCAGACCTGAACAACAAAGCCACTTTCCGGTTGTTTTTTTAGCATGTTTTCATATGAATTTTTCTGATCTATAATGGGAAAATGGTCTTTATTTGTTTCCCGAAAGTCAACAGAGACATTTTCAGAGACAATATGACTTATATCTTCGTCTGATACTGTGTTCGTTCCACCATTACAGTTCAAAATCTTTTCTCCATCTCCTTTAACATTATCTTCTTGCAAATCTGTCTTATGATTATTTTGTTCTTTATTTTCTGCTTTGGGACATTCTTCAAGTGTATCCTCGACAGATTCTTTGTGTGGAATGGGTTCCTCTGTGCTTTTAACTTCATTATTATGATTTTCGTCTGCTGTTGATATAACAACAGATATTTCCTCTGTACACATCCCATTTGTATCACCGCCATCAAACTTCTGACACGCTGCTCTGCCATGTTTCTCTGTTTCATTGTCATAATCAGAAAAGTAAGCAGAATCTCGGTGAGGTGTTGCAAGATTTAATGTTCTAAGAGAGCCTTCTTCTTCCATAGGAGTAGCCTGTGGTTCAGAAAAATCTTCTGTCAAAGTCAAGTCACTAGTTGACTCTGATATAGGAGTCAAAGGCAACTTCAAATCATTAAGACCAATGTCTTCCTCCTTTTCCTCTTTAACATCTTTAAGGATGAACTCTGGAGAAAATGTGTTTTCTGTATCATAGCCACTGTCGCCAAATTTTTGCCCAGGAGATGAAAAGTGAGATGATGGACTACATACATCTGATGAGCTGGTGTTGGAAGGGATGTCCAATGAATCAACAGAATCTAATGTTGCCCTAGAGTCCTGTGGTGTCTTTACTGGGTTTAGCGTGTTATGGTTCACTGGGAATCTTTTAAGGACATCTGGAGCAATCTCAATTGTCTCTTCTTCTTCTATGCTTTCTGCAAGTGTGGAAAGAGGTGGGATTTCAATGGGGACAATTACACTGCAATTGGCCATTGAGTTGGAAATTCCTATAAAAGGGGAAGGAGGGTGGTTGGTAATACTCTTTTGTAATGATTCATAAGTCTTTAATTGACTACGGTTACGATAGTCTTGAATATCATAGCTTTTTACTGCTGCTCCCATTAAAGGATCATAAAACTCTTGGTGTTCTGCAGCACAAAGACTGTCTCCAAAGGGTCCAGCATAAAGATCTCCATCACCAAAAGTTCGAGCGGGTATAGAACACTCAGAAAGAGAACCTTGCTCAACTTTTAAAGAAGAATCATCATCTAAGCCATAATGGTCCTGATGCATGGCAACATGTGTGGTCCAGTCAATTACCACATCTCCACGCAACATGGCGCAAGAGCATCTCTGCAAACTGCCCATCACACCTCTACTACACAAAGGACAAGAGGGCATGTTGCGGTGACTGCTATTGTCTGTACTACTGCTGCTGCTTTCTGTGCTCTGATCTTCCATAAGTGAGGGCTCACAATCCCAAGGTGAAGATCGATCATCCAAAAACTCTGCCAGAGATTCTGGGTCTCCAGCAAGGGTTTCCCCAGCACCCCTCTCCTCCAGAGTATCTGAATCCCAGCTCCTTCTATGATCCTCAATGTCTCTGTAAACATTCAGAATTGAATCAGAAGAAAAGACATCAGGCAAAGATGACTCCATTAAGGAGGTCTCCTGTACCTGTCTTGACAAGTCTCTCTCAGCTGAGCCACGGAAAGGGTTGACATAACGAGGCAGGTCTCTTCCTACATTTATAAAGGGATTATTGTTATTAGGTGTCCATCTATCTATAAGTTTAGGAACTTCATGTAATATTAGATGAGCAGGAGGATCTTCTGGACTGGTTCTACCACTTTCAAGTGGGTCCCAGTCTGAAGAAAAGAGTGGTTCAATTGGGGAAGCTGGGCTCCCAAGAGACAACCTCTGATGAAGTGTTCTTTGATCATGCATATCATACTTTCTCTCATAGATCGGACTAGGTGCGCAGACAGTACAATCCACACCACTCCCTCTGTCTGCATGTTCCTCCAAGCGAATGTAATATTCACTGCTTACTGAAGGACTACGAGCGCTAATAACTGGAACCACACTCGGAGTCTCCAAGCTCTGACGTGAATGTTGATGGCTAGAGTCATAAAATGGATTAGCAGGCACAGTCAAACTCCCATTACTTGGTGGGTAATCTTGGCATTGTGAGTTTGACTTCCATCGTCCCAGTCTGGCTTTCTCCCACATATATTCAAAGTTAAGTCCACGGCTGCTTTCTGTTACAGTCAAGATGTCATCCATATCTGCATGAAATCCATCCCCACCATTGAAGTTATCTAGTAGTGGAAATGCGGAAATCTCATCTGAGTGACGCAAAGGCCCCATCGAAGATTTACTTGGTTTAAGTGCATTCCATCGCCACTCAAAACTCTCCTCTGTCTGGTTGGAGCATTCATTTAACAAATATGTGAGCTGTAGATGAAGTTCTTCGACTGTAGGTCTTTGTTCAACAGGGAGCCAGCAGGACTGCATCACTTCATACCTAAAAAATAACAGATACATATAAATAAGCAAAAAGCTTTACCATTATAGAAAATATAAATCATATCATGCAGGATAGCAAGAGATGTGAATAGTTAATTTCTTCATAACATGAAAACACTGGGAAAATTATAGATACAATCAGTACTGTACTGACACCACTCGAAACATGTCCATAGAGATACAATCTGTACTGTACTGATACACCAGAAATATGTCCATAGAGATACAATCTGTACTGTACTGTACTGATACACCAACCACATGTCCATAGAGATACAATCTGTACTGTACTGATACACCAGAAACATGTCCATAGAGATACAATCTGTACTGTAGTGTACTGATACACCAACCACATGTCCATAGAGATACAATCTGTACTGTACTGATACACCAGAAACATGTCCATAGAGTTACAGTCAGTACTGTACTGACACCACCAAAAACATTTCCACAGACACTGAATCAGTACCATCCCTGCCCACAAAGCAAAGGACAAGGATACTATATAAACCATGTGATAGGAACATGTAATCTATAATTTCAGTTATATATAATCTCTTCCTGACTTTAAAAGAATCTTGAAGTTCTACAAGTTTATTCAGTATTATAAAATTGTCATTGAAGTCAAAACATCCAAATGAAATTAAGCACAATTTGTAAAAAGAATTGGTTTCAGTTTATTGGTCTAGAGAAGATTTTACCAGTAATCCGAATGGGGTAGCTTAAGTCGAGGCTTGGCCAGTTTCATTTGCTGCTCCTTGATCACAAAGGTCAGCACTTCCTCATCTGACAGGTGACGATATGGCTGACTTCCAAATTCAAAGAGTTCCCATACTGTAACTCCTAGAGACCTTTAAAAGAGCATCAGACAATATAGTAAAGCAATACGGACAGGCACTGCAGCCGGACCTTTATGGTTTAATTTATGGTTAGTCCCTCTCTAGTGTACATGTGAACCCTCTGCTGAATTATAACTTTTTAGCATGAAATAAGTTAGAGCAAAATATCCATATTAGCCTAATGTCGTGTACACATGATTAGGCTTTTGCCCGACCAAAAGCTCATCGGAATTCCGACAAATTCCATCGGAGTAAAATAGAACATGTTCTATATTTAAACTCCGGTGGAATTCATCGGAATTTCCGATGGGGCATACACACGGTCGGAATTTCCGATTGGAAAAAGTCCGTCTGACTTTTTCCAAACGGAAATTCCGATTGTGTGTACGCGGCATTTTTTTATACATACATCAAGGTGAGCTAAAAAGTTGTGTTGGGGTTCCATTCAAAATAATGTAACCTGATTAACTACAAAACAGTCTAAATTCTGATTGGTTAAAATTGTCAATTGCACATTGTTTAGGAATAAAGCTATACCCACACCAAGTGCAATAGGTTCTATTAAAAACTATGGGTCAGATTTAGGAACGTTTTACGCCGGCGTATCTATTGATACACTGCGTAAGTTAAAATATGCGCCATCGTATCTGTGCGCGGTATTCTTAAAACAAGTTACGCCTGAATTTTGGCTTCATACGACCGACGCAAGTCTCCTACGCAGTTGCATCTTAGGTGCATATTTACGCTGGCCGCTAGGGGCGCTTCCGTTGATTTACGCGTCGAATATGCAAATGAGCAAGATACGCTGATTCACAAACGTACTTGCGCCCGGCGCATTACTATACGCTGTTTACATAAGGCATACGACCAGCGTAACTTTACTCCTCATAAAGCAGGGGTAAGTCATGTTAACGTATGGACGTCGGAACACCCGTCGACAATTACGTCGTTTACGTAAGTCGTACGTGAATAGGGCTGTGCGTAAGTTACGTTTACGTTGTAGGCAGCGTTCGACATATCTTAGGCATTCTAGCCGACGTGATTTTGAGCATGCGCACTGGGATACGTCCACGGACGGTGCATGCGCCGTTCGTTCGGCCCCTAATTTGCATGGGGTCACGGCTCATTGTAATACAACACGCCCACTGCCTTGATAATTTGAATTAGGCGGGCTTACGCCAGCCCATTTACGCTACGCCGCCGTAACTTAGGGCACAAGTTCTTTCTGAATACAGTACTCGCCTCTCTAACTTAAGGTGGCATAGCGTATATGAGATGCGCTACGCCCGCCTAAAAATACGCCAGTCTTTCTGAATCTGGCCCTATATATTTCTATTGTCTATGTATTTTGCCTGCAAAAATACGCAGTGTTACGGCTGTGAGTAAGCACAAACTGAAATCATATATAAAAAGGCTGGAAGTCTTACTCTCCTGATACTTTTAATCCATTAAAATGTGAAATCTGCAGATCTGTGTGTTAAAATACAAGTCAAGCTTATTTTTTATACTGTCTAATATTTCAGAAATCACGACAGTTCTAGGCCAGTGAAAATAATAAATATGCACGGTGTGATGTGTCATGTTTTAAATAATGCATTACAACTGTGTAGACTGCTTGTATAAAAATAAACAGATCAGCTGCCTCTGGAGAAACACCAAAAAAGCAAATCTAGTACAGGATAAAGGTGATGAAGAAGACACTCACCAGACATTGCTTTCCTTGCTCTGGTCTACCACAACTAAGTTCCCATGAACTTCATCTAAAAGTTCTGGAGCAACCCAACGTAATGGGATCCAGAGTCGATCTGGAGTAATGTAGTAATCATCCTGGATATAAAAAATAAAATAGTTATTTCTAGATTTTCACCTTGCAGTTTACATTTAATTATGGCCACTAGGAGGCAGGGTATGAGGCGGAGGAGCAGGATCTTCACTGCCCACTAACATCCTTCTCTATTTTCCTGGTTCGGGAGCCCCTTTTTTATTGTGATTGAACTAGTGACATACCTCCTACTAATCCATATATCAATGTACAGTATAACTGCACCATGCAGACATTGTATATGAGTTAAATATGAAAACATTAGCAGAAATAGTAGGGTTATAGTGGTTGAAAACCCTCACATATACCCAGTGAAGTGACCAGCCTCATTTAATAAACATAGATAAAACAATTCCTCCGACATAAGTTGTACCTGCTTATCTTCAGCCATATCTTCTGTAGACCATTCCAAAAACACAAAGATCAAATTATGTTTTCGTAGCCCTAGCAGCAGGGGGCAGGGATCTGAAGTCTTACAGTGCAGATCTCAGTGAGGGAGGCTTTGAGCCCTGATTGGAGGGAAGGGACACACCCCCTCCGCACAGTAGAGGAGAACATGCAGAGCTGTGGAGAGCACTCACAGGCTGTGTGCGAGAGCTCCCCTCCCCATTACCTTTTTAACTCTTGGTGTCAGGAAAAGCTGCCAGAAGTGACTCATGTAAATAATATAGGAATAAGGCAACAGAGATAAAACACACTGAGTGCTTTGGATAGCGGAAACACACAGTATACAGAATAGGTATATGTTCATATTTTGTGCATTGCATAGTTTTACTTACACCTTAAGATCAAAACCTCTTAGTAAAACATAATTGTAGAGAGGAACCATGATGGCAGATCACATTTACTTTATACAGTGCCTTGAAAAAGTACTTACACCTTAAGATCTAAACCTCTTAGTAAAACATAATTGTAGAGAAGAACCATGATGGCAGATCACATTTACTTTATACAGTTCCTTGGAAAAGTATTCATACCCCTTGAAATGTTCCACATTTTATCATGTTACAACCAAAAACATAAATGTATTTTATTGGGATTTTATGTAATAGACCAACACAAAATGCCACATAATTGTGAAGTAGAAGGAAATTGATAAATGGCTTTCAATTTTTTTTACAAATAAATATTTCAAAAGAGTCAATATTTTTTAGAACCACCTTTCACTGCAATTACAGCTGCAAGTTTTTTTGGGGATGTCTCTACCAACTTTGCACATCTAAAGAGTGACATTTTTGCCCATTCTGCAGCTCTCTCAGATTGGACAGATTGTGTCTGTGTACAGCAATTTTCACATCTTGCCACAGATTCTCAATTGGATTTAGGTCTGGACTTTGACTGGGCCACTCTAACAAACAACATGAATATGCTTTGATCTAAACCATTCCATTGTAGCTCTGGCTGTATGTTTACAGTCGTTGTCCTGCCTGAAGGTGAACCTCCGCCTCAGTCTCTAGCCTTTTGCAGACTCTAAGGCCGTGTACACACGATCAGTCTAAACCGATGAAAACGGACTGAAGGACTGTTTCATCGGTCCAAACCGACCGTGTGTGGGCCCCATCGGTCAGTTATCCTTCGGTCCAAAAATTTAGAGCTTGCTTTAAAATTCAACCGATGGACGCCTAACCGATAGGTCAAAACCGATGGTTAGTACGCAAAAGCATCGATTAAAAACCTGCGCATGCTCAGAATCAAGTCGACGCATGCTTGGAAGCATTGAACTTCATTTTTCTCTGCACGTCGTTGTGTTTTACGTCACCGCGTTGGACTCGACCGTTTTTTTAACTGATGGTGTGTAGGCACATCAGACCATCAGTCAGCTTCATCGGTCTCTGATGAGAACGGTCCAAAGGACTGATGGACTGATCGTGTGTACAGGGCTTAACAGGTTTTCTTCTAAGATTGTCCTGCATTTGGCTCCATCCATCTTCCAATCAACTCTGACCAGCGTCCCTGTCCCTGCTGAAGAAAAGCATCCCCACAACATGATGCTTCCACTACCATGTTTTTTGGTGGTTATGGTGTGTTCAGGGTGATGTGCAGTGTTAGTTTTAAGCAACACATATTGTTTTGCTTTTAGGCAAAAAAGTTAAATTTTGGTCTCATCTGACCAGAGAACCTTCTTGCACATATTTGCTGTGTCCCCACAGGACTGTAAACCCTATTGCCAAGGCGATGGAAAGGGTCTGCCCCTTTGCTAAGGTAGCCGAGTATCTTGCCTCAACTTCTTATGATCAGCTTCTGCTCTCCCTTTCTATGTCTTCTTGGTCCACAAGCAGTTTATTTTTTTCCCCATTATCTATACTTCCTCCTGGCCCTTGATCACCTTGCTTTCCACAGTCAGCTATCACTTTGTTTTCCTAAGAAATCCTCTACTCCCTTGCTACCACCAAGATCATTTTCTACTCTATCTTCCCCCACAATTTGTTTTAAGTGAGATGGCACACCTAAAAAAACATGTCTCCAATTAAAATATTGACTGATTAGTCAGTAATATCCAGTAGGTTATAAATCAACCTGGCCAAAAAACACCCACCTAATTTAACCCATTCAGAAAAATGAGCTTGTTTGCTAGTTACTTTAAAGTTTCCTTAGCTATAAATAAAAAAATACAAATATTAAAATTCAACTTATAGAGTCAGTCCACTCAAAATGTATATTTTACTGTTTGTTGGATGCTAGAGTAATGTATTTAGCTCTGGTACTAAGATCTCCACACTTAGGTTTCCAGATGTCCACCCTTGCCATGGCCATTACAACTGGATTCCACTCTCCTTTTCAAATTTTTCATTGAGTATCCAGTATACTATAAAGCATGCAACAAGGAGGAGTGAGTACAGACTGTGGTGAATGGGAACTAGGAATAGAGCCAAAATTATGGCTGGGAGATCTCATCTCTGAAGCTCCATGGAAGATACATATAAGATTATAAACCATGACCTGCACCTAAACCCGAAACCAAAAATGTATTATATCGCAGCTTACTAGTTCTTGTTGTGGTGGCTGCATCTATTCTCTTTTTTTCCCCAAGCTTCTTTTTTTTTCTTTTCTTTTTTTCAATACTGCAAATAAAAGGGGACTACATTTCTCCTCCATTGTATCTTTAGTGGGAGCCATGATTGTTACCCTAGGTTGCTCTCCTGAAATGCTCTCCTTCAAACATGTTTGCATATCTTCAACTCCCTTCCATAGAGAAGAGCTGGGAAGGAAGCTATTCTTCATTGGAGCCCACAGGAAGTGACAACGACACTGTAGTTCTGGCAAGATCAACAAGTATAGTGTTTTATGTATTTGCCAAAAAATGTATTTGTTCGGAAAAAAAAACGAACAAATGCAACCACCCCATCTAAGGACTGTAAGCTGCAATAGATTACATTTTTGTTCTTGAGTTAAGTTATCTTTTTACTCAATGTAATAATAGGATTTGGTAAAGCTTTTTGTTCCCCATCAATTCATGTTAAGTGTGACTTTAAACAATAGCTCCATTTCAAAGTTTTTTCTAATAGCACATTCTAGGTTTAAGACAAGACAGTCCACAGTATGGTTGGTGACAAAATGTGGTGGACATTGCAAAAAGGGCATTATCATTCACACAAGTATGAAAAAGCCAACATGCTAATACCAGTTCTAGAAGTCCAGTTGGTTATTAAGTGGAGGGCTGTGTGCATGTTTGCTACCAGCATTGCTATTGGAGCAGCTATTAGTCTTGGTCCTCCTACCAATGACAGTTTGATGGAGGGAAGTAAAACGAACAAACAACTCTACTGAAATACATACACCGCCTTCTTTCCATCTTGGGTTATTCTAAAACATTTTGATTCCCTAGTTTGCTCATACCTTGTAATTATTGTGTGAAATGCCATAGTCTCCAATTCGGACAGTCAGATCGGAGGTAAGAAGGCAGTTTCTTAGGGCAAGATCACTACAAATACATACAAAAGAAAACAGTAAGAAACATAATTAATTATCAAAAATAGACTGTGCCTACCAAAACCGAAAAAAATCTGAACAATTTATTACCATACAGGGAGAGCTTTAGAATGCATGCAGCTTCCCGCTTTGCAGATCTTAAGGCACAAGCATCACACGTTTAGAATCTTATACCTGCAGTTGATCACCGCACACAGGTTATGGCTTTTGAGGGCAGCCAATCAACTCAAATCAAATCAAATCAACTGGGCTGTATTTTCCTGGCCAGTTGTTATTGTTCCTTTAAGATAATGCTCAATGGGGGTGTCAAATCAATACATAAGTGCGTTCCTTGATACATACATTCGTGTATCCGTAAGGAATGGAATTCCGCATGTTTTTATCTAGCTTTAGATATTCTATCAGTGACAGAGGGTACGGTTTATTCTATCAACAGATCCCTAATTATGTAGATGAGAGAGGTGCAATATTTTATGATACTAAAATGAAGTGAGATATTTATAAATGGCAAGACAGGGTATTATAATGTCCTCCTGTAACCATTAAAGTGTATGTATGTAGTGTATGTAAACCCCAACCTTGAAGTTTTCCTATTTGCTCCCTTTTGGTCTGTTTACTATATCATTGGAAGCATTTTACTCTATCTGCTTGATAAGTACATGGAAAACTGCTGAGCGTCTCAAAATTTCATAGCTTTTCTGTGTCCCCGGCATACTCCCTGTGTTTTCTCAAAGCCCTCTTTATTTTGGACTACAGAAATGTAAGCCATAATGTTCTAGAGATTAGTGAATGGGAGTAGCTGAGTAGTGTAACGAAAGACAGTAGGAAGGGCTGACAACACTCAGTTCCCAAAAAATGCTGTGTGTTATCCACCCACAACAGGGCTTAAGAACTGAGTGTGTTGTTGGCAGTATAAGAAGTCAAATCCGAATCCGAAAGATCCGACATAAAAAAATGCTTTATTTTCATTTTCGTTGCTACAACAGTTCGATATAGATAGGAGATTCGACATGACGCTGACAATAGCAATCTGTGTCTATCGAACCCGTGGTCGAATGTGCCTAACCTTAACTCTATTAGTCCAAGATTATTCTACATAGAGAGGAAAAATTCGACATTGTAGAGACAGTGTTGGGATAGACCATTCGACATGAACGACAAAGATTTCGACGAAGCAGAGAAAAACATGCAAACGTCGAATCTGTCATTGAAGGCTTATGGTGTCTGTTGAAAGTTCTAAATAGATTCGACAAGCAGCTAAACACGAGACGATTCGCGCTTTTCAGTCTGTTACAGCGTGATGAATGTGCTATCTCCATTACGAACGCTACTTTTACCGAAGGCACGCTCCCATCTCATACTTTATTCTGAGCATGCGCGGGGTTTCTAAGCATGCACACGAACGTGTTTCTCGTCGTGAACCAACTCGACGAGAAACACGAGTAGGAAATTGAAACTCCCGACGAGGAAAAAGAGAACTTGTTCTCTTTTTTTTCGTCGAGTTCCACGACAGTTTTCTCGACGAAAAACATACACATGACCGTTTTCCTTGGCAAAAAAAGCTCTGCCACCAAGTTTCTTGATGGATTCTGTCGAGGAAAACGGTCGTGTGTACGAGGCCTGACAGTTGGAAATGGTTTCTAAGGACAGCGTGGAGATATTTTTAGGCATTCTTTTAAATAAATAGCACATTAGAGCTTTAGTTGTAGAAGTTTTTGTGATTTTTGCTACATGGAGAGGAATTAGAAAGAGTGATAAACTGTACTGTGTTCTGAAACAAAAGCTATAGGACTATCTGGACAAAACAGTTCTCCTGGAATCTTAGGTTTATAAATATTGCTCTACAAAGTTGGTTCACTGCCCAGTGTCCACACACCCTCTGGAGATATCCCTGAACTACAGTACCTATACTCCTACTACATTTAGCATTTACAAAGTATTTTCCACATACCCAACAGTGTCCATGTCTTCCCAACAGACAATGCTCACTAATCAGAGTCCACATCCCTAGAGGTGTTCACGTCTTCCCCACAGACAATCCCTACTAATCAGAGTCCACATCCCCAGCAGTGTTCATGTCCTCCCCACAGACAATTGCCATTAATCAGAGCCCACTTCCCCAGCAGTATTCATGTCTTCCCCACAGACAATCCCCACTAATCGGAGTCCACATCCTCAGCAGCGTTCATGTCCTCCCCATAGACAAACCTCACTAATCAGAGTCCACATCCCTAGCAGTGTCCATGTCCTCCCCAAAGACAATCCTCACCAATCAGAATCCACATCCCCAGCAGTGTCCATGTCCTTCTCATAGACAATCCTCACTAATCAGAGTCCACGTTCCCAGCAGTGTCCATGTCTTGCCCACAGACAAATGTCACTAATCAGAATCCACATCTCCAGCAGTGTCCATGTCTAATCCATAGGCATGCTTTCAAAGCAGTGTCCACATTTCCAGCAGTTTCCATGTCACACCCGAAGACATTGCTCACTAATCAGTGTCCACATCCCTGGCAGTGTCCATATTCTAGCCACAGACAATTCCCACTAATTCCCACAGCCATGTTTACTTAGCAGTGTAGATTTCCCCAGCAGTGACTATTGTCATGTCACGTGTATAATTTATTGCCAAGTTTCACAAAAACTGTCACTGTGCAGAAGATGTACATACAATTTTAAAGATCATGAAAAAGATCAACAGCCACCCAGTTAGATTTTTTTACCCATTTATGACTCTCTTCAATGTTATAATGAGTTCTAAGGACGTGTTATAAGGACATTTCAAGCTCCTTGATTCCTTGCTTGGATGAATGATTTATAATCTCCTTTCTGCTGTTTCATTTACAGTAATATTCCATTTCACGTAGGTCAGGGATTTCCTGCCCAAATTCCCTTCTCTGTGAATTTTGGCTACAATAATCATCTCATGAAACACATTTAGTCCATATAGCTAATGCAAAGAAGTAGTTTATCATTGAAGAAAATGCTAAAGCATTGAATGGTGTGTGTACTGTAGAAATAGAAAAATAAGGCAGTGGTGTACCTGTGGATATAATTATTTTTATGAAGGTGCATGAGTCCAAGTGTAATTTCATATGCCATTCTCTGTAATGTTGTTAGATCACAGGTCAAAAGATCTGGTGTCATGCCATCTGCCTTCCTTTGGGCTCTCAGATAACGTTTCAGGTCCCCCTAAAGTAAGAAAAAGAAGGTCATTAATCAGTAGCAGCTTGAGAATGTGCAGAAGCAAGAACAAAAATTTTAGCAATAAAATTCCTTATCTGTAGCCCTTTGGAGTGCATCATGTTTCAACAGCTGCCATTTTGTTTTAATTGGTATGGGACCCTCATTCCAGCTATCAGTAGGCAGAAATTGTCAACAGAGTTCACAAATATGTAAAAGACTTAATTCTTGTTTACCTTTACTTAACCCCTTTCCCGTTGTCGCTTCCCAGCCCTTTAAAGGCTCTAAATGCCGGGAGGCAGGCATTCGATCATGTGATTGTTGTGATTGGCTGTCAAAGTGGTCACATGGTCGCAAAGCTCCCGATCGCAAGTAAGCATCTAAGCTTGCTCTCATCACAGAAATTTTTATATTTGAGGTGCATATATGTGGCCTCTCGGCTTTAAAGCCCACCCGACCAAGGGCCATATTAATGCATATGGCCAGTGGGAAGGGGTTAATGAAAATGTGCAGTCCCACCACCAATGCATGTAATTTGCCTAGGTGAGTGACTTTTACAGTGCTCGCTGTGTCTCCTGGGATATGTGTGTCATATATACCAATAGACATAGCACTTCATTAGAAAAGGAGGAGGGGACGTGTCTAGCGCCGCGTCATTGGGGCAGCTGAACCCGGAAGAACCGTCAGGCCTCTCAATGACGTTACACGCAACATGGCAGTGCGGGATCAAGCAGAGGAAGAAGATAAGAGGATCTCAGTGGTACAATTCTGGATCCTCTGGATGGGTGAGTATCTGAAATGGTAAGTAGATGTAAAAAAAAAATATGGGGTGGCGGGCAAATATCTGCTTTAAAATGGAACTTAAAGGATAAGTTCACCTTAAAGCGGAGTTCCACCCTCTTTTTTAAGTCCTGTGCATCGCCTGCTCCTGTGTCACCTGAAACACATTTGGCACATTATTTTTTTTGGGGTTTTAAAACTCACTGTGTTGTTGATCATTGAAAATCGCCCCCGCCGCGGCGGGAGGCTGAGCTACCCCCCCCGCCGCCGCCGCTATACCTCCTGGGAGATCAATTCCAGCATTAGGATTCTCGTCCGTCGAATCGCGGGGCTCTACCGCGCACGCGCGAGTGCAAGCCGCACTTGAAAACCTCTCTCGAGCAGGCAGAGGGGGGCGGGGGAGGAGGCGGAGGGGGGGGGGGCGAAGGCGGAGGGATGTTAATACCACAACGGCCCCGCCCACCCCCACGCCCAGAATGCACGATTGTGCTGAATTATAGATTTGAGAGGGCGGGCAGAGGTGGAGAGTTGCTGGGAGGGACAGATACAGCAGAGCTTGGCGAGGGGGGAGGGGGGGCGTGCAATAGCAAGTCACCTGTGCAATGTCATGTACCCCATACAAATAATTGTTCTGCCAGCAAACGCAGCCACTGTACCAAACACTGTGCCCATCAAATGCATCCACTGTGCCAAACACTGTGCCCGTCAAATGCATCCACTGTGCCAAACACTGTGCCCGTCAAATGCATCCACTGTGCCAAACACTGTGCCCGTCAAATGCATCCACTGTGCCAAACACTGTGCCCGTCAAATGCATCCACTGTGCCAAACACTGTGCCCATCAAATGCATCCACTGTGCCAAACGCTGTGCCCGTCAAACTCATCCACTGTGCCCGTCAAGTGCATCCGCTGCGCCCATCAAGCGCATCCGCTGTGCCCATCAAGCGCATCTGCTGTGCCCGTCAAATGCATCCATGTAGCGGGGATCGATGCGGTGTGCTGCAGTGTGCAGGGACCGATGCGATGTGCCTGGGCCGATGTGGGGTGCTGTGCCGGGGCCGATGCGGGGTGCCGGGGGCCGATGCGGGGTGCCGGGGGCCGATGCGGGGTGCTTTGCCAGGGCCGATGCGGGGTGCCGGGGTCGATGCGGGTTGCCGGGGCCGATGCGGGGTGCCGGAGGCCGATGTGGGGTGCCGGGGCCGATGCAGGGTGCTGGGGCCGATGCGGTGTGCCGGGGCCGATGCAGGGTGCCGGGGCCGATGCAGTGTGCTGTGTCGGGGCCGGTGGGGGGTGTGTCGGGCCGATGCGGGTTCCCACCATCCCTGTGCTGTGCTCATTATGAGGGGTTCCCACCATCCCTGTGCTGTGCTCATTATGAGGGGTTCCCACCATCCCTGTGCTGTGCTCATTATGAGGGGCTCCCACCATCCCTGTGCTGTGCTCATTATGAGGGGTTCCCCCCATCCCTGTGCTGTGCTCATTATGAGGGGCTCCCACCATCCCTGTGCTGTGCTCATTATGAGGGGTTTCCACCATTCCTGTGCTGTGCTGACTTTCTGGGTTTGTACTTCTGCTGTGCTCATTATGAGGGGTTCTCACCATCCCTGTGCTGTGCTCATGAGGGGGTGGTTCCCATCATCCCTGTGCTGTGCTAAGTTCCTGGGTCTGTACTTCTGCTGTGCTCATTATGAGGGGTTCCCACCATCCCTGTGCTGTGCTCATTATGAGGGGTTCCCACCATCCCCGTGCTGAGTTCCTGGGGCTGTACTTCAGCTGTGCTCATTATCGGGGGTTCCCACCATCCCTGTGCTGTGCTGAGTTCCTGGGTATGTACTTCTGCTGTGCTCATTATGAGGGGTTCCCACCATCCCTGTGCTGTGCTGAGTTCCTGGGTATGTACTTTTGCTGTGCTCATTATGAGGGGTTCCCACCATCCCTGTGGCTGTACTCCTGCTCTGCTCATTATGAGGGGTTTCCACCATCCCTACAGCTCCGGGAAGTCAGCACAGCACAGGGATGGTGAGAACCCCTCATAATGAGCACAGCACAGGGATGGTGGGAACCCCTCATAATGAGCACAGCACAGGGATGGTGGGAACCCCTCATAATGAGCAGAGCAGAAGTACAAACCCAGGAAGTCAGCACAGGGATGGTGGGAACCCCTCATAATGAGCACAGCACAGGGATGGTGGGAACCCCTCATAATGAGCACAGCACAAGGATGGTGGGAACCCCCTCATAATGAGCACAGCACAAGGATGGTGGGAACCCCTCATAATGAGCACAGCACAGGGATGGTGGGAACCCCCTCAAAATGAGCACAGCACAAGGATGGTGGGAACCCCTCATAATGAGCACAGCACAGGGATGGTGGGAACCCCTCATAATGAGCAGAGCAGAAGTACAAACCCAGGAAGTCAGCACAGGGATGGTGGGAACCCCTCATAATGAGCACAGCACAAGGATGGTGAGAACCCCTCATAATGAGCACAGCACAGGGATGGTGGGAACCCCTCATAATGAGCACAGCAGAAGTACAGACCCGGGAACTCAGCACAGCACAGGGATGATGGGAACCACCCCCTTATGAGCACAGCACAGGGATGGTGAGAACCCCTCATAATGAGCACAGCACAAGGATGGTGGGAACCCCTCATAATGAGCACAGCACAAGGATGGTGGGAACCCCCTCATAATGAGCACAGCACAAGGATGGTGGGAACCCCCTCATAATGAGCACAGCACAAGGATGGTGGGAACCCCTCATAATGAGCACAGCACAGGGATGGTGGGAACCCCTCATAATGAGCACAGCACAGGGATGGTGGGAACCCCTCATAATGAGCAGAGCAGAAGTACAAACCCAGGAAGTCAGCACAGGGATGGTGGGAACCCCTCATAATGAGCACAGCACAGGGATGGTGGGAACCCCTCATAATGAGCAGAGCAGAAGTACAAACCCAGGAAGTCAGCACAGGGATGGTGGGAACCCCCTCATAATGAGCACAGCACAAGGATGGTGGGAACCCCTCATAATGAGCACAGCACAGGGATGGTGGGAACCCCTCATAATGAGCACAGCACAAGGATGGTGAGAACCCCTCATAATGAGCACAGCACAGGGATGGTGGGAACC
This sequence comes from Rana temporaria, assembly GCF_905171775.1. Classification (NCBI taxonomy): domain Eukaryota; kingdom Metazoa; phylum Chordata; class Amphibia; order Anura; family Ranidae; genus Rana; species Rana temporaria. The sequence continues at coordinate 91,968,281 of NC_053498.1, read as the reverse complement.
CCTCATAATGAGCACAGCAGAAGTACAGACCCGGGAACTCAGCACAGCACAGGGATGATGGGAACCCCTCATAATGAGCACAGCAGATACTATTAGTCCTCTTTAAGCGTCCAGATTTTTAAATTCATCATAACGAATGTTGGTAATTGTTATGAAAAGTGAACGAATCTAACGAAAAGTCGTATTTCGTACGAATCCAAATTGAGTTTCAGGCACAAAATACGAAATAACGGCTAATGCGAAACGGAACTAAACAAAATGGATTTATTGACAGTGCACATGTCTGGTATATGTATACACACCACATATATAACAAGATATATATATCATCTTGTCATGTAGATATATCTGCACAGGAACAAATTATTTATTATATTTACTGGTTCCTGGAAGGAGGAGGGGAGGAGGGGAGGAGAGGTTTGCATAGATAAGGGGCGGTAACTTCCTCTGACACTCCCGTTGCTATTGAAACCTGATCTGAAACCATTACATTGCTTGTGTAGCACTGAGCATGTGCGAGTTTTGCAAGGCTGAAATCCAGGAAGTCATACAGTCTGGCTTCATGATGCCCACACTTAAGATGGCCCCAGTCAATTTCTGTTTTATAAAGTGTCTAAATGCTGTAACAACCTAACAAAACGGACCTTAGTTTACAGACTAACTGTAGTAGAATACATTAAGCTTGTGTATTACAGGGGTTTTCATATTTAAAAAGTTTTATATTTAAAATTGTGGCCGGAACTCCGCTTTAAGGTGTTTAGGGTGTACCTGACTGCCTCATTCCCTGAGTTCCTTCCTGTTATAGCAAGCAGGGGTTCTGCAGTCGGTGTCACATTTAAAATAAGAGATCTGTGAATGTATTTTTAGAATTTATTGCTGAGTAACTTGAAACAGGAGAGGGGTTCAGTGACTCAGGATACTCCAAAATGATCAAAGGAGGACAAACTTCTAGCACAAATCTCTATAGCTGCAGACATGTATAAAGATCCTTTACTCTCAGGCCTCGTACACACGACCGAACATGTCTGCTGGAACTGGTCCGCGGGCCAGTTTCCGCGGACATGTTCGGTCGTCTGTACGGCCGACCAGACAATTTTCCGGCGGATCGGACAGGTTTCCAGCGGACAAATGTTTCTTAGCATGCTAAGAAATATGTCCACTGGAAGCCTGTCCGTCGGACATGTTCGGTCGTCTGTACGACTCACCGGACATGTCCGCTCGGCCGAAAGCCCTCGCATGCGTCAAAGTGATTTGACTGACCTTCCAGGGTTGCGCACGTCGCCGCGTCATCGTCGTGGCGACAGCGCGGCCACGTCACAACATTCGCTGTCTGCTGGAAATTTGGTCTGATGGTGTGTACAGCCATCAGACCAAAATCCGCCAGCGGACATGTCCGATGAAAACGGTCCGCGTTGTGTGTACGAGGCCTCAATGTTTCAGAAGCTTCCACAGGTAGTTCCTCAGTGTGTGGAATAAAAGATCCTTCCCCAGACCAGGCCTTTAGGACAGTGTCCTCCAGAAAAAATCCATTAGTAATCTCAAGACCCTCAGCACTAGCCGAGGTCCAAACTTCAATTCCTCTGAGGCCGCGTACACACGGTCGTTCCAAACCGATGATAATCGTCCGACGGGCCATTTCCATCGGTTCACCGCTGAAGTGGCCTGATGGTCTGATGTGCGTACACACCATCGTTCCAAAAACCGATCGGGTCAGAACGCGGTGACGTCCAAAAAAATCGACGTGCTGAATAAAACGAAGTTCAATGCTTCCAAGCATGCGTCGACTTGATTCTGAGCATGCGCAGGTTTTGAACCGATGCTTTCTGTACTAACCATCGGTTAGGACAGATCGGGCAGCGGTCCATCGGTTTAATTTTAAAGCATGTTTTAAAATTTTGGACCGAAGGAAAACAGACCGATGGGCTATACACACGGTCGGTTTGGACCGATGAAACTGAACCTCGGTCCATTCTCATCGGTTTTGTCCGACCGTGTGTACGCGGCCTCACAGTATAGCTAGAAAGAGGGATCACCGCTCCAGGTGGGTCAACTATGTAGTAATAGACTAACTCAGGATACCGTGGGTGCTGGCAGTGCACTAGATATGCATAGGATATGAAGAGAAGAATGGATAGCCGCACTCCAATGGAACCATTGCTGTAACCCTGTGATGTGATGTACCTGCTGTTCGTTTGAATAAAAGACAACCTTAATGGTCATTGGAGTGCGGCTATCCATTCTTCTCTTCATATCCTATCACAGTATAGCTACCATCCAGGGGCAGCAGTCCCAGAAAAATTCTTAATTCTAAAGAGTTGTAACACTCATAAATGACTGTATATTGAGAAGTCTAGTGATGACAAAAAGAACTTACACATATTAATTACTGTGGACCTGAACTCAAAAGTAAGGATTTTGCTCATAGAAAACATTGTGAAATTTTAACTTTGTATAGACATTATTTTAAGAAATTAACATGTCATAAATTTCTCCTGAAAATAAAACTGCAAGTGCAATATACTGTATCTGCAGAGTAAGCTGTGCACTGTGGCTCTGCAGGGGTGGCGCCTGGAGTGATTGGGTGTGCTTCAGGACCCCAAAAATGTCTCATTGATCACTAATCTAAGACAAGCCATGCATTATATATATATTTTTCAGCAGATAGAATGAAAAAGAAATTTGCAGATTTCCCAACCACACATTCGAGGTATTATGTTCTGTCAGCAGGCGCCTTCTCAGCCAGCAGAATACAAAAATTAGTGCTGCCAGCACTGATTTTTTAGGAAAAAACAAGCAAGGCTGGTTGTACACAAGAGCAACAAGTGCACATCCAGCTAGCCCATGCATGGATTGTAATTCGGACAGTTCCTGTTGAACTGGACAATTTTTAATGCATGTATGGCTGGCCTAATAGGATGCACTGATCCCCAATGTAAGAAGGGGCACTAGTCACTAACGTAAGAGGGAGCCCTGACCACTAACATAAGAGGGAGTACTGACCACTAACGTAAGAGGGAGGTGTGATCACTAACATAAAAGGGAGCACTGATCACTTACGTAAGAGAGAGTACTGACCACTAACGTAAGAGGAAGCACTGATCACTAACATAAGAGTTGGCACTGATCACTAACATAAGAGGGAGCACTGATAAGGGAACACTGAGCACTAATGTAAGAGGGAGCACTAACCACCAGTATAAGTGGGAGCACTCATCACTAATGTAAGGGGTAACACTGACCACCAATATAAAGAGCACAGAGCACCAGTATAAGAGGGTACACTGAACATTGACTGCCAATGTAAGAGAAAGCATTGACCACCAATGTAAGGGGCCACACTGAGCAACTAATGTACATAATCCTGACCCCCACACTCTATATGCTACATAGTCCTAACCTTATCATTCTATATGCCATGTTACACAATGAAGGGGGCACACCAACCACACAGTCCTGAATGCTATACTCAGTATGCTATGTTATATGTTATGTAGTCCTGACCACTGCACCACATACACTAGATTACCAAAAGTATTGGGACACCTACCTTTACACGAACATGAACTTTAATGGCATCCCACTCTTAGTCTGTAGGGTTCAATATTGAGTTGGCCCACACTCTGCTGCTATAACAGCATCAACTCTTCTTGGAATGCTGTCCACAAGGTTTAGGAGTGTGTCTATGGCATGGGTGCTCAACCTGTGGCTCTCCAGCTGTTGCAAAACTACAATTCCCATAATGCCTCAGCCTTTGGGAGACATGCTTGTACCTGTCAGCGGCTTGCAATGCCTCATGGGAATTGTAGTTCCACAACAGCTGGAGAGCCACAGGTTGAGCACCCATGGTCTATGGGAATGTTTTACCATTCTTCCAGAAGCACATTTATTAGGCCAGGCACTGATGTTGGACAAGAAGGCCTAGCTCACAGTCTCCGCTCTAATTTATCCCAAAGGTGTTCTATCTGGTTTGAGATTTTAAATTTATTGATGACACTACTGTACTGCTTTCTGTTCTCATGAATGCTTGCTGGAAAGAAATCAGTACCCACAGTGCAAGGATATCCCTGCTTCTGATGCATTTATTCTGTATATTTGTACTTTCTACAGCTCTCCTGCTGCCTTATAAATATTTTTGTATCAGTATTTAGAACACCAGTCATCAGAGGATAGCTCTGACATAAAGAATCAAAGAATCAAAGTCCAGCACCTCTAACAAGATGGCCAGTTCCTCAGAGAGATGCATAGTAAGTCAGTAATACGGATGCAAGGAGCCTGCAGACAATGCTGGTGACTAGTGCCTTGCCCTCTTTTTGCCTTATTTGGACATAAAAAAATGGTATTATTTAAAGCAGAAGTTTACCCATGACAACTTGATAAAAATAATGTTTTCTGGTTAGGAACATCCAATCCACAATAAAAATGATGATACTAAAATGATGCTACTAAAATGTGTATTGTAAATTGTCTACAGCATAGCTCCGTTTCTTCTTATTGGTTGTCATTTTGCTGAAGCCTAGAGCCATTGAGCAGCAGTAAATCTTTAGGCTGTCAGCACGACGGACTGTAGTGACTCTGATTTTAAGAACAGTGCCAAGAACAGAAAACAAATGAGACTGTGCAGAGCAGGAGCAGCATGAAACTTTGAACTGTCTTATACTGTAGTTAGCTACCTTATAGTTAAAGATCTATAATACTTTCCTGCCAGTTGCCTGTTTGTTGTTAACCCAGATTGACCCAGTTCCCGTCTTACTTGCTGCCTGTCCTAAGGCTGTTTGGACCTGACTACATTCTTGTTTGCTGTCTGCCCAGACCTCTGTTTGGATCTGACTAAGTTCTTGCTTTCTGCTTCGCTGGACCGCTGCTTGGACTAATACCTCATATGTCACCTTCCCCCACCCCTGCCTGGATTTGACTGCTTTCTTGTATGTAGCCCTGTGAACAGCTTCGGCACTGTAGCCTTGACATTTCAGCCACCCTCTTAGTGTGGTGATATTGAGGACCATGATGGTGTCAGTTTGCAGCAAAGTAAACCAGGACCACTAGGGCCCCCGACCTTTCTCCACTATCAAGAGCTCTGATGAAGACCAACTGCTTTTAGATTCCATGCCTTGAGTAAGCCTGCATCACCTGCAAGGGGGGGCACTAAAACAAAGAGCTAAAAGAATTCACCTGGAACCACACATGGTCAGTCATGGTCATGAACCTAGCTCATCTTCTGAAGTCCTATCTGATGGCTGACCCATCTAGATTCTGCGCAAAAAGAGAAACACCGTGACTGGGGTGGGCCAGATGTTGGTGAAAGGAGACGCTCAGGAGTATAATGACTGAGGATAAGAGTAATGAATGTACAGCTTTTTTAAAACAGTATTTGAATACACGTTCACTGTTGTTAAAAAAAATACATATTGATGGTTACCAATTAATCCATAAACTATAGAATTAGGCTTTTATATAGTCATGCATCTCTTATCTATAAAATTGTCTTGTGAAAATGTAATTACAAAAGCAATGGCTGACAGCTGGTGACATAAAAAAGAATACATCAGAACATACCTCTATTTTGATTAGGGAGAGCTGGTGTGTGCCTAATTTCCGTTATGTGGGAGTAGAAAAACTACAGTAGGCTTTAGGTAGCAATGGAGGGACAATTCTACAGCGAGAACAGCAAGACAGTTTATGCTACTGCTGCTGGTTTGGTGGTTTTCTTTTCTTTTCCAGTTTTCCTTAAAGGATATAACAGTTTCGAACATATTGACCCCAGCTTGCCCCCAGCGCTTCCCATACCATTAATAGTCCCTAGATGAAGGTCCTGGCACCATGGTTCAGGGCATCTACTGATCTGATCTGATCTATTGATGGCATGAGAAGGTTGAGGGAGAGCAGTTAAGGTCAAAGTATTAGGCCTCGTACACACGGCCGAGTTTCTCGGCAAAAACCAGCAAGAAGCTTACTGTTTTTTTTTTTGCAGAGGAAACCGGTCGTGTGTACACTTTTCAACGAGGAAACCGCAGAGGATCTCGTCGGGCCAAAAAGAAAGTATGCCTTCTTTTTCCCCGACGGCAATGGGAAAAGTTAGCTCGCCTAGATCCCCGGCGGCTTCACAAGGAACTCGACGAGCAAAACGATGTGTTTTGCCCGTCGAGTTTCTCGCCGTGTGTACGCGGCCTCAGAGTCCACATGTAAAATGCAGTCACAGTTTAACTCCCAAAAGGTCACTGCCTCTCCTACCATTTAGAAAAAATCTATGCTTTGGGCTTACCAGCTGACAGAACTCCATGATAAGGAGAAAAGGTATGGTCTCTGTGCATAGCCCCAGGCATTGTAGAATGTTTGGATGTTGGAGGCTTCTGAAAAACATAAAAATATTTTACGGCATACTCTTGTAAACTCGGAAATGTTGAAAAAACAGCACATAAATCATTACAGTATATCACAAATATATGCTAGCTTATTTTAAACGTAATGCATTTTAAACTAATAAACATATATTTTTTTTTTATTTAGACCACTCTTGTGCTTTTCTTTTTGAATGTTGATGGGTGGAAAACTCCAAGTCAATTATCTTACCTCAAAACTACTATAGAATTTCTGCGCTTAGTGTAAAAAAATCTAAAATGACACCAAAATCAAATATTGTAACCAATTTAGTGTAGAAAGCTGCAAACTGTTAAAGTGGAGGTTCACCGGTAAAATCCTGTTTTTACCCTTAGATGGATGCTCATTTAGTCTAGGGGAATCGGCTAGTTGTTTTAAAATCCGAGCATTACTTACCGTTGTAGAGGGCGATCTTCTCCGCCACTATGGGTCTTCGGGACTGGGAGTTCCTTCTTGATTGACAGTCTTCCGACAAGCTTCCGAAAGGCTTCCGACGGTCGCATCCATCGCGTCGCGATTTTCCGAAAGTAGCCGAACGTCGGTGCGCAGGCGCAGTATAGAGCCGCACTGACGTTCGGCTTCTTTCGGCTACTCGTGACGCGATGGATGCGACCGTCGGAAGCCTGTCGGAAGACTGTCAATCAAGAAGGAACGCCCAGTCCCGAAGTCCCATACCCGGAAGTGGCGGAGAAGATCGCCCTCTACAACGGTAAGTAATGCTCGAATTTTAAAACAACTAGCCGATTCCCCTAGACTAAATGAGCATCCATCTAAGGTTAAAAGAGCAAAAAACATCATTTATCGGTGAACTCCCGCTTTAAGTGCGTGAATACTCAAGCACAAAATTTACTCCAAAGATAAACAAATGCGCTATCTCATATAAAGTGCAACTACAAATTTACTAGCTTACATTTGTGCAAATAGTCCTGAAAAAAGTGCTCAAGTGCATAGATAAATTTAGACATTTAGTACAAATAAATTGATTTACTAGCATAAAAGTTTGTAACATATTCAAGGGAGCAGTAGATTCGCTTGCACATTGAATATGTTATGAACTTTGCTATTCATTTCTTTTATTTGTACATACATTGAATATATTATGAATTCATTTTCTATTAATTAATTTTATTTGTATATGTATAAATGTGTCAGGTTCTTTGTATTGTCACATTCTTTGTTAAACATCCGTTTCGTCTCGTTCCGTACATTCGTAAAGATTCGTAATTTCGTAAGACTCAAGTTTTCCTATTCAGACCCATTTGTATTTCGGAAGACGCAAGTTTTCCTATTCGGACCTGTTCGTATTTTCGTAAAAGTTTTATTTTAGTTTATACTGAATGATTCGTAATTCTGTCTAATTTATTTTCGTTGATTCGAAATTTGTAATTTTGTTAGATAATCATTTTTGTTTAATGGATTCGTAATTTTGTACTTTCGTAAATACATAGCAACACGCGGCTAAATCCATATTAAGATATACTTTCTCTTAAGCCCCGTACACACGATCTGACTTTTTGCCAACAAACGTCAAAATTAGCGTTTTCCAAAAAATCAGACCGTGTGTACGATCTATCGGACAAACTTTTTCGGTTTCAAAAGTCTGGCCAACTCCCTTCAGACAAAAATCCATGGAAAAGTTTGTTTGAAGTCCAATCGTGTGTACGAGGCTTTACACTGTCCAATGTGACTCAGCACAAAAGAGATAAGCTGATTGGCTAAGATATTAAGTAATCACTCACTAACTACAATGCCCAGTGCCCATTCAAAAGGACAATACAAGTACACAAATTTACGAACAGACAAAGAAACAGATTTACAAAACACACAAATAAAAATACGAACATACGAATTAAAATATGAACAGACAAAGGATTTAAAATACGGAATGCAAATCGTTCCTTATAGATGTCATTTTCGTTGTTTCGTATTTTAGTAAGATTGTCCAATCATACGTTCGTATTTTCGCTTGTTTATTTTGCTTATTCGTAATTCCGTAATTTTTGTATTTTGGTTCTTTCAGCTTTTCGGATGTTTGAATTCATCCGAATGTACGAATACTAACAAATTTGTACGAAAATCCATTTGTTACGAACAGGAACGCAAATGTCTATTCTTTGTTTTATTGTCTCTCCTTTGTAAAAAGTCACCAATAAATTGTTGTACAGACTACAGTGTTTCTGGCTCAATCCATCCATTTGACTGGAGAACTTTCATAAAAGGATTTTTGTTGGAGGGCATCATCTTGGAGTCCAGTCTGGGTGAAGAATCTTTGTCTCCCACATTGAACAGTGCCTCGTGGAAGCTGGGAGGCAGACAGCTGTCCTAGGACATTGTGAGTAAGGCCTCATACACACGGTAGGATAGCCAGAGGACAACCGTCTGAAGGACCGTTTTCATCGGTCAAAACCGATCGTGTGTGGACCCCATAGGTTATTTAACCTTTGGTTAAAAAAATAGGAACTTGCTTTAAAATGTAACCGATAGGTCAAAACCGATCGTTAGTACGCACAACCATCGGTTAAAAATCCACGCATGCTCAGAATCAAGTCGACGCATGCTTGGAAGCATTGAACTTCGTTTTTTTCAGCACGTCGTTGTGTTTTACATCACCGCGTTCTGACACAATCGGTTATTTAACCTATGGTGTGTAGGCGTGACGGACCATCAGTCAGCTTCATCGGTTAACCTATGACAACGGTCCTTCACACCATTGTCCTCTGGTTAACCTATCGTGTGTACGAGGCTTTAGAAGTGGTTTTGGACTATGAGATGTGCATGTGCTAGATGGATTTGACCGCCAGAGGTTACTAGAAGGAACGGCTCTGGCATTACAGAGAACTAGAGATACTGACCATTACCTCCAATCAAGGCTGTTTCAAAAGGATTTTTTAAGATTGTTTATTTCTTCTATCTTTTTGGAGTATCCTGAACCCTTAACCCTTTACCTTGGTAGGTAAATTGGATCTTGTCCAAATTGGCCCAGTATATATATGTATATCTGTGTTTATGACTGTGTGTCCCAAGCGTGTCACGATCCTACGGGGAAAAATGACCGCACCAGCCAAGCAGACTCTGGCTGGAAAAAGCGCCCAGAGGCGATTCAGTTTGCATGAGTAGCGCTATACAAGTCATTCATTCATTCTTAAAGCCCCTTATGTTCAAGTTTCTGCAAATAAAATCCACAAAAAGACACCCATGTGAGCATGTGTTGTCTGTGTGCTTGGAACTGTGACTGTGGCAGGTAGCCTCTGTACTACCAGGGAAAACCTGGGCACATTCTCAGCAACCCCTTTGGGGGAGAGCACTACACACATAATCACAGCTCTTTGCATTACTCTAATGAACAAACTGGTATAGTTACATGCTGTGGCACAGGTCAGGAAACTCAATTGTTAACTGGTAAATTAAACGACTTCCATGATTACCGTACATAAAATAAATGTTATTTTTCCTGTTCTTTCAATATTTTCACCTACTCCTGAGCAAAACACGTCTGCTGGCAAAGATCTAGGTCACTCTTCCATATTGAGTTGGAACACCTCTGATTATTGTTTGCGATTTTATAGGAATGCAAATTAATCTTAAATTGGCCCAAATACACTTTTTATGGCTAGAGTAGTTCAAGTTCATTCAAAACTTGTATTTTCTGTCCCTTTTTCTACCTGTACAAATGAAGGCAGAACAAGTAGAGCAGTTGATGGAGGAAACAAGCCCTTCTTACCCTAGTGTATATACTTTGATTTCATGTCACCTGATGACATCAATTCCAATAAGACGTATGTCATAAATCTCTGCAATATATGCAGATTTGCCTGTGTTTTATCTATTTTACAGAAAAATACCAGTTGATTTACCAGAAATGTCCCATTGTGAGCTAAAAACACACAAAATGTTTGTGGATGAGTGCTATTAGCCCCATCCATTGCTAAACTACTCACCCACACCCACTGTCTTCTTATCCACAGCATAATGACTAAATTACTTGTAGTCCAATATAAGAACAATGAGGGCAAAATAGTCTATCTGAGACAACACAGAAAGAGAGATAGGGACACAGGAGAACTCTGAATTTCTGACAAGATCAATAGTTTTTTTGCACTTATAAAACAGATATATCAAAATGGTATATTTAAAGCAGAAGTCCGCCTAAAAAAATAATAATAATAAAAGCCAGCAGCTACAAAAACTGCAGCTGCTGTCTTTTAATAAATAGACACTTACCTGTCCAGGGTGCCTGTGATGTCGGCAGCCGAAGCCGAGCAATAAATCGGCTCTCGGCTACCCCCGCCGCCATCCTCATTGAGAAATTTAGGAAGTGAAGCGTTGCGGCTTCATTTCTGATTCCCTATTGTGCATGCGCGAGTCGCACTGGTTCCCGCTATGGTATCCTCTGAGGCCTGTGTGTTTCCCAGAAGACAGCGGGGGGGGGGGGCGGTAAGTGAGCTAGACCCCCACAGATTCTGCAGGAGTCTATGCCTGGAAGTGGGTGCAAATACCTGTATTATACTGGTATCTGCACCCCCTCCCCCTGAAAGGTACCAAATGTGACACCAGAGGGGGGGGGTTCCCAAAAGCAGAGGTTCACCTTTTGTGTGGACCTTCGCTTTAACAGGAAATAGTATAATTAAATAAAGTGTATATGGATAGGCAAATTTAACAAAAGAAGCAAATAGCAGAAATTCCTTATTAGGGTTTACATACACTTTAAAAACAGGAGAGATACAGTCACATTTATAAAAGTGCCTGCTTTTATTAAAGGATAAGATCATCTTTTGGGTCCTTTCACACGAGCGGACCATTCGTCCGTTCATTACAAGTCCGTTAACGGACTTGTAATGATTTCCTATGGGATCGCGTCCGTTAGCGGATGGAGCATCCGCTAGCGTCCGCGTTAGTCGGAATCCGCTTTTGCGAACGGAAGAAACCCTATTTTTCTTCCGTTCGGCGGAACGGATCGGATGCAGACGGACAGACGGTCCGTCTGCATCCGATCTCCCATAGGGGGGAGCGGAGCAAAGACAGGGCGGTCTCTGCACTGTGTGCGGGGACCGCCCTATCCGCCGACAGCTCAGCGGGGATCCCCGCTGAGCTTTGGCGGACACACGGAGCGGACACAGAAACGGTCCGCTCCGTGTGAAAGGACCCTTAGGGTGTAAAGTGTAACATGCTCCAGGTAGTTAGTACACATATTGGTGTGCAGATTGGTGTGTGTATATAGATTAAGCTGGATCATTTTTATTTTAGTGAAAATATGAAACATTTTTTTAAGATATTATCACCTTTATAAATTTGTAGCTGAATTTGTTTGTATACTCCAAAGACATGCTGGTAAGTAGCTGGCTCCTGTCTAAATTGGCCCTAGTATGTGTATGTAGGAATGTGAGTTAGGAACCTTAGATTGTTAGCTCTTTGAGGGCAGGAAGTGAATGTGCAATATGTAAAGTGGAGCTTACAGTATCTCACAAAAGTTATTTTGAGGGGACTTCAAATGTACACTGTTATACAAGCTGTATAGTACTACTTTACATTGTAGCAAAGTGTAATTTCTTCAGTTTTGTCAAATAAAAATATATAATAAAATATTTACAAAAATGTGAGGGGTGTACTCACTTTTGTAAAATACTGTATGTTGCCAGTGCTATATAAGTACAATACCTCTAATAAATAAAAATAAATATTCTAAATACTTATTTTTGCCTTCTAAAGCTGCATACCAATGACAGCTTATATTTTACAGAACACCCCCAAAAATCGAATTTTATGCTTGTGTGATTGGGTCACCGATTTTCCTAGAAGTCTGTGCTAAGATACAAGTCAAAACATTTTTTTAATTGCTGTTATACTCCCAAGGGTTTAGAGGCTTCTAAAGGGATGCAGACCCTGCATTTTCCTTTTAGGAACACTGCAAGTGCATCAGCTGTTTACATTGTAATAATGCAAAATTTGTTCCCATTCACTTTGCAAACAACAATCAGCTTTTTCTTCAAAGCAGAAACAGGTAGGCATCTAGAATAAAGTTTGCTAAAATCCTTGCAATGTACATCGGTCACCCAGAGGGAATTGTTTTTTTCTTTCCTCAAAAAAAGTGGAGTTAAGCCTCGTACACACGATCAGTCCATCCGATGAGAACGTTCTGAAGGACCATTGTCATCGGTTAACCGATGAAGCTGACTGATGGTCTGTTGCGCCCACACACCATCGGTTAAATAACCGATCGTGTCAGAATGCGGTGACGTAAAACACAACGACGTGCTGAAAAAAATGAAGTTCAATGCTTCCAAGTATGCGTCGACTTGATTCTGAGCATGCGTGGATTTTTAACCGATGGTCGTGCCTACTAACGATCGGTTTTGACCTATCGGTTAGGAATCCATCGGTTAAATTTAAAGCAAGTTGGCTTTTTTTTAACCGATGGTTAAATAACCTATGGGACCCACACACGATCGGTTTTGACCGATGAAAACTATCGTGTGTACGAGGCCTAACTCTTTAAACCTAGCATATTATAAGACCAATAGAGAGACTCAAAATATGGAAGGGTTGACATTTGAATTATTATGTCTGTGACAGGTTTACTTTAATTGTTAATTCCCAGAATACCATAGGTCTGTTGAACCTAACTGTAGAAAAGAACAATCCACAGCTACCAATCACAATTTATACTGCATTGCTGCTAGTTCTTTAAATTGATGAACCTTATAATCTGATTGGCAGATAATCTAGATACTGCATTCTGAGCATCACCAAATTTCTTGGCACTAATATAACAATATATAAGGCCTTAGATGTTTTCATGCTAAATAACTGCTGCTTTGTTATAGCTCAAGCTTTGCTGTGCTACCAGCAGTCATACCCTATGCACCAAACCTATGATGTGCTATTATTTTCTAGGCGCATATATATATATATAGCAAAAGCCTGCTTTGACCTCAGTCTCATGAAGCAAGGTTGAGACGGGATTAGAATGGCTTTTCAGATTATACTCATGTACTGCACAGGTGGATTTGGGCTGTTCTGGTTCTTTGCTACTAAATTAGTAAGTAAATTATGTATTTATCACTTTGTGCTGTTTTCTATCTCTTTAAAATAATCATTATTAATACCTTACAAGTGCCATACACTGGTAACCACACAAAACCAAAAAAGCAAGATTATTAAGAAAGATATAAAACTTGCAATTAAGGTAGATCAAACTAAAGGGTACAGTTGTATTCAAAATTATTCAACCCCCACTGAAATTGATTGTTTTGCCCAGTTTGCCTCAAAGAGGCACGTGTAGGTCAGACAAATATAACATAACATTTATAATGAAATAACCACAAATGTCTTTTCTGTGCTCACATCATTATCAGTTTTATTCAACCCCCAGTTGACATTCAATCTTAGTACTTAGTACACCATCCTTTTACAGTTAGAACAGCTTTTAAACTTGAAGCATAGTTTGACACAAGTGTCTTGCAGCGATCTACGGGTATCTTCGCCCATTCGTCATGGGCAAAAGCCTCCAGTTCAGTCACATTCTTAGGCTTGCGCACTGCAACTGCTTTCTTTAAGTCCCACCAGAGGTTCTCAATCGGATTTAAGTCTGGTGACTGCGATGGCCACTCCAAAATGTTCCAGCCTTTAATCTGCAAACATGCTCTAGTGGACTTGGAGGTATGCTTGGGATCATTGTCCTGTTGAAAGGTCCAACGTCTCCCAAGCCTCAGGTTTGTGACGGACTGCATCACATTGTTATCCACTATCTCCTGGTACTGAAGAGAATTCATGGTACCTTGCACACGCTAAGGCTTCCCTGTACCTGCAGAAGAAAAACAGCCCCAAAGCATGATTGCCCCCCCCGCCATGCTTCACAGTAGGCAAGATGTTCTTTTCATCATAGGCCTTGTTCTTCCTCCTCCAAACATAGCGTTGATCCATGGGCCCAAACACTTCTAATTTTGTTTCATCAGTCCACAGAACACAATCCCAAAACTAATTTGGTTTGTCCACATGATTTTTGCATACTGCAGCCGACTCTTCTTATTCTTTGGAGACAGCAAGGGGGTGCGCCTGGGAGTTCTGGCATGGAGGCCTTCATTACGTAGTGTGCGCTGTATTGTCTGAGCAGAAACTTCAGTACCCACATCTGACAAATATTTTCTCAGTTCCTCAGCAGTCACACAGGGACTTTTCTCCACTCTACGCTTCAGGTAGCGCACAGCAGTCAAAGTCAGCATCTTCTTTCTGCCACGACCAGGTAGCGTTTCAACAGTGCCCTTTGCCTTGAATTTGCGAATGATGCTTCCTATGGTGTCTCTTGGTATGTTTAACATCTTTGCAATCTTCTTATAGCCATTGCCCTTCCTGTGAAGAGTAATCACCTCTTCTCTTGTCTTCCTGGACCATTCCCTTGACTTCACCATGTTGTAACCACACCAGTAAATGTCTAGAAGGAGCTGAGTATCACAGTCATTTTAAAGCTGCCTGATTGGTGCTTATTAGGCTTTATTGCTGCTCCCTGACATCCACAGGTGTTTTCAATACGTGATTGAAAACACTTCAATGAACCTCTGTTCTTCAGAGTGGTAGTCTTTAAGGGGTTGAATAATTGTATAAATGAAGAATTCACAAAATAAACATTTACTACTGTATTACAAAACCAATTGATGTCATTTTAGTTGCATATGGTTCTTTAAGAAGTCCTTGTAGGATTTCATTCTGAATACAATTACAAATGTACACTAAATTCCCTAAAACCCTTTACAGCATTGGGGGGTTGAATAATTTTGAACACAACTGTAAATAAATCACACACATATTGTATATATTAAAAATATAAGATGAAAATATATATCAAAATATCAAGCCATTTGTACACTTAAAGCGGAACTAAACCCATCGATTTAACAGTTTAAAGGAAAAAAACAGTTCATTCCCAGCATGCCTCATTCACCTCATATAATAACCTAAGCGAATATTCACTTTACAAATTATTCAGCCTCAGCAGTCTGCTAAGTTTTCTGTTGTATAATCCTGCTCTGTCACATCATTCTGGAACATCTTTTTTTTTTTTATGTGACAGACATCAAGGCCATGATTAGGATACCTGACCTATCTTTTAGCAGGTAATCAGGAGAATTTGTTAAAATCATTTTTAGTCAATGAGGAAGGCAAACTGAAGATGGATTTTAGTGTTTACCTAAACAAAGGAAGGGTACATTTAAAAATATCACTGTTCACATTTACCTGTTTGGCAAGCACCAATTGGATTGTTTAAACTAGGGTTTTTCGATACAGAGCATTTGTACAAGTACTTGTACTTGTGCGAATGCTCCGATGCTTGATTTGATACCTGGGCAGTCAGTGGTGATCGGTGCGACGGTGGGGGGAGTTACAAGCACGGATCTCCCTGTATAGATTTCAATAAAACAGCTGAGAGCCGCTTCTCCTCTTCTCCCTCCTGTGGCTCTCAGCTGCTTTATTGAAATTTATACAAGGAGATAGGCGCTTGCAACTCCCCCCATCACCGCACCGATCACCCCTCCAGTCCTCCTCCAGTCCCCCTCTGCGCTCCTCCAGTCCCCCCCTGTATGCTCCTCCAGTCCCCCTTTGTGTCCTCCTCTGTGCTTCTCCGGTTCCCCTTTGTGTGCTCCTCCAGTCCCCCTCTGTGCTCCTCCTCGGGTCCCCATCCTTGTGTGCCTCAGGTCCCCCTCTGTGCTCCTTCTCCAGTCCCCGTCTGTGTGCTCCTTCAGTCCCCCTCCGGTCCCCTCCATGTACTCCCCCTCCATGTGCTCCTCCTCCAGTCCCCCTCTGTGTGCTCCTCCAGTCCCCCTTTGTGTCCTCCTACGTGCTCCTCCGGTCTCCCTTCATGTGCTCCTCTGGTCCCTTTCTGTGCTCCTCCTCCAGTCCCCCTCCATTTCCTCCTCCTTGCTCCTCCGGTCCCCCTCTGTGTCATCCTCTGGTCCCCCCTGTGCTCCTCCGATCCCTCAGTCCTCCTCTGGTCTTCCCCTGTCCCAGATCTGTCAGGAGGAATATGTAATTTACCATCTCCTTCCTTTTCTTAATGAACTGAATCAAACTGTGTTTACGATGCTTCAGTTTATTAATGAACAGGAGCCTCTGTCTCCTGTCCATTTATCTTCAGTGCAGCTGAGGCTGCAGAGAAAGGTTCTGGGGATTCCTTGTCCCAAAGGGCAGATGTCAGGGGTTTGTATAGACCCCTGATATTTCACCAAATCCCCCTCCCCAACAGTACTTGTACTTGGTCTTAAAAAAGTGGTATCGGTGCAACCCTAGTTTAAAAAATTACAAAAATCGCAATTAATGCACAGCAAACTAAATACTCTTTACTATAATGTCATATACCTGAATTTTGCCATGACGTGTTAATGTGAATAGAGAATATGTATTTTTTTGCTGAAAAACAATGCATGTCTACGTAACATAATTTAGAGAACAGACAGATTATTCACATTGCTCAATAATGTAAACACTAGTATATATGTTTGATCCTGACCTGCTGCTATGTGTCCTTGTATAAAGCACATGCTTTGGTTATCTTATATATCTGTTAGCAAAAGACCATTTCTATCACAAGGTCGCATTTAATTTCTTTCCATTGTAAGTCATTTGATAAAGTATTTTATATAACCTTCTATACACTGACCTGAGATAGAGCACTTGGATAGGGTAAGGTAATGTTGAAACTACCTTAACCCTTCCTGCCATGTGTACACATGTATATGGCCTCACAGAAGCAGGTCATCTTCTGTTAGACTGCATATATGTGTGAAAGTGTTTATGCTGGGAGTGCGTTCCCAGCACAGGGAGCGGCTCTCATCGAGAGGTCTGTGCCCCATGCTAAAGATCGGGAACCGGGAAGCCCATTTCCTGATCACTGTGATAGCCTCTGATTGGCTATTGCAATGATCAGTCACTGTGAAGCCTGCCTCTGTGTTTCCCCCCCCTTTTGAATAGAGGGTAAGATACATTCTATCTTTATCACCTGCTAGAGAAAAAAAATGTAAATAAAAAAAAAAGAAAGAAAGAAAAATGGTGGATCAGGGCTAGATCTAGGTCAGTGACAGGGTTAAAGTTAGGGTCAAGGTCAGAGTCAAGGTTCTAGGTCGGATCAAAGGGCAGGGATCAAAAGTCAGGGTCAGTGTAATTTAAGTAGAATTAACCACTTAAGACCCGGACCATTATGCAGGTTAAGGACCTTGCCCCATTTTGCGGTTCGGCCCTGCGTCCCTTTAACTGACAATTGCGCGATCGTGCGACATGGCTCCCAAACAAAAATGGCGTTCTTTTTTTCCCACAAATAGAGCTTTCTTTTGGTGGTATTTGATCACCTCTGCGGTTTTTATTTTTTGCGCTATAAACAAAAATAGAGCGAAATTTTGAAAAAAAAACAATATTTTTTACTTCTTTCTATAATAAATATCCCCAAAACAGATATAAAAAAAACATATTTTTTCCTCAGTTTAGGCCAATACGTATTCTTCTACCTATTTTAAGGACCGCTTAACGCCGATATACATTGGCAGAATGGCATGGCTGGGCACATAGACGTATATATACATCCTCTTTAAGAGCCCACAGCTAGTCTTTTTTTGTATATAGTGCAAAAAAATAAAAACCGCAGAGGTGATCAAATACCACCAAAAGAAAGCTCTATTTGTGGGAAAAAAATGATAAAAATATAATTTGGGTACAGTGTTGTATGACTGCGCAATTGTCATTCAAAATGCGTCAGGGCTGAAAGCTGAAAATTGGTCTGGGCACGAAGGGGGTTTAAGTGCCCAGTAATGAAGTGGTTAAATATGCAGATACAATATAAACATTTAAAGGGAGTCCGTAGATTAGGAGGCACCGGATATATTCACAAAGTGTCCAAAAAAAAATATCAACAGAAAAGGTGTGTGCAAGCTGATGCTTTGAAATCTCAAGAAATCCATACGTGCAGATTTAAACCTCCACAAATCACCCTAATGCCCTGTACACACGATCGTTTTTTCCGCTCAAGCTGTCTTGCATACACACGGACACATCAAATTCCGACCGTCAAAAAGGCGGTGACATACAACACTACAACGAGCCTAGAAAAATGAAGTCCAATGCTTCCAAACATGCGTCAAATTGTTTTTTTCTCCGTCGGAATTCCATACAGACGAATTGCAATTTGCAATGGGGCATACACACGGTCGGAATATTCTATGAAAAAATTCTGACTTCTGACAAGGCCTCTTAGTGGGGATGACATTTTAGCCTCGCATTAAAGCTTGGCAAATTCAGTTTCATTAATCATTCACCTCCTGATATGCAGATTGATTCACAGGTGATCCACTTGTTTAGGTCATGAATTCTCTCAAATATCAAGGAAAATTCCCATAGTTCATTACCGTAAGATTATTTAAAATGTACTCATAATAAAAAAATACTACTTACAAACAGCTTAAAAACACAGGCTTATCTGTCCAAACAGGCCACAACATCTCTGTTAACATTCATCACCACATTTCCCAGTGTCACACAGCTCCGCCAATACAGAATTTCAGACACCGAGTTCCCACTGAGATGACGCATGATGTCATGAAATGTCACGATGTGGCTTCGCTCTGATGCAATGTTTTGTCCAACTAACGTTTTCAAAGGGCCACCACCGTTTAGCGAATCATACTGTTTTGTAAGAGTACATACAGTATCTCTTAAGCATGTAATTGAAAAGATTGGTTTTTAACAAGTTGCCCTCGAAGCCACAAGTAAAGACCTTGTCCCTGCTGTGCAGAACAAAACATTTTTTTAGCACTGGTACATGCCTTTCTTGGCACTGCCCATGGCCTTTGATTGACAATCTCTTGCCTGTAAATCTTGAAAATTCCTGGAATTGATTTTTAAAATTTAATTCCCACATAGCCTTTAATGGAGTTTAGATTAAAGTTCATAATTTTTGGACTTTAGGGTTGGTTTACTGAACAACTCATGGTCTGAGCCAAGGCAAGTTCGCTCATCTCTACTGGCAGGCTGCCAGTTTTGGTGGTGGATGCATTGGTGGGTAGTAAATGAGCTACTGAGAGAAATGGTAGTAAAAGTTTTTAGGTATGAAATTTGAGGATGCATTACTACACATTGCCTGCTACTACATACGTCTGGGAGGATTTGTTTTAGAGCTTGTTTAAAACATGTAAATATTGAAACGTCCATAGCCTGGCCCCAGTTCTACGTTCTACAAACTGAATCCTAGTAGGAATGAAGCACACTTCCAGTTAATCTCAGTACCCATCTAATACCTGTAAGGCTGGGCTTCTGACAGGAACTTCCGCTGCTCCAAAGGGCTGGCATTCACTCTGAGTTCTTTAACTACCACTTGCGCAGGAGTATAATCTGAGAATATCTCCCCCAATATCACCTGTTACAAAGAATCAGAAAAATGTAGTTGTTCACTTTAAATGTAGCATTTTCTTAAATCATTTACTAACATGAATCTGCCAGATAGTTTAAAGATTTATAAGTAAAAGCCCTGCCTCAAAGCAGATGCTACCGGATGCCTTCTATTTCCTTTATTAGCTCAAAAGCCCTTTAAGTTAATAGTTTACCTTGATTCCTGCAGTCTGATTTCCCTAACCTCAGAAGAAAGCCATGTCTACCAAAAACATGATAATATTCAATAACAGTGCTATCTATGGTGACCTATAAGGAACTCTCATTGAACAGAGACATAACTGTTGGCAGGGCTTAGGCCAAATATCTGGAAAGTTAGGGGCAGATCCACAGACATCTGCGCCGGGCGCAGCGTATCTAAGATACGCTACGCCGCCGTAACTTATCTTTTTTAGTTTGAATCCTCATCGAATCCGCTCCATAAGTTATGGCGGCGTAGCGTATCTCTCGCGGTGTAAGGGCGTGGAATTCAAATGGATCTAATAGGGGCGTGTTTTATGTTAATACGTCTTGACCCGACGTAAACAAAGTTTTTTTGGAACTGCGCATGCGCCGTCCCTGGGGGTATCCCAGTGCGCATGCTCGAAATTAAACCGGAACCCGCCAATGCTTACGACGGTGACGTCATTCTACGAAAATTCTTATTCGCGAACGACTTACGCAAATGACGTAAAAAATTCAAAATTGTACGCGGGAAGGGCGGCCATACTTAACACTGAGTATGCCTCAGTATATCAGCTTTAACTATACGCCGGAAAAAGCCGAACGCAAACGACGGAAACAAAAGCGACGGGCAGACGTACGTTCGTGGATCGCCGTAAATAGCTCATTTGCATACTCGACGCGGATTTCGACGGGAACGCCACCTAGCGGCCGCTGAAAAATTGCATCTTAGATCCGACGGCGTACGAAGACGTACGCCTGTCGGATCTAGCCGATATGCCGTCGTATCTTGTTTTGAGGATTCAAAACAAAGATACGACGTGGGAATTTTGAAATTACGCCGGCGTATCAATAGATACGCCGGCGTTATTTCTTTTTAGATCTGCCCCTTAGACTTTAGTCACAGAGTTTAAGGGAGGTACACAGAGAACTGACTACTAAAGTAACAGAGATCACCTTGTAGTGACTGCTCTTGGGCAAGATTTTAAACATATACTAGCCTGATAGTTATGCTTTAGAGTAATCCTGCTGTGAAGAACAAACAGGGTTCCCCTCGAAAGAACAGATGTTATAGATGCCTATCCCACCAGCTTACAGTGCCTGTAGAATTTTCCTGACCTGACTACCTTCTAAAGGTGTCAGTTTCCTGGTACCCAGTCTAGAGCTGGTGGTTCCTTCCGCAGACCACTATGACACTACAGTGTCTTACAGTAATGTAAGGTGTAGAGGAAGGAACCATAGAGCTTGGCAGGGGGCCAGAACTCCGAAAGTCCTGGAAGTGTGTCGGCTGAAGACTGCAATTTATCTGTTGAAAGATTGGTAGTGCAGGAGACTGTAAAGGTAAGTATATTATCTCTTATATAAAGTGGAATCTTATTTGCTCATTTTTAGTTTTGCAACAGGGTCACTTTAAGTAAGAAGTAACAAATGATTCATGCTCATTTAGACTTACCTTTCCAAACCAGCCATTTCCAATCTCTTGAAGATAGCTTAGGTCCTGGCGGCTAAATCCAGTCTGTTTTACTAGTTAAAGAAAAATTTAGTTAATAACAGACACTTTAATGCACCTGGAATTTTTAAATTGTGGAATATTCCACCATAGAATGTAAAACCCTAACACATCCTTCTATTAAAGTAAACCTTTGTCAGTTTGATTATAATCTTATAAAGAAAGCATCATTTTATTGTAAAATTGTAAGGAGAATTGTGTTCCAATTATTACAAATTGATTCTTATGACTAATTAATATTGATAGTAAACAAGACAATTTGACCAATATTGTTGCTGACTGTCATTCAAGTTCTAGTTGTTCACTGCACATTTAAATGAATAGGCTTCTGTACCCATTATGTACCAGTACAAACACACAAGCTGGATTCACATGAATGTAAACCTACTTAAAAGGGGTCTAAGCCGGCATCTGTGCATGATAAGAAAAAGGGCACTCTGTTACACTAGTATTTTCATCTTTTAAATTGTGATGCTCTATATACAGTGTAAAGAATTGATAGAAGTTAATTAATGTCCAAGTTCAGACAAGATCAGCTACTTTCCAAAACTAGCAATTTTGAAATATTTAAATCCACATATTCCTCATTTGAATGTTATAACAATACTGTATTTCCAGTTAATATGTAGATTCCTACAGGTTGTAGGGTGCACTTTTCGTAAACTTGCAATTACCTGTTTTAGGAGCCTGTGTATTGGGGACAGGCAAGGACACCTCAGACAGTGGCAGGATGTATACATCAGGGATAGACTGAGAAGAGGAAGTTTCCTCAGCAGGCGGTGTGTACTCCCCTGAAAACTCTTCTCCATCTGGATTCTCAAACTCCTATAAGACATGGTGATACTTAAAGTGTAAACAACATCTACATGTTTTTCATATAATATGCCAAGATGTTAAAAAGCAGAAAGTACATGGGTTACACCAAATTGGTGTCACTCCATTAGATCCCACTAAAGGCCCGTACACACGATCGGATATTCCGACAACAATTGTGTGATGGACGTGTTTTGTCGGATAATCAGACCGTCTGTATGCTCCATCGGACAATTGTTGTCGGAATTTTCGACAACAAATGTTGAATAGCATGCTCTCAAATTGTCTGACAACAAATGTGTTCGGTCGGATTATCAGATTGTGTGTACACAAGTCCGTCGGAATAAAATCCAAAGTACAAACACACATGCTCTAAACCAATGCTAACCATAAGACAACATTAGCAGAAGTTGCCCAAAGGGCGGCGCTAAAGAGCAGAAAAAACACATCGTTTTGTGAATGTTGGCTGAAAAAGTTCTGCCGTCTGTATGCAGAACAAGTTCACGGCCAACGTCTTTGGACAAAAATCTGATTGTGTGTAAGAGGCTTAGGAGGTGACAAAAGCCAAAACCTTGTTTGCTATGGATGATAGGGCTGACTATAAAAAATATATGGGAGATTTATTTGAAAGAAAGCAAACACCGGCTAGTAAATATCTGAGGAGACCCTACAGCAGATTATGCATGGAATCAGCGTCTGTATGCTCAGTTTGCAGAAATTAATCATACATTTTTTTTTTTATATTGACCCATCAAAATGTTTGAAGTGCTCTTTTAAGCTTATTTGTTCTATAATCAAACTGTCCTCAAGAGAACTATAATCAGTACGGATTGCTAAACAAATTGAGGCAACAAACTTTTAGTTGTCACCTCACCCCTGCATTCTTTTAGAATAAATTGTTTTAGTGTCTGTAGAAGTGATTCCAAATCAATCCTCTTGTCCAGCAAGGTAATCCATGTCAATCCTGGTGTCCAGCAGTGTAAATCCAGTGCCAATGGCGATGACCAGCTGCCTGCCGATGTGTATTCACCACAGTCCTTTTGCTAAATGATAGATCCCCGGCTGGGGTAATGTAAATTGATGTGGATTATCTTGATAAATGCTTTAATTGATGTGAAATTACTTCTGGAGACATTATTCAATTAATTTTAAAAACAGATATGTGTTCGTGTTTTATTGTAATTAAAGGACTTTTTATTTTGGTGTTTTGTTTTTGGTTTTGTTTTTTAAGTATAGTCTTTTTATTTACCTAAAGGATAGATGTAATACTAGTAGAAAACATTAAATGATGAGTTAATGAGTAAAACTGGCCAGCAACAGGACAATACTTGGCTAAACAAGGCTGGGCCCAAATTTACCAGAGACAAAGGGCACAGGTAGGGGTTTATCACAAGAATTAAGATACTGCAGAGGATATAGCAGTGTAAAATTGGCCAACAGCAGGACATAATAGGGTACTTGCCTCTGTGCTCTCTCAGGCCTCGTACACACGACCAGACATGTCCGATGAAAACGGTCCACGGACCGTTTTCATCGAACATGTCTGCTGGGTGAATTTGGTCTGATGTGTGTACACACCATCAGACCAAATTCCCCGCGGACAGAATACGCGGTGACGTGGCGGCGACGATGACGCGGTGACGTGCGCGAACCCGGAAGTTCAATGCTTCCACGCTTTCGTTGAATCACTTCGACGGGATTTCGGGCCAGCGGACATGTCCGATGAGTCGTACTGACCATCGGACATGTCCGACGGACAGGCTTCCAGCGGACAAGTTTCTTAGCATGCTAAGAAACTTTTGTCCGCTGGAAACCTGTCCGCTAGGCCGGAAAACTGTCCGGTAGGCCCTACACACGGTCGGACATGTCCGCGGAAACTGGTCCGACAGACCAGTTTCAGCGGACATGTACGGTCGTGTGTACAAGGCCTCAGTGTCCAGTGTGCACCACCACGGAGGCCTGAGTGGGATCCGAAGTCCTGAATTTGGGCGTGTCGACTAGTGTTGCTCACGAATATTCGCATTGCGAATATTCGACTCGAATATAGCATATTCGAGAAATCGCGCTATATTTCGAAATTCGCGGTGAATATTCGCAATTCCGAATATTCGATTTTTTACAATTTTTTTTTTGAATCAGATCACATCCTAGATATCTCCATCGACGTCTAAAAGCATTGCTGGTATCATTAGAGACCCTGGGCCGAGTAGCTGAAGCGTTCATTGAATTTTCCAGAAAGATCGCAATGCGATTATTCGGCAAACGCAATATCGCGCGATTATGTTCCTCGCCCCGATCTTCCGCATCAGAGCGATTTTTACAGTTTCATTTTTAAAACAGATCACATCCTAGTGATCTCCATAGACGTCTGAAAGCATTGCTGGTATGATTAGAGCCATTGGGCCGAGTAGCTGAAGCGATCATTTTATATTGCCGAATATTCGCAATGCGAATATTCGGCAATAGGAATATTGCGCGATTATTTGCTCCGCCCTTTTGCATCAGAGCCAATCAGAGTTCTCCTTCCACACTCGTCACAGGTTAGCAACCAATAGGAACCTGCCTGCATGGACATTATATAAGCTCACTCCCAGCACCATTTCATTGCAGATTCAGAAGCTTGCTATAGAGTGTGGAGGCTGTTTCTGTGTTCCTGGTTTCCTGGTTTCCTGTGTCTTTGTTCTTGATTGATTTAGATCATCACCAGCATTGCTATTTAGTGATTCCAGTGGATCTTTTCCAGTATATCAACTGCTTTTTTCAAAGCAATAGACCCAAGAGCTTTTTTCAAAGCTACGTTTTGTGCTGTTTTGTGCTGTTTTTTTCATTTGTGTTACTGTTTGATCCTGCAATCCTCCCTGTTCAGTTATATTTGCAAGAGATTTCAGAACACATATTGATCTGAGCTTTATAAAAGAGCTTTTCTAAAAGCTAAGTTTTGTTCATCTTGTGTTACTGTCAGATCTTGCAGGTTCACTGTTCAGTGATATTTGATAGGCATCTCAGTTCAAATTTTGTTTAGTTTTCCCTAAAGAGCTTTTATAAAAGCTAAGTTTTGTGTTCAGTTTAGTTAAATTTTGTGTAGTAAGTGTACACACTGTTAGTGTACATTTATTTCATCTAGCTTAGCTTAGTGTGTGTTTAGTGTCTGTGTTTTGTGTTTAAAAAAAAAAAAAAAAAAAAAGTTAGTGTTTGTTTAGTGCTTTTTTTTTTTTTCTTTAATTTTGTAGTCCTTGTCTGGTGTACTACTTTTCTTATAGTTTAGTAGCTGTCTGTGTACGTCTTTGTCTGCGTGCCTGTCTTGTAAAAAAAACACAAAAACACATTTTGTTCACATTTTCCCCCCCAATAAAGTTTAACCCCCCCACACACATATCAGCAATTATGAGCGGCATCCGTGGCCGTGGCAGTAGGGGTAGGGGAGTTACTCCCAGTGCTGGATCGCTGCCAGCACGGGGTACCTCTCGTGCCCCTACTAGTGGTAGAGGATCGGGTGCAAGGGGAGTACGCCTGATCCGGGAGTTCTTCCCATCGGGCAGCCGCCCGATATTGCCATCTCAGGCTCAAGTAGTGGTGGACTACATGGGGCACAGCAGTGCCACTGAGTCGTCGGTCCCGACTCACAGTAGTACCACCATTACACCGTTGCCTGTACTACCCCCCCCCAGCCCCCAAGAGTCCAGCATCTTACTGTTCGACAGCGACAGTGATAGGGATCTCTTGGGGGAGGCCATGCATCAGGCAGACCTCCAGCTCTGTCCTGATGGTCAGGACCTTTTTGAAGGGATGGATGAGGAGGATGGGATACCTGCTGGCAGTATCCCAGAGACATCCCTTCAAACTGGTGCTGCTGTTTTGGTGCAGGAAACAGCAGCACCTAGTCAGACCCAGGCGTGGGTGAGGGGACAGCGGAGCCAGGCTAGAGGCTCCATGTCACGTGGTTCCCTCAGACCAACACATCTCAGCCCTTGGTCTGACATCTCTGGGGGCGAAGAGGGTGACCCATCATGGTTGCCATCTGACGCGTCGGCTCACTACGTCAGTGACGACGGGGAAGGTAGGCACCCTGGTGAAACGGTGCGCCAGGTCACCACCAGGGAGACCATCGTCAGGGTCTCCACTGGTGATGGCAGCAGGAGGTGTCAGGAGGAGGAGCAGCAGCAGCAGCAGCAGCAGCAGGCAGCTCCACCTGTGCGCACCGAATCCCAGCAGGTGCAAGTAAGCGTCACCCCATCTGACAGGAGGGCGGTGCTGAAGTCACCTGTCTGGAATTTCTTTACCCTGGTGGCAGACAACCCTACCGTGGCCATCTGCCGGATTTGTAAAGTGAGGGTGAAGAGAGGGAAGTGTTTGGCTCGGGTGGGTACCACAGCCCTGAACCAGCACCTCAGGATAAACCACTGGGCGTTGTATGAGGAGATGAAGCGTGGTGGTGGTAGCAGCGCCACCACCACAAGTGAGCAGGGTACAGCAGCCCCTGCCACATCTTCATCTG
Organism: Rana temporaria; assembly: GCF_905171775.1. Lineage (NCBI taxonomy): Eukaryota > Metazoa > Chordata > Amphibia > Anura > Ranidae > Rana > Rana temporaria. Next base: position 91,941,504 of record NC_053498.1, on the reverse strand, counting down.
TTTCCAGCAGGTCATGCCCCCCCGCTCCCTCTAGTAGAGGTACTGGTACCGGCAGCCAGACCTCTACTTCCACAGCACCCTCCACGTCTGTGTCCCGCACTGCCGTCCGGCGCCAGGCGTCGATTTCAGACGCCTTTGACCGCACCACTCCCTTCCCCCCTGGAGACCGACGTGTGCGTTCCCTCAATGGGCTCCTGGCAAGGGTTATTGCCCAACATCTGCTGCCCTTCAACATAGTTGACAGCAACCCCTTCAGGCAGATGTTGGAGCAGGCCCAACCCCAATGGCGTGTCCCCAGCCGCCATTTCTTTGCCAGGACTGGTGTCCCTGCCCTACACCAGCACATTGTTCAGAATGTAACCCTGTCGCTGGATCACGCTGTCAGCGACAGGGTTCATCTGACAATGGATGGCTGGACCAGCAGGCATGGGCAGGGACGCTACATCAGCTTCACGGCCCATTGGGTTTCCCTCCGAGGCGTCGGTGAGGGATCGTCGGCAACCGATCTTGTGGTGCCGCCCCGGGGTGTCCAGGGGAGAACTGCTGGTCTCCCTCAAGCCACTGTCTCCGCAGCTGCTGAGCCTCCCAGCAAGCGCCCCCGTAGCTACTCAAGTGTGGGGCACGTGCGCTGTCAGGCCGTGCTCCAGCTTGTTAGTTTAGGGGACCGGAGACACACTGCAGAAGAAGTGCTGAAAGCACTTCAAGCTCAGGTCCAGAAGTGGCTGACACCCCGAAGGCTCCAGCCAGGTATGGTTGTCTGCGATAACGGCAGCAACCTACTCGCCGCCCTCCATGCTGGCAGTCTGACGCACGTGCCCTGTCTGGCACATGTCCTCAACCTGGTGGTGCAGAAGTTCCTGCGCACTTATCCAGGGTTGAGTGACATTGTGGCAAAGGCGCGTAGGATTGCCAGCCACTTCAGGCGCTCCCCAACCGCTACCGCGTCCCTGTCCAAATTGCAGCGGAAGTACAATCTGCCCCTTCACAGGCTGATTGTGGACAGTGTGACGCGGTGGAACTCCACCCTCCACATGCTGAAGAGGTTGTGGGAGCAGCAAAGGGCGGTGAGGGAGTACCTGATGGAACTAGGCACTCAGAGGGCTTCACCACAACTCCCTTTCATCGCCTGTGCGCAGTGGGGGCAGATAAACCAGGTCTGCCAAGTGTTGTCCTCCTTCGAGCAGGCGACCAAGATGGTCAGCAGTGAGCAAATTGGCCTCAATAGCGTGCTGCCAATACTGTTCATGCTGGAGAGGACACTAGATCGCCTGCTCGAGGCTGGGGAGAGTGCCTTGGTGGAGCAGGAGGAGTCAGCAATGCTCCACCGAGACCAGGGCCAGGACCAGGAGGAGGAGGAGGAGGAGGAGGAGGATGATGATGAAGAGGAGGAGGAGGTGGTTGCTGGTGTCGTCCCGGAGTCAGGGCCTGGTCAGGAGGGAGAGCCGGTGTTGGGGGCACCGATAGTCCGGGGGTTGGGCATGTCTGAGTTTGACCAGCAGCGCCTCAGGGAAGAAGAGTCGCACCTCATTCACCTGGCCAGCATTGAGGAGTCACAGCGGGCTGTGCTCTTCCCCATGGCTGCCCACATGCTCAGATGCCTCAGGAGGGACCCCCGGGTTAAGACCATCAAGACGAGGGATGATTTCTGGATGGCCACCCTTTTGGATCCCAGGTGCAAGGGGAAACTGGAGCAGTTCATCCCAGCCAGCCGGAGGCAGCACCGGATGGAGGAACTGCAGGCAGCCATTGTCAGACGGTTGGAGCAGGCAACTCCCCGGCCTCCAGTTGTCCCCCCTCATCTCACCCAGCAGGTGGCTGCACCCAGCTGCAGCCGAGCAGGGGACCTAATGGAAGAGATGAGGATGTTCTTCCAAACCGAGCGACCCAGTACCACCACCAGCAGCAGCAGCAGCAGTCACCACCAGCGGCTGGCCCACATGGTGGCAGACTACATGGCGTCCGTCGGTGCTTCTGACAGTATGAGCACCGACGACCCCATGGAGTACTGGGTTGCCAGATTGGACACCTGCCGCGAGCTCGCTCAGTATGCGCTGGAGTTATTGTCTTGCCCCCCCTCCAGCGTACTATCTGAGCGGACATTCAGCGCGGCAGGTGGGGTGGTCACGGACAAGAGGACCCGTCTGTCCACAGAGTCCGTGGACAGACTCACATTCATAAAGATGAATGAGTCCTGGATCGGCGGTGACTTTCTGGCACCCGTCGTCGGTTCAGGGCGCTGAAGGGTCCCTTGCCATGCATTCCCTGATGAAGCCCCGGACCTGATTTATTTACAGTGCTGAATATAACTATTTCAACATCAGAGAAAATCAATGTTAATATTTGGTACAGTAGGCTTTCTTTGCAATTACAGCGGTCAAAAATTTCTTGTAGTTTTACACCAGCTTTGCACACACTGGAGGAGGGATTTTGGCCCACTCCTCCACACAGATCTTCTCTACATCAGTCATGTTTCTGGGCTATCGCTGAGAAACACGGAGTTTGAGCTCCCTCCAAAGATTCTCTATTGGGTTTAGGTCTGGAGACTGGCTAGGCCACGCCAGAACCTTGATATGCTCCTTACAGAGCCAATCCTTGGTTATCCTGGCTGTGTGCTTTGGGTCATTCTCATGTTGGAAGACCCAGCCTCGACCCATCTTCAAAGCTCTAACTCAGGGAAGGAGGTTGTTGCCCAAAATCTTGCAATACATGGCCCCGGTCATCCTCTCCTTAATACAGTGCAGTCACCCTGTCCCATGTGCAGAAAAACACCACCAAAGCATGATGCTACCACCCCCATGCTTCACATTAGGGATGGCGTTCTTGGCATGGTACTCATCATTATTCTTCCTCCGAACACGGTTAGTGAAATTATGATCAAAAAATTATATTATAGTCTCATCTGACCACATGATTTTCTCCCATGACTCCTTTGGATCAGTCAAGACAATTATGTCAGCAGTTATTTCACACCCTATATACTCTTATTAAGACTGCTGTACATCATGGCAACTCCTGCCCATGTGATATGACTCTGTATCAACTACTACTGTTAATACTACTACTGCTGCTTCTGCTGCTGCTGCTGCCCAGTCAAGACACCTATGTCAGCAGTTATTTGACACTCTATATACTCCTATTCCTACTGCTGTTCATCATGGCACCTCCTGCCCATGTGATATGACTCTGTATCAACTACTACTGTTAATACTACTGCTGCTTCTGCTGCTGCTGCCCAGTCAAGACACCTATGTCAGCAGTTATTTGACACTCTATATACTCCTATTCCTACTGCTGTTCATCATGGCACCTCCTGCCCATGTGATATGACTCTGTATCAACTACTACTGTTAATACTACTGCTGCTTCTGCTGCTGCTGCCCAGTCAAGACACCTATGTCAGCAGTTATTTGACACTCTATATACTCCTATTCCTACTGCTGTTCATCATGGCACCTCCTGCCCATGTGATATGACTCTGTATCAACTACTACTGTTAATACTACTGCTGCTTCTGCTGCTGCTGCCCAGTCAAGACACCTATGTCAGCAGTTATTTGACACTCTATATACTCCTATTCCTACTGCTGTTCATCATGGCACCTCCTGCCCATGTGATATGACTCTGTATCAACTACTACTGTTAATACTACTGCTGCTGCTTCTGCTGCTGCTGCTGCCCAGTCAAGACACCTATGTCAGCAGTTATTTGACACTCTATATACTCCTATTCCTACTGCTGTTCATCATGGCACCTCCTGCCCATGTGATATGACTCTGTATCAACTACTACTGTTAATACTACTGCTGCTGCTTCTGCTGCTGCTGCTGCCCAGTCAAGACACCTATGTCAGCAGTTATTTGACACTCTATATACTCCTATTCCTACTGCTGTTCATGATGGCACCTCCTGCCCATGTGATATGACTCTGTATCAACTACTACTGTTAATACTACTGCTGCTTCTGCTGCTGCTGCCCAGTCAAGACACCTATGTCAGCAGTTATTTGACACTCTATATACTCCTATTCCTACTGCTGTTCATCATGGCACCTCCTGCCCATGTGATATGACTCTGTATCAACTACTACTGTTAATACTACTGCTGCTTCTGCTGCTGCTGCCCAGTCAAGACACCTATGTCAGCAGTTATTTGACACTCTATATACTCCTATTCCTACTGCTGTTCATAATGGCACCTCCTGCCCATGTGATATGACTCTGTATCAACTACTACTGTTAATACTACTGCTGCTGCTTCTGCTGCTGCTGCTGCCCAGTCAAGACACCTATGTCAGCAGTTATTTGACACTCTATATACTCCTATTCCTACTGCTGTTCATCATGGCACCTCCTGCCCATGTGATATGACTCTGTATCAACTACTACTGTTAATACTACTGCTGCTGCTTCTGCTGCTGCTGCTGCCCAGTCAAGACACCTATGTCAGCAGTTATTTGACACTCTATATACTCCTATTCCTACTGCTGTTCATGATGGCACCTCCTGCCCATGTGATATGACTCTGTATCAACTACTACTGTTAATACTACTGCTGCTTCTGCTGCTGCTGCCCAGTCAAGACACCTATGTCAGCAGTTATTTGACACTCTATATACTCCTATTCCTACTGCTGTTCATCATGGCACCTCCTGCCCATGTGATATGACTCTGTATCAACTACTACTGTTAATACTACTGCTGCTTCTGCTGCTGCTGCCCAGTCAATACACCTATGTCAGCAGTTATTTGACACTCTATATACTCCTATTCCTACTGCTGTTCATGATGGCACCTCCTGCCCATGTGATATGACTCTGTATCAACTACTACTGTTAATACTACTGCTGCTTCTGCTGCTGCTGCCCAGTCAAGACACCTATGTCAGCAGTTATTTGACACTCTATATACTCCTATTCCTACTGCTGTTCATGATGGCACCTCCTGCCCATGTGATATGACTCTGTATCAACTACTACTGTTAATACTACTGCTGCTTCTGCTGCTGCTGCCCAGTCAAGACACCTATGTCAGCAGTTATTTGACACTCTATATACTCCTATTCCTACTGCTGTTCATGATGGCACCTCCTGCCCATGTGATATGACTCTGTATCAACTACTACTGTTAATACTACTGCTGCTTCTGCTGCTGCTGCCCAGTCAAGACACCTATGTCAGCAGTTATTTGACACTCTATATACTCCTATTCCTACTGCTGTTCATCATGGCACCTCCTGCCCATGTGATATGACTCTGTATCAACTACTACTGTTAATACTACTGCTGCTTCTGCTGCTGCTGCCCAGTCAAGACACCTATGTCAGCAGTTATTTGACACTCTATATACTCCTATTCCTACTGCTGTTCATCATGGCACCTCCTGCCCATGTGATATGACTCTGTATCAACTACTACTGTTAATACTACTGCTGCTTCTGCTGCTGCTGCCCAGTCAATACACCTATGTCAGCAGTTATTTGACACTCTATATACTCCTATTCCTACTGCTGTTCATGATGGCACCTCCTGCCCATGTGATATGACTCTGTATCAACTACTACTGTTAATACTACTACTGCTGCTTCTGCTGCCCAGTCAAGACACCTATGTCAGCAGTTATTTCACACCCTATATACTCTTATTAAGACTGCTGTTCATCATGGCACCTCTTGCCCGAGTGATTTGACACTGTATTGTCAATGTCTACTACTACTATTACAGCTCAGTCAAGACACCTGTGTCCCAATTTTTTGGTACACTATTGACTACTATGACCACTACTGATGCTGTAAAGTATTCCCCAAGTGTTTTTATGCTATGTATTACTATTACCACTACTGCTTGTAAATCATGCCTGTGTGATACTTAGTGGGAATGCTTTAATAAGCATTCCTAGTATGGATACCCGTAAATGTATTAATCTTAATTAGTGTGAATGCTTTAATAAACATTTCCAGTATTGATATCCGTAAATTTAGTAATCTTATTATTCCTTAAGTTTTTTGGTTCTGCGTAACTTCGGAATACTTTCAACTATTGAGACCATTCAACTGTAAAAATGTTCGTCTCGTTCAGCTAATGATGGGACTTCTTCAAGTTTTTTTCTACTTTTTACACTTTTATAAATTTTAAGCTTTTAGACCCTTTTTTTAAACATTGAAGTCAATGAGAACATCCTTTTCCCCTTTGAATTCACATGCCATGCCAAAAGTTTCAGCTACTTCATACTTTCACTTACAGACACTGAAAAAACTTTAAAGCGGTCACAAAATATTTAGCTATCCGGCTATGACTTTTCAAATCGTTATCGTTTACAATTTTTTGGTGAAAACGCAATTTACGTTTTGCGAATTTTTCACAAAAATGCAATAGGTTATAATGTAATCCTATGGAGGGGATTTAGAGTCTGTCAGGTGACCTTAACATTGGAGATCTTTGTAATTAAAAATATCTTTACAAAAAGGGGAAACAAATTGGTCTCACGCCCACAAGATCTACTTTTCATACACAATTTTTAGATCAAAACGTAGCTATGCTTGTCTGGTTTATGGCAATGTGACCAATTCTGCGATACGTATTTTAGTTTTAGTTATTGGAGCAACAGCCAGAAATTATGTCTCATAGACTCTCATGTTAAATTATCTAAAAAATGTTGCTGCAGAACTCACAAAGACGCTCTTTTCTAAATCGCAGACATGGCCACATTTTTAAGTTTATCTACATAAATTTCATATCGATGCGTTTACAAGGGCCGTGTATTTCAAACGGTGTAGTCGTTGTATCAATTGCATGTACGTTTGAGGATTTATTAATCTTTGTTTGGAGGCTTAAATCATGTATTAGATCTGTGAATTAAAAGCGTTTGTAATGTTATTTCTTTCTATAAATCACTTTCCTGACCTCAGTGCAATATTCCTCCTCACTGACCTGGGGAGGAGGGGAAACCTATTGAGGGGGGAGGGGCGACCAGGAAGTCAGCATACGCTATACTTTGCAGATAGAGAAAGAAGCTGTGTGTCCTAAAGATAGTGTAGTGGTTATGGTGAATGTCTTTGGCAAGGGGCTCACCAATTAAGCTATTCAGCATTCCCACTCGCATTTTCCTCAGGAAATGCATTGTCTAGTTATATTATATTTTAATACTCCTGCTGCTGCCTCCATGCTGAGTAAAGCTTCATGACCTCTCTGGCACAGCGGATCCACCAACAGCCTCCGCTACAAGCTACCAGACCGGATCTAAACAGCAAGTGTAATTATAACAATGAACCTTATGTTAAACACTGTTTTGCGGCATTTATACTGCAACCATTGGGCTGTCTGCAAGAGCTCATCTGCATTCTCTCTCTTTCTTGCTCTCCCTCTCTCTCTCTTTGTATATATATATATATTGTTGCTTTTGTTATGTTCATTTTTCAACTGTTTATTTTGTGTTCGTCGTGTCTGTGTCGTGTGCTTTAGTTTGTCCTAGGTTACTGTTAAATAAAATAATAGTATAAAATGTTTTTGCTTATTATGAAGTTAAATGTGTTGATGTTGATTTGTTTGATGTTAAGTTAGATGTGTTGAAAAACCTACAAATCTATCTCAAAAAGAAATGAAACATTTCCAAAAAATAATATTTATTAATAAAAACATAATTTCAGATATAACTCTGATTGAGCTTCTGAAGGCGCTCCAGCTTCTCAATATTTTTTAATTGCTGCTGCTCCAGCAGCACATTTTGCTGAATAAGATAGCGGATCTGGCGCTGATTTGCCTGGATCCTCTGGTGGGTTGTCTTTATCAGCGCGGTCTGCCTCCTCATCTTTCCTGATACTGTTAGGATATAATAAAAAAAAAAATTGGATTTAAAATAACGTTACCAAATAAATAAAATTTTTTTTTTGCTTATTAATCAATCATTATCATGTGTATACACTTGTTATGTGTCTAACACATCCCGGGAGTGCAGAATTATTAGGCAAATGAGTATTTGGACCACATCATCCTCTTTATGCATGTTGTCTTACTCCAAGTTGTATAGGCTCGAAAGCCTACTACAGATTAGGCATATTAGGTAATGTACAACTCTGTAATGAGAAGGTGTGTGGTCTAATGACATCAACACTCTATATCAGGTGTGCATAATTATTAGTCAATTTCCTTTTCTTTGTCAAAATGGGCCAAAAGAAGGATTTGACAGACTCTGAAAAGTCCAAAATAGAGAGATATCTAGCAGAGGGATGCAGCACTCTTAAAGTTGCAAAGCTTCTGAAGCGTGATCATCAAACAAAAGAAGCGTGTGGAAAAACAAAGGTGCAAAATAACTGCCCATGAACTGAGAAAAGTTAAGCGTGCAGCTGCCAAGATGCCACTTGCCACAAGATTGGCCATATTTCAGAGCTGCAACATCACTGGGGTGCCCAAAAGCACAAGGTGTGCAATACCCAGAGACATGGCCAAGGTAAGAAAGGCTGAAAGACGATGACCACTGAACAAGACACACAAGCTGCAACGTCAAGACTGTGCCAATAAATATCTCAAGAAAGATTTTTCTAAGGTTTTATGGACTGCTGAAATGAGAGTGAGTCTTGATGGGCCAGATGGAAGAGCCCGTGGCTGGATTGGTAAAGTGCAGGGAGCTCCAGTCCGACTCAGACGCCAGCAAGGTGGTGGTGGAGTACTGGTTTGGGGTGGTATCATCAAAGATGAGCTTGTGGGGCCTTTTCGGATTGAGGATGGAGTCAAGCTGAACTCCCAGTCCTACTGCCAGATTATGGAAGAGACCTTCTTCAAGCAGTGGTACAGGAAAAAGTCACCATCCTTCAAGAAAAACATGATTTTCATGCAGGACAATGCTCCATCACACGTGTCAAAGTACTCCACAGCGTGGCTGGCAAGAAAGGGTATTAAATAAAAAAAAGTAATGACATGGCCTCCTTGTTCACCTGATCTGAACCCCATTGAGAACCTGTGGTCCATCATCAAATGTGGGATTTACAAGGAGGGAAAACAGTACACCTCTCTGAACAGTGTCTGGGAGGCTGTGGTTGCTGCTGCACGCAATGTTGATGGTGAACAGATCAAAACACTGACAGAATCCATGGATGTCAGGCTTTCGAGTGTCCTTGCAAATAAAGGTGGCTATATTGGTCACTGATTTGTTTTTGTTTTGTTTTTAAATGTCAGAAATGTGTATTTGTGAATGTTGAGATGTTATATTGGTTTCACTGTTAAAAATAAATCATTGAAAAGGGTATCTATTTATTTTTTGGTTAAGTTGCCTAATAATTCTGCACAGTAATAGTAGTCACCTGCACACACAGATATCCCCCGAAAATAACTAACACTAAAAACAAACTAAAAACTACTTCCAAAAAAATTCAGCTTTGATATTAATGAGTTTTTGGGGTTCATTGAGAACATGGTTGTTGTTCAATAATAAAATGAATCCTCAAAAAATACAACTTGCCTAATAATTATGCACTACCTGTATACTTCTAGCATCAATACCATATTATGGTTCTACAATCTGACAGGTGCGCTTTATATGTTGTCCATTTTTATATCTACATTTTGTTGTTGAAATGTTATTAATCATTGTGCACATATTTACCTTCCTGAGCGAGGCTCACAGGACCGCTCTCTTCCTCCTGCTCTTCCGCTTGAGAAGTTGGGGTGGTGGGGGGGGGAATCTCCTCAGCTTGCTCCTCAGCAGGAGCTGGGGTTGGGGAGTGGGAGGGCCCTGGCTGCTCCTCTTCATCCATCTCCTCCTCTGCCGCATCCTCCTCTGCCGCATCCTCCTCCTCCTCCTCATCGGCCTGGCGCCTTCTGCGCTTGGCGCGGATAACTGGCATTGGAGCTTCTATAATAACACAATGTTCATATATTATAAAAATGTTTTCTAATGACGTATGCAAATTCTGTGTACTCTGCTGTATTGTATATGAATACAAATTGATTTATATAGACAGTTAACCAATGGGACAATGTTATATTAAAGGGTCTTGTGGGCACTACAGGGGACTGAGCGTGAGCTGGGATGCAACCATGTTAAAATGAGCTGTTTTTGTCTACTTTGTTTTGTTCAGACCATCTCATGTTAAAAAAAGGGCCTGATGGAGCACACGGGATTACTATAACAACCCCACTCCTAACACAGGAATTTAGTGGTAATCTATATATATAAAACTCAACGTGTGTGTGTGCATAAATGTATGTATGTATGTATGTATGTATGTATGTATGTTCCAGCATCACGTACAAATGGCTAAAGATATTTATATGAAACTTGGCACACAGGTTACTTATATGTCAGCCACAAACATAGGATAGGTGGTTTAAACCTTACCCACCCCCACTTGCCATGGTCGGGGTTTTTCTTTAAAGTCCCATGCAAAGCAATGGGAAAATTATGTTCCCACATAACTTCTGTGTTCCTGTCTGCTGCCCCATGTCTTTTTTCAACAGTACTATGAATACCTTGGCCGGTGGTGATATATGTTAGCACAACATGGCATCTTGGTTAACAACATCTGACCTTACATGAATTACATATGACCTTACATAACTGTCACCAAAGGAGCTGCGGTGGCTCCACGCGATTGCCACTGCACTGACAACTGATTCACCTCTGCAGCTAGGGGTTCGGATCCCGCTCTCGGCTACCTGTGAATTGAGTTTGGTGGTCTCAGCCCCGCCACTGGTGGGTGTGCTATGCGAGGTTGGGTTGGGAGGACCCCCTCACACCCGCCATTGCCAACCGGGGCATGGAGAAAGGTGGCAGATTGCCTCTGGGGGAGGCCTCCCAACTCCTGCAGGCCGGCTCCTCTCTCTTTCGAGTTCACGCACAAAATACACTTTTTTAAAAAAAAACATAACTGTCAACAATAACTTACCTGGATGATATTTAGCCCGAAGACGTCTGACATTACCCATTTGGCGCCTCTTTAGATCAGACCATTTCTTAACAATGGCCTTGTGGTCATGATGGCCGCCAAAGTCAGCGATTAGGGCGCTGACCACAGCCCTTTTCTGTGGCTGCCGCCGCAGGTCATCGTATCCTGTTTCCAGGAACTTCTGCAAGATGAAGAACAAAGTATATTGTAATACTTCTGTTGACAGCCTTATGGATATATGACGTAAATGTATGCTATTCAACAATTGGAAGCATTCTCGCCTTATTAATCAATGACAGGGGTAACATGAAAGATTTTATATCCTGCCATTTCGGTCGCCACCTTTTTTGCATAAATATAGCAGCCATTATCATTTGCATAATTATGAATATATTATTAACAACACAGGATACACGTATAGGGGAGATATGCGTTGCTAACTCTTTTCCCTGTCAGGAGCCTAACGCCCCGGGGGGTCAGAGACGGGACCTTTTTCGGAGGACCACTGACGTATGTACCAGTCGCAGTTTTTTGTGATGTCACTCTTTAGGTGTGTGCACATTTTTCACTGCATCCGGGTGGAGTTTTTGGGTTGTGTTTTGCACGCCACAGGCTTTTCAACAGGAAAAAACAGCTGGAGGCAGAATGGTTGCAAAACACTACGTGTTTGTTACTTAACTCTGGGTTTCAAGACCAGTCCACCTCCAGCTGTTGCAAAACTACTACTCCCATCAGCCACGGTCTGTCAGTGCATGCTAAGAATTTTACTTTTGCTGCATTTAGGGTGCCACAGTTTAGAGACCCGTGCATAAAGGCCTGAAAAATGGGGGCCTGCAGAACTTACAATACTAGAAGTGCCAGCATTCCCAGGCATGCTGGAAGTTGTAGTTCTGCAACATCTAAAGGGCAATATGTATTCGAACGTCCTTGGGCCTTGAGGACACTGAAGTCAGGACGTTCGCATACGTCCTATGTCCAAAAAATTTTTAAATTCATTATGCTAAATAACAAGGAAAAGTGCCTAAATACACATTTGCCAACCAGGGTGTCTGCAGCTGTCCAGGCATGCTGGGACTTGTAGTTTTGTAAAAGCAGGAGACACATTTTTTGTGAAATACTAATATATGATCATATATACTAACTTTTAAACTAGACTTAAATGCTGGGCTGGGCTGGGACTTGTAGTTTTGTAAAAGCAGGAGACACATTTTTGGTTAAATACTAATATCTGATCATATATACTAACTTTTAAACTAGACTTAAATGCAGTTGAAGATGATGAAATAACAGTGGTCAAAATACTTACACAAATCAGCAACTTTTCCTCAGACTTAGTGAAATTGCTTCCAACCATGTTGCTGTGTGATTGCGCTGCGATCATAAGTTGGAAACTGGCAAGGCTCCAGGAAATGGTCGCGTGTTGTTCGCGTGTTGATTGCGCTGCTTGGACCGAGATGGGTCCATATGGCTTCGGCTGTATGGACCACAGTAACTCTTTTCCCTGTCAGGAGCCTAGGAGCCTAACGCCCCGGGGGGTCAGAGACGGGACCTTTTCGGAGGACCACTGACGTATGCAACCGTCGCAGTTTTTTGTGATGTCACTCTTTAGGTGTGTGCAAATTTTTCCTTGCACCGGGTGGAGTTTTTGGGTTGTGTTTTGCACGCCACAGGCTTTTCAACAGAAAATAACCAGCTGGAGGCAGAATGGTTGCAAAACACTACGGGTTTGTTACCTAACTCTGGGTTTCAAGACCAGTCCACCTCCAGCTGTTGCAAAACTACTACTCCCATCAGCCACGGTCTTTCAGTGCATGCTAAGAATTTTACTTTTGCTGCATCTAGGGTGCCACAGTTTAGAGACCCGTGCATAAAGGCCTGAAAAATGTGGGCCTGCAGAACTTACAATACTAGAAGTGCCAGCATTCCCAGGCATGCTGGAAGTTGTAGTTCTGCAACATCTAAAGGGCAATATGTATTCGAACGTCCTTGGGCCTTGAGGACACTGAAGTCAGGACGTTCGCATACGTCCTATGTCCAAAAAAATTTTAAATTCATTATGCTAAATAACAAGGAAAAGTGCCTAAATACACATTTGCCAACCAGGGTGTCTGCAGCTGTCCAGGCATGCTGGGACTTGTAGTTTTGTAAAAGCAGGAGACACATTTTTGGTTAAATACTAATATCTGATCATATATACTAACTTTTAAACTAGACTTAAATGCAGTTGAAGATGATGAAATAACAGTGGTCAAAATACTTACACAAATCAGCAACTTTTCCTCAGACTTTGTGAAATTGCTTCCCACCATGTTGCTGTAATATTGGGAAACTGGCAAGGCTCCAGGAAATGGTCGCGTGTTGTTCGCGCAATTGCGCATGCGCGATCGAAAAATCGCAATCGCAATATGTATTTTGGTTAAAATATCATACATATTCGATTTCAGAGTGCTGCTACAGCAGTTTTCGAAATATCTGCAATAAATTTCGCATTCGCATGTTGCGATATTTCGATAAAATATCAGGAATATTCTGAGCCAATCAGAGCGCTCCTCCAGCATATCTCGAAATTGCGCAATAAATATCGCATTCGCATGTTGCGATATTTCGATAAAATATCAGGAATATTCTGAGCCAATCAGAGCGCTCCTCCAGCATATCTCGAAATTGCGCAATAAATATCGCATTCGCATGTTGCGATATTTCGATAAAATATCACGAATATTCTGAGCCAATCAGAGCGCTCCTCCAGCATATCTCGAAATTGCGCAATAAATATCGCATTCGCATGTTGCGATATTTCGATAAAATATCACGAATATTCTGAGCCAATCAGAGCGCTCCTCCAGCATATCTCGAAATTGCGCAATAAATATCGCATTCGCATGTTGCGATATTTCGATAAAATATCACGAATATTCTAAGCCAATCAGAGCGCTCCTACCGCAGTTATTAAAAAAATCGCAATTATTTTCGCATTCGCAATAGCGAAAAATCGCATTCAATTAATTTCGATAAAATATCACGAATATTCGAATTTAGCGAATATATCTCGAATATTCGAATATATATTCGAGATATATCGCGAAATCGAATATGGCATATTCTGCTCAACACTAGTGTCGACTTACAGAGTCACTTGGATGCAGAGCAGAGAGTGGACTAATCACTGTGTGTGACCAGAGGATGAGCTGCAATATCTCTGGAACTGGTGAACTGCTTCTGTGGGAATTTACTTTCTTCTGCTAGAGAAACTCCTTTAGGAAATGACCATACAGCCATGTAGTAGCCTTATTGCTGCCTGCCGGCTTTACTGGGGCTATTATCACGCGCACCAACAGTACAACTGCGTCCCAGCGCTGGCCAGCTGAAGAGTTAGAACTTAAGACTACCCCTTTACAGCTTCTACACAGAAACCTGTACCTCTTAGGCCCTGTACACGCGGTCGGTTTGGTCGGATGAGAATGAACCGAAGTTCATTTTCATCGGACCAAACCGACCGTGTGTATAGGCTATCGGTCTGGTTTTCTTCGGTCCAACATTTCTAAACATGCTTCAAAACCGAACCGATGGACCGCTGCCCCATCGGACCAAACCGATGGGGCCTTAGGGGACATTGCTCCATATCCTAGCCCAGTGTTTCTCAACCTTTTTATTTCAGCCTTTTATTTTCCGTTTTGAGGCACCCCAATCTAAGGCTTGGTTCACATTACTGTGTGCATGCATCCAAAATTGCATGTGTTCCTGACACGCAAACAAATGCGCTGCTCTTTAGCAGATGTGCAGGAATGCCATTAATTCTTAACAGTACTCTCACTCATTGGCAAATGCACTGTGTTTTTGGTGCCACACGATTTAAAAAAAGGGCCAGGGACTTCTTTCCCTGTGTTTCAGTGGGTAGGGCAGCTAATTGAAAGAAATGGAATGCCTTACATGCAGAACACAACAGCACAAATGTGAACCAAGGGCTCGTTCACATGTGAGGTTGGGGTGGTAGAACCATGTGGCTGAGCCCTTTTAACTACCCCAACTGCTCCCCTTTCACTGCAGAGGCAGCAGCTGGGGGTGTACACATGCTGTGGCAACAGGAGGAAGTATACCCCCAGGTGATTGGGGCTGCACTGCAACCGCCCCACAACGGTGTGCATTGCACGCAGTTGCAGTGTGGTGATGCTGCTTTTAGGGGGTTTAATAGGCAGTGAGCAGGCCACATATTGCCTCTTTACCACCTGTCAAAAGCCTCTGAAAAATGATCTGAGCGTGAATCGCTTTTCAGAGGAGTGGCAGTTCTTGCTGCTATTACGAAAAAGCCCTAAAAAAAAGCACTTCTGATTATACAGGAATAGGGGGACAGGATTAAAAGTAACTCACACAAACATATAAAAACATACATACATATACACATATAAACACACATACACAGAAACACATTCACATCCCATCACACATAGTCTTTTTTTTTTATCTGAGTAAGACAAGCAAGTCCCGCTGCTCCAGGTGAGCCAGCAAGGCTGCAATCCAAGTAAATGATCTGTAGAGTAGGGTGCATGCCCTGTCACTGCTGCAGAAATCAGGATAAACAAACCAATAGGATTGCTTCACTCCCATCAAACGATGCAATTCATTTTTATTAGGAAGATCAATAAAAGCATAACATGCGATAATATTTGTGGACTGTTTGATCTCAAATGGTTGTTGGTGGTTGTATCCTATGTGGTTTTTGACAAAGCCCGTTTATCATATGAAATGCATCAACCTGTTCCTCCCCTGCCTGTATACCTATCATGTTATACTTTTCTTGTCCTTTTTATTAAAATTGAATTGCATCGTTTGTGGGAGTGCATCCATCCATATCTTTATTTAGTCTTTTTAAAAACTTCAGTACTTTACCTTTGCTCATACAGCCAATTACTGCACTGTAGGGGGAGGCAGAGAGCACAGCACCAAGGAAGACACCTCCCCCTTCCTCCTACTGCTTTTACTCTCCTAAGTGTCTGTCTGACTGAGCTCCCTGGGTGCCCATTTACAGTCTCATCTGACAACCTTTCTCTACCAGACTGCTGTAGCACTACTGACAACCTCAGGTGGCACCCCAGGGTGACGCAGCACCCCGGTTGGGAAAGGCTGTCCTAGCCACTCTTCCAAAGGTGAACTCTAGACTAGTTATAATATTATTATTCACATTGCAGTTAATGCGTATACTGTATGCACTGCTTTTTGCTGACCAAAGCCACAATTACTGCCCATTCGAATCCCACTGATCACAGTTGAAATGTTAGGTAGGGCAGTATGGGCACTTTAACCTATTTGCCCATAGGCAAATCCAAATTTCATCCCTTGCTAGAAGACTTTGGAGAAAAAAAATGTAAAGAAGTATTTTAGTCAGATATTTTATTAAGCCAGTGGTGTCGGGAGGGGGGCTGAGGGGGGCTGGAGCCTTGAGTGTGCCCCCAAAAAGCCCTGAGTCTCGGGCATTTACAATTGTATTGTTGGCCCCAAATCCGAGCGGTCGAGTGCTGGCGAGCGTCCGTATGCAAAGAGTCAGACAGTCACTGATACTGACTGTCTCACTCAGCCAGCGGGGGTCGATCCATCTCCGAGCACGGCCAATGAGTGACATAAGTCTCGCCTCCTGCAGTGCTTATGATGGATGTCACACTGGTCCAATGCCGGGACTGCGGGATGTGTGAAGTCCATCATAGGCCCTGCCGGGTCCAAGAGGCGGGAACTACACTGCGGTGAGCACTATGAAATCCGGCGCTTACGCTGTGGGCCGCGGGCGGCTATCCTAACCTGGCTTTGGCTGCCTGGAGTGTGCAGCCTGCTGTCTCACTGGTCATGAATGGGATGGGCACACCGCACACTACAGGTATTGCTGAACTGCAGATGGTCAAGCAGTGACCTGAAGTCTGACGTGGAAATGTCAGGTCGGTCAGTGCAGGTGTCAGTTAGGTTAATGCATGTGTCAGTTAGGTCAGTGCAGATGTCAGGTAGGTCAGTGCATGTGTTAGGTAGGTCAGTGCAGGTGTCAGGTAGGTCAGTGCAGGTATTAGGTAGATCAGTTTAGTGGTCAGCATTGATGGGCACTGGTAAGCCAGGCAGCAACCTGCAAGCGACCCTAAACCCCCCTTGCCAAGTGCTCTGCACCCCCCCCCTCCCACTGATACCGGGCTTGAACCTTTGGGCTGGAGCCCCTGGTCTTTTTCTCACCTAGCAATGCCCCTGCATTAAGCAGACAATCTTGCCAACTTGAGCACAGCATGACTTGACTCACTATCCCATACATTTACAAATATAAACCTTTACGTACTGGATGTCCTATTCAGTCTCACAGGTTTAGTGACAGACACTGATCTTACCTTAAACCCAACATCTCCTCTCTTGCAGCACAGGCAGGTGAGGAGCAGAAAGATGAAGGCTAGCAGTCCAGAGCAGGAGATAAGTACCACTGCGTACGGTGGAGCGAGAGGAGCTCTCTGAGAGGAGCCATCTGCAAGGAGATATGGGAAGACAAAAAAAGGCTTCATAATGGAAATACTGTTGACAAATGAATTAATTTACATTATGGATTTCCAGCACTCCATCCCCAGAGACAAGTCAGGCACTGATATTGTTCAGCAGCTTGAAATCAGCATTCAATCCTTTACAAGGCAGAATCAATTGTGGAATGTTATATAGCACAAAGGAGCAACATTAACAATTTCAAACCTAAAAGGTACAGAAAGCCTGCAGCACAGTACAGCACAGCTATTCCAGCCTGGAGTCCATGTGGGGAGCGTTTTTATGCCAAATTACTTATTATTATTATTATTTATTACATAGAAACAGCTACATCTAAAAATGTTCAGTATAATGATTTAAAGATAACGTTTAATGCTAAAATATGAGGATGATGTTTTTCCCTTTTATAATCCATTTTCAGTTAAATGAATGAATGAAAGTGATTTGTTTATCTATATTGTATACAGCATCTCACAAAAGTGAGTACACCCCTCACATTTTTTGTAAATATTTTATTATATCTTTTCATGTGACAACACTGAAGAAATTACACTTTGCTATGTAAAGTAGCGAGTGTGCAGCTTGTATAACAGTATACATTTTCTGTCCCCTAAAAATAATTCAACACACAGCCATTCATGTCTAAACCTCTGGCAACAAAAGTGAGCACACACAAGTGAGTGAAAATGTTCAAATTGGGCGCAAAGTGTCAATATTTAGTGTGGCCACCATTCTTTTCCAGCACTGCCTTAACCCTCTTGGGCATGGAGGTCCTCTTCCACTCCCTCCATGATGACATCACATTGCTGGTGGATGTTAGAGACCTTGTGCTCCTCCTCCTTCCTTTTGAGGATGCCCCACAGATGCTCAATAGGGTTTAGGTCTGGAGACATGCTTGGCCAGTCCATTACCTTTACCCTCAGCTTCTTTAGCTAGGCAGTGGTCGCCTTGAAGGTGTGTTTTTGGGTCATTATGTTGGAATACTGCCCTGCGCCCAGTCTCCAAAGGGAGGAGATCATGCTCTGCAACAGTATGTCACAGTACATGTTGGCATTCATGGTTCCCTCAATGAACTGTAGCTCCCCAGTGCTGGCAGCACTCATGCAGCCCCAGACCATAACACTCCCACCACCATGCTTGACTGTAGGCAAGACACACTTTTCTTTGTACTCCTCACCTGGTTGCCACCACTCACGCTTGACACCATCTGAACCAAATGAGTTTTATCTTGGTCTCATTAGACCACAGGACGTGGTTCCAGTAATCCATGTCCTTAGTCTGCTTGTCTTCAGCAAACTGTTTGCAGGCTTTCTTGTGCATCATCTTTAGAAGAATCTTCCTTCTGGGATGAAAGCCATGCAGACCAATTTGATGCAGTGTCTGCAGTGTCTGGTCTGGGCACTGACAGAATGACCCCCCATCCATTCAACCTCTGCAGCAATGCTGGCAGCACTCATATGCCTATTTACCAAAGACAACCTCTGGATATGACGCTGAGCACGTGCATTCAACTTCTTTGGTTGACCATGGCGAGGCCTTTTCTGAGTGGAACTTGTCCTGTTGAACCACTGTATGGTCTTGGTCTTTTTTTCAGATCCTCAAAGAGTTCTTTGCCATAAGGTGCCATGTTGAGCTTCCAGTGACCAGTATGGGAGTGTGAGAGAGATAACACCAAATTTAACGTACCTGCTCCCCATTCACACCTGAAACCTTGTAACAATAATGAGTAACATGACACCGGGGAGGGAAAATGGCTAATTGGACCCAATTTGGACATTTTCACTTAGGGGTGTACTCACTTTTGTGCCAGTGGTTTAGACATTAATGGCTGCATGTTGAGTTATTTTGAGGGGCCAGCAAATTTACACTGTTATACAAGCTGTACACTTACTACTTTATATTGTAGCAAAGTGCCACTTCTTCAGTGTTTTTTGTAAGATACTGTATATACTGTAGGTTGATTTACTAAAGGTACATTATTCACTTTGCAAGTGCAATTTCCACAGAAATTATTAAATAATTAAGACTCTACTGACTTCCATCATCCGATCAGGTGCAAGAAAAATGCATTTTCGTTTTATTTTCCCCGCATGTGATTGTGTATTCTTTGTAAAGTAAAGCTTTACTAAACTCTGGAACAACTGCACTCGCTAAGTGCGCAATCTACTTGCCATTAATAAATTAACCCTAAAGTATTTAACAATTCATTCTGAGAATTGATAAGGACACATTGGGGAAGATTTAGTAAACCTTGAGCACTCAGAATCTGGTGCAGCTGTGCATGTTAGCCAATCAGCTTCTAACTTCAGCTTGTGCAATTAAGCTTTGACAATAAAACTGATTGGTTTCTATGCAGAGCTGCACTGGATTTTGCACTCTCCAGTTTTAGTAAATAACCCTCCATTATAGGAGTGGGGAGTAAAAAGGCATGAAAGCACAACAGCAATGAGAGATCAATTCTACAAAATAGGCAAAGGAGAAAAATATAGCACGGTCAGGTGTTACCGTCTCTGACAGAATGCCAGAGCAGACATTATGATAGTGCAAGGCCAACTAGATGGTACGTAAACACTGATGCTGTAACTTAATTAAAGTAGAGGAAGGCTGTGCAAACCATTGGTAGACATGGAGAAGCTCCTGCTTATAACTGAATCTAGCAGTGGTAGTTTCATGGATCACAGTTTAGTCAGTATTGGAAGCCCAGCTTCAACTGACCACTCATTGTAATTCTGTACCTAGTGGAAATAGTGGCATGTACCGGAAAAAAAACATGATTTATACTATTACTTAATTTTTGTATTAGGTGCGCCAGAAGATAATAACTACTTACTAGTTACATGCAAAACTCTAGATATCCTCTCTAATTTACAAATTAGCTCTAGTTCTCAATGGACAAAAAAATATAGAATAAATTGGATTAGAAAAAATTAGTCTCTAGTTGTCAAAGTTACGTGCTGCACATAGGTTTCCATGTAGCTTGTATCTTTGAATAATTGACACAACTAATACAGCTGGGGCACCTGGTTATCTTGGAACCTTCTTCTTGCCTATATGCAATACAGGAGATGCTTTTTTTCAAATTTCTTCTTGTTATTAATCACATAAAAAAACCTTACATATCCAAGTAATAGCAGCAAGTTTAGTGACGTTGCTTCATTACAGCTGCCAGTAAGATTCAGCTCTGCCTTGGACGGTTGTTCTGACCAATGACATGTCAAACAGAAAGAGATAGGGAGGAAGTTACACAGAAGAGAGACAGGAAGCAGATCCACCCACCAATCTAATTGTGAATTACATAGAACTCAGGCTAAGGGATTGTACAATCACTGTAAAGCATTAACAGTAGAGACGAGCCAGTGTACCTAAGTTCAGTTCGCAGCAGGTTCATAGAACATGACTAAAGTTTGGGTGCTGATGAATATGAACCCCACTGAAGTCAATGAGAGCTGAAGGTTAAAAAACAGGAATAGACTAATGGAATTGGGGGCTGGGCAAAAGTTCCCATGCACCAGCAAAAAAAACAAAAAGGTCTGTTTGGTGAAGCTAATGCTCTAAAGGAGAAGTAGTATAACCAACGTTTTTTTGCCTAAACTTTTCCTATTGACCACAGGACTTCAGTTACTTCTGCACACCTGTGTCCCATTTTCTGATGTCATAAACCTGGCCAGTCCCTCAAAAGATCCTGAACATATGGTCAGGATCCACCCATAAGCCTGGACTGGCAGCTGGCTCAGCCTCTCAGTCAGCAGCTGAAAGCCTGGGCCAGGTACTAAAGCCCCCTTCACAGCCCAGCACCCAGTGAGCAATGGAGGAGCAAGAGCAGAGAGGTGGTGATTGCCAGTCACCATCTCTCTGCAGGCTGAAGACTGAGAGCTGAGCGATCAGCAGTGTTTAATCGCTTGATTCTCAGTCTTAGGCCGTGTACACATGGGCAAACATGTACGATGAAACCGGTCCGCCGGACCGTTTTCACCGTACATGTCTGCCCGGGGATTTCTGTACGATGGCTGTACTAACCATCGTACAGAAATCCGCGCGTAAACAATACGCGGGGCGTGTCCGCGGTGTCGCCGCGACGTGGGCGGGCCTGCCAGTTAAATGCTTCCACGCATGCGTCAAAGTCATTCGACGCATGCAAGGGATGGCGGGCGCTCGGACATGTACGGTAGATCTGTACAGACGACCGAACATGTCCGAGCGGGCAGGATTCCAGCGGACTGTTTTAAAACAAGTCCAGGAATATTTGTCCGCTGGGAAAAGGCCCGGCGGGCAAATGTTTGCTGGAATCCTGCACGCTCGGGCGTACACACGACCGAACATGTCTGCTGAAACTGGCCCGCAGACCAGTTTCAGCAGACATGTTTGGTCGTGTGTACGGGGCCTTAGAGGCAGCGGTGGACTGCTTCAGCTTGGATCAGTGCTGCAGCCATCTAGGTATGTATGATTGTTTTTTTTATAATCCCATACTTCTCTTTTAGGGTCAACATTAAAAAATAAAAAGTCTGTGAGGTAGAACATCTATAGGATTACAGCAAAACTGATATTTACAAAGAAAGGAAATGCTGTTTTAATTGCCAGCAAGTGGGGAGGGATTACCTTTAAAAATACAGTGCCTTGAAAAAAGTATTCATACCCCTTAAATTTTCCAAATTTTGTCATGTTACAACCAAAAACACATACCGTATATACTCGAGTATAAGCCGACCCGAATATAAGCCAAGGCACCTAATTTTAGCACAAAAAAATGGGAAAACGTATTGACTCGAGTATAAGCCTAGGGTGACCATCTGCATGCCTCACTGTGCCTCACTTTGCCTCACTGTGTCCATGTGCATGCCTCACTTTGTCCATGAAAGAATTTGCGCCGTAAGTTATGGCGGCGTAGTGTAACTGTGTCGGCGTAAGGGCGCGCAATTCAAATGGACTAGATGTGGGCGTGTTTTATGTTAATTCTACTTGACCCCACGTAAATGACGTTTTTTTCTTTGTGCATCTGGGCCGTAGTGCCACAATAATCCACTTTAAAGTGTCTACATTGCTGAAAATCCATAAGTACCTCAACTTTATCTATTTGTGCGTAGGTGCTCTTCAGTGCATAACTCCTATATGGATATTCACTCACCAGAGCCAGTAGACCTCTTATATAACATGTAGGTCTATATGCGCTGTAAGGCCCTGTACACATGACCGAGTTTCTCGGCAGAATTCAGCCAGAAACTCGGTCGTGTGTACACTTTTCAGCGAGGAAGCTTCCTCGTCGGGCCGAATAGAGGACATGTTCTCTATTTCCTCGTTGTTCAATGAGGAAAGTCGGCCCACCGAGATCCTCGGCGGCTTCAACACTGAACTCGACAAGGAACTCGATGTGTTTGGCACGTCGAGTTCCTCGGACGTGTGTACGGGGCCTTAGAGATATCCTCCTACTTCTCCACTCTTTATCGTTACAAACAGAATGGATCACCCAGGGTTAATCTATTATTCACTGTTCTCAGGGGAAAGAACAGCCAGGTTCCTCTCCTCTCCTTTCCTCTCCTCATACAATACCCATTAAAGCGGGAGTTCACCCATTTATTAAATTTTTCCCCTTTTCCCCTTAGATTCCTGCTCGTTCGGTCTAGGGGAATCGGCTATTTGTATTAAAATATGATCCGTACTTACCCGTTTTCGAGATGCATCTTCTTCCGTCGCTTCCGGGTATGGGTCTTCGGGAGCGGGCGTTCCTTCTTGATTGACAGTCTTCCGAGAGGCTTCCGACGGTCGCATCCATCGCGTCACTCGTAGCCGAAAGAAGCCGAACGTCGGTGCGGCTCTATACTGCGCCTGCGCACCGACGTTCGGCTTCTTTCGGAAAATCGTGACGCGATGGATGCGACCGTCGGAAGCCTCACGGAAGACTGTCAATCAAGAAGAAACGCCCATTCCCGCAGCCCATACCCGGAAGCGACGGAGAGGATGCATCTCGTAAACGGGTAAGTAATGCTCATATTTTAAAACAAATAGCCGATTCCCCTAGACAAAACGAGCAGGAATCTAAGGCTAAAAAGTGCCCTCTAAGGGTGAACCACCGCTTTAAGGACACAAACAATGAAGAGATCTCCATTGTTTACCAACGTTTGATTTAAAATAATTAAACAAAACTTACAGTGCTGTGAAAAAAGTATTGGCTACCTTCCTGATTTTTTTTATTATTTATTTCTCACACTTAAATGATTCAGATCATCAAAAAAAAATGATATTACACAAAAATAACCTGAGTAAATCCAAGATGCAATTTTTTAATTATTATTTCATTTATTAAGGGAAAAAAGCTGTTCAAACCTGCTTGGCCCTATGTGAAAAAGTAATTGCCCCCTCCCTTGCTGAATCATGACTGAACTGTGATTAACCACATTTTTTTGTAAAGCTAAGAGCTGTTGAATCAAGAAATCACATAAATAGAAGCTGTCTGACAATGTGAAGCATGCTAACAGATCACAAAAAGACACACATCATGCCACAATCTAAAAAAAATTAAAGAACAGATTATAAACAAACATGTATCGGTCTAGGAAGGGTTTCAAAGCCATTTCTAAGGCTTTGGAACTCTAGTGAACCACCGGGAGAGCCATTATCCACAAATGGAGATAACTTGGAACAGTGGTGAACCTTCCCAGTAGTGGCCGGTCTACAAAAATTACTCCAAGAGCACGACGACGACTTATCCAGGAGGTCATAAAAGAACCCAGAACAACATCTAAAGAACTGCAGGCCTCACTTGCCTCAAGTAAGATCAGTGTTCATGATTCAACAATAAGAAAGAGACTGGGCAAAAATGGCATCTGTGGGAGAGTTCCAAGGCCAAAGCCACTGCTGACCAAAAAGAACACAAAGGCTTATCTCACATTTACCAAAAAACATCTTGATTATCCCCAAGACTTTTAGGCAAATATTCTGTGGACTGATGAAACAAAAATTAAACTTTTTGGAAGGTGTGCGTCCCGTTACATCTGGCATAAAACTAATACAGCATTTCATAACAAGAACATCATACAAACAGTCAGACATGGTGGTGGTAGCGTGACGGGCTGGGGCTGTTCTGCAGCTTCAGGACCTGGACGACTCACCATAATTGATGGAACCATGAATTCTGAGCTCTACCAGAAAATCCTAAAGACGAATGTCCGGCCATCAGTTTGTGCCCTCAAACTCAAATGCACTTGGGTTATGCGAAACACAACAGCAAGTCCACCTCCAAATGGTTCAAATAAAGCAAAATGTAGGTTTTGGAGTGGCCTATTCAAAGCCCGGAATTAAATCCAATTGAGATGCTGTATCATGACCTTACACAGACCGTTCATGCTGGAAAATGTGAATGAATTAAAACAATTCTGCAAAGAAGAGTGGGACAAAATTGCTCCACAGCAATGTGAATGACCCATTGCCAGTTATCGCAAACGCTTGATTGCAGTTGTTGCCGCCAAGGGTGGCACAACCAGTCATTAGGTTTAGGGGGCAATTACTTTTTCACAGCATTGTATATGCACTCACATAGTAATGTGCCACAGACCGGCACTGTAAGGATGCGCCACTCCACCCGCTCCATCCTTGGTGCGAGCATGTGCTCCAACTGGTGTAAGCGGTCATAGCCGTGCCTCTACGTGTTCTGTCTACCAGAACATCTTCAGGAAAGCTTCACCCCCCCCCCACACTTAATTGCATATTGGTTCAGATTACATTAGCCAAATTTAATGCCAGAGGTATGAACTTCCTTAAAAAGATCACAAAATTATATTTTTCATAAACAGAGAATTAACCTTTTGCTTCTTCTGGAAACACATTTTAAAGTAGGGCATAACCCCCAATGCAAAAGTTTGAAAGATTCCCACATAGAAATCCATGACTCACTCACTATGCTCAGGGAGGTTTTCATATTTTCGAAATATGCTGTTTATTCTGAAACATCCTCTCTTGCTGATATTTACTCTCCCAATCAATGCCAAGTCTGTCAGTGTCTCTCTTGCTAATATTTACTCTCCCAATTGGCATCAAATACTCTCTCAAGGTCCTGAAACAATTTGAAGCATTAAAGCCATTGTTGCTGGAGATCTTAACTTTATTTTTTAAGGTTCATTGAACTTAACAGGTAATTCATCCCTCCCTAAAGCATCCTTATCTAACCACAAACCCAAAATGCACAGACTGAAGCTACTGGATTGTTGGAATATTCTGAACCCCACAATTAATGGACTTTAGTCACTACTAGGCATGGTATGTACAGCTGAATAGACAACCTTTGGATACAACATTCCATCTTCAATCTTAACCTCCACAGTAGTGTTGAGCAGAATATGCCATATTCGATTTCGCGATATATCTCGAATATATATTTGAATATTCGAGATATATTCGCTAAATTCGAATATTCGTGATATTTTATCGAAAGTAAATGATTGCGATTTTTCGCTATTGCGAATGCGAAAATAATTGCGATTTTTTGATAACTGCGGTAGGAGCACTCTGATTGGCTCAGAATATTCGTGATATTTTATCGAAATATCGCAACATGCGAATGCGATATTTATTGCGCAATTTCGAGAAATGCTGGAGGAGCGCTCTGATTGGCTCAGAATATTCGTGATATTTTATCGAAATATCGCAACATGCGAATGCGATATTTATTGCGCAATTTCGAGAAATGCTGTAGGAGCACTCTGATTGGCTCAGAATATTCGTGATATTTTACAATACAAAATAATTGCGAATATTCGGCAAATGCGGAAGGAGCACTCTGATTGGCTCAGAATATTCTTGATATTTTACAATACAAAATAATTGCGAATATTCGGCAAATGCAGAAGGAGCACTCTGATTGGCTCAGAATATTCTTGATATTTTACAATACAAAATAATTGCGAATATTCGGCAAATGCAGAAGGAGCACTCTGATTGGCTCAGAATATTCTTGATATTTTACAATACAAAATAATTGCGAATATTCGGCAAATGCGGAAGGAGCACTCTGATTGGCTCAGAATATTCTTGATATTTTACAATAGAAAATAAAAAGTGTTTTGCATTGGTGGTGATTCTTTACTCTATCCATCTGTCACAGCCGTTTGTCAATCAAACACCTTAAAGATTGAACACGTTCATGCTGCATGCTTTGGACTTTTTTTCACTTCACATATCAAAGACATTTTTATGAAAGATTATTTTTCTATTATTGGGACTATATTTCTTTATATATTTGTTTCACTGTGTATTTCACAAGTTATTTGCGCTTGCTTATTTTATAATTTGCCCACATGTCTTGTCACTAGACATATTTTTTATTCTTGTAGAGCGACTCCATTTTCTGTCTTGTATTAATTTATGTTGTATAACATTTTTGAGTTGCTGCTGTATTCTCCCCTTTTTTAAGGTATGCGCAATTTTTTCCTTCTTACAAAAAATAATAATATCAAACATACAAATATTCATAACATACACATACACAAAGCCCCCCCCTTTTGCATCAGAGACAATCAGAGTTCTCCTACCACAGTTATCGAAAATTCGCAATCATTTTCGCATTCGCAATAGCGAAAAATCGCAATTTTTTTTTTTTCAATTTGGCAACATAATAGGATCGCCTCAGCTTAGCTACTCGGCCCAGGGTCTCTAATCATACCAGCAATGCTTTTAGACGTCGATAGGATGTGATCTGTTTTAAAAATCAAATTGAAAAAATGCGAATATTCGGAATTGCGAATATTCACCGCGAAATTCGAAATATAGCGCGATTTCTCGAATATGCTATATTCGAGTCGAATATTCGCAATGCGAATATTCGTGAGCAACACTACTCCACAGCAAAAAAAATTCAGATGTTTAGCGTTGTTGAGCCAGAAGTGGAACCATTGTAATAAAAATGTATCAGCAGGATCATAATGTAATTAATTTATATTAAATAAAGCTAATTTAAAAGAGCATACTTTGTTTATACACAAATTATTGTAATCTTTGACAGACACTTTAACCAGCAGAGGTAGCGGTAAACCAATGTATTGATCAATTTCAAGGTATAACTATACATTAAATCTTGTCTTCTAGATTAAAATCTATTCTTAACCACTTCAGATCCGCGCTATAGTAAAAATACGTCTGCAGCGCGGACCTGAAGTGCCAAGTGGCCGTTTTTAAACGGCCTGTCGTTTCTCTGCTGGAAGCGCGTCCCCGCGATCGCGCTTCTGCAGAAAACTGTGTTGGCCGTGTCCCTCGGACACAGCCAATCACAGATCGTGCTGAATGGCCAATCACAGCAGCCATTCAGCATTCGATCTAGCCGTCCAATGAGAGATGATCTCGAATGTAAACAAATGAGATCATCTCTCATCGCCGGCTTTCTCTCCTTACACACAGACCGCGTGTGAGGAGAGAAAGCCTTTTACAGTGCAATCCATCGTTACAGTCTAAAAAAAAAAACAGTGAGTGACATAAACACTACCCACAGTCCCTGCCAGTGCCACCTTCCAGTGCCACCTTCCAGTGCCACCTTCCAGTGCCATCAGCCAGTGCCACCAGCCAGTGCATTTATCAGAGCCACCTGCCCCTGCCATCAGTGCCACCTGCTCCTGCCATCAGTGCCACCTGACCCTGCCATCAGTGCCACCTGCCCCTGCCATCAGTGCCACCTGCCAAAAGTGCAATCTGCCAAAAGTGCAATCTGCCAAAAGTGCCACCTGCCAGTGCCACCTGCCCGTGCCACCTGCCCGTGCCATCTGCCCGTGCCATCAGTGCCGTCAGCCATCAGTGCCACCTGCCCGTGCCACCTGCCCGTGCCATCTGCCCGTGCCATCAGTGCCGTCAGCCATCAGTGCCACCTGCCATCAGTGCCACCTGCCGCCAGTGCCACCTGCCCGTGCCATCTGCCCGTGCCATCTGCCCGTGCCATCAGCGCCATCAGTGCCACCTGCCATCAGTGCCACCTGCCATCAGTGCCGTCTGCCATCTGCCCGTGCCATCTGCCAGTCCCATTTGCCGTCAGTGCCACCTGTCAGTGTCATCAGTGCCACGTGCCATCTTTTGTCATGGCTAAAAGATCTTTTTCACTTACGGAGGCATACGAAATTATTGCGGCCGACGAGAGCAACGGGGAGCTCTGCGATTCGGATTCCTCCGCAAGGTCAGACGCCGGATCTGATGTTGACTATGAGCCGAAAGTTAGCAGTGAAGAGGAAGAGGAGGAAGAGGAGGAAGAGGGGGAAGATGAGGAAGAGGAGGAAGAGGGGGAAGATGAGGAAGAGGAGGAAGAAGAGGAAGAAGAGGAGAAAGAGGAAGAAGAGGAAGAAGAGGAGGAAGAGGGTCCGCCCGCCAGACGAAGGCGTATTGCTAAGGAGGCAGTGCCATCCACCAGCACTGCTGTGCCATCCACCAGCACTGCTGTGCCATCCACCAGCACTGCTGTGCCATCCACCAGCACCGCTGTGCCATCCACCAGAACCGCAACACCTCGTCAAGCAAGGTCACGTACCAGTAGGTCCCATGCCAGCCTTCCCTATTCCCTTCAGTACCCCTTGTGGCTTCCTCCTAATTCAGGAGAAGCCAACATTCCCCCTTTCACTGCCCAGCCAGGAGTCCAAGTGGACACAGAAAATTTTGCCCCAATAGATTTTTTCAGTTTAATTTTTACTGAGGACTTGCTTTCCTCAATTGTTTCCCAGTCCAATCTCTATGCCCAACAATTTATTTCCAGTCACCCCACATCCTATTATGCCCGTCCCTTCCAATGGAGACCCCTTACAGTGGAAGAGTTTAAAATTTTTTTGGGCCTCGTATTCTGTATGGGACTAAACCACAAAAACGAAGTACGTTCATATTGGTCAAAACGCCCCATATACCACATGCCCGTCTTTTCCTCAAAAATGCCCAGGTCCAGATATCAAATGATCATGCGATTCCTACACTATAGTGACAATACCCAGTGCCCTCCCCGAGATGACCCAAATTTTGACAAACTTTATAAGATTCGGCCACTACTAGATTATTTTTCCCAAATTTTCCCCCAGTTGTTTACCCCGGACCAAAACATCTGTGTTGACGAGTCACTTGTCAAATTTTCTGGCAGGCTCGGCATAAAGCAATTTATGCCCTCCAAAAGGGCCCGCTATGGAGTGAAGCTCTACAAATTATGTGACCGTGCCACCGGATATACCTATGCCTTCAACATATATGAAGGAAAGGACAGCCAGCTACACCCCCCTAATTGCCCAGACTACATAGGAACCAGCGGGAAAATTGTTTGGCAACTCCTAAACCCGCTCATGGAGAAAGGCTACCACTTGTATGTGGACAATTTCTACACAAGTTTGCCCCTTTTCCGAAACCTGTATAGAAAGAAGACACCCGCATGCGGCACCGTACGGTCGAACCGGAAGGGCTTTCCTCAAAGCCTCGTCACCAAGAAGCTAAGAAAAGGGGAGACGGCGAGTGCACGCAATGAGGAAGTTCTGGCCGTGAAATGGAGGGACAAAAGGGATGTGTACGTGCTTTCTACCATCCACAACAATACATGCGTTACCATCAGAAGGAGGAATGGGCAAATCCAGAAACCTAAATGTATCCACGAATACAATAAGTTCATGGGGGGTGTCGATTTCAATGATCAAATGATCGAGCCCTACCTTTCCACAAGACGATCATACCAGTGGTATAAAAAAGTTTCAATTTACTTATTCAATTTGGCCATATACAACACGTACGTATTATATTGAAAATCCACTCCAAGACCCAAATCCTACCTTTACTTCCAGGAGGAAATCACCACTGCCCTTTTATACACCAGCAACCCACCAGCAACCATTCGATCCGATGTGGTAAGCCGACTCTACGAGCGCCACTTCCCAGATAAAATCCCTCCCGGACCAACAGGCCGAAATTCCCAAAAAAAATGCCGGGTGTGCTCCAAAGATGGAGTGAGAAGAGACACCCGTTTTTATTGTGCCCAATGCCCTTCCCAACCAGGCCTCTGCATAGACGGCTGTTTCCGCCGTTATCATTCCTTACTAAATTATTAGTCACTTCCTGCCATTTACCTTTACACCCCTTATGCCTCTGCTTGCTCTGTATTTGACCCTGGCTTGTTATTTGACCACGATTCTGCCTACCGATTTTGTTTATACCTCTGCCTGATATGGAACTGACCCTGGACTGTTATTTGACCACGCTTATGCCTACCGATTCTGTTTATACCTCTGCCTGATCTGGAACTGACCCTGGACCGTTTGACCATTCTTTTTGCCTGCCTCTTGGACTGATCTTTTACCCTGCCAGTGGACTAGTGGGATTCAAAGCACAGGGGTCTCACATGTGAGGGGCTCCAGAATTGTTTTTCTGGATGAAGAAAACTATTGTTTTTGTTTTCTCATTCTAGATTAGGGTCTGGTTGCCCGGAGGCTTCAAAGAGATTTGGGTGGGAGAAGCCTCTACCCCTGTCCCCATTCTGTCCTGAACGAGGCCCTACTTCTGCCTGCTGCCTGTAGGACCTATGCCATCATGCCTGTTGCCTGGACAATTGCATTTTCTTTTGCTGACCAAGTCCCTGCCTGCTGCCTGGACCAGTGCTATCGTCCCGTGGACAACTGCGCTACTAAAACCACAGGTACATTTTTTGTTTACCCTTTGCTTAGCATAATGTATTTTGGTGTGTAATTCTTGTCATGTGTATGCTATGTGTCCCTAGAACACCGGTTGGTCTTCCTTGCATGTTGGGCCTCTGTATGTGGTCAGGCTGTGAAAAAGTCCCACACATGTGGTATCGCCATACTCAGGAGGAGCAGCAGAATGTATTTTGGGGTGTAATTTTTGCTATGTACAGGCTATGTGTTGGCAATATCTTATAAATGGACAACTTTGCATAAAAAAATTGCGTTTTCATTTTTTTTCCACATTTTCCAGAAACGTTTGGAAAAAAATGAATCGTTCAAAAGACTCATTATGCCTCATAGATTATATGTTGGGGTGCTAGCTTTCCAAAATGGGGTCACTTTGTGGGCATTTCCATTGTCCAGGTGCTCTAGGGCCTTCAAAAGTGTAATAGGTAGTCAACAAGTTAGATGTGTAATTTATGCTCCTAGAACACCTGATGGTGCTCCCTGCATATTGGGGCTCTGTATGTGGCCAGGCAGTGAAAAAGTCCCACACATGTGGTATCGCCATACTCAGGGGGAGTAGCAGAATGTATTTTGGGGTGTAATTTTTGCTATGTACAGGCTATGTGTTGGCAATATCTTATAAATGGACAACTTTGCGTAAAAAAAATGCGTTTTCATTTTTTTCCCACATTTTCCAAAAACGTTTGGAAAAAAATGAATCGTTCAAAAGACTCATTATGCCTCATAGATTATACGTTGGGGTGTTAGCTTTCCAAAATGGGGTCACTTTGTGGGCATTTCCATTGTCCAGGTGCTCCAGGGCCTTCAAAAGTGTAATAGGTAGTCAACAAGTTAGATGTGTAATTTATGCTCCTAGAACACCTGATGGTGCTCCCTGCATATTGGGGCTCTGTATGTGGCCAGGCTGTGAAAAAGTCCCACACATGTGGTATCGCCATACTCAGGGGGAGTAGCAGAATGTATTTTGGGGTGTAATTTTTGCTATGTACAGGCTATGTGTTGGCAATATCTTATAAATGGACAACTTTGCGTAAAAAAAATGTGTTTTCATTTTTTTCCCACATTTTCCAAAAACGTTTGGAAAAAAATGAATCGTTCAAAAGACTCATTATGCCTCATAGATTATACGTTGGGGTGTTAGCTTTCCAAAATGGGGTCACTTTGTGGGCATTTCCATTGTCCAGGTGCTCCAGGGCCTTCAAAAGTGTAATAGGTAGTCAACAAGTTAGATGTGTAATTTATGCTCCTAGAACACCTGATGGTGCTCCCTGCATATTGGGGCTCTGTATGTGGTCAGGCTGTAAAAAAGTCTCACACATGTGGTATCGCCATACTCAGGAGGAGTAGCAGAATGTATTTTTGGGTGTCATTTGTGGTATACACATGCCATGTGAGAGAAATAACCTATTACAATGACAATTTTGTGAGGGGGAAAAAAAAAATAAAAAAAATATTCATTTTGCAAAGAATTGTGGGAAAAAATTACAACATCAAAAACCTCATCATGCATCTTACTAAATACCTTGGAATGTCTACTTTCTAAAAAGGGGTCATTTGGGGGGTATTTGTACTTTCCTGGCGTGTTCAGGGCCCCAAGAAATGAGATAGGCACCGGTACAACAGGTGTGATATTTTTTTTATGATTTGCACCATAGCTTGTAGACTCTCTAACTTTCACAAAGAGCAAATAATATCCACTAATTTGGGTTATTTTTACCAAAGACATGTAGCAGTATAAATTGTGGCCAAAATTTATGAAGAAAAATTAATATTTTGCTAAATTTTATCGCATAAACTAAGAAAAATTCATTTTTTTTCAAAATTTTCCGCCTTTTTTCATTTATAGCGCAAAAAATAAAAAGTCCAGAGGTGATCAAATACCACCAAAAGAAAGCTCTGTTTCTATGAAAAAAAGGACAAAAAATTCATTTGGATACAATGTTGTATGACTGAGTAATTAACATTCAAAGTGTGAGAGTGCTGAAAGCTGAAAATTGCTCCGGGAACGAAGGTGGTTTAAGTGCCCAGTAAGCAAGTGGTTAAATGACAAATTCACATATACCAGTCTGGCTTTGTATCTGGCAGGGAGGCCAAAGATAACACTACCAGAGTGTGTAATTTGATTCTATACTTGCACACATAAACCTTCTCTTTGTGCGAATTACCTTGTACTACAAATAGAGATGGGAAGGCCTGAAAAAAAAAAATTAAAAATTTGGAAAAAACATGTTTTTTTTTTAAAGTCAGTTTTAAATGAGTCTTTTATTTTTTTTACTAGTAATGGTGACGACCTGTGACTTATAGTGGGACTTGATATTGCAGCGGACAAATCTGACACTAATTGATACTTTTGACACTTATTTGGGAACCAGTGACACAAACACAGCGATCAGTGCTAAAAATATGCACTGTTACTGTACTAATGACACTGGCTGCAAAGGGGTTAACATTGGGGGCGATCAAAGGGTTAACTGTGTTCCTAGCCTGTGTTTGTGTACTGTGTGGGAGGTGCTTTTACTAAGGGAAGACATGGATCCTTGTCCCTGCTTTACAAGAACACAGGATCCATGCCTTCCCTACTGACAGAACGGCAATCTGTCTTGTTTACATAGGCAAACTGCCATTCTGCCTCTAACAAATGATCAGTGGGTACCAGCATACATCGACTCCGTGGTACCCGCTGATTGGCTCCCACTGTGCATAATCATAGCGTGATTCAATCACATAATGCAGGATCATATATATCTATATAGATATATATCTATATAGATATATATGTATACATGATCGGCCACCCTGTAGCAGTAAAACTTCTATAGGGCATTCATGAAGTGGTCAATTGATTATAATAAATCGGCCCCCCCTCCAAAAAATAAAAGTCAGCAGCTACAAATACTGTAGCTACTGACTTTTAATATTAGGACACTTACCTGTCCAGGGGTCCCGCGATGTCGTCACCCCAGGCGATTTTTCAGTCAGCTCTCGGGTGCTGCAGTCACCATTCCTTCTAAAGGTAAACTGGCAGTTAAGTCTTGCGGCTTCACAGCCAGTTCCCTACTGCGCTGAGCTTTCTGGTGGTGGTGGAAGTTAGAGGGGGGCCAAACTTCCAGACGATCTTGCTGCGTGGAGGTCTCCCGGAAGTGGTGACGGGTACCTGTAAAAAGCAGGTAACTGCTCCCCCCTTCTCCTCGAAAGGTGCCAAACATGGCAGTGGAGGGAAGGAGAAAGCAAACAAGTGTAACTTGTTTAAAGCTCCGCTTTAAGTTTGTTAGATAGCTGAAACATCATTTAGGTCAATAATTCTGTGTTTATTTTTTAACTTATTACTAACAATAAAAAACATATTTACTTAAAAAATAAAGTAAAAACTAGATTTAAATCCTGTCTTTAAACTGGGTCTTTTACTCATAATTATTTCACAGTTGTGATCACTGTTGTGTGCACTGTGTATGAAAAATGAATCAACAGTTCAGAAGAGCCATGAATGAACTAAATGGAAACAATCAGAATGGGAATAAACACTTGTAAAATGAAATGTATGATTACATGAGATGAACAAAAAAGGTGCTAAGAGCTAAGCTTAATGGCGTAAACATGGAACTTAATTACAGTATATGAAGACTATAGCTGACATGAAGCACATTTCATTTACTTTATACCAGCAAATAGGGCATATGAAATGTAATATTTTAGAAAGTGGAACTATCATCCTTATAAAACACCCTCATAAGGTTAATACTAAAGTCACATGGAATGGCCCTTATGGTGCTCATGTGTAATTATTACACAGGAAAGTCCCTACTGTCCCTTTGTGAACATAAACACAATACCATCTTGTGCTTGTTTTTTGGCATTATGAAACTCCAATCACAAAAGTTCTTAATGCAGTTTTATGATCCTGATGCAAAACAAATTCTCACTAACAAGTGCCACTATGCAAGAAGTCTGCAGTCCACGTAAGACCTTTTGCTGTTGAGGTCAGGCTATTACATCTGTGCTACCAAATTACCGCTACAAAGTTAACAATATACGGCAGGGTATCAAATGCTAGTAGTAATCCACTGTTCACTATGTCAGGCTTATATGTTTAAAACATACATAGGTAGATTCACAAAGAGTTAGGCCGGCTCATACTAAGGGGTGTTTGATTACCACCCCAGGGCAATCGTAATTCTAAATATAATTATCTACAGATAAGCCGACCTAACTCTGAATCTGCACCGACCTATGTTTAAGTGTATTCTCTAACAAAGATACACTTAAACATATCTAAGATAGGACGGCTTGCGCCGTCCTATCTTAGATTGCAATGTTTTGGTTGACCGCTAGGTGGTGCTTCCATTGCGGCCGGCCTAGATTATGTAAATGAGCTTGTACGCCGATTCCCGAACGAACGCGAGCCCGCCGCAGTCGATTAACGTAGTTTCCGTACGCGATAGGCCGCCTAAAGTTATTCCACCTATGAGGTGGAATAACAATGTTAAGTATGGCCGCCGTTCCCGCCGCGAGGTTTGAATTTTTTACGTCGTTTGCGTAAGTCGTCCGCGAATCGGGATTTACGTAGTTTACGTACGCGTCGAAATCAATAGGCCCATACGGCCTACTTAGCCGCAATGCGCACTGGAAAATGTAGTCGCCCAGGGCATGCGCAGTATCAAAAAACGTCAAAAAACGTGAGGTCAAGCCTCATTTCAATACAACACGCCCCCCTCCAAGTCATTTGAATTAGGCGCGCTTACACCCGCTCGTTTTAGGCTACGCCGCCAAAAATTAGCAGGTAAGTGTAGCCTAAAAAGACTAGGCTAGGCCGCAGTAAAGTTAGGCGCCCCTACGTGAATCTACCTATCCGTATATAATAGTCACGCCATCAGGGTACCATTGTGATTTTTCCAAGACAATTTATATCAGTTTAATTCTGTGTGAATACCTTCTGACAATTTAGTCTGTTTTACAAGCTACGTCAGCATCTATGTAATTAGAAGACATATCTGTTTTTCGAGAGGCAATAGCCTAATTTAACCAAAAGTAAGCTCAACATGCAAAATATTTTCAGGCTTTTACCCCCAGTGTACTAGATCTTACCATCTTCATTTATTACTAAAGCCACAGTTTTTATAACAGATGTTGTAATCTTATATGATAGCTCCGCTTTCTGCCGTAATGATCTCACTGTACCTAACATGGTTAGTTAGGTTCTTTTTGGAAGAAGACAGGTAAACTATCTACTTCCAAAATCAAAGCGTGATTGCAAATAAAGGCTGCAAAGCTGGCACAAAGCAAACAGCACACATTACGGCACTGATTAGTTGTTAACGTTTACAGCACACGATTTCTGCTTGTTGATACTGTGCATTAAAGCGGAGCTCCACCCTAAAGTGGAACTCCCGCTGATCGGAACCCTCCCCCCTCCAGTGTCACATTTGACACCTTTCAGAGGGGAGGGGGGTGCAGATACCTGTCTAAAGACAGGTATTTGCACCCACTTCCGGCCACACAGTCTCGGGCAGACTGCGGGCATGACGTCACCTCCCGTCCCTGTCCCCCCCCCCGTTGTGTTCTGGGAACACTCAGCTCCCAGTACACAGCGGGAGCCAATCGGCAGGCGTAGCGCGACCCGCGCATCCGCCGTAGGGAACCGGGCAGTGAAGCCGGAGCGCTTCACTTCCTGGTTCCCTCACCGAGGATGGCGGGAGCAGCAGAGTGATGAGCGATCGCTCGTCCTCTGCTGCGGACGCCGCTGGACTGCAGGACAGCTAAGTGTCCTAATATTAAAAGTCAGCAGCTGCAGTATTTGTAGCTGCTGGCTTTTAATATTATTTTTCAGTGGAGCTCCGCTTTAATTCTGCTCACTGATTGGTTGCTAGAGGTTACTGCATATCATTACTGCTTGCATACTGACTGGTTGTTAGAGGTTACAACACATCTCCTTACTGCCTGCACATCATGGACTGGGGAGGTGAGGGGACCCATTAATAGACAGAAAACTCCTAGGGATCCTAGGAGCAGTGGCAGTGCTGGGGGGAGGGGAAGGTGTGATCAATGACAATGCTGATTTTTTTTTTACGATTACCAATATAATAGCAGTTTACACTGACCACTAATGTAATAGGGGGTTTCACTGACCAGTGACCACTAATTTAATATAAGCATTTACAGTAACCACCAATGTAAGAAGGGATTTAAACTGATCACCAATGTAAGGGGAACATTCACATTGGCCACTAGCGTGAATGAAAGGATTATACACCAAGCCCCATTGTAATAAGAAGATATACACTGACCACCAATGTAACTGAGACATTTAGCCTGCGTTAAAATTTGTGTGTGTCGGGAACGCATGCAAAATCACTTTCCTGGCACTACAAAAATGTGCTGCACTTTAGCAGTTACACAACATTGCTATAAATTGTTAATGATACTCTCAAGCATCTACTGACATGTGCCTTGGCACTGTGTGATTTTGGGACTTTCTTCAGCATTAGTAGCACAAATGTCTGCCTAGCTGGTGCTTGCTCTGACTGGATGAAGACAGAGATCCATGTTCCTGATCTCTATCTTCTACCCTGTCAGAATGGCGATCTGCCTTGTTTACATAAGAAGATCGCCATTCTGCCTCTCTGGGGAACAATCACAGGTGTTCCCCCCTTTGTTATACTTTAACCACTTGCAGACCGCCTACTGCAGATGTACTGCAGCAGGTCGGCTCTATTGCATGAAACGGCATCCCCTGTATCCTCCGGCAGTGCATGCGCCCCCTAGTGTCTATTGCACGTAATGATGTACAGGTATGTTGTTTGCGCAATAGAGCCAAGCCAACCTGTTGCAGTACATCTGTGGTAGCCAGTCGGCAAGTGATTATAAAGTATAACCAAAGGCATTTTTTTTGTTTTGGACAGAGTGGAGAGAGATTAGAAGTAGTCTGTCCGTTTTTATTGCTGTCTGTGCTCCTGTTAAGAAGATTCACCCTCTTGTCCCCTGTTTACCATTATCATTGAAAGTCAAAGTAAAAGAAAATGCCAAATGTTGAGTTGTCCCCAAAAAAGTAATGGAGGGGAAATCTTCCAGTATGGACACTAGTTCAGGTGACCTGGGTATCCCCATGGAATTTCCCTAATTTGCAGGGATTTCCTCTCACGTCCTGTTTGGCTATGGGACAGAAAATGAAGGAAAATCTCCGCAATGGGACACAGATTACAAAAAAAAAATCCGACAGGGGTTTTCTTCCCCTGCACTATCCAAAAAAAATAAAAAAAAATTGCCCATAGTTCTACTTTAGGAGGGGTACAGATAGTAGAAGACAGTAAAGTCTATTTAAGTATCAGGGAATGCTATAAAAGCAGAAAAGCATACAGTCTATTTGAATATAAGACATGAATACAGGAGGTGTCTCAGAATTTACAATGTATTAGAGTGTGAGAAATTACAGGGAATGTGGAAGAGAATATATTAATTTAGGTGATACAGATAGACAACATTTGTGGAGTAAAACAGGTTTCAGTTTTGTTTTGAAATGGTCTGGAACCCCTGGATTAGATATCTTCAGTCCCCTTAGGGGGAGTAGGGTGCCCACATGTCCCAGATTGCCGGGGACTGTCCCGCAATTGAAATGTCTGTCCTGGGTCCCGGGCACCTTCATTCCGGGACAATACAATGTCCCGGAATGAAATAGAGGACACAGCCACCCCTACTAACTAATAACTACATTTCCGGAACTGGTTACTAGGGCCAGCGCTGCCTGGCATCTTGCAACCAGTGACAATTTACTCTCAGACAGGGAGACCGGGAGCGAGGCCTGCACCTAGTGCAGCACTGCTGTCCCCACCCACCTGTGCACCTCCTCCTTCTCCGGCACCCAGCAACAAGCAGCAGGGACTGGTGTGATCTTCACCAGATAGTGAGGCCACTCCTTTCCTTCTACGCATGTGGCCCATGCAAAGGGAGTGACAAAGGGAGTGACAGCAGCACTGCACCTGGTGGCAGGCTATGGGTGGCAAGCGGCACTGCATCTTTTGGCAAGTGGCACATTCACCTGACAAATAACCCGCCTCCAAATTCCCCATTAATCCCGAGACTACATTACTCCCTGCCTGCCCCTCATTTTTTGGGGGGAAGGTGAGAGAGGGTGCGTGTCCCTGAATGGCAGTTTGGAAATGTGGTCACCCTAAGGGGGAGGGGCTGGTGTTCTGGAGCGTGGAGATCAGTGGCAAATCTTCTTTCTTCTCATTTTCGTCCTTCTCTTTCATTTAACTTCTACCGTTTTTACCTGATCTTTCCCCCTTTATTTTTATTATTTCTCTGTATTTCTCAGAAAGGGCTTTAGGGTTGTCTTTTACCTGGCCCATAATTGGAAATGTGCTGTTCTTTGGATTGCGGTTGGCAAATTTGGACAATTTTCTCCTTTCCTAGGAACCGAATATGAATATTATTTCTAAGTTGTTATATATGTTGACACCATAGGTGTGCGCAGCCTATTGCATTAGGGTGTGCACCTCAAAGCTCAAACACATTTTTGTGTGTATGTGTGTATACAGTATATACTGGCGGCATCAGTAGAGCAGTGGATAGTGTCAGTAGGGCAAAGAATGGTTTCAGTATGGCAGTGGAAGGTGTCAGTTGTTCTTATTTGTATTATTTTATTTTATACAATTACATTTTTTGTACAATTTTTTTAGGAGCTCCGTTAGGGGGCTTTGGTGAAATATAAGGGGTTTAAACAAGGGGAATATGTGCCACACAGAGTGATAAGGGTGTGCCCAGGTACACCTGGCACACCCTGTGCGCACGCCTATGGTTGATACTTAACATACTTTGCTTACAGCATGGGTGCCCAATCTTTTGAAGAGCGAGGGCCACATAAGCAACTTGGTAACTGGTTGCGGGCCACAATAAGTGGAGTGGACGGAAGACAGAATCCGTGTCCGCTCAGTATATGCAGAGCGGACACAGACACATCCCACTCTACTCTGAGGCCCTCCCATCCAATCCAACCAGATGGAAGGGGACAGATCCCCTTCTGTTTTTCTTGTGGATTGGAGGTAGGTGGGTGCAAATGGACACAAGTCCGTTTACATCTGCCGCTCCATACAGATGAATGGGAGGGTCTGTCTGGGTTGAACTGATCGTGTGAAATGGGTCTAAGGCTCCTTTTTCACACGGGTCGGCAACCTGCGATCTGGGCTTGCGAACCCGCTATCCCAAAGCAGGAGGTCGCGGGCCACATCAGAGGGCTTCGCGGGCCACATGTGGCCCCCGGGCCGCTGGTTGGGCACCCCTGGATTACAGTGTACAGATTACTTTGACCGTTGCACAGTGTGTTTTATAGCATTCACCTAGGCCCATCGGGAGCAAATGGCTGCAGACAGTAGTTATGATATTGTATAGTTCTTTCGCCACTAGAGTGTGCTGAATTTGATCATTCTCATTGTAACACCATGGTTTTATATATACCTGTACTATTTTGGTATCTCATTGTTTACCTAATTACTTTTCAATCAAAATTATTGGAAAATAAAAAGGTTTCAGTTTAACTTTTAACTGGTAAGGATCACCCTGTTACACAGAGATTTGCCAAGCTGGATGATCGTTGTGTGATTATCTGATGAAATGCTAATTTCGCCCACTTTGGTAGTTAAAAATATCCAAATTCTCATACAAGTGTCCAATTG
Source organism: Rana temporaria (assembly GCF_905171775.1). NCBI lineage: Eukaryota > Metazoa > Chordata > Amphibia > Anura > Ranidae > Rana > Rana temporaria. The sequence continues at coordinate 91,900,835 of NC_053498.1, read as the reverse complement.
GGCTTTCGGATTGGAGACAGAATTGGACTGCTCATGGCCCCCTAAGAGCCAGAGTCCTTGTGGCAAAGGTTCCAAACTGTAAAGCTCTCTGAGTGGTGCCAAGGTAAGTATAATTATTAAAACATTAAAGCTACATTTGTAAACTTTGGCTGGCAGAGTGCTTTTAGCCCATGCACATTGCTCTGCAAGCAGCCCGAATGAGTAGTCTGGGAAATGTGCTGGTAACTGACAGCCTGTATAGGAGCACATGGAGAGAAAAACATCTAGGTTGCTAAAGTTTGCATTTAAAGATTTCTAGTTTGAAGGAACAGAGGTAGTTATAGTACATACACTTACCTTGCCCCAACTACAGATATTTATAACCTGGAAACCTTTGACTGACCTGTTCAGCCCTGTGGGTGTTAATTGTCGCTAAAACTGTAAAATTGCAATTTTTTAAATCCTGATAGCCAACGTGAGGTTCATTCAGCAGAGAAGAGAGAAGAAAACGTGATTAGACGATAAATGTTGGTCTGTATATTATGGTATAGAATATATTGCAGTGTGAGCACACTAAAGTTTTATAATTAGAAGATGCAGAAATGGCTGAGCCACACGGACCTCAATGATCATTGTATAGTTTTCAGGTACACTCGCCTGCTCTAGACTGTACTGGATAAACATCTGCATCAGTGAATGAAGCCCTTTCACCCTCTTATTACTAGACCTAATTAGAAATAGTAATAGCAGAAGAAAACATATTGTTTTTTGCTCCTTTTGCAAACCTATTTTATCATAGCGAACTACAGTAATTGCCAATGAACAATAATTTGCAATGTTATGTTACTTTAGCACTTAGAGAAGAAGGTATATTGTATAACCTGGCAACTATACAATTTACTTATCTTACTTGTTTTGTTGTCTTGCTGTTTACTGTTACTGACTCATTTCACAATTCTAACTAATGTTATTGTGAGTGTAGGGTATCTATGCAAAATTAATTAATCAATCAATGATTGATCAATCAACAATCATAGCATCAATGGGTTTTAGGTCCAATAGATACGTGGGATATATACAGTATGGGCCAGATTCAGCAACGAGATACGACGGCGTATCTCCAGATACACCGTCGTATCTCTGAGTGTGCGGCGTTGTATCTATGCGCCTGATTCTTAGAATCAGTTACGCATAGATTTCCCTAAGATCCGACCGGCGTAAGTATCTTACGCCGTCGTATCTTAGTTGCATATTTACGCTGGCCGCTAGGTGGTGCTTCCGTCGATTTACGCGAGGAATATGCAAATTAGGTAGATACGCCGATTCAGAAACGTACGTCCGCCCGGCGCATTTTTTTTACGTCGTTTACGTTAGGCTTTTTGCGGGTTAATTTGGAGCATGCGCACTGGGTTACTTTCACGGACGGCGCATGCGCCGTTAGTCAAAAACTTAATTTACGCGGGGTCATGTTTTATTTACATAAAACACGCCCACCTCTTTACAATTTGAATTAGGCGTGCTTACGCCGGCAGATTTTCGCTACCCCGCGTAACTTAGGGCGTAACTTAGGGTGCAGGTTCTTGGTGAATACAGAACCTGCCTCACTAAGTTACGGCGGCGTAGCGTAGAGATACGCTACGCCCGCATAAAATTAAGCCAATCTACCTGAATCTACCCCTATATATATATATATATATATTACAATATCCAGAATGGAAACACCCATACGCACCCAGGGACACCTAAAGCTTCAGGGTGGTTGGGATGCAAGCCAGCAACAATAGATAGAAGGCCTCACTACTTGAATTCTTTAGAGAGAATAGGTAATATATGTGGTTTAATGGGAGAATATCTCGACCCAATTATTTTTTTTTTACCCCTCTTATATACTAAATAATCAGGAGGTTTTAATCTCTAGAGCGGAAGGGTAAAAAAAAAAAAAAAACTATGCCCTGTGAGCATCTATAAGTCTTCCCAATTGTATATTATAAAGAAAAAGCTGTTTATCACCATGCTATTTTCAATACATAGGTTAGTGTTGCTTATGGGTGGAACTGCACATGGGTGTAAAAACTACAAAGGTAATCATTGGAGTTTGTTGTAGGCGACCAAGTGTTAATGAGGAGGTGGAGACTCAGCTCCTTGCACAGATAGAAAGGGCTGCAAGGGCTGGGACAGTGATAATAATGGGGGATTTTAACCACCTTGAAATTGACTGGAATAATGGCCCTGCAGGAACAGTTAAAGGGCAAAAAATGATACACCAATAACAAGACAATTGTATAGTCCAGTTCACGCTGCACCTGGTAATCCCAAACCATGCAGAGCTTATTACCAATATTTATATAAAAATAAAAAACATCTGGGTAGCAGTGACCATAACACAATTTCATTAAGACCCCTTTCAGAAAAGCGCCTGTAAACTGCCTCTTCTGCAGCCCCAGTGTGAAAGACTGGTGCGGTGCGCTTGCAGGACAGGAAAAAAAGTCCTGCAAGCAGCATCTTTGTGACAGTGCAGGAGGAGTGTGTACACCGCTCCTCCACCACCCTGCCCATTGAAATGAATAGGCACCTCTGCCAAAGCGCCTGCAAAACGTTTCGGAGGCTGCGCTTTTTGTGTGCTATTAACCCTTTTCTCGGCTGCTAGCAGGGGTTAAAAGCACACCGCTAGCGGCCGAATAGAGCCGTTATAACAGAAGTAAATCGCCGTTAAAACTATTGGCATTGATGAACACAGAACAGAAATGTTAATTCTTCAAAATGACTGTATGTGAACTCACTGCAAAATATATTCACATTGGCAATAAGTTTAAAATGCTAAAAATAAAACCTATGTGGCTCACAGTCAAAGTTAAAAAAGCTATAAATAATAAGAAAAGAGCTTTTAAAAATATAAGTGAAATGAATAAACACTATCCTCTTTTAAATGTTACAAAGAATATAACAAAATATGTAAAAAGGAAATTAAAGCCGCAAAAATTTGCAATAGATAGTAGGACAAACCCCCAGAAATTCTTCAAATATATTAATAGTAAAAAGGTCAGGTCTGAGCATGTAGGCCCTTTAAAAAATAATCTAGAGTGGGTGACTGGGGAGAAAGAGAATGCAGATTTATTTAATACCTTCTTTAGCTCTGTATATACAAAGTAGCATGGGGGAGCTCAAGCCCATAATGAGGATAGTATTGACACCAAATGATCCACAATGGCTCAAAACTGATATGGTCCAGAAATATTTAGACAGCATAAAGGGGAATAAAGCACCTGGACCAGATGGTATACACCCATGTGTCTTAAAAGAATTGAGCTCTGTCATTTCAAAGCCACTGTTTCTAATTTTTAGGGACACTTTGATGATCGAATTGTACCAGTGGCTTGGCGTAGGGCCAATGTGGTGCCTATATTTAAAAAAGGAACAAAGTCTTTACCAAGTAACTATAGACCTGTTAGTTTAACTTCTATGGTTGGGAAGATACTGGAGAGTTTAATGAAAGACCACATGGAAGAGTTCTTGCTGGGAAAAAATATTTTAGGCAACAAACAGCATGGATTCATGAAAGACAGACACAATTCAACTTTGCTAAAAAAAAGACAGACCAGTTCTCGAAAAGCATTCTTTGGACTGATGAAATTAAGATTAATCTGTGCCAGAAGGATGGGAAGAAAACAGTGTGGAGAAGGCTTGGAACAGCTCATGATGTAAAGCACACAACCTCATCTGTAAAACATGGTGGAAGCAGTGTCATGGCATGGGCATGCATGGCTTCCAGTGGCACTGGGTCATTGGTGATTATTGATGATGTGAAAGAAGACAGAAGCAGCGCAAGAATTCTGCAGTGTTTAGAGATATACTGTCAGCCCAAGTACAGCAAAGTTGATTGGACGGCGCTTCACAGTACAGATGGACAATGATCCAAAACACTCTGCAAAAGCAACCCATGAGTTTTTGAAGGAAAATAAGTGGAATATTCTGTAATGGCCAAATCAAATCAACCCAATTGAGCACAGATTTCACTTGCTGAAGGCACAACTAAAGGCAGAAAGACCCAAAAACAAACAACAACTAAAGACAGCCTGGCAAAGCATCAGAAAGGAGGAAACACAGTCTTTGGTAATGTCCATGGGTTCCAGACTTCAGGCAGTCATTGTCAGTAAAGGATTCTCAACAAAATATTAAAAATTAACATTTTATTTATGATTATATTCATTTGTCCAATAACATTTGAGCCAGTGAAAATGGGGGTATGTGTATAAAAATAGTTGCATTTCCTAAAATTTGGACTTGATATTTTTGTTCAACCCCTTGAATTAAAGCTGAAAGTCTGCACTTCAAATTCATTTGGATTGTTGCCTTTTAATTTTTTTCTAGCGGCATACAGAGCCTAAAGTATGAAAATTATGCCTGTGTCCAAATATATATGGACCTACAGTAAATGTAGGATTGTAAAAAATGTTTCCCCCTTTTTGGGTTGAACTAGATGGACTCTTTGAACCAGACTAACTATGATACAATATGAAAAAAAAAATGATATCGATGTTTCAGTGCAACCTAAGTTATTACATTCATGCAAAGTTATTTAGATTTATTCAAAAGAGTCCGTGGACAAGTGTCTAAAAAGTACAGGGTCCCATACTGTGCTCCTTATATGGTTTATTTATATTATTAGATTACTGTTTTTCTAGAGAATGAGGATTTATAGTTGATATGTTGTGGTACCCTAACTATCTGCGATATATACCCACTGATGAAATGCCGACACAGCCCATCAGACTCCGCATACAACCAAAATATTACTTTTGAATGGACTAAGCTTTTAATCATGCAAAACATATTTTTACTTCTTTGCCACCAATGCAATATCATAAAATGTTTTTGCCACCCATAGAAATAATAATTTTTCAAAGCACAATGGCTGGAACAGATGTTGTGGATCAGTCACAATGACCTGGTATCCAATTAACATGTAACATGTAACAAGATGCTCACTTATGTCAGTGTTTTTCTCTTTCTCTGGCCCTAATAGACTGTATCTGAAATTTTAGGTTAAAATGTAAATCTTCAGAAGGGCAACATATTTACCATATTTCATATCCTTGAAACACACTAGTTCATCCTGACATGGAAGAACAAATACATACACTATTTATGTAATCAAACAATTAACTTTTAATGTTGACCGATTTTAAAATTGAAATCTGTTTCTGTTTTTGTTGATTAGTCCAGTAGTTTGCCACCTAAACATAAAACCAAGGATATGAAAAACTGTCCTGTTCATTCATGGAGTTTGAATTATCCGTCAACAATTCCAATAATCTCCTACGCATGAGTAAGATCAGGGCTTTTTTTATCAGATAATAGGTGCAGGAACTCAACCTTCCTGGCCAAGTCCCCACCGCCAACCCCACCATTCCTAGGGGGAGAGAAGTAAAGCAATGCCAAATAATGGATATGTCTAAGGCCCCGTACACACGACCAAACATGTATGCTGAAACTGGTCCGCGGGCCAGTTTCAGCATACATGTTCGGTCGTGTGTAGGCGCGAGCGGGCCGAATTCCAGCAAACATTTGCCCTCCGGGCCTTTTCCCTGCCCGCTCGGACATGTACGGTCGTCAGTACAGACCTACCGTACATGTGCGAGCGCCCGCCGTCCCTCGCATGCGTCGAATGACTTCGACGCATGCGTGGAAGCCTTTAAATGGCAGGCCCGCCCACGTCGCCGCGTCATCGTCGCGGCGACGACGCGGACACGCCCCGAGTAGTGTTTACGCAAGGACTTCTGTACGATTGGTTAGTACAACCATCGTACAGAAGCCCTCTGGCAGGCATGTACGGTGAAAACGGTCCGACGGACCGGTTTCACCGTACATGTTTGCTCGTGAGTACCCGGCCTTAGCCTGAGAACTGTATATAACACACGGTGGAAGGTTTACGAATGTGTAACACACAAAGTACAGGACTCAGGAGTGTATAGCAAGCAGGGCACAGGGCTCAGGAGTGTGTATTGTGCATATCACACAAGGCACAGAAAAAAATTGGCACAAGGGACAGTACTTACATTTAATGCAAAGTGTCCCTTGTGCTGATGGTTACTGTTTTAGTTTAAATCTGAAAACCTCTGCCCTGTGATTGGTTTTCTGCCTGTGACAGCTCCCTCGGCTCTGTTAACCCCCGTAGCATCAGAAGATCACAGCTACTGTACGAGGAGATGTGTGTTGGGAAAAGCTGGCAGAGGGCAGGAATATATAATGTAAAACCCATTGTACATTTTGGAGTACTGCCCAGGGGCAATTAATATGTAGCATAAAATGAAGGCATGCAACAAATAGCACAGTATACAGTTCTGAGTACTGTATGTAGTATACAAGGCATGTTACAAAATCCTGACCACTGCACTCTGAATGTTGTGCCATATATTACATTCTATTGCTCATTGCACTCTGCATACTTTGTGTCCTCCAGAAAATGTCACTTGTCCTCTCGAAGCACAAATCACCCTCCACCCAAATTCCCCCCCCCCCCCCCCATTCCCCCAAAGTAACCATCTATTGCTCACTTCTACATCCTCCCATCCACAGCTCCCCTCCCTGCAACTCTTGTTCACAGTTCACCTATACATCTATTCATTCTAATACAACAGATCCTACCCAGGAATAAAGATACCTGTGTACATTTCACATAAAAGTACCGGAAGAGATTTCCAAAGTTTCAAGAATAGGGCACTTGACATTCTTTTGTGATGATTAGCTATATCACTAGCATTTGTAAGATAGAAAACGAATTCCCGCACCAATAATTTTTGGAATTCTTCTGAATACACAATAAACTTCCATACATAAAATAAATACAAGGGAGTTACAGCACAGTGAACATAACTGATTGTTCCATCAGCTCCAGGCATCCCTGCTCTTTTTAATTACTAACCTGCACTATGCAGTGAAAATGGAGACATGGGTGTTCAGGACGGTGCAAAATAGCACCAATATATACAGCACAAGATACTAAAGGGGTGTAGCCACTTATTAACCATTACATATGCATAGCAAACTTACTGTATAAAATAGGGGGATTCTTAGTTGGCATATATTGCAATACATGATCAAGCTGGCCAACTGGTTGATATTCACTAAAACTGGAGAGTGCAAAATCAGGCGCAACTCTGCATAGAAACCAATCAGCTTCTGTGGTTGTTTGCCAATGCCTAATTGAAAAAGCTGAAGTTAGAAGTGGATTGGCTACCTTGCACAGCTACACCAGATTTTGAACTCCCCAATTTTAGTAAATCAACCCCACTGTATCAAAGTGATCCTTGTCTGCCCAGTCCCTACTATAAAATGCAGATTTTCCCATTGTGAGGATTGCTAACATTTAGGCTTTTTTTTGTTGTTGTTTAAAGCAGAGCTCCAGGCTCCTTAAAAAAAAAAAAAAAAGAAGTCAGCAGCTACAAATGCTATCGCTCCTAACTTTTAATATTAGGACACTTAGGCTGGATTCACACCTATGTGGGTTTCCCTGCATCCAATTCGCATAGCAGGATACTGTGGCCAGCTCTCTATGGAGCGGCTTCACACATCTCCCGCAGCGGCTCTGGAGCAAATTTCCCAGGAGTCTTGTGTATCTTTTGGTCCATTTAAGGTTAAAATTTGGGTTGACATCTCACCTGAAACCGTGAACAGAGACGCACCTGACTCATGCTGTGAGCCGGAGCGTGCTGCAGTGTGAACCCAGCCTTACCTGCCCACAAATCCAGCAGCGTCTTCACCTGAGCCGATTTTTCAATCGGTTCTCAGATTCTGTCGCCACCATCTTGGCTAAGGGAAACCGGCAGTGAAGCCTTGCGGCTGCACGGCCGGTTTATTACTGCGCATGTGTGAAGCGCGCTATGCTTTGTGAATGGTTTGGCGGCAGGGGAAGGAGGAGGGGGGCCACAGTGAAGTCAGCTGGAAGTGGGAGCAGGTACCCGTCAAAACCAGGTACCTGCTCCCCCCAGAAAGGTGCCAAATGTGGCAGAGGAGGGGGGAGGAAGCAAACAGGCGGAACTTCCACTTTTGGGTGGAGCTCCACTTTAATTAATAAGGTGTTTTTTAGGGTAGTTACGTTACGTATTTCAGTTACCCTTCCTTTTATGTATTTTTATGTATTTGAACATCATTTTTACAGTAATTTTACATTTTTATAGTACTGTTTGAGGTCTGCGTTTTTATCTCTGTGAAAAAATTAGGTTAATGAGGATTTTGGGTTCAAGAACAGGTCCAAGATAGCAGAAAGAACTTACAGCGATATTTAAGCTTTGTTTTTTTTAAAACAAACATGTTATACGTACCTGCTCTGTGCAGTGGTTTTGCACAGAGCAGCCTGGATCCTCCTCTTCTCGAGTCCTATGCCTGGACTCCCCCTTTTCTCCCCCCTGCTGAGTGCCCTTACATCAATCAACTCGCTCTGGGGACACCCAAGCAGGCATGATCCCAACCTGCAGCTCTGTGTGTCCATTCACACAAAGAGCCACAACTCAGGCCCCCCCCCCCCCCTCCATCTCCTGATTGGCTCACTGGCTGTGATTGACAGCAGTGGGAGCCAAGTCCTCAGAGAGGCAAGACTCTCGTGAACATCGCTGGATCGAGAGGGAGCACAGGTAAGTATTGGGGGGGGGGGGCTGCACACAGAAGGTTTTTTACCTTCTCTAAAAAAATCTTGTGCCTTTACAACCACTTTAAAGTGATTCTAAAGGTTTAACCTTTTGTATCTTTCCCTGCATTAAGGTAAAAAAACATTCCACCACTTTTTGTTCTCCCCCTCCTTAAATACTTACCTATTCCTATCTATACAACAATGTGCAGCATTTTTAGGCAGCAGTGTGCTAGAGGCCCTAATCTTCCATTTTATATAAAAATTCCAGGGAATTGAAAACCCTCAATTTTGTTCACTTCTAGCTCTCGCTGAAACGTTTTATATTTATCAATGGACGCTATTAAAAAAACTGTGTTACATAAACCAACTTGAGATTAATCCTTCACTATCCCATACGCATAATTTGGATACATACACTCTTAGGCCCCGTACACACGACCGAACATGTCTGCTGAAACTGGTCCGCAGACCAGTTTCAGCGGACATGTTCGGTCGTCTGTACGTCCGACCGGACAATTTTCCGGCGGATCGGACAGGTTTCCAGCGGACAAATGTTTCTTAGCATGCTAAGAAACATGTCCGCTGGAAGCCTGTCCGTCGGACATGTTCGGTCGTCTGTACAGACTCACCGGACATGTCCGCTCGGCCGAAAGCCCTCCCATGCGTCAAAGTGATTCGACACATGCGTGGAAGCATTGACCTTCCAGGGCCGCGCACGTCTCCGCGTCATCGTTGCGGCCACATCACCGCGTATCGTGTCCGCGCGGATTTCTGTTTGATGGTGTGTACAACCATCAGACAGAAATGTCCGAGCGGACATGTCCGATGAAAACGGTCTGGCGGACCGTTTTCATCAGACAGTCCGTCCGTGTGTACAAGGCCTTAGTGCACTTTGGCACATAGCCTGTCAGCAATGACACTAAGGTTATCAATGTGAGCACAACATGGAATAATGAAACACCTATCTAGTCAGTAAATGTGCTTTTGGTGTCCCGAGAATAAGACTAGAGATACATACATACATACTGTATACACCATGGTCGAATGAGAAAAGTCTAATAAATACCTCTATCTGTGCTAATGCTAAGCAGTGTGGCTGAAGGATCCCCCACACAGGCTATTGTATGCTGTTAGCAATCAACTAGTCGAGCAGGGTGATGCTGACAGGAGCAACCATGGCTTGAATTTCAGCCCATTCAGCAGGGATTGGTTAAAATGTGAGTGGTGTATGGCAGCCTTAAAGGAGATTTATGGACACAGCATACTGTAAATTTAATTTTATAATATCAGCACAGTAATACAAACAATAGTTATTTTTGAAAATCCAATATAAGATTACTTAAAAAAATCTCCTTTCATGTTGTGAGTTCTGCCTGTCTCCTGGTCATCTCTTTCCACCATTTTCTGGATTCATGCTTTGCAGTTTCTCCTCTGTTGTTTACTTTCCATTTCTAAGGACTATATATCCCATGGTACCTTGCTGTCTGGAAACAGTGATTCCTGTACTGACTCTGCCTCATTAAACTCCTCTTCTCAGCACCTCTGTAGTTCAGAAGGAAGGCTCTGTGAACTGTGTGACACAGCAGTGCCTACCCACAGGGCATAGTGAATATGTGTCACAGAATTCAAGGAAGTAAATGTGTGGGGATTTTCAAACAAGTCATTTTGCAAACAATAAGATCATTCAGATTAATAGGAGTAGGCTAGAAATAATTGAAATGCAATGTGGAAATGAATATACTGTATAACTTTACCTTTTGACCATAGATGCACTTTTACTACAGCCAATAGGTTTGCCAAATACAGTATTTCACAAAAGTGAGTACACCCCTCACATCTTTGTAAATATTTTATTATATCTTTTTATGCGACAACACTGAAGAAATTACATTTTAATACAATGTAAAGTAGTGAGTGCACAGCTTGTATAACAGTGCAAATTTGTTGTCCCCTCAAAATAACTCAACACACAGTCATTAATGTCTAAACCGCTGGCAACAAAAGTGAGTACACCCCTAATTAAAAATGGCTAATTGGGTCCAATTTGGGCATTTTCATTAGGGGTGTACTCACTTTTGTTGCCAGTGGTTTCTGTTGAGGGCAGTACGTGCCCCCTGACAGGCGGCCATGGCTTCTTGCAACAACATCCAATACAAGTCCCTCTGAGAGCAGCTGGGCATTACTTTTAAGGACATTTCCTTGCCACAGCAGAAATTGCTCCATCAGCTACTGGAAAAGCACTTGTTGGTGTTTGCCACCGGCCCTGAAGTCTATGGATTCACTGAAGCCATCGACCATCCCATGCATACAGGGGACACACTGCCCATTTGTAGGGATGAGCCGAACACCCCCCAGTTCGGTTCGTACCAGAACTTTGCAAACAGGCAAAATAATTGTTTGAACACACGAACACCGTTAAAGTCTATGGGACACGAACATGAAAAATCAAAAGTGCTAATTTTAAAGGCTTAAGTGCATGGTATTGTCATAAAAAGTGTTTGGGGACCTGGGTCATGCCCCAGGGGACATGTATCAATGCAAACAAACGTTTTAAAAACAGATGTTTCTTCGGGAGCAGTGATTCTAATAATGCTTAAAGTGAAACAAAAAAAATGTAATATTCCTTTAAATTTCATGCCTCGGGGACATAGTATGCCTGTAAAATGGCAAATTTTTCCCATGTTTAGAACAGTCCCGCAACAAAATTACATTTCTAAAGGAAAAAAGTAATTCAAAACTGATCGCGGCTGTAATGAATTGTCGGGTCCCGGGAATATACATAAAACTCATGGAAAAAAACAGCATGGGTTCCATCCAGTCCATTACCAGGCCCTTTGGGTCTGGTATGAATATTAAGGGGAACCCTGAACCAAAAAAATATATGTATATTGCGTGGGAGTCCCCCCAAAATCAATACCAGGCTCTTCAGGTCTGGTATGGATATTAAGGGAAATCCTGCGCCAAAAAAAAAGGGGGCGACAGGAGAGCGCCCCCCTCCTGAACCACACCAGGACACATGCCCTCAACATGAGGGGATGGGTGCTTTGGGGCAGGGGGGCACCTTGCCCCCATGTTGATGGGGACAAGGGCCTCATCCCCACAACCCTTGCCCAAAGGTTGTGGGGGTCTGCGGGTGGGGGGCTTATCGGAATCTGGAAGCCCCCTTTAACAAGAGGACCCCCAGATCCCGACTCCCCTATGTATATTGGTAAAGGGTACATTGTACCCCTACCATTTCACAAAAAAAAAGTGTAAAAAAGACAGGAGGCACTTCGGGACAATTCCTTTATTAAAAAAAAAATGTCCAGAGATGTCCATTCATCTTCTATTTTGCCGCCCGACGAGCCAAGAAAAAAAATGCAACAGTTCCGCCTCCATGGGAGTATCCCGCCGACTGATGACAGGTGTTATATAGCTGAGAGCGGGGCCACCTGATGATGTAAATGGATGACCCCGCCCCCCTGATGCCACGGGGAAGCCCTGGAGTGGGTGTTGGTCAAAAACACCAACCCGGCTAGAGAGAGCAAGCTGAAACACAAATACACCCCATACCAAATAGTTGTTTAGCCCTTCCCACCTATTCCAGACCTACAACTTGCTTTCTGAGAGGGCCAGATCCTGTTAAAAGGAGGATGCATTGGAATATGCTAAGGCCCTGTTTGTTGGATGGCGGCTGCCCCCAGAGACCCACTGATGACCAGGAGGCGTTTGATGCTGTGGATCTTCCCCAGATATGTGAAACACCACCAAACTGGTTTCTACCACCTATTATACTTGAGTCTCCAGGCCTCCTAGGTCCCAGCACCTTAGGACTTTGCTGATGGTAGCCCAGAAGGCCAATCCACACCATCCAGTTCTACGGACTGTACTGACCAGGTAGAGGATTCTCCTGTGGGTTCAAGTGAAGAAAGAATAGAAGACACACCTGGTCTCTTGCCACCTAAGGCCCCTGAACCACTGCCTGTTGATGAACTTTTGCTTAGAGACACCAACGAGAGTCAGGAGATCCAGCGCCCTTTGAGGTCTAACCGTGGGCAACTCCCTGCAAGATATTCAGACTATGTGGTTTGAGACTGTCTCATTGTTTTGCTTAACATGCTCCATTGTGTTGCCAGTATTTCTGTTGTTTCATGTTGTTGTGATGCAGAGGATGGCATCTGTTAAAAAGGGGGGGGGGGTTGTAGGCAGGTGCAGTCTATTTTCTACACAGCAGGTGGCACTCAGCCATAGTGACACTATTGTTTGAGAGAAAGTCAGGAGAAACAAGGTTTTCTATTCCTTTAGTTTCCTGGGTCACTGGGGAAACAATCCTATTGCATACTGCTGTTCCACATGACTCAAGCAGCTATCATGGGTCAGGCAGAGCCTTTTTAAGGCCCTGGCTCCTGGGTTTTGGCACGCTTTGGCGAGTGGAAAGAGCAGGGACAGGTACCCCGCCTATGAGGGACAGTAACCGTGTTAGGCAAAGGTTCCTAACGAGGAGGGTAGGAGTAGGGCCTCATCTATTCTGAACATTCTCCCAATTGGGGTCCAGATGGCCAGGCCGCATTCTGTCCCCTCGCAACAGGTGCTGTCATTCAGGCTAGAATATACTCCTGTCACGCTACTGAACTGTGAGTGTGCCCGGCTGAGTGGCTTTCCAACGGAGGTTGTTGTGAACTTTTGCTGCATTTCTTCAATACAAGTTTATTGTACCTGCCTGTGTGAATTATTGACTCCACACCACGCTGCATCCCACCTACACAATTACTAATTGTCAACAACACCTTAATATATACTAATCAGTAAGGCCTCGTACACACGACCGGTTTCCTCGGCAGAATCCATCAAGAAACTTGGTGGGAGAGATGTACATTTCTCGTGTGTACATTTTTCATCGAGGAAACTGACGAGGAACTTGACGAGCCAAAAAGAGAGCAAGTTCTCTATTTCCTCGACAGGAGTCTCAAATTGGCTCGTCGAGTTCCTCGTCGGGCTGGTTTCCCACGAGAAACTCGAGCATGTGTATGCTAAGAAACCCACGCTTGCTCAGATTAAAGTATGAGACGGGAGTAAAAGTAGCATTTGTAATGGAGATAGCACATTTTTCAAGCTGTAACAGACTAAAAAGTGCAAATCGTCTCTTAACAAACTTTTACTTAACACGCAAACACATGAGATTAGCAAAAGCAGCCCCAAGAGTTGTGCCAGTGGAATCGAACTTCCCTTGTCGTTGTATGTGTTGTATGTCACCGCGTTTGAGAACGAGGAGATTTTGTCTTGACAGTGTGTACGCAAAGCAAGCTTGTCGAGTTCCTCGACAAGCCTAACAAGGAACTCGACGAGGAAAACGATGTGTTTCGCCCAACGAATTCCTTGGTCGTGTGTACGAGGCCTTACACTGCAGTATTCAATTGTTACCATACACTCAATATCCGGCTTGTTTAAAAATGCATTACAGCACCCAATCAAATGTAATGTGTTCCAAAGCATTTACAGGCCTAAAACAGACAGGCAGTGAGGAACCGTGATATCGTCTCCTCACCACCTGTCAAATAACTCTGAAAAGTGATCCACTTTCAGAGGTGTGGCAATAATGCTGCACATCTAAACATCTAAACCTAACCCAGGGTTTACCTCCTCTTTAACCTTTATAAGTGTTTAGAAACTGAACGTGAAATTGATCATTAAACTATTCTTGGATGCAAAATCTGTTCTCATCAATTACCCTATAGGCCAGCTGCATAAAAACAATGCCTCAAATCTTTGGCACTACAGCCAAGATGTGCACAGACCCCAGGATTTACATGAATGTGTAATTTCTGATACAAAATCTCAGTCTATGGAGTAGATACTGACCCTGGATTCCAGAACCAAAATGGCTTTATAAGTAATAGCCCATTTTAACAAGGAGGCTCTGGATGTACTTGTAGCATGCTGGACTTTGCTAAAGCATTTGGCAGATTCCCCATATACTGCTAATATACAAGTTGATATTTACACCCCAAATAGATGACTTTTGCAAAAACCCTCTATAGTATATCTCAAAATGTATCACAAGCAATTGTAGTGCATACACCACTTTCATCCTTAATTGTATCTTACTACTTCTGATCCCTTAAAGAGGAAGTAAACCCTCTTAAAAAAATTCTGGAAAAAAAAACCTGCAAGAAAAAGGCATAATGAGCTAGTATGCATAGCATAGCGCTGTGTCTGGCCAGAGCCGCAATGTCGCTACTCCCGTGCATGAGCGCGGGTGCCGCCACTAACGGCATGATCGCCGTTAGTAACTGCATGCTCAGTGCGCCTGCGCGCCGTAGACATCGGTGCATGTCTTTTGTAAATATCTCCTAAACCGTGTAGGTTTAGGAGATATTTCTTGCACCTACAGGTAAGCCTTAATTTAGGCTTACCTGTAGGTCTAAGTGGTCTGTAAAGCCTCGTACACACGATCGGATAGCTGATGGAATCTAATCCGATGGATTTTTTCGTCGGATATTCAATGAAGCTGACTTTCATCAGTCTTGCCTACACACCATCAGTCAAAAATCCGACCGTGCCAACGTCGACTTAATTCTGAGCATGCGTGGATTTTTGACCGATGGACTTCCACACAGACGATTTTTTATCCATAGGAAAAATTTAAAACATGTTCTATTTTTTTTCAGCGATGAACAACAAACAGATGGGACCCACACACGATCTGTTTGTCCGATGAAAACAGTCCATCGGTCTGTTTTCATCGGACAAACCGATCGTGTGTACAGGGCTTAAGGGTTTACAACCACTTTAAGGCACTTTAAGGCATGGATGCCACTAGACCTGGATGCCACTAGAAGGTATGCTGTGATATCTGACACCAAGCTGTCAGTAGCACAACCTCCTGTAAGTTATGAAGTGGGGCCTGCATGAATCTGATTTGTTTTTCCAGCACATGCCACAGATGCTCGATTAATTTGAGATTTGGAGAATTTGCAAGTCCACACCTCAAACTTGTTGAAGGTTAAGAAAGGACTCCCTGTAGCCGCACATTGATGCTGTCCCTAAGATGGGTGTGTAAGTGGCAATCACAGCCTGAACTCCAGCCAGGCCATGCCCCCAATGCATTTTTCTCCACCCCTCGAAGCTTAGTCATGGGGAACCTAAACTCGTTATTGTGTTCCTCATCCCATTCTTGAACCATTTTTGCAGTGTGGTAGGGTGCATTATCCTGCAGAAAGAGGCCACTGTCATCAATCAATGTTGTTTTCATGATGGGACGTACTTGGTCAGCAAAATTTTTTAGGTAGGTAGGTAGGTGGTACGTGTCAAGTAATATCCACATACATTGCAGAACCCAAGGTTGCAAAAGACAAGGGAATACTCTTATGCCCTGTTTTTCCCGTCGGAAAAAGTCAGATGAGAGCTTTTGGTCAGGAATCCTGACCGTGTGTATGCTCCATCTGACTTTTTCCGACGAAAAAAATTCCGGAAAAGGATAGAGAGCAGGGTCTCTATTTTCCCAACGGAAAAAATTCCTAGCGGAAAAACCGTCCTGTATGGAATTCCAACGGGAAAAAAAAAGAGGCAATTTGACGGATGCTCGGAAGCATTGAACTTATTTTTCTCGCCTCGTCATAGTGTTGTACGTCACCACGTTCTTAACACTCGAATGTTCAGAGAAATTGTGTGTGACCGTGTGTATGTAAGACAAGTTTGAGCGGAATTCCGTCAGAAAAAAGTTGGATGGTTTTTCCGGCGGGAAATCCAGTCATGTGTACGGGGCATACGTGTCTGAAGGAAATGTAAAAAGTATTGGATCTTGCTATCTGTAGCTCCCTCACCCAACTGCTATATCATGTCTCATGCTGACACTGTAGTACTGAGACTGACATAGGGAGCCATTTATAGATATTTTAATATGATGCAGCCTTGACAGCTCCAGAGAGACCTACTTTGAAGCTTTTGGAACGCATGATGAAAAACTGTTCATCAAAGTGATTGTCAAGCCTCATTTTTTTTTTTTTATTAAAACAATAAACATATCATACTTCCCTGCTCTGTGCAATGGTTTTGAATAGAGAAGCTGCAATCTTCTTCTTTTGGGGTCCCCCACCAGAGCTCCTGGCTCCTCCTTTCCAGCGAGTTCCCCCAGAAAAAGACGCTTTCAATAGGGGGCACTTGTTTATTTTCGATCCTGAGCCACACTGCCTGTGTCTATAGACACAGACAGCACAGCTCGGCCGCTTCCTCATCACAGAATTTTATTGACAGCAGTGGTAGCGCCAATGGCTGGATGTGTCAGATTCTTTAGGTGGCAGTTTCCACTCAATACAGATGGTTAGACCAGTACTTAGTAACTAGGGGCCAGATTCACAATAGAGATATGACGGCGTCGTATCTCTGAGAGTATCTATGCGGCTGATTCATAGAATCAGTTACGCATAGATAGCCCTAAGATCCGACAGGTGTAATTGACTTACACCGTCGGATCTTAGGATGCAATACTTCGGCCACCGCTGGGTGGAGTTTGCCTCGTTTTCCAGCGTCGGGTATGCAAATTAGTTTTTACGGCGATCCATGAAGGTACACGCGTTCGTTACGTCGTCGCTAGTCGATTTTTCCCGTCGCAAAGTTAGGCCTGCTTTTTCATGGCTTAACTTTAGATGAGCCATGTTAAAGTATGGCCGTCGTTCCCGGGTCGAATTTCAAATTTTTTTTTTTTCGTAAGACATCCGGGAATATGAAAGTACGTTACGCACGTCGCCATTCAAAACATTACGACGGGCGAGGTCATTTCGCGCAAAGCACAGCGGGAAATTTCAAAACGGAGCATGCGCAGTACGTTCGGCGCGGGAACGTGCCTAATTTAAATGGTCCCCGCCCCATTTGAATTAGGCGGGCTTGCGCCGGACGTCTTTACGTTACTCCGCCGCAAGTTTACACTCAAGTGCTTTGTGAATCAAGCACTTACGAGGAAAACTTGCGGCGGTGTAACTTAAAGACGATACGTTACGTCGCTGCAGTTCTCTATGAATCTGGCCCTATCTTCATTGTAGATGATGCTTTTTATCTTAGATAAATACACATGTTCACCAGCCATGGATCTTGACTGGATCTTGACTAGTCAAGAGCTATGGTGTGCTGGCAAACATGTGTATTTATCTGTGATATATCCAGTGTTCAGCTGGTGATCACTGCAGCACCCACTACAGAGGAGCCTTTAATCCAGAAACGTGTGCAATGGAAATATAGACAAGGCTTTTTTATCTTAGTTATTTTAAGTATCATTCCCTTTTCCATATTCTGAAGAAACAATCACTTTACTCAGCATAGTTGTAGGTTGTCTCATTTATGCATACAGATCTCCTTATGGACCAACCAACCATACTTACCTGAATAAAGCTGTACACTTAAACTCATGAAGGGTCTTATGCCGCATACAGACGGTAATTTTTTGTGATGAAAAAAAATGAAGTTTTTGAAAACGTCGTTTAAAATGATAGTGTGTGGGGAAAACGTTGTTTTATGTCTTTA
Organism: Rana temporaria; assembly: GCF_905171775.1. NCBI lineage: Eukaryota > Metazoa > Chordata > Amphibia > Anura > Ranidae > Rana > Rana temporaria. The sequence continues at coordinate 91,882,735 of NC_053498.1, read as the reverse complement.
GAAAAACGACCAAAAAAAAATTCGAACATGCTCGAATTTTTGGTGTCATTTTTCAAAATGTTGTTTTTTGTGTCAATTAAAATGATAGTGTGAGTACCGTCATACGTGCTGAACGTAACATCGCTTTGCTAGAGCATTTTGAAAAACGATGGTGTGTATGCTACATCGTTTTTGAAAATGAAGTTTCAAAAATGTAGTTTTTTTTCATCACTTAAAACTTCATTTTTTTTCATCACAAAAAATGACCGTCTGTACGCGGCATTAGGCTTTGCAGACATTTTTTTGGGGATGGGGTTCTTAACCCAATGCCAAACCCTTAAATTGTAACGGGGTACATCTTTTTGTCTGGGTCATGTTTAGAGATATTCTTAGAATGGGTGGTCATACTGATAGCTATGCTACCATGGATATAGCTCTCAGAATATTTTGATAATGCAAGTCCCACCACTACTAAGAGCCAACCCTCATGCCTCGTACACACGTACGGGTTTCCCATCGGGAAAACTGCTATGAGAGCTTTTGGCCGGGAATCCCGGCCGTGTGTATGCTCCATCGCAGTTTTCCAGACAGAAAAACTGCCGTGAAAAAAAAGAGAACCAGCTCTTTTTTCCCTCCGGAATTCCCGGCGTTTTTTTAAGCCGGCAGTTTTCCTATGGGAAAAGACTGCTGTGGAGCATACACACGGCCGGGTTTCCCGACCAAAGCTCTCATGGCAGTTTTCCTGTCAGGAAACCCTGCCATGTGTAGGGGACGAAGTAACCGAGCTAGGTTCTTGGTTTTCCTCTCGGGTCAGCCAGAAAACCTGTACGTATGTACTAGGCATAAGTCTCCTAAATAAGAACTCCCAACCCTTTTCTAACCTGTACATAAAATCAGGCAGCCATGAGCTACAGTAATTAAAGAATAAAAAATGCAATTCTAAGCCTCAATGAGCCATTCAAATATAGTTTCGGCAAACATTTAACAATAATTGCCTATTTCCTGTGTTAAATCCCATAGGACTATGAAAGAAAGCTCATACTTTATTCTGAGCATGCGCGGGTTTCTAAGTATACACACAAACGTGTTTCTCTTCGTAAACCAGCCCGACGAGAAACACGCCGAGGAAATTGAGACTCCCGATGAGAAAAAAGAGGACATGTTCTCTTTTTTTCTCGTCGAGATCCACAACAGTTTTCTCGACGAAAAACATACACACGACCGTTTTCCTCGGCAAAAATGCTCTGCCAGCATTTTTCTTGGTAGATTTTGCAGAGGAAAACGGTCGTGTGTACGAAGCTTCAGACAATATAAGTCGTAAACAGCCAGGCATCAATCATTTTCAAATGTAGGTCTTCAAAATTATTATTAATAGATCTATTAATAATAATTACATTATTGCTGACGTTTAACCTGCCTATAATTTGCCTTCCCTGGTTCCTTCTTTTCCTCCTTAGCAACATGCCAATTATTTGTATAATAAAACCGCTTTCTGTTTTCTTTACATACCTTATTTTAGATCCAGGGATGTCATTGCTGGGTCTCTGTGCTAATCTAGCTGGTGGGCAGTGCGCTTTATATAGCTTCCAGAAACCATGCCTCAGCACCCTGCCTCAGTATTCATCTCAAGATCCCTCAGCACTGATGCAAGAAGTGGGCTGATTCTGGGAGGAGTTATGTAAATATCTGTAGCCATCTTGTACTTCATGGGTGTCTAGTGAATTTACCTTTCCTGAATAGTGGTTTGTTCGGGACAATTTGTTTGTTTTTATCATTTGTTTTTTTCCCTATGTTTGAGATTGTGGAAGTACCTCATTGCCGCCACTGAATGTCAGTGGCACTCAGGGCAATAGTTATGGCCTGGTAGAAAATCTTGCACTATTGATGGCTACCACTAGAAGGTTCATACCAGTGGTGCATGTTGGGAAAGGTTATAAAAGCTTGGGAAGTGGTCTAGTGTGCTCTCATTCCCATAGGCTGCAGCTTGGGGAAGATGTGTGTTTGTACTCTGCAGGCCCGAGTCTTATGGGGCCTACCACAGAACTATTCAAGCTGCCCTGCTTGGTCGAGGAGGGTATGGCTTTCAAGGTGGTAGAGCCTGAAGGATGTCCTGCTGGAGGGGGATCGGTGTCTGCCCTTCGAGAGTCCTGGCAATCCCTTGGTCTCATGGAGTCTAGAAGCCCTCATTGCCATTGGAAACCTAAACCTACCCCTCTCTCCCTGTGAAACTGGAGCAATAAAACTTTGAAAAGAATGGTGATCTTTATTGTCATGTGATGCTTTCTACTGTGTCCAGGGATCCCCCCTGGGGTAAATGCTAGCTTTCTCCCTTCTGTAGGTGAGTCTACTCCTCTACCCTCATGCAGGAGGGGTGCTATAAATACTTTGATGAGTTTGACAACAGCGAGAAAACCAGGCAGAACTTTTTTAACACCGTTTAAAGCAGTGCAATATAAATGATGGCTTATGCTTTGTGGTATGCTGCATTGTCATATACCTTCCAACTTTCTGAGATGGGAATGAGGGATACCTACTAGAAAAGGTTTGTAGGCATAGGACACACCCCTGCCACGCCTCCCTTAAAGGAGAATTATACAAAAAATGATTGGTTAAACCCACAAGTGTTTTTTTATTTACCACCACTATTCCTTATATTGGCTTTTGGGATTTACAGATGCAGAAATTCGGAAGTTGAAAGAAAGGATTAGCACTGTAAATCACTTTAGCATAGATAAATAATGCATTTTATATACAACTACATAAATACGACCAAAAATGAAGGAAAAAATGAGGAGGAAAAAGGAACAGACAACATTGTTCAAAATGAGGGACAGTCCCTCAAAATCAGGGATAGTCCCTCAAAATCAGGAACAGTAGGGAGCTAATCACTGTGGGTGTGTTGCATGCTACTGTACGAAATCCCTATCCCAAATATGAGCAATAAAATAGTGCACTATTGATGTTCAAAATATAGAAGCCCCGACATATCAATTTTTAGATCAGCCAACTGCAGATTCCCTAACCTGCCATGGTGCCCCCAACTTCCAATAGTGGCCTGCATTGCCTCTCATCCTCCCAGAGTGCCTCAGTTCCCACAGTGCCCCCTAACCTCCCACGATGCAAAAGTGTCATCCACCCCCTGCAGGACCCTCCAATCTCTCAAAGTGCTCCTACAAAGCCCCAAACCTACTGGAGAGACCACATACCCCAAAATTGCTCCCTCCTGAAACCTAATGCTCTACAGGGCTACCAGGTCTGCTACAGAGTCCCCTAACACCTTTTTCTTTTTAAATTTTTTTTTAATATTACGGCATGGAAGGTTTTGCAAAAATTTACTAGGCCCTGGTCTATAACATTGAGAACCACTGCATTAGATGAATCAGACCGCAGGTTGGATTGTGGTACAACACACTGCTTTTGGCCATTGAGGATAGTGTCTTGGTTTCTAATTACTTAAAGGGGTTGTAAAGCTTTGAGTTTTTTCACCTTAATGCATCCTATGCATTAAGGTGAAAAAACACCTTGCACTCTCTGGCCCTTCCGAGCCCCTGTGTTACTTACCTGAGCCCCGAATCTCTATGGGCGTGATCCTACAATGCTTTCCCCCAGCTCTTGTGCTCTTCATTGGATGATTGATAGCAGATCAGCCATTGGATCCCACTGCTGTCAATCAAATCAATGAAGTAGCGCACCGGGGGTGGGGCCAAGTGATACAGTCAGTGGCTATGGGTTAGCTCTTGCGGGGAGGAGCTGAGACAGCCGCAGAGGGACCCCAGAAGTCGCGGATCGGGACCACTCTGTGCAAAATTAACTGCACAGTGCAGGTAAGTATGGTATGTATGTTATTTAAAAAAAAAAATCAACCTTTACAACCCCTTTAACATGCAGAGCATGAAGGGGAACTATAACATGACAGTCTCTTGCAACAAGCATCTTGCTGTACTGTGGCAGTCTCTTGTTCCATGCAGCATTCTTTTGTAACATGGCTGTCTCTCAACATCTGGCAATGGTGAAGGTGGCCTTCAGGTAGATTTTGTTGGCAACAACTTAGCTAATTTGGTTGGTTTGGAAATATACTTGAGTTGTTATTAGGGTTCAGGTTTATGGCAGGAGATCTTTGCAGGTCTCTAGTGCAGAGCAATGAGGTGCAAAGCACAGTGACCAATCCAAAATTAATTTACTAAGGAATACTGCAAGATTAATCCTGATTCATGCCGTAAATTACAGCACTTAGCACACTCAACCTTTCCAAGGCCATAGTGCTAGGAACTACAACTCCCAGCAGTGACAGGCAGAAAGATGCTCGGATATGTAGAGGGTTTCAAGCAGTCCAGTCCTGCCAATGTTGTCCATTCTCAAACAGCGCAATCTCATATTCTGTGTATACAAAGCATAATCACACCCATGTTTACCCTAGGGAGCCTTTGAGGGAAAAACCTGACACGTCCAGGGGGACTGAGCAGGGAGAAGTGCAAATGCTGAAACACGTTTTACTGTAACAAATTTAGCAGCAAAAACAAGCTTCGTTTCATTGTCTCTTCATCTCATTTATGAGACTGCATCAGTTAACCCTTTCACAACCAGAGAGCCGTAACAAATTGAAGATTATTTAATAAGACAAGAAATAAAGACCAGTAGACCACAGCATAGAATAAGAAACCATGTCACTGCTCTGATCAATAAACCGCCTGGTTACTAGGAATTACTCTACTTTTTTCATCACCATCGCTTTTAGCCTTACCTCATAAAATAAGCCTGCATGTGTCTCAATACATCATTAAGATTTCTAATCCCAGAAAAAAAAAGGATTTACAATATGGAAAGCCTGTCATTAAAATGCCTATCTTGGTTAATAAAACCCTTCTGCCTAAAGGGTTAAAGGTCTGCTGTCACAAGTCATTAAGATTTTATTACGACCTGCTAGAAATTGTATGCTATCGGCAACGATCTTACGAAAAGAATATGGTTAATAAACCAAGGGTGTTAAGGGTTAAAAATGGTTGAGGCAAGGAAAAATATACAGAGACCGATGAGATAACCAAGACGCTGTTTGCAAAATGGGTGAAAGGCACTACGGCATAGTAGAACGGTTGACAAAATCAAAGAATGGTCTGCCAATGCTTCTCATCGGCATAATAGTCCAGGTGAAATAGCAGCACATGCAGCCTGTATGGAATAAAATGGATAGCAATAAGACAGAGGACAAAAGGAAAAGGGGGGTGGGGGGTTGGGTAGCTCACCGCTTTCTGCTGGGGCTGCTAAGGCCTTTTCGGGGTTGAAATACGACATGGAAACCACCAGGATAAACAGGGGGTCCAGTCTCAGCATCTTAGGGGGACAGATTCCTGGTTCTTGGAGAGATCAGACTCTGCTACAGCACAACATGGAGAAAAAAAAAAACACAAACAGAATTCAGTGGACACCATGAATGCAGATTGCATGCAATGCTTTAACCATCATAACGTAAGCACACAAAGTATGCGTGTTTAAAATCCCCAGCAAACTAATGGGCACAGCTGAGGGATGCAGCATCTGTGTGTATTAATGATGTCAGTGTCCCTATTGTGCATGCTTAAAATCATCAATAGAGATGGAGGTTAAAAAAGGGCCAATCACTTGCCCATGCCTTACCTGTTTCCCCATTGGTATGATGGCATTGCAGACTGCAGGTCTCCAGGTCTCATATCAAGAAAAAAAAAAAAAAAAAAAACCTTGCTTGTCAGAAGGATAGAGGGAAAACATACATACACAGATAGATCACAGGAAAAAAAAAATCCTTTCTGGGGAAGCAGGCAGAGGTAACGTGAGTAGGGATGATTTTATGTAGTAGTATTATTTCCGCCTGCTATGTGGTCTAGAAAAATGCTCAAAGCAATAGATACACAGAAGAGGCAAATCTCTGCATGGATGTGCGGATGATTACAAAAAGAATTTCAGGATTCAAATGATGTATTAAAAAATATAATGATGCTGAGATTGATATTTTTCTGCTCTGTATGTTGCAAGGGCCCCCTTCTATGTGATGGATAGGAGACCCTCCTTTTGTCCCACCTCCATGTCTTTAGATCTAGACATAGACATTGGCTGCCAGCGATGTCATTTAGGATCCCTAGTAAAGGAGATGCTGTAGAGAGGAGGGAGAGAAGTGTCGTCATGGAGACCTTGGTGGTAGCAGCCTCAGCAGCAGCCTCAGCAGCAGTAGCTCTAACGGGGGAAACTGCAGGAGAACGGCACAAGCTAATTTGGTGGAAAGGCAGAGATGACATAACCTCCATTGTGGTGATGGTTAAAACAGTTTAGAGGGATGGAAAACATATGTATGACTCATAAGGACCTTCGTGTGATTCCCACATCCTAAGAAGTGACATTGGAAACTAGGATGTCTACAAGGGGTATCAAGTGTCTGCCGGTCAATTTATTGGCCACCTTTATATAGCTGTTGGGCAAACACTACCAGCCTTAACACATTAACAGTTATAACATATGCAACAAAAATACTGGGATTTTCTGTCCTCGATCTGTATTTATTACAACGAAACTAGGACACATGCTTTAAGATAGCCGTCAGCTTCAGATGGCAAACCTGGACACAATCTGGCTGACAAATGTCATGGCATTTTTCCCCTTTAATTCACTCTATTTTACATGTCACATAAAGGAATAAAAAAAGGAAACTAAAAATTGCAAATATTTCTATTTAAAATAAACCGTTATACAAATTAACTAAAAAAAAGAGATTCATTTATACAAAAAATGCAAATATTCAGATTGAAAAAAAAAAATCTGTATACTAATTAACTAAACAAAAATAAAAAATAAAACCAGAATAATAAACTAAAGGGAACACCCTACTGTGTCTTGTACATAATTCTAGCTTTGTCTTTGTCTCCACATTATTTTCATCATTTCTTTTTTCTAATTATAGTTTGTCTTTAAAAAACACTTTTCAGTAACTATTATATTACTTATAAAAGCTAATTTTAAACACCTGGAATATATAAAGAAACCCACTTTAAGGCCGCGTACACACAATCGGTTAAACCGATGAGAACGGTCTGATGGACCGTTTTCATCGGTCCAAACCGATCGTGTGTGGGCCCCATCGGTTATTTATCCATAGGTTAAAAAAAAACAATCTTGTTTTAAAATTAACGGATAGAAAAAAAAAACGATCGTTTGTAGGCACGTCCAATCGGTTAAAAATCCATGCATGCTCAGAATCAAGTCGACGCATGCTTGGAAGCATTGAACTTCGTTTTTTTCAGCACGTCCTTGTTTTTTACGTCACCGCGTTCTGACACGATCAGTTTTTTAACCGATGGTGTGTAGGCACGACTGACCATCAGTCAGCTTCATCGGTTAACCGATGAAAACGGTCCATCAGACCGTTTTCATCGGATGGACCGATCGTGTGTACAGGGCTTAATAGTATGGCTTTCCTATCCTGAAAAAAAAAAGATGAGAAACCAGAGTTTGCAATATTTAAAAAAAGCAACATTTATAAAGTTAAAGTATAATGCCGCATACACACGACTGTTATTCATGTCATTGAAAAAAAACGATGTTTTTCTCGACGTGATTCATCTCAAGCCTGCATACACGCGATCGTGTATGCAGAGCAAATGCTAGGGCAAAGCGCAGTGACGTACAACACGTACGACGGCACTATAAAGGGAAAGTTTCATTCGAATGGAGTCACCCTTTGGGCTGATTATGCTAATTTCCCCGTCTCATAACTTGCTTCTGAACATACGCGTTTTTCCCCCCCTCGTTATAGCGTACACACGACGTTAAAAACGACGACATGAAAAACGTAAAAAAAAAAAGGTTCTAAATTTTTAACAGCCATTTTACACATCAAGAAAATGCTCTAGAGCCTACACACAACCGTTTTTCACGACCAAGTTAAAAAATGCAATTTTTCTCGTCGTGAAAAACGGTAGTGTGTACACGGCATAAGAAAAACAGCAATTAATACAGTGGTGTATTTATTAAAAATATTAAATGCATTTAAAAAGTTGTGATTATCACTTCTGCCTTGCAGCACTGGGGTTCCAGGATGAAGTCCTGGTGACATCCCTGTCTGCATGGAGTTTGCATGCAAGCCCTATGCTTGAGTTGGGTCCCTCCAGGTAATACGGTTTCTTCCCACACTCCAAAAACATGCTAGGAGGTTAACTGGCTCTTGTTTAAATTGGCCCTAGTGTGCGTGTATGTGAGAGAGGGACCTTAGACTGTAAGCTCCTGAGGGTAGGGTCTGCTGTGAATGTACAATATGTAAAGCACTGCATAAATTGTAAGGGCTATGTAAATACCAGTAATAAAGAATAATAATTCTAGAGTACATACCTGAAACTCTGTCGATAATGTCTTGGATCTATAACATTTTGTTTTATAAAGAGGCACCATCGTGTAACATTAAACAAGAAGAGCATCCTTCTACAGTATATGTCAGATGAGAAATGGATTATTAATCACTAAGGATGGGTGAACAGTTCAGATCGAGCATGATTTCGGGCCGAACATTGGCTGTTGAGAAGTTCTCCGAACAACCAAATTAAAAGGTCTTTCATCCGTTTGTTCAGCCCACAATGCTTTGATTGGCTGAAGCTATAACAGCTTTGCCCAGTCAGGGCACAGAACACTGTCAGAGCCATGATTGGATGCTGTCATGATGACTGTATCCAAAACATGGCTCATTGCTCTTAACCAGGGGTCTCAAACTCAAATTACCTGAGGGCCACAAGACAAGTTTTCATATGCCATGGGGGGCCGCATGCAAACTTTCAAACTTCAAAAACAACAGTACTGGTGTCAGCGAACACATTATTAACCCCCAGCACTGGTGTCAGCGAGCGCATTATTACCACCAGCACTGGTGTAAGTCAGGGTTTGACAGATTTGCTTGGAATCTAGGAGCCAGCTAAAATAGTTAGGAGCCAGAAAACGCACCCCGTCCCGACGAGCTTGCTCGCAGAAGCGAACACATACGTGAGCAGCGCCCGCATATGTAAACGGTGTTCAAACCACACATGTGAGGTATCGCCGCGATTGGTAGAGTGAGAGCAATAATTCTAGCTCCTCTGTAACTTAAAACATGCAACCTGTAGATTTTTTTAAACGTCGCCTATGAAGATTTTAAAAGGGTAAAAAAGTTTGTCGGCATTCCACAAGCGGACACAATTTTGAAGCGTGACATGTTGGGTATGAATTTACTCGGCGTAACATTATCTTTCATAATATTAAAAAAAATGGGGATAACTTTACTGTTGTCTTATTTTTTAATTAAAAAAAGTGTAATTTTTTCCCAAAAAAGTGCGCTTGTAAGACCGCTGCGCAAATACGGCGTAGCAGAAAGTATTGCAACGATCGCTATTTTATTCTCTAGGGTGTTAGGATAAAAAATATATATAATGTTTGGGGGTTTTCTTTAGAGGGAAGAATATGGCAGTGAAAATAGTGTAAAATGACATTAGAATTGCTGTTTAACTTGTAATGCTTAACTTGTAATACCAACGGCCACCACCAGATGGCGCCAGCTCACATCTGGTGGTAATAACTTGTAATACCAACGGCTCACCACCAGATGGCTCCAACTCAAAAAAAAAAAAAAAAAAAAAAAATTTTTTTTTTTTTTTGCTCCCCTCACTTCCACCCTGCCTGAGGGCCATTTATAACTGGTCCGCGGGCCGCAAATGGCCCGCGGGCCGGTACTTTGAGACCACTGCTCTTAACCCTGCCCCACACTATAAAAGTATTCTTTCTATGAGTGTATGGCAACCACCATTCATCTTTACATTAAGGTCGGAATAGTTCAGTCAGTGTGAGTGTAGTGACAATTTAACACAGGTTTTTTTCTGTGCGTTACTGCAAGTTTAACGCCATATAGTTCTGTGCGTTACTACAAGTTTAATGCCATATAGTTCTGTGCATTACAGCAAGTTTAACACTATCTAGTTCTGTGCGTTACTGCAAGTTTAACGCTGTATATTCCATTGCGCCGGGGGTCATATTGCCAAAGACCTTTTGTAATCTTTCATATCTGAATTTCTCTCCCAGAGTTCCAGTTACCTGTATATATTTGTTTATTTCTCTCTTCCTAAAGAGAAACCAATGCATTATGGGACTAGAGGTACCAGGAGAAACGAACTCTATTGACACTAGTAGATATAGACTACAATTCCCACAATGCCTTGTCTTCCTGGAACACATGACACCTCCGCATAGCCTTATGGGGGAGGTTATTTAAAGACTGGGAGAAGCGGATCTCGCTCTCTTGGGACCTGCATCTTCTCCCCTGAGGAACGAGGAAGAGCACTACAGCTGAGGATTTAGGCCTGAAGCCTGGGCCTGGATCCACGACAAGGCCAGCCATCCGGAGAGAGACAAGGTCAAGTGTGTCCAGCTCGTGTTCCCGGAGATCGGACAGACTGACCAGCTGACGATTGGAGCTGTGGGTAACAGGACTCCGGAGACCGTGTGTTGTGGCGTCGCCGCTGAACGGCTTATCTTCTGTGAGGAGTCCGGGTGGACTAGGCCTGTTTGGGTGAGAGGGCACTTGCCCAAGTTTCCATACTCTTCCCCATAGCCTGGTGACTTACAGTGCCTCACCTCTCAGAAAGGCATACTGTTTAATGATCTGTTTAAGTAAAAACTGAAAGTCACGCTGGCCATGTTTGACTTATGCTGACTGGAGGATTGGTTCACCGCACCTGTGTTGATCGTACCTTAAACTGAATCTAAAGCCCTTTTTGGATTACAAATATATTTACTGTAAGTGCACCAACGAGCCTACAAATTGACTTCATCGCTGAGGAACGTTCTGGAACCAACCAGGCTAGGCCTGATTGAGATTGTTAGCAATTGCACTTCAATAGACTGCCCATTAGGGGAGCTCGCGAGCATAGATCATCTATAGTTAATTGTAGATTTTATACTGTTAACATTCTTTTTGTCATTTTATTGACTCTCGCAAAGGGCCCTTTGCAGAGACAGTTATATACATATATATATATATTTGTGTGTGTAAATCATTGTTTGCTTTTCTTTTATTCTTCCATGCCAAGTAAAGTTATTCTTGGTTTAACTACATTTATTGTGAGGTGTGTTTGCTCTTGAACTCTGCAATCAAAGAAAGGTAACAACAATATTGCATGTCACTCTAGTTATTTTATGTGTGTGTTATTGGGATCCCATAGCTACACGTGGAATTCACAATATATTTGCAGCTTTGCTTGGTGTGCCAAGGGAGGGTTCGAGCCACTTAAAGGGGGTGGATAGATTACAGAGAGTAGGTCCCAAAATCTAACCAGCGGCTCCTGCGGGGGTAGCGCTACACAAGTTTAACGCCATATATTTCATTGAGTTACTGCAAGTTTAACGCCATATAGTTCTGTGCGTTACTGCAAGTTTAACGCCATATATTTCATTGCGTTACTGCAAGTATGACGCCATATAGTTCTATGCATTACTGCAGGTTTAACACAATATATTTCATTGTGTTACTGCAAGTTTAACGTCATGTAGTTCTGTGCGTTACTGCAAGTTTAACGCTAGTGCTTCCATGTACACATTTACACATCTTTATTACATTTTGTTAATAAGCACCCCCCACTCCCCCCATCATGTCTGGGAGTACAGCAAGGAGAGGCAGACGTTCCCATGGCACTGTAAGGGGGCCAGCAGTGTATGTGTTCACAGGCAAAGGTGGACGTGGTCAGTCCTTAGGCAGGGCATAATTTCCTCTGTTTAGTGATGTTGCTCCTGCTATCCAGCCACAGCATGCAGAGGAAGTGGTGGACTGGCTTACTAAACCGTCCTCATCCTACTCACCCTCCATCATGCAAGTAGAGACTAGTGCACAGTCCCCTGCAGCTGCCAGTGACTAAACCTGCCTCTTTGTCCACAGCTACTCCTGTTATAGCCCCAGCATCAAGCATGGAGGAGTAAGCAATGTTATTTGAACACAGCATCAGCCACTTGCTCCTTGACAATGCACAGCCATTACTCGATTCAGATGTTGGTTCTGAATCTAAGGTTGAGGAAGGCAGGAACATGAGCCTACAGAGAGGGGAGAACACTGGTACGCAAATTGGCAGTCATGTTCCCCCAGCCACAGCGTATTGCCAAGTTGTCTCCAGTGTTAATGAGGATGAAGGAGATGATGAGGTCACTGACTCGACTTTGGTGCCGGATATAGCAGAGGAGGAAAGTGAGGGTGAGGCACAACCCCAGCGAGGCAACATCATGGAAGAATAGAGAGCAGCCACGCTATTTCATCACATTGTGGAGCTGTCATCTTCCGGCCCACTACCCACAGCTCAGCCGTCTGGGCCTTTTTTAGTACATGTGCAGCCGATTGTACTGTTACTATCTGCAAATTTTGTCTGAAGTGCATCAAGCGTGACAAAACCAACCATTTAAGTACCACATGCTTGACAAGGCATTTAACTTCCCACAACTCAGTCGTTTGCAAGAGAACCTAAAAGCTACACAAAAGGGGCACAAATCTGTCCCTCCTCCTTACTCACCTAAGTCTGTTCCTGCTATACCTCATGACCTCTCAGCAGCCTCCACTGACAGGGATGATGCTATAGCGCAGGGTGTCCCAGGCCCTTGCAGCACATCTGACAGCAGCACACCACCAGCTTTAGACTATAGCCGGCAAAATTCTTTGCCCCGTCTGCTGCAGCGGAAAAAAATACAGTCCCTGTCAAACAGATGTCGAAAAATTGTTTTTTGGGTGTTAATTGTGCCCATGAAGCCTACACCAAAAACATTCTTCCATATGAAATCAACACTCACAACACTAGGCAGCCTAGAAGTCCTGCAGAGATTCCACATCCCAAAAACACTTAATCTGAGACATTGGCATCAGGGTCTTCATAGCTACTGGTAATCCAGGACTGATTCATTTTGATAAAAGTCAGGTGGTCCAGGGAGTCTGTGGACAGACATGTTCTATGATCAGTAACAAAACCTCCAGCAGCAATGAAATGTCCGTTCGGACATTCAGTGCTGCTTCACGCATCACCCCCGCTTCACTGCTGGGTCCCTGGCTTGGCACTCACAGATGCTCTTTAAGCTTCACCCCTGCTGACACGTTAGGTCCCTGGCTTAGCACGCCACAGGCATCACCTCTGCTGTCCCGCTGGGTCCCTACTTGGCACTTGCTGAAGTTTTCCCACTTCTTCACCGTCCCTGGCTGGCAAGAAGTCTGCTCTGGTACAGGCCTCAGCTTACTCACAGTGATCTCCGGAAGCAAGGTGGATGGTCCCTTAGCGGCGACAGCTTCCCCGCTGCCTCCGACCACAACTGGTTTCCCGGCCAGCGGAACCATTACTTCAGATTGGATTACATGCCCGCAGTCCCAACCCTACGCTGCTTTCCTGCTTCTGGATAGGCCCTCAGACAGCCTAGCAGCCAGATGTCAGCGGGATAGGCCTTAGGTTTCTGGCCTAGCAGCCTGGGGCAATACGAGACACGTCTACGCAGACAGCCGTCCAGGTGGCACAGAACCCCGATCACCTGACTCCATCCAAAATACATCTCCCTGCAGGCCAAGGGACCCAAGAAAATCCCCATTAATTTCTAATCTGTCCTTGCAATGCCCTTGTCTTATCTAATGTCACCAGATACCCGGCCATCTAGCGACAGAAGAGAGAAGTGCAGCAATTCCAGAATTAGGGTAAAATCAATTGACCTCCTAACAATTGGTCAAGGCAACTATCGGTTGGCAAATTATAACAACCCTGCCGAAACATCAGTGTGCTACACAGACAAGGCCTTATTTTAAGTACATTGGATGATATGGAAAATTAAAGTCCTTTTGCAGGAAAGAAAACACAGCATGTTCCTGTGAAAGAGAAAGTGTTTAACCCAAATTACAAACTATTATATTTCTAGCAAAAGTTTGCCTAGTCTATAACAAATAAGGTCAGGGGCATTACAATGTTGAAGATCTCTTATAGTGGGTAAGTTGTGCAGTAGAGGAATGACGGCAGGAAGTATGTGTAGCAGAGAGATGCAGGGGGTGTTAGAGTAGGAAATATGTACAGAAGTAGGCTGTATCTCTAGGACATGAGTGCAAATGGTATTATGATAGGGAATATATGCAGGAAAGCAATGCTGCAAAGGGTGGACAGGATGTGCAGGAGAGGAGTGAAAAAAATAATAATGATGGGCAGTATGTGTGGGAGAGGAGTGCAAAGGGTATGATGGTGGGCAGTATGCTTAGGAGAGGTGTGTTAAGGGTATGATTCCGGGCAGTATGTTCAGGAGAGAAGTGTGGAAAGTATGAAAGCAGATAGCATGTTGTATGTGTAGCGCCCCCTTACTTTCAGTAAAGGCGCTACGCTAAAGTTAGTGGGAGAATGAGAGAGAGAATTTGCTCTCATTCTGAATTATGTCAAATTTGTCTGTCGCCAAATCTGGATTGTTCTGTGTGCTAGACGGTGTTCTAGGCATGAGACACCATCCCTGGGCGGCAGGTGGCGCCAGAGAGGTCCAGGCGGAGCCACTTTTCCCTAGCAGCCAATTAGAGGAGTTTTCCCTCGCGGAGCATGCTGGGAAGGAGTATTTCTGTGGCGGAAGCTGTTGTTCTGGGTTCTTCGCGGGTTCCTGGTTCTGGATGCGGCACCCACCTTTAGGGTGTGCGCACATCGCGGGCCCCACCACTCTGGCCTACCTGGCCTGGGGTCGCGCGCAACGCGGAGTTCCTGACTTTGGGCCCTCCTGGCCTGGAGCAACTGATGCTACCAGGGGCCCCAGTGACTTACTGGGTTCCCAACTCTACTGAAGAGATCCCAAGCTGCGTGCTGTGCGGTGGGGGATCGGCTCAAGGAGAACCAAGAGGCAGGTTGTCTGAGAAGCTTGAACAAACCATCAGGGATCTGGGTGACCGAATACTGACAGACAACCTTAGTACTATCAGTCGGTGACCCCAAAGCACAATTTACTGGGAGGATAAGCTCAACTATTCCGCTCATCCAAACTTTTGGCCTGTGGCAGAGGCCCCACTAGAGTCAGGCCTGTGGCAGAGGCCTGTTCCTCCCAGCAACCTTAAAGTGACATTTCGGCTGCCAGGCTTGTGGCAGGAGTCTGTCCGGGGGCACTTCACCCACTCTGGCTAGAATGGCGACGAACTGTATCTATTACTACTGAGAGCAGGATTGCTTGTCTCTTATCCAAGCCTGATACTGCAAATTTCTCTTACTTCATCAACCTTTTCTGTCCTATCTCATGTTGATGTTGGCATTCAGAAAATCTTATCTGCTGATTGGACATTTGTTTACTGCTCTACTCACTACAATCACCCTAGACAACGATTGAAGGTAACTTAATACGCCGATCCCAAAACAACCAGCGGCTCCTGAGGGGGTAGCACTACACGCGGGGGCTCGTCCAGGATATTGGCTGTTACCTCTGGCAACAAGAACTGTGAGTACAATATTTACTAAATGAGCGAAGAGTGTCGTGTTTTGAACTGTCCGGCTACGAGGGAGTACACCTCACACAGCTAAGCTTGGGCGTACGTGCAGCACAGCACAGGCCTGAAACGTGTCTGGACAAGTTCTTCAAGTGGGAGGAGCCACCCTCCCCTGCATGAGACGTGGGAAAAAGTTTCGCGCCAAACGAGCAAAGAAACGCCCATCTTCGCGCCAAATCCGCAGACCAACCATTTTCCTGCGAAAGACAGACAGCGTGAAGAATGTCTGCTCCTTTGGGAAAATCTGCTGCCCCTGCCGGATTGAGACGCCCCGTGACTACACCGGGAGTCTTCTCCGTGACTGCCGCAAGCGGCATACCTGTGACAGATACGGGCATTCGTTTGTCCACAGAAGGACAGTTTGTGCTACTGTCCAGTGGAGGGACAGAGATGCTGGGCCTGATCTGCCCTCAATGCGAGGAACTGTCCGTCAAGATTCAACTTTTCGCCTGATGCCAGAGATGCCGGGCCTATCTGTTCATCGCCACATCACCCGTTAAGACTCCAAGAGAGTACAGGGTGAACTTCATCACGGCTGACGTCACCGCGGAGGAGGAAGCCACACGGCCGGAGCCATCCCCATCAGTGGAGCTCATAGAGCCGGAGGCTCCCAACGTAGAGGTCATCCCGGTCTCATCAACCCTGACCTTGCATTTGGCTACCCCGCCACCTTGCTCTCCGGATGTAAGCCCTATGACCAGAGATGACCCAACCAGCGTGCCCAGCCTAACGGACGTGACAAGTGTACAGGCCGATACCACTTCGGAGACCAACACATCCTCAGCGGTCTCCGTGTGGCATGCCCCAATTGGAGTAGGACCTGATCCAGCCTCCCGCAGCCATGGTCGAGGCCTACCCACCAGTCACTCCTGGCCGGATTGGCCAAGGGACCTCCCTGCATCTAAACCCTGCGGCTATCTACCTGCAGAGGAGCTAAACCCCTCTGATCTTGATTCTTTATCTGAGGATGAGGACACACTGGAAAGTTTATTTGAACCAAGGTTCTGGGAATTGCAGGGCTTCGGAGGATCCCGTGCCACCTACGGAACTCCGTGGGTCTCAGCAGCCGTCCGTGAACGTTCCGCAGCTAACCTGGGGAGTCGGTGAGTCCACTTCTGTTCTCCCTGTTACATTCACCACCCCTGTGCCCCTAGTTGCTCTTGTGTTAAAAAGGGCGCCGGATGCATTAGTGCTGCCAGGACGAGGAGACCCACGGATCCTGCCCAATTTGGCCCGCCTACAACGTGTGGTAGTCCAAAAGGTTGCCACCGAGTATGGATATGAGTACCCATATGTGCCACCCCCTCTCCTTTACCAAATTGATCAGGAGAGGGAGGGATGGTGCCGGAACGCTGTATGGGGGGGCCTGAATGTCCCAAAAGAAGAACGAGAGACCCCCTTATGCTTTTGTCTGTGTGGGGAAGGGTTTTCAAGACTGTCTCAGAGATTGGAGCTGGGGCAGACATATCTACAGAGTCTGGGTCGTGTTGAAGTGTCCCGGGAAGGAGGATCAGATCTTTTCGGTCTCATCGACTACCGCAAGAGGGGACACTGTTATTTTGCCTGATCGCCGTTTCTATAAGTAGGTCAGATGTTGAGTTTGCCTGACCTACTAACTTTTCAGAAGTTCTGGACAAGGGTTTGCCCCGTTTAAGTTGAGTTTTTCTCCCTGTTTCCCCTTGTCCCCTGGCCTCTCCGGATTCACATCAAGGCTTATGTGAAGAACTTTGGGGGGGTTGGGTTTAGTCAGTTAGAGGGGTTCCTTGCCAACTCCTTCACAGCAGCACTGGAAGATTCAGTGAGAAAAGAAATGTTTTATTTTTTTACTTCCTTTTTACTGCTACTTCTTTACAATTGAACTTGGACTGCCGCAGTACCAGCGCACTGACCGCTAGGGGCAGTGTTCTGCAACATTCTATTGCCAGACAAAAATGTACATTTGGTTTAGAGTTTTATTTTTCTTGCAAACAGAGTAAAGGGTAAATTATGCTCAGCACTTACACTTAAACTCCTCGGGAGGAAGGGAAATTTTGCGCTTTGCCAGGAGCGTGCAGTTTCAATTCCGCACTTGGAGACTGTATATAGAAAGGTTCTTATTGCATTAGGATGTGTATTTTGTATGCTCTTTTATATTTTTATGCAGGTTTTTCTGGACCCACCTACTATCAACACTGCGGAGAATGGGCAGCATAGATAGATAAAGTTGTGTATGTGTGTATTGTCATATGTTATTTAAATTGCCAATATTGTAATTTAATGTTTACAAATGTGTTTCTTCTCTTTTCCTACTTTCTATACTGTTTAGCAATTATCAGGCTGGCATTCAGGCTTGAATGCCTTAGGACACTGGGGACAGTGTCAATTCAAGTGGGGGGAGTATGTAGCGCCCCTTTACTTTCAGTAAAGGCGCTACACTAAAGTTAGTGGGAGAATGAGAGAGAGAATTTGCTCTCATTCTGAATTATGTCAAATTTGTCTGTCGCCAAATCTGGATTCTGTGTGCTAGACTGTGTTCTAGGGATGAGACACCATCCCTGGGCGGCCGGTGGCGCCAGAGAGGTCCAGGCAGAGCCGCTTTTCCTTAGCAGCCAATTAGAGGAGTTTTCCCTCGCGGAGCATGCTGGGGAGGAGTATTTCTGTGGCGGAAGCCGTTGTTCTGGGTTCTTCGCGGGTTCCTGGTTCCAGGTGCGGCACCCACCTTTAGGGTGTCCGCACATCGCGGGCCCCACCACTATGGCCCACTATCGGCTCAAGGAGAACCAAGAGGCAGGTAGTCTGAGAAGCTTGAACGAACCATCGGGGATCTTGGTGACCAAATACTGACAGATAACCTTAGTACTGTCAGTCGGTGACCCCAAAGCACTATTTACTGGGAGGATAAGCTCAACTATTCCGTTTATCCAAGCTTTTGGCCTGTGGCAGAGGCCCCACTAGAGCCAGGCCTGTGGCAGAGGCCTGTTTCTCCCAGCAACCTTAAAGTGACACTTCGGCTGCCAGGCTTGTGGCAGGAGTCTGTCAGGGGGCACTTCACCCACTCTGGCTAGAGTGGCGACGAACTGTATCTACTACTACTGAGAGCAGGATTGCTTGTCTCTTATCCAAGCCTGATACTGCAAGGTTCTCTTACTTCATCAACCTTTTCTGTCCTATCTCATGTTGATGTTGGTCGTGTTGGGCCGAGACAATAAAGCATTCAGAAAATCTTATCCGCTGATTGGACATTCGTTTACTGCTCTACTCACTACAATCACCCAAGACAACGATTGAAGGTAAATTAATACACCGATCCCAAAACAACCAGCGGCTCCTGAGGGGGTAGCGCTACATATGTACAACAGAGAAGTGTGAAAATTATGACATTGATTTGCATGTTTAGGAGTGTAGAGAGTATGATATAGGGAAAGACGGGATGGACAGCCGCACTCCAAAAAAAAACATAAGGTTGTCTTTATTGTAAAAAATGGATAAAAGATGCACTACAAAACAAGAAGAACACAGGGAAAACAGCCTACATGTTTCACATTCCAATTAGTGCTAAGTCATGACTAAGCACTAATTGGAGTGTGAAACGCTTGTTTTGTAGTGCATCTTTTATCCATTTTTTACAATAAAGACAACCTTATGTTTTTTTTTTTGGAGTGTGGCTGTCCATCCCCTCTTTCCTTATATCAATTGCTTTTTGCATTGCCAGCACCCTTGATTTCCTGAACGGCTGCTGATTCTCCCAACACACCCACCTGGAGCGGTTACTCCCTTTACTTCGTAGAGAGTATGATGTTGGAAAGTATGATCAAGAGAGTCGTGTGCAGTGTGTGGTGCGGGCTAGAAGCAGGGGCTGTATACACATGTGCAGTGTTCAGTTTAGGCAGGTGTGGTTACAATAAGCTTTTTTACAGCTGCTCACAGTGCCCTACCTCCAGTCCATCTACAGCTGCTGTGAGGGAGGGATGAATAGAACAGGGAGGAATGTGTGTGGGGAATGGTGAGACAGCTGGGAAGAGGTGCATGTGGGTGGGAAGAAGCGGGCAGGTAAGAATGTCAGTCATCCTGTGGAGTGATGACTGTCAATGGGAGAATGTTTGTCAGTTGAAAGGGGGGAGCAGGCAGTGAAGTCTGTCAGCCAGGGAGGGGAGCACATGGGGATATCTGTGAGTGTCAGGAAAGCCAAAATATACCTAGGTGCATAGTTATGCACAGATGAAGAATTTCTATTAGCCAGACCCGTTGTCAGGAAAGACCAAATGTAAATAGACGTATATTCTGTAAATTGGCGCCAAGTGGACTCTATAACCACTTCCATACCAGGCACTTGCGCACTTTCCTGCCCTAGCCAATTTTCAGCTTTCAGCGCTGTCGCAATTTGAATGACAATTGCGCGGTCATGATACACTGTACCCAAATTAATTTTTTTTTCATTTTGTTCCCACAAATAGAGCTTTCTTTTGGTGGTATTTGATCACATCTGCGATTTTTATTTTTTGCGCAACAACTAAAAAAAGACAGAAAATTTTGAAAAAAATTAAGTTTTTATTTTATTCTGTAATATTTTGTAAATAAGTAAGTTTTCTTCTTCAATTACGGGCACTGATATGGCGGCACTGATGGGCACCGATGAGGTGGCACTGATGGGCACTGATAGGCGGCACTGATGGGCACTCATAGGTGGCACTGGGCACTCTTTGGCGGCACTGATGGGCACTCATGGGCGGAACTTATGGGTGGCACTGATGGGTGGCACAGATGGGCACTGATAGGTGGGCACTGGGCATAGATGGGCACTGAGAGGTGGCACTGATGGACACTGAGGGGTGGCACTGATGGACACTGAGGTGTGGCACTGATGGCATTTCTGGGCATCACTTCAGTCAGTGCCCATGTTGCCAGTCAGTGCCCATTTGTGGGCACTGATTGGCATCGATTGTGATCGATTTTTTCTTAATTGTTTTTTGCCTATTATTTCTCTATTGGGCACCGGGGGTCCCTCCCTGGTGGTCCAGTGTGGGCATCCGAGGGGTGGCTGCGCTGATAAACAATCAGCGCGAACCCCCCCTGTTAGGAGAGCCGCCTATCAGCTCTCCTCTACTCACGTCTGTCAGACGCGAGTGAGAAAGAGCCGATCAACGGCTCTTCCTGTTTACATCGTGATCAGTCGGAGGCTCTTTACTGAGATTGGAGATGCAGGGTGTCAGACTGACACCCTGCATCGCCGATCGCCGCGCTGCGCGCCCCCACTAGCGCATGCCGGAATGTAATCCTGCAGGACGTCAAGAAACGTCCAGTCAGGATTACAGAACCACTTCCCGGACGTCAATTTACTATTGACCGGGCGGGAAGTGGTTAAACACCTCTGCTACACTAGGACCTTTGTGTTATGGTTTACAGCAATTTGCTACTTGCTACTTGTTCCTGTGCTTGATCTCCTGTTGCCGTTCTGCTATCCGTCTGACCATGCTTAAACTCTGCCTGAACCGACCTTTGGTTTGCGCTTCGACCACATCCCTGCCTGATTCTTCTGTCTATCTGCTTGCTATTGCCAACTCCAGCCTGAACCTGACGGGGAGGCCATCCCTACTCCTGCAGCCTGCCCAGTACTTGCTGTCTGTAACCGGCTGGCCTTCTAAATGCTTACTGCCTGTGACCTGGCAGTCGCCAAGTGCTTGCTGACTTTCTTCCATTCTGCTGTGCCTTCTGCTTTGTGTCACAATCCAGCCTGTATCCAAGTGTGCGCAGACCTCTCATCTGCAGCCACCATCACCAGAACTGCCAGGCACTCATATCATTCCAGGCTCTTGTGCCTCCTGTTACCTTATCAGGGGTACCGAGCCGGAAGTGTAAAAGATCCCCTTCCTCTCCATGTCAGACTCCATTACCAGGTATGTGACAGTGTGTGTGTGTGTGTGTGTGTGTGTATGGGGGTGGGGTGTAAATCTGGGGGTCTGGGAGGGATGACTGAACAGCAATGGGACATGATGTCAACTGAAATGGCATTCCATGGTCCATGTTCCAAGTTCACTTAGGAACCTATCATGGGTGTCTGAGAGGATAGCAGTCAGCTTTTCGTTAACCATTGCGTCGTCTATGCGGGGGGCGACAGGGTCAAGCTCTGCAGAAGCTCTCAAAGGGGGTCAGGGTGTAAGGGGTTGGTCAAGATTTTATAAGCCTCTGGAGGAAATGTTGGATCTGTAAATAGCTATATTGTTCTCTTAAAGGGATTTCGTGAGAGGAGCGTAAGGTCTCGAATTATATTATCTTGGTGGGAGTAAACAATAAGTGGATGTCCGTAAAACCATTTTCTTCCACCAGGAGAACTGCTGGGGGCTTACGCACCCTGGTGGGAACAATGGGCAATGGAGGATTTGGAGTAGGGGTAGATGAGGGGAAATCAGACCTGCTGAGTACTTGACCGAGTCCCAAAGACAAAGGTAATGAGCCAGAGACGGGAGGGTGGTGTGTAGAGGGGAGCCAGGGCGAAGAAGAGATAGGTGTTGGATGTGAATCCACTAGGTCCATAGTAGCCCATAGCGGCATTTGGTATTTTTTGTGGAGATGGGATAGTGTGGCTATATAGTAGGCTTGCAGATTAGGGACTGAGAGTCCTCAATTGATCCTGCCAGCATATAATATTTGTCTATTGACCCTGGGATTTTGCGTTGATATATCCTAAAGATATGTAGAGGAATCAGGACCGGTAGGGCTCCCATGGTTATATTTTTCTTAGGATCAAATGATAAGAAATGCATTTCCCTGGCATAAGGAAACAAATAGAAATTTACAATTCATACATATTACAAAGATTATGGGTATTATTCATTACACTTACACGGATAAGACATTTACAAATACTTTTTTTTATAAATAGACCCTTAAGTCACAAAGCACCAACACTGTCTGATGGAAGGAAAAAGACTAAGTCACCTGCTCCCTATACCCAGAACTACCAGGCATTATGCCCCGTACGCACAATCTGGATTCCCGACTGTTCGCCAGGAATCCCAGGGGGAAAAACGAGAACCTGCTTGGTCACTTTCCCCATGTACACACCAGAGGTTTTCCCGTCGGGAAAACTGCGGTGAGAGCTCTGGCCGGGAATCCCGGCCGTGTGTATGCTCCACCGCAGTGTTTCCCATAGGGAAACTGCCAGGAAAAAGACCGCCAGGAATCGTGGCAGGAAAAAAGAGCCATGGAGCATACACACGGCCAATTTTCCTGGCCAAAAGCTATCATGGCAGTTTTCCCAACAGGAAAACTGGTCGTGTGTATGAGGCATTACTCTTTATTCCTGTAGAGTGGTAGGGACAGTGGGCCGGATTCAGATACAATGGCGTATCTGTCCGGCCCGCGTAACGTATCTCCGATACGTTACGCCGCTCTAACTTTGGGCGCGAGTTCTTTATTCAGAAATAACTTGCGCCCTTAGTTACGGCGGTGTAACGTATATGTTGCGGCGTAAGGCCGCGTAATTCAAATGGGGATGTAGGGGGCGTGTTTTATTTAAATTGGGCTTGACCCCGCGTTTTTGACGTATTAATTGAACGGCGCATGCGCCGTCCGTAAAATATCCCAGTGTGCATTGCTCTAAATGACGTCATACTTAATGGCCATACTTAAAATAGGATACGCCGCACATACCCCTCATATAGCAGGGGTAACTATACGCCGGAAAAAGCGCAACGCAAACAACGTAAAAAAAAAAAAGCCGGGCGGTCGTTCGTTTCTGAATCGACGTAAATACTAATTTGCATATTCCTTGCGTAAACAAACGGAAGCGCCACCTAGCGGCCAGCGTGAAATTGCAGCCTAAGATCCGACGGTGTAAGACACTTACACCTGTCGGATCTTAGGCATATCTATGCGTAACCTGATTCTATGAATCAGGCGCATAGATACGACGGCCGGACTCAGAGATACGATGGCGTATCAGGAGATACGCCGGCGTATCTCTTTTCTGAATCCGGCCCAGAGTCTGGTGACTGGTTTCTTATTAGCCAATGCAGTAAAACTGCGAGAAAAAAAAACAAAGAAAATTTCCAGCTCAACTTACCTACCAGTCAGCAACCAATTAAATTATCCTGTCCAACAGTATGTGTTAAAAACAGAGGTTTAGTTTGCATACATTTGGAAATACATGAGAAAGCTGCAGAGCCCCTTCACAGCACCCCAGTATTTTCTGTAGTTCTAACTCGAGAGCCTCCCCAGTGGAAGCACATGCATTATAATGGATAGACAGAGGGCAGGTGAGCCTGGAAGGAGCCCACTCTCCTTAAAGGCACAGGGGTACACTGGACACCCAGCATATATAACAATGGTAGCAAAGGTGTCCAGTGCAGCCCCTCACCAGTATTTAAACAGTACAAACAAATGGCTAATGCTCCCACCTATAACTGTGCTTCCACTGTGGACGCTCTCAAAATTTTGAGTCTAATACTGGGGTGACGTGAAGTGGCTCTGCAGCTTACTCATGTATTTGCAAATGTGTGCAAGCTAAACCCCTGTTTTTAGGCATACTGTTAGACAGGATAATTTGGCTAGTTGCAGACTGGTTGGTAAGTTGAGCTGGGAATTTTCTTTAGTTTTGTTTGACATGCTTCACTCCTCCATGTGCTCCCTTTTGCAAAGGCCATTTATAGGCAACTACTGACCACCGAGGCTCTGATGAAAGAGGTTTGCCTCTGAAACGCGTAAGCCATAGATGTCGGCCTGATGCCATCTTGATCCGTGTTGTTACCGTGGTCGATGGGCGATACTGTATACCAGTTCAATTGTCTGATAAGCGCTGTCTTTCAGCTCCGTTTGTGAGTATGACCATTGTTTTAATCTATCTAATAAAATCCCTTTAAGTGATAATGCACTAGGTGCGCCCTCTTTTTTCTTTTCTTTTATAGCTTTATGAATTCCCATGATTCTTAGGAGGGCTGCAAGATTTTAGACTTTACACTATAACTGGATGATGTTGTCCTATAGCAGGAAAACACCAGAGCGCAGGAGAGAATTTTTTGTGTGCATTTATAGGCGTGACAGTATATGTTAGGGGGGCTTGCAAATGGCCAATAATGGGGCCAACAGCACAAGTTCCTGTCCTGTTTGCTCCCCTCCAAAACAACACCTGCTTAAGGCTTTAACCCTCCTCCATCGTGTGCCCCCTCTATGCCAGAGGCCTCCTCCTGATATTCTTGGGCATTAACCTTTATATCCCCAAAGAAGCAATGTCCACATTAATCAAATCCAATGACGCGGGCACCGGGGACGGGGTGGCGTCTGGCATTCTGTGTCTATGGACGCAAATGCTGGACTCGGGAGTGCGCCCGTGCGGTAACCCCCAGGGAGAGCTCTTCTCCCAGGGTATTTATCGATGTGGGAAAGAGCCGTGAGCGCTTTGGGGGACCCCAGGAGACGATGATTGGGGCCACTCTGCAAAACAAAATGAAAAGTGGAGGTAAGTATGATATGTTTGTTATTTAAATAAAATAAAAAAACAAGGTTTTACAACCCCTTTAACAAGTATACACACATAAACATAAATTGTGTATTATTGTGGAATTTGAGTGAGTGATTCAGCACTTGAAAAACAAATTAACAAAAATGTTTACATATTCGACGCGTAAATCAATGGAAGCGCCCCTTGCGGCCAGCGTAAATATGTGCCTAAGATACGACGGCATAGGAGACTTACGTCGGTCGCATGAGGCCAAAATTCAGGCGTATCTTCCATTAAGAATTAGGCGCAGAGGTACGACTGGGCATCCGTGCACTTACGCGGCGTATCAGAAGATACGTTGGCGTAAGTGCTTTCTGAATCCGGCTATATGTGCTTATCCTGGAATTCAGTTTTAAAGAACAGAATCAGTTAAAATGTGGTTCACTACATGTATAATGCTGAAAGTACCGTATATGGAATGTTTAACTACATTTGTTTTAATGTCACAACTGCACACCATGGGGTTGTAATGAGATTTACTATAGTTTTGCGTTTATTTGCAAAAAGACAATTGTTGTTCAGATTTTAATTAACCATTACAAACATGCAAGTTTACGTGTTTTGCACAACCATATGTTTAAGCACTTGCTAGTCACAATAGTTTACATAGCACAATCACAGCAAAATATGTTATAAATGCAAATTAAACAATTATACAAACTGCATTTAAAAAAAAGACAATACAAGAGGTAAGGATGGGTGAATAAAGCAATGCAATTACAAACCCAATAAAGCAATACTTTTTTAAATGAATATTTGTAAAGTTAAACAAAAACATAATTATAGAGGACCTAGCAAAAGATGTTTTTGTCATGGCAAAGTGATCCTGTATGGGAAATAAAATCTTTCTACAAATAAAAAAAAAAAAAAATAAGGACTCAAATTCATCTGTAGCGCTACCCCCAAAGGAGCCGCTGGTTTGTTGTTGGGATCGGCATATTAAGTTACCTCAAAGTTGTCTAGGGGTGTAGCTGATGAATAAAGTAGTGAGCGAAAGTCCAGTAGGTGAAGGAAGTTTTCAAATGCTTTATTTCAGGCCCAACATAGCCAACATCAACATGCAGTAGGAAGGAAAAGGTTGATGAAGCGATAGAGAACTTTGCGGTATCAGGCCTGCATATAGAAAGAGCAATCCTGCTCTCAACAGCACAATAATTGTAGTCACCATTCGTCGCCACTCGCCAGAGTGGGTGAAGTGCCCCGGACAGACTTCTGCCACAAGCCTGGCAGCCGAGGTGTCACTTAGTGTTGCTGGGAGGAACAGGCCTCTGCCACAGACCTGGCTCTAGGGCCTCTGCCACAGGCCAATTACTTGAATGAGCTAAATGGACGAATTGAGCGAATCCTCCCAGTAGATTGAACATAGGTCACCGGATGACAGTAAAGAGTATCTGTCAGCATTCCAGTCACCAGATCCCCGATGGTTCATTCAAGCTCTGTTGGACAACCTGCCTCCGGCTTCTCCTCAAGCCGACCCCCCAATCGAGCGGCACCCAGCCTGGGATCCTCTCAGTAAAGCGGGGGACCCAGCCAGTCACTGGGGCCCCTCTCTGCAATATGGAGCTCCGCGTAGCATGCGACCCCGGGCTGGAAGGCCAGCGCCGGGGTCCGTTGGATGCACGCACCCTAAAGGTGGATGCCGCACCTGGAACCTGGAACCCGCGGGAAGAACCAATAAAGATGGTGTCTGCCACAGATATACCCCTCCCCAGCATGCCCCACGAGGGAAAACTCCTCTAATTGGCTGCTGGGGAAAAGTGGCTCTGCCAGAACCCCTCTAGCGCCACCTGTCGCCCAGGGGTGGAAACAACACCCCTGGAGCGCAGACTGACCCACAGGACAGTTCTGGAATGACAGCAGCCCATAATTTAACAAATTGTGAATGGGAGCAATTAACTCTCCCATTCCCCACTAACTTTAGCGTAGTGCCCATACTGAAAGTAAGGGGGCGCTACACATCCAACAAAGAAATTGCGCAAAAAAAATAGGTGAAGCAGCTAGCACATCAATCAATATCAATTGATCTACATAAATAGAAACATACAGTGTAGTGCTAATAATATTAGTACTGCTCTGTATGTTCATGTTAAAGTAAATACTATCCTCTTCAATGCCTGTGCTGCCAAACACCACTATATTAGGGCTCATTTACACTTGCTTTGGCTTCAACACACAGTAAAGTGTCTACCGCTTCAACATGCTTTTGTCATGCTTCATTGGTGCTTCGATAAAGCTTCGGTGCTGCTTCGGTGAAGCGTCAGTGATGCTACCGTGATGCTCTTTTGAAGCTTTGTTGAAGCTTGACAGATTCCCTGTGTGTGTGTGTGTGTGTGTATATATCTCATACCTGCAATTTCTCCAAAGCAAAGCTAAAGCTGAATTAAAGCCTCTCAAAAGCCGCAGGTGCTTCAAGCGAACTTCAAACAAGCTTTGTCATATGGAAAAGGGTGGTCATCAACTTTCTGATGAAGCTATACAGCGAAATGCATAGAGGGCGGATTGCCGTTGCTATTCACGTGGACCGCTTGTGATGTCACGTCCGTTTGAGCAGTGATACGCACACCAAAATCTGGTAGGACAGATGGCGCCTTTGTCTGTACAATTTCAACGGCAGTGTGTTGGATGTTATCCTTTGCATTAAAACGTTTATGCTGGTCAAGCTGGTGCCGGTTTGGGCACCTGCGCACAGGGCTGGTGCAAGGATTTTTGACACCCTAGGCGAAACCTATGTAGCGCTGGTCTCCCAATGAGTCGGGTGCTATTGTAAATTTAGGGGTGTCTAAGCCATAGTTGGGCTCAGACTTTGCCAATTCTATGTAAATTTGCCTCTGTTCTGACTGTGGTTGTGCTCGGTAAAAATTTTTCCTCTGTTGCTTGTGGGTGGCGTTACCACCTCAGGCCCATGTTGGAACTCGGCGAACCATTGTGTGTTGAGTGACCCTTCTCGGCAGCAGCACAGTGGGAGTGGTGTCCCGCTGTGCATGCTGGGAGGGGGTACTTAAGGAGCATATGCTGTTTTTCGGGGGCCTTCGCCTCGTGGCCCTCCTGGCGCGAGGCTGTGTTCCTATCATGCAGGAACCTTGCCCTAAACTATCTAATGCAGAGTATCTCACAGAAAGAAACAGTGCTGGTGTAGATTTCTGAAGCAGGATAGTCCTATCTAAATCTCTCCCTCAGATCAGCAGGAACCTTTCCCTACCCTAGCTAAAGCAGAGTGACCTCTAGCTTATATAGAGGCTGGGTCACATGCTGCACTGGCCAATCACATCCATGCCAATAGTAGGCATGGCTGTGATGGCTTCTAGGTAAAACAAGTAAAAAAAATGGTGATTGGCTGCCCTGCAGCGCACCATTACATTGCCGAACACCGGACCCAAACCCGAACTTTCAGCAAAATGTCTGGGTTCGGGTACAAAAAAAAAACAAAGTTTGTACCGAACCCGAACTTTACAGTTCGGGTTCGCTCAACCCTACTTGGGACATCTCCAAAACATGTGGAGCATGTCCCCCTCTATATCCCCACACCTAGGGCAGCTTGCATCCAACCTACGGCCAAACTGAAAAAGTTTACGTGGGGTGTAGTAGGTTCTGTATAATAAAAACAGATGTGACATCCTCTGAGAGGGGGACACCGATACCAGTGAGGCGAGTTCCAAGATTCTATTCCACTGTATTTCAGAGATATCAATAACACAAAAACCTCCTGCGCTCTGGTGTTTAGCCAAAACCAGGTACAGCAGTATAGTCTAACGGCAAAGTCTGAAGTCTTGCAGCCCTCCACAGAACAAAGGGTGTTTATATGGCTAAAACAAAAAGAAAAGAAAGGATGGCGCACCCACCTGTTGCATTACCACTTAAAATTTTTATTAAAAACAGAATAAAAAGCAATGGTCCTACTCACAAGGAAATTTAAGTAAGCCAGCTGGACTGGACCTCACGGCACCTGCCAGTAGAACCTCAGACATCTTGTCCAGTTCTACTGGCAGGTGCCGTAAGGTCCAGTCCAGCTGTCTGAAAAGCGCTTACTTACTTTTACAAATTTCCTTGTGAGTAGGACCATTGCTTTTTATTCTGTTTTTAATAAAACATTTAAGTGGTAATGCACAAGGTCGGTGCGCCCTCCTTTCTTTTCTTTTTGTTTCAGAGATATCACCCACATCTTTTTCCCAATTGCTTTTGTACTTGGAAACCTCTAACCCTCTCATTCTCCCTTTGCTTAAATGTAGGTATATTTTCGAAATTAAAACTTTCCCTGTTTCAGCGTTGATTATGTTTTGGAGTACTGTAATTGTGCTCCATTCTAGAGTCCGCCCTCTAAACTGATCCTCTAATGCGTGCCTAACCTGTAGATACCTAAAAAAAGGATTTATTTGGTAATGCGAATTGGTTTCTAAGTTCCTGAAAAGTTTTCAAGACACCGTCTTGATAAAGCTGGGTAATACATTTTATCGCACATCTTGCCCATTCCCTCACTACTCCCATCTTCTGCAGTTCTCCCAATTTACTATTCTCCCACAGAGGAGTATATTCCGTGAGACCTCTGTAATTCAGTGTGGCCTTCGCTATATCCCACACTCTTATCATAAGACTCAGTGGGGAGTCCCGGGGGGAAAGATCTTTCCTCAAGGGCTTCAACTATTGAGTTATGTGGGGTATTTTGTAACAGCAACTTCCTCCCTGCCTCTTCCCCTAAATTACACCCCCCATATACAGGAGTTGTGCCGCTAGAAAGTAGCTAAAGCGCTACTCCTCCCTCCTGTTTCTGTAGTTGCAGGGTACTTAACCCGGATCCTCGCCAGACCACTCTTCCAGATCAGTTCCCTAAACACGGCGTCTATCTTCTGAAACCACATTTTATATAACCAGACTGGGGGGTTATGTAGTACGTAGAGGAGCTGCGGCATCCAAATAATTTTATTAGGTTGCAACAGCCTATTTACCCGCTATTTCTGGCATATGTGAGGACACCCTACCATCTCCTACAGTTATCGTGGGTACCACAGGTGAGGGAGAGTTCGCCCTGACTAGCTATGCCAGCATGCGTCCCACACTTTCCCCCTCTCCAAAGACAGAGTGTCTCTGAAAGAGATATTTGTTCTCTATCTTTCTAAGGGTGACCAACCGATAGTTCTGTTGTTCCTCTATCCAATTCCTGAGTCTGTCTGGTGTCAGGTTGTTAATACACTGTTCTTCCGCTGTTGTTGCCCTCTCCCCGATTAATCTCTCCCAGTCCTTGGTCTGCTTTTTAATTTTTGAGATTTGTTGTATCATTATGCCTCTTAGGAAGGCCTTCAGAGTATCCCATACTATTCCCTCTGAGGCGTCGCCTCTGTTCAGGTCCAAGAACTCTACCAGGGACACCAGTACCTTGTTCGGGTCCCCCATCAGTTCGATCCAGAAAGGGCTTATCCTCCACTCCCCAAAAGGACTACACTCACCTAATTCTAGTAACGCAGTCACAGGGGAGTGGTCCGACAAGCTCCTTGGCCTATAGCTCACATTCCTTATCATGGGCATCATCTCATCTTTTCCCAAAACTAAATTGATCCTGGAAAGCGTAGAGTGAGTCCTGGAGAAGCACGAGTACTGTCGGGTCTCCGGATTCCTTATTCTCCAGATATCCCTCAGTCCAGTTTCTTTTAAGAAATCGGGTAACCGACTATCTCCTATACTGCTCGTTTGTATTCCTGGGGGGAACCTATCCAACTTCCAGTCCATTACCATGTTAAAGTCTCTTATTACTATCACCAGTACCCCTGGCTTATCCAAGACAAACTCCACGAACCCACACAGGATCAAGACATCAAAGGGGGGGATATATACATTTGCCAGTATGCAGGTTCTGTTCTCAACCTTGGACTGCATGCAGGTAAACGCCACCCCAGATCTAATCAAAAAACTCACCCCCCCTAGCGTAGGAGGTATGAACTGAGTGAAATTGTGTGCTCTAATCCTTAAAATTCAGTGTTCTGTGATCTCTATAACAAGTGCCTATTCCTCTTAGTGTAATTTTCCTGTTTCATTTTTGTGACCCAATATTGCCTATTCTCATATTTTACTTTAAGTTTAACCAAATTTTTGTGTCAATCATACCACTCATTCCAACTTGTGCTCCAATGCCTCCCTTTCATTAGCCCCCTGGGCCTATATGGGGGCTTGCTGATGTGACCTTTACATTTATCTATCGTTAAAAGTGTGATTATCATCTTTAAACTTGTGTCCTTACATTGTTCCCTCCCTATCCCTCCCCCCTCTGAGCCCCGTACAACCAACATCATAAAAAACAAACGACGAAAAAGACCAAACATAAACATACAACAAAAAACACATATGAAGAAAACTCTTTACAATACCCCTTGGTAGCCAGGGGTAATATGCTCATCGTTCCCTCCCACTTATCCACCACCACCCCCCTCTGATTAATCAACAATGTGCAAATCTGTGCCACAAATTAAATCATATTGTTAATAGAATTCAAGGGTAATTTGGCCAGGTTAATCTACAGTATCCTATTATAAGTTGCTATCCAGTCCTCCACTCCCTCCTGGGTTTCAAATAACACAGTCTCCTGCTGGGCATTTATCCGCAGTCTTGCCAGGTATAACAGTGCGTAGTTCAGTTTTAGTTGCTGCAGTTTACGTTTTATATCTCCAAACTTGGCCCTCCGTTTTTGTAGGTCAGGTGAAAAGTCAGGGTACATGGACAACCTGTTACCATTGTAAAAAACATTACCTATTTCTCTGGCTTTTTTTAGTATAGTTACTTTGTAATGAAATGTTTTTACCAAGAGACATCGGGGGGGGGGGCTCCCGGTTGAGGGGGTCTAGAAGGGACCCTATGAGCTCTTCCTAATGCAAAGAAGGGTGAGAAGGCCTGTTCGCCAAATAAGTCTCTGAACCATTTTTCCCAAAAACCGGTGGGATCTGATCCCTCGCTGTGTTCGGGGAGGCCTACTTTTCTCACGTTCTTCCTTTGCATCCTGTTCTCCATTTCGTCAATCTTTATCTGATAGTTGGCCATTTGTTCCCTTAGGCCCTGTACACACGTTCAGTCCAAACTGATGAAAACGGACTGAAGTTCAGTTTCATCAGTCCAAACCTACCGTGTGTATGGCCCATCTTTTGTCCTTCAGACCAAAGTTTTAAAACTTGCTTTAAAATCGGACTGATGACCGATCGGTCAAAACCGATGGTTAGTACGTAAAAGCATCGGTTCAAAACCTGCGCATGCTCAGAATCAAGTCGACGCATGCTTGGAAGCATTGAACTTCGTTTTTTTAGCACATTGTTGTGTTTTACGTCACCGCGTTGGACTCGATCGGATTTTGAACTGATATTGTGTAGGCACATCAGACCATCAGTCCATCAGACCATCAGACTTCAGCCTTCAGTCCGTTTTCATCAGTTTGGACTGATCGTGTGTACAAGGCCTTATAGTTCTCATCTCCCATTTCAAAGGGTTCAGGATGTCCTCTATCAGGCTAACCCTCCCCTCAAGTGCAGTGGTCCTTTCGCATATTTTTTGCATGTCATGCCTGACAAGGGCCAGTTCTTCCCGAACAGTTTTTAACTGGACAGATACTTCATTGATGGAGGATTTACAGGAATTAATTGTGTGCAATATTTCCTTCAATGACGGTTCTGTTTCCCCCCCCGGGATTCCACTCTAAGGCCCTGTACACACGATCAGTCCAAACTGATGAAAACGGACTGAAGTTCCGTTTCATCGGTTCACCGACGAAGCAGACTGATGGTCTGATGTGCGTACACACCATCAGTTCAAAAACTGATCGAGTCCAACGCGGTGACGTAAAACACAACGACGTGCTGAAAAAAACAAAGTTCAATGCTTCCAAGCACGCGTTGACTTGATTCTGAGCATGCGCGGGTTTTGAACCGATGCTTTTGCGTACTAACCATCGGTTTTTTACCGATCGGTCAGGCGTCCATCAGTCCGATTTTAAAGCAAGTTCTAAAACTTTGGACTGAAGGACAAAAGTCTGATGGGGCATACACACGGTAGGTTTGGACTGATGAAACTGAACTTCAGTCCGTTTTCATAAGTTTGGATTGATCGTGTGTACAGGGCCTAAGTGGTGATTTTGATCGCTTTTGGACTTCATCCATCCCCTCCCCCGGGAAAATTTCCTACGGGAACCTTTGCCCCCTTCGCAGGGGTTACCTGGCCCTGTCCCTGGCTCTTCCTTGTTACATTAGCTCCGGTCTGTGGTTTAGACAACATACTGGACTGTGGGGGAGTTTGACTCTGCATGTGTTAAAATTGCTCTAGTTTGGCAGCAGCTGCCTGGCTCACCTTTGTAGTGCGCTGTGATGGCATAGTCAGATATGGTCAGCTGGTTGGTACTCGTAGATGTATACTGTATTCATCTCAGTCCGCTCTTTCCCCTCCTCCACTCTCCCCGCGGACCAGCCGTTTAGATAACGTCGAACACTAAGGGCCAGATCCACAGCCAGCCGCCGTAACTTAAATATTGCCATTTAAGTTACACGGCCGGGAAATTTCTACCTAAGTGCCCGATCCACAAAGCACTTACCTAGAAATTTTCGGCTGTGTAACTTAAATCCGGTTGACGCAAGGCGTTCCTATTCAAATGGGGTGAGTCCCATTTAAATTAGGCGTGCTCCCGCGTCGGCCGTACTGCGCATGCTCACGACGTCATTTTCCCGACGTGCATTGCGCGGTTTTACGTTACGCCGAGTTTTGTGAATCGCGCCGGGTAAAAAAAGTTGCGTCGGGAAAAAAAAAAGATACGGCGAAAAAAAAAAAAAAATAACAGCATCGCGGGAAAGAAGGGTCTACTTTTACAAGGTGTAAACAGTTTACACTTTGTAAAAGCAGCCCTAATTTTACACATGCAACTTAAAATTTACGGAGTAAAAACGAAGCTGAAAAGCTTCGTGGATCTCCGTAAGTGCTAATTTGCATACCCGACGCGGCATTTCGACTCGAAATGCCCCCAGCGGCGGATGCGGTACTGCATCCTAAGATCCGGCAGTGTAAGTCCATGTCGGATCTTCTCCCTATCTTTTGGAAACTGATTCTGTGGATCGGTTCCAAAGATAGAAACAGGCATACGACGGCGTATCATTAGATACGCCGGCGTATCCCTTTTGAGGATCTGGCCCTAAGTTAGCAAAAAAAGGGGGAGGAGGAAGAGAGGAGGGGAGAGAAAAAAGGGGAAAATTACCCCAATTACCCCTGCTTTGGAACATTCCCATCTCTCCCTAGAGTAGGTGAATTTAGGGAAGGTATAGCAGTCACTCTTCCTCCAGACTTTGCCCTCATTCCAGCATACAGAGCCGCAATGGAAATTCGGGGGAGGTCTCTCACACCTCTACTTGTTAGCCTGGGCTGTTGGTCGGGTGCTTCTCTGTCCTGAAAAGTGGGGGGAGGCGGGGGTCTCTCACATCACTGCCGTTACCGACCGCACGACTTCCTCCTCAGGCCGCGTACACACGGTCGTTCCAAACCGTTGAGAATGGTCCGACGGGCCATTTCCATCGGTTCATCGCTGAAGTGGCCTGATGGTCTGATGTGCGTACACACCATCGTTCCAAAAACCGATCGGGTCAGAACGCGGTGACGTCAAACACATGACGTGCTGAATAAAACAAAGTTCAATGCTTCCAAGCATGCGTCGACTTGATTCTGAGCATGCGCGGGTTTTGAACCGATGCTTTCTGTACTACAGGAAAATTTATAGACACAAGAAGCATCTATACGGTATATGCGCTGCCAAAAAAAGCTAAAAACTAAGCGGCCAACACAACAAAATTAGATCAATTTTGTAAAAATAGGACACAAACAAAGCAAAAGTGTGGCGCTAAAATAAATTCTAATAACAAAAGTCCATATGGTGAAACAGTTTCAAATGATGAAATAGACCAGAGTCCACAGTGTAATCCAATCCCTGAAGGAGAGGGAGGGCAATTGAATAATACAGGCTCCTGAACAGTGGAAATGGAATAAATATCTGCTTACCAGATGGTGAGACTCGAGTAGGTATATACCTATCAAGTCATGCAGGCTTGTGAGGTTGCAAAGAACCTGATGTCATCCGTTGAAGGGAAGAGATGTATGCTGCAATAGTCCTTGCTTCTAAGTGGAGCCGGTTACACGATGTCCATACAGGTTCTCAGATTTTGGGATGAATGATTTACCAAAGAAAAATTGAAACACACATAGCGTGATACTGCGTATGGTTCAAAATTTATTAAAAGTAATAAAATTACACTCACATGTGACCGGAGTAATAAAAGCACTTGTACATAAAACTGGCAGAAAAGGTCAGTGTCTTCTCCCGACGCGTTTCGTTCAATAGAACATCGTCCTGGGGCTTTCTGTACTAACCATCGGTTTGGACCGATCGGGCAGCGGGCAATCGGTTCCATTTTAAAGCATGTTTTAAAATTTTGGACCGAAGGACAACAGACCGATGGGCTGTACACACGGTCGGTTTGGACCGATGAAACTGAACCTTGGTCCATTCTCATCGGTTTTGTCCGACCGTGTGTATGCGGCCTAAGAGTCAGACATTTCAGTGTATAATACTCTGGTTTAGGCAAAAAAGAGAGGAGAAGGGGGGTGGGGGGTACATTATTCCTCCTCTGTGCTGTGCGGATTCCAGCAAAGATCTCAGACACAAACTATCCACATAGACCATCAGCCTGGTGCCATACTTGGATTGCATACAAACGGCAAAGAATTGTCATCCAACAAACATAAAACAACATGGTTTTTCAGCTCTTTAGCGCCACCCTTTGGGCAACTTCTGCTAATGTTGTCTTATGGTTAGCATTGCTTTGGAGCATGTGTGTTTGTACTGTGATTTTTTTCCGATTGACTTGTGTACACACGATTGGAAAATCCGACAAGACACATTTGTTGTTGGAAAATTTTAAAGCATGCTATCCCACATTTGTTGTCGGAAATTCCAACAACAATTGTCTGATGGAGCATACAAACGTTCGGATTATCCAATAACATCCTGCCATCACGCTTTTCCCGCCGGAAAATCTGACCGTATGTACGAGGCATAAGGCTACATTCACACAGGAAATAGGGTGCAGATAGTCTGCTAAAATCAGAGGTGGCTAAACCCTGCCTTTGGATGCAGCTGCATTCTGCGCTATGGCTGCACACAAACTGCCCACAGCTAACTTAGCGCAACAAACTCCTGGCACCCCATCGACCATGTAAACGTAGCCTTAGTCCAGAGGTGCAGCTGGATGAACAGAACTGAACAAAGTTGTTGATACTTACAGAACCCGTATCCTGCTAAGCATTTATGTTAAAAGCCTCCGAGTGGGGAGGCAGTTGAGGTTTTCTGTTTTCTAAATGTTTAGCTTCTTTGACTGTTTGCCTTCCCCGGAATGTTGTTGTTGTAACGCACAAGTGAGATTTAATTTTCCATTCTATACAAATACGCTGTGACTAGCGAAGCACATCTGGGGTGACTACAGCTGTATGAATTGAAGGTAATGACATGAGGATGATGGTGGGTTTTATTTGTCTGGCTGGCTGCAGATGGATAAAAAGCACCTGCACTAAATTTATGGTCGTCTAATTAGATGATCGTTTCCTGTACACTTACTGAGTTACTATACATGTCCTCAGGCAGGGCTTCTGTACATCACAAAGAAAAAAAGGAATTAACTTGTGCAGCCTGTTCATAAGTCCAAACTACATGGCAACATACTAAATCAGGACAAGGAACAATTTAATTATTTGGAAATATTCATACCTTTGGAATAGTTTGTCTTCATTTGTAGTGCGTTTCCTTTATTCATTGCATGTTAGGAAATGAATTACCATCTATGTGGCACTACTGGGGAATGTATTGCTTATTTTTTAGACACCTCTTTATATTAGAAAAGGTGAAAGAATATACCACCATAGTTCATAGCTAATGACGTCAGTTTCCTGTTGTTCCAAAATGGTTCACATTCTATGCACAAGAGTATCTTGTGACTGCATAAAAAACTGTTATATTTATGCCCTGTACACACGATCGGTTTGTCTGATGAAAGCGGTCCGATGGACGGGTTCACCGCCGGGCACCCGCGATCGCTCGTTACAGAGCGAGAACCGGGAGCTGTGTGTGTAAACACACAACTCCCGGTCCTGTCAGGGGGATAAATTACTGTTTGTCTGTTTATACAATGTATGAACAGTGATCTGTCATTTCCCCTAGTCAGTCCCACCCAACCCTTCAGTTAGAACACACACAGGGAACATAATTAACCCCTTCCTCGCCCCTAGCGTTAACCCCTTCCCTGCTAGTGGCATTTTTATAGTAATCAATGCATTTTTATAGCACTGATCGCTATAAAAATGCCAATGGTCCCAAAAATGTGTCAAAAGTATCTGAAGTGTCCGCCATAAGGTCGCAGTACCGATAAAAAACGCTGATCACCGCCATTACTAGTAAAAAAAAATATTAATAAATGCCATAAAACTATCCCCTATTTTGTAAACGCTATAACTTTTGCGCAAACCAATCAATAAATGCTTATTGCGATTTTTTTTACGAAAAATATGTAGAATACGTATCGGCCTAAACTGAGGAAATTTTTTTTTTTTTTTAATTGTCGCTCTATTTTTGTTTATAGCGCAAAAAATGTGATCAAATACCACCAAAAGAAAGCTCTATTTGTGGGGGGAAAAAGGACGCCAATTTTGTTTGGGAGTCACGTCGCAATTGTCAGTTAAAGCAACGCAGTGCCGAATCGCAAAAAGGGGCCTGGTCATTGACCAGCAAAATGGGCCGGGACTGAAGTGGTTAATAAAGACCTTCATTTTTGGTTATTAATTGTAGAATATTTTAGACTAATTTCCATTTTCTTTTTTTTTTTTTAGTCTGTCAAGTTATCACAACAACATAATTATTTAGTTGTATTTACCCTCAAGGAGGTTAGTGTCCCTTGTTAGTTTGAAATTGTATTTTTTAAATGTCCCTGCCTACTCACTAGCAAACTCTCAAATTTTGAATAAAAACACATGATCAAGTTTTTACAGTAAACCAAAGAAAACATTTATTCTGGCATATAACAAATTAAAGGTAAAGGCAGCACTGGAGACCCTGCTTGAATTTGTGCAGACACAGATCGCCACAGCAAACATCCAAGAATATAAATCCAAAATTGGGACCATGAGAAGCACATATATTTAGGGCCACAATTACTTTTTTCTCTTCCTTGTAGCCTTCTCTGCAGCCTTCTCTGCAGCCTTTGTTAAACGTGTCTTCGGAGGAGAGCTTGTGACAGGAGCAGGAGGAGGAGGGGCGACCTCCAACAGGTCGGTTAACTGCCCCCTTAAGCCCCTGTTGACGACCTTCAGAATTAGGTTTTCGCTAAGGAGACGTTGGGCCATGTCAATTTGTCTCCTATAAGTGCAGCAAATCCCTCTGCAGCGGTGGGGGCTGTTCGAGGGCCGCAGTAGCCTCCCTAATTAGGTCACAGGTTTCCTCCTCCATCTGCCTAAGCCTCCTGGGCCTTTTTTTGTTGAATGCGGAGGGGAGGCATCTCAGGACTTGTGTTTGGTCTGGCCACCTCCTGTGTTCCTCTGGGGCCTGGCACCTCCTGTGTGCCACTGGGGCCTGCCTCCTCCTGTGTAGAGCATGGGGCATGGTCACCGGGTGATGTCATCTGGTGACCCTGCCTCTTATGGCGTCACAGTCCCATCATGCCCCGTGACCACGACCCATGCCTATATAAATCGTTGCGCACGGCGCACACAGCGGGAGAGATCGTCGAGTCAACATCGGAAGAAGAGAAGAGGGAAGAAGACAACGCAGAAGACCGGCCACCGCTAGTAAAAGAGCAGGAAGAATAAAGCGGAGGAGCCCGGCAGAAGGCACGGAGAGCGGGAGAAGAAGTTAGAACACAACGGAGAAGACCGGGCCACTGCTAGTAAAAGAGCAGGAAGAAGATAGTGGAGGAGCCCGGCAGAAGGCACCGGAGATCGGGAGAAGACGCCGGAGAGAACGGAGAAGTCGGAAGAAGACCCCCGAAGTCGGAAGAAGACCCCCGGAGCTGCCTAATAAATTACTTTAAAAAACCGTCTAGTGTGTTTTTTTTCTTGACACTTTTTTCTCCCCCAGGAGAATGGGTAGGGGTACAATGTACCCCATACTCATTTACATAGGGTGAGGGGCCGGGATCTGGGGGCTCCTGGATTCCGATAACCAACGGCTAGGGTTGTCGGGAAGAGGCCCTTGTCCTCATCAACATGGGGATTGGGTGCTTTGGGGTGGGGGGGCCGCAGGGCGCCCCTCTGCCCCAAAGCACCTACCCCCCATGTTAAGGGCATGCCGCCTGGTACACTTCAGGAGGGGGGCGCTCGTTCGTCCCTACCCCCTTTCCTGACCGGCCAGCTGCGTGCTCGGTAAGGGTCCGGTATGGATTTTGGGGGAACACCATGCCGTTTTTTCGGCATAGGGGGTTCCCCTTAAAATCCATACCAGACCTAAGGGCCTGGTATGCTCCTAAAGGGGGAACCCATGCTGTTTTTTTATTTAAAATTTGGCGTGGAGTTCCCCCTCATGATAAGCCACTGGCAAAGTCCCCTGTCCTGGAGGCGACTTCAAGTCGCGTTGTAAGTCGCTCCAAGTCGCGTTGTGGTTTACGCTTAAGTCGTGTCCAAGTTGCCTTGCAAAGTCACGCACAAAATTGTCTTGCCCCTGTGTGAACCGGCTCTTACTATTACTATAGCTCATAGTCATGTGATAGTCTCTTATGTATAAATGTTCATGCTTTTCAACATATGTGTGCTGTGAACAAGGCTTATCACCAAAACTAGTCTGCTGCTGACTGTGCTCACTGTGAAGGCTTTAAAAAAATACGCTTGATGTTATGAAGTTGCCGGCTGCTTCTTTTTCTTGATGACCATTTGTCTATTGGTGTGTGAGAGGACACACAGCTTGGACACCCTGAATGCAAACTTCCAAAGTAAGACTTTATTTCCACTGTTCTGAGCCATACAATTGTTGATCAAATGTACATATGGTCTGGTCCCAGTTTCTTGGTGTAGCTACTTATATCTGGTCTCCCAGCTGCTGATTTCTGACACTTAGACCACTTTCACACTGAGCCACTTTCACGCTAAAAACAGCGCCTAAAAAGCTTGCCAAAAACTATTTCCATTATAATCAATAAATTCTTTGTGCTGGCAGGGCTGTGAAAAGCTCCCCTCTCCATTTAATTGAATGGAAAGCTCTTCAAAAGCACGTGAAAAGCTCTTCAAAAGCGCTCAGTGTTTTTACTGGCTGTTTAGAAGCGCCTCAGTAGAATGTGGTAAAGTCCATTTTAGGGCACATAAATTAAACATATTACCCAATTCTTGGTAAAATATAAAAAGATGAAGTTGCACTGAGTAAATAGATACCCAACATGTCAAGCATTAAAATTGTATGCGCCTGCAAAATGACAACGCACTTCAGCACCCTATATTTTCCATGGGTGATGCTTTAAAGCCACATACAGGTCATTAGTTTAGAGTTAATTGTGAATAATGGGCCTAGAATTATTAACCTAATTCCTGTAGCTATAGTGCAAGTAGCATTTTCATAAGTAGGCGCCCCCGACGTGTTTACTTTTGTATGTATGGGGGGGGGGGGGGGTGGAGGTAAAAATATTTATAAAGGGGTTTCAATTTCAAAGTGCTTGGGTATAAGTATTTTTCGACACATTAAACATTTTTCACTATACTAAAGTCCCTGTCTTGATAAAATGTTGTGATATAATGTTATAATGCTCTCTATGATGAGACATTAGGCATGTGCAAAAGGGAAAAATTAGTTTTGTTTCGTTTATATTCGTTATTTAATTAATTTTGTTAAGTTAGATTCGTTACATGTGTTAAATTCGTTTTCGGAATTCGTTCATTTTCGACCGAATTTCGAAAAATCCGCTCGGATTCGAAAATATTTCGACCTGATTCGATAATATTTCAGTCAGATTCGAAAATATTTCGACCTGATTCGATAATATTTCAGTCGGATTCGAAAACAAATTCTATTCGAATCGAATTCGAAAACAATTCGATTGGAAAACAAATTCGAATGAAAATTGAAAGCAAATTTGAATCAAAATCTAAAAAATATAAATCGATTTCTAAAAAAAAATAAAAATAAAATAGAATATAAAATAATAAAACAATAGAATGAAAATCAAAGAGTAGTAAAGAACAGAATGGAATTTAATAGAATGTAATCAAATACAATAGAATATGATCTGGCTTCTTCTATCTATCTTCTATCTATATTCCATTTTCTGAAATTTGAAATTCATATACAATGAACTCAAATTCGAATAGAAAAATATTAGAAGAGTAGAATAATAATAAAAAAATAAAAAATAATATAAATATATATATATTATTCTACTCTATTCTAATATTTTTTTATTCGAATTTGAGTTCATTCAATATGAATTTCGAATTTCAGAAGATGGTTATATATATAAATGTAATTATATATATATATATATATATATATATATATATATATATATATATATATATATATATATTTTATTATTCTACTCTTCTAATATTTTTCTATTCGAATTTTAGTTCATTCTATATGAATTTCAAATTTCAGAAAATGGAATATAGATAGAAGATAGATAGAAGAAGCCAGATCATATTCTATTGTATTTGATTACATTCTATTAAATTTCATTCTGTTCTTTACTATTCTTTGATTTTCATTCTATTGTTTTATTATTTTATATTCTATTTTATTGTATTCTTTTTTAGAAATCGATTTATATTTTTTAGATTTTGATTCAAATTTGCTTTAAATTTTCATTTGTTTCAATTGTTTTCGAATTCGATTCGAATAGAATTTGTTTTCGAATTCGAGTCGAATAGAATTTGTTTTCGAATTCGATCGAATTTCGTACGCGGGTTTTCGATTCGAAAACGTTCGTTCGGATTCGGTTAATTCGTTAATATTACAATTCGGGAATTCGTATGCATCCGAATGTCCGAATAATGAAAAATTTGCCCGAATTTCGATTTGGAACGAAACGCAATGCACATGCCTATGAGACATCATGAGTCATCAGGAGTCTTTTAGACCCCTGATGACTCATAGATGCTCGATTAAGGCTAATGGAGCACAAATCGCTCCATTAACTTCCAGGGGTCAGAGAAAGCACCAATTTTAATTTTAAAGCTGACATAAGGCTTGAAAAGCGTACAGTAGCAGTTGGGAGTGTGTGTAACCCCTCACCAGAGGGAAAAAGCCTAACAAAAACGAATGCAGCCATCACATATAATGATTGATAAGCTGCAAGATATTATATTTTTGGTTTTGTGTTTAATACCAGTTTAACCACTTAAGCCCCAGACCATTTTGTTGCTAAATGACCGGGCCACTTTTTGCGATCCGGCACTGCGTCACTTCAATTGACAATTGCGCGGTCGTGCAACGTGGCTCCCAAACAAAATTGATTTTTTTCCCCACAAATAAAGCTTTCTATAAACAAAAATAGAGCGAAGGTTTGGGGCCTATCAGGTGCCCTGTTCGGTGCTTCCCCCTCTTAATTTAGTAGGGCTCCTCCATCCACTGCCGGGGGAGATGAGCACTTAGGTGCTTTTCCACCAGGGCATTTATGCCCTGGAGGTACCCTCGTCTCCGGCAGTGGTGACTATATCCCCTTTTTGCAACTGACAGACTTTTTGCCTGTCAGCCTATAAGATACTGGGGTCCCACATAACCATATAGAACTCCTTAGTATCACATCTAGGAGTTCGTTTGTGGTTTTATTTCCTTCCCTTTGGGGTGGAATTGTGTTGGGACACATTCGGCCCCTTCCCTACTCCTGT
Source organism: Rana temporaria (assembly GCF_905171775.1). Lineage (NCBI taxonomy): Eukaryota > Metazoa > Chordata > Amphibia > Anura > Ranidae > Rana > Rana temporaria. The sequence continues at coordinate 91,839,941 of NC_053498.1, read as the reverse complement.
ATACATTGAGCTGTTCCACCAGCCACCTGGCTGTCTCGTTTCCTCCCAATGTGCATGTATCATGTCCTTTGTTTATTATTGCTTGTCTTTGAGTGTGTCTTTTTGGGTGTGTTGTGTGCGGCGGGGGCCGCCCCCTGTTGGTGGATACGGTTCCGTTCTGTGTCCGGCCATGATCCGTCGAATGGGCGCGTATGGCGGCGTCACTAGAGACGAGCCGAACATTTGACTTCAGCCCGCACTCCCGGCGCGTCACAACCGAGCGACCTTCGGCGCACCTGATTGGTTGCGCCGTGGCCGCACGCCTCATTGGATGCAACTAGATATGCTCAGGTCCCAGCAGAATGACGCACTAGATGGGCGACGCCTAGCGTCGAGCTGGAATGCTGCGCTTTCTATTGGTTGCAGCATGGCCAGCTGACACAGGCAGGGCCGTCTTTACCGCAGGGCAAATGGGGCAGGTGCCCTGGGCCCTGTCACTGTTGGGGGCCCAAAGCAACCCCCTTTGAAAAAAAAAAAAAAAAAAAAATTTTTTTTTTTTTTTTTTTTTAGGGGTCCGGAGGACCCCAGGGCCCCAGATGGCAACTCCCCCTTTTTTTTATTTATTTTTAAATAAAAAAAATTATATATTTTTATTAAAGGGACAATTTTTTAATATATTTTTTTTTTTTTTTTTTTTTAAAGGGCCAATTTTTTTTAGAGGTCTGGGGGTCCCCAGGGGCCCATAGTTCCCCAGGGCCCCGGATGACAACCCCCCTTTTTTATAAAAAAAAAATATTTTTATATATATATATATAATTATAATAATATATAAAAATGTTTATTATTATTTATTATAGGACCCAGAGGTCCCCAGGGCCCCAGATGGCAACCCCCCTTTTTTTTTTATAAAAAACATTTTTTTTATTTCTTTTTTTTCTTTATATATATATATATATATATATATATATATATATATATTTTATTAAAGGGCTCAGAGGTCCCCATGTGGCAAACACCCTTTATCTTTTTTATAAATGTTCATTTTTTTATTTTTGTTTATATATTTTTTTATTTATTTTTTATTTAAGGGCCCAGAGGTCCCCAGGGCCCTGGATGGCAACCCCCCCCTTTTTTTTTATAAATGTTTCTTTATATATATTTTTTATTAAAGGGCCCAGATGGCAACCCCCTTTTTTTTGTAATTTATTTTTATTAAAAAAAAATATTAAAGGGCCCAGAGGTCCCCAGGGCCCCAGATGGCAACCCCCTTTTTAAAATATATTTTTTATATATATTTTTTATTTCTTTTTTTCTTTTTATTAAAGGGCCCAGAGGTCCCCAGGGCCCCGGATGGCTACACCCCTTTTTTATATATATTTTTCTTTATTTCTTTCTTTCTTTCCTTTTTTGTAAAGGGCCCCCCGCTTCTAAATTTGCGGCAGCCCCCCCTGCTTCTCAATTTCAGGCGGCAGCACCCCCCATCCCAGTTCTCTGCTCCAGGGGGCCCATGCCTGAAGCTGTGTAAGTGGCCCCATAATTCCTGATGGCGGCCCTGCCTCCCGTTAAGCCCCTGTGCTGCCCACAAATCAGGCTGAAAATCTTTAGCGGCACGCAGCCAGTGACAGTACTGCTTCCCTTCCCAGTGTTTTAAAATGTACAGCACCCCTGGCTTCCCTTTAGACGCGCACTTCTCCCTTCCTGCCACTGGGTGCTGCTTGCATATAAAAGTGAATTAGAATGTGATTTTATAACATCCCCAGTTTGCTCTTCCTGAGGCTGACTTCTTCATGTCCTGCTCCTCAAGGTATGTCACTGTTTGCTAATCTATATTGTAAATTGAAGTTTTCTGTAGAGTGTGCCCAAAGTCTTTATAATATTTGATGATTCACTGCAGGTCTGGTCAGTGTTTTAAAAAGTTCCTCTATTTTACACATGGCATGGCATGGGGTCACAGCACCGTCTGTCCATTCTGCTTTAGCACCATGGGACCCCATGCCATGCCATGTGTAAAATAGAGGAACTCTTTAAATCACAGACCAGACCTGCAGTCCAGGCTGAGTAAAGCCTCAGAGTACATGACATTACTGTCTGTATTTAACTGCTTGATGGGCTTATTTTGGGCCTGGCTGGTTCACATGTATGTGTTTTGGCGGCCCACATTTGCGCAGGCACAGCAGCACTGTCAAACTTGCTGCATTTTTAGATGTTTAGGTCACGCTTTTAAAAACACAGTGCGTTTGTGTGTGCAAGAACTGCAGGTAAGTAGCATCGTGCAAAAGCAGAATGGATTTCAAGGCAACTGTATTTTTAAAATGCTGAATGCACCTTTTTTCTGCAGGAAACAAAGGCATGGCAGCCCATTCAAATCAATGGGCTGCTGTACCTGCACAAATGAGGACTGCCAAAACATACATGTGAACCAGCCAGGCCCAAAATAAGCTGGAGGGGGTCCCAAAAAAAAATGTTTGCCCTGGGCCCAAACCATATTAAAGACGGCCCTGGACACAGGTGTCTGCATCGAATGCTCTACTCTCAGGCTCAGCTGATCTGGAGATGGCAGGGGCGACTGTGGTTAGGCTTTCCTCGCTAGTGATTTGATCACTAATGACAGCTGCTCTGGTACAAGGAGATCATTCATTTCACCTGGGGCTGCATCATCAATGGTAAGTTTATAAGGGAGTCAGAGGGGCTTGTCCAGCAATCATTTCCCTACCCTCCACTGTTGGAGAGGGAGGTTATTTTGGTCTCTGACCACCTTTTTCCTTTCTTTCTTTTATTTTTGATTTATTTTTCATCTCCACTTGGAATGCTGGTCTATCCATACTGAGCCCATTGATTAGGAGTGGTGAGTACTTTTTGGTGCTCTTTTGTTTCACTCTGTGTTTTGTTGCTGGGTATTAGTCTAATGACCTTTTGTGTCTATTTAAATTTTCCCTCAGTTGTGATACCTCACATCCATTCTTGGCTGCTGACACTTTTTATGTGGATACGTTTGTTATTCCACACACCCCTCATGGTCTTGGAGCCCTCTGGGAGTGGGGGAGACCTATGGGCATTGAACATATCATCTGATTTGGCCGCATTGGATCCGGTGCACACACGGGCTCTCTGGGGACGATCTGGGCACTCCGAGCTTGGGAGAGGGTGAGTCTCCTTTTCCTCCCCCCTGCATGTTGAGCCTCCCATTTCTTCCCCCCTATTGTCCACATGCTGCAGTGTCTGTGTCTGGTAACAAGTATTTTCACTGTATATATGTATTTTTTTATATTTCATTTTTCAGAAAAACCTCACTGCTAATGTTCCCTGAAGAAGGATGTATTACTAAAAGCATTTGAAACGCGTCGGAAACGACCATCCATACCCCCAGTTTTGTGCTGGGGTACATGATGATCTCATAGCAGCAGTTTTTTCCAATTTTCTATTTTAAATGTTGACATACTACTGTGAAGTGTTTATTTTTTGACTATTTTTGTAATACTATTTTGTAATAAATTTCTATATTTTTATGACCCAGTTGTCACCATACTTGTTGTTGCCCTAAAAGTCCCACCTCTTTTAGAGGTATCCATTTTTTGTATTGACATAGGGATGTTGGCAACATTATGCCTTCATACATGAGCCAAATCTTTTTCAATAGAGCGACAATTTGGAAAAAAAATCTATATTTTTTACTTTTTGCTATAATAAATATTCCCAAAAAAGATATAAAAAAATAGGGTATAGTTTTATAGCATTTTTATTAATAATTTTTTTACTAGTAATGGCAGCGATCAGCGACTTTTATCATGACTACGATATTAGGGCGCACACATCGGACACTTTTGACACATTTTTAGGACCATTGTAATTTTTACAGCGATCAGTGCTATAAAAATGCACTGATTACTGTGAAAATGACACTGGCAGTGAAGGGGTTAACCATTAGGTGGCGCTGTATAGGTTAAGTGTTCCCTAGGGAGCGATTCTTACTGTAGGGGGGTGTGGCTTGCTGTGACACATCACTGATAGTTGTTCCCGATGACAGGGAACACTATCAGTGACAGTGTCACTAGGCAGAACGGGGAGAGGTTGTGTTTACACTAACATCTCCTCATTCTATCTCTCCATGAGACAATCGCGTGTATGCCCGTGTTGATCGATTCCGCAGGACCCGCGGGCAGGCTCAAAGAGATCGTGGAGAGTGCTGCCGCTGGCGGCACGCGCGCGTCCGCAACAACCGCTTCTTAAAGGGGACGCATATATAGGTCCTTCTGCCTGCCTGTGCCATTCTGCAGACGTATATCTGCATGTGCCGGGCGGCAATCAGTTAAACACTTTATTTATGACTTTTGATGGAAAATATTATCAAATAAGATGGTACCTTTATATATTTACTTAATGCTGAATTTTAAATAAACAGTTTGGTAAAGGTAAAGCGAAACACCATTGAAAATATTAATGTGATATGTTCACTAGTTTAGAAGTTAAACAACTGATTAAGCCCATCATTTCCCCAGAGTTTCTAGCTATGAGTCATTTAGTTAATCATTAAAAGTATGTCACTGCTGAATCTACAGAGCTGATGCACGGCAAAATATAACTCATGGAGCCAGTGCCTCATAACTGCCATTCTGGAAACCGTGAGCTCACATTACCTTGTAATATCACATATTCTGCACCAATAAAGTAAAGCACAATGGAAATAAATACAAAAAAAGACACTACCAGATACGTATTTAAAATAAAAATAATCCTCATAATACTGTATATTGTATTATATATGTGTAGCAAGGTATTACCCTTGCTAGCATCCTAAAGGACTGAAATTTGTGCTTTTAATATAAGTTGGCTCCCTCTGGTGTTGGTTTCATGCTAGTTCATTACAACTTGTTTGGTTCAGTTACCCAGAGACAAAGACTCTATTATAGTGGGTAGCACAGAGACTACGTTGCCCACAAGGCTACTGTGCTACCAGAGGGCAGTGAGCCGTGCATGGCTTTATGGGATGACTTATTTAAGACAAGCGCGCCCTCGGCTCTCTCTTTTGGGATGCCATCTTCAAGCCGGCAGGAGGCCTGTGCTGAGGCCTGCTGAAAGTCTCCTAGGCCCAAGGAGCCTGGGCCTACAGTGACTGAAGGCGGATCACCTAGCCAGAGAGGGATCCTAGCTACAGCCTTGCTGATCAGACCAGAGAGGGACCGGCCTACGTTCCACAGCATCCGGAACCACATGTCCACAGCACCTTGTGAGCAGCTGTGCGGAGGACCAGGGATAATGAGTTCCAGAGAGGTTGAGAGCCAAGCGGGGCCCAATTGGAGCAGCCTGGCGTGGCAAGGCCTCATTCGGTGAGAGGGCACTTGCCTATCCATTTATTTAACTGAGTCCCAGGAAGTTGGGTTGTTTATAGTTCCACCCGCATGTGCTGAAATTTGCAGTGTCACAAGCAGGGATACACTACACCTAAGAACGATACAACGGCCTGGGAGGATTGACGTTTTAACTCCATACCACTTTATACTTTGAGTGTTCATGCTTTCTCCACCTTGTGATTGGATTACAATTAACTAAGTGCACCAACGTGGCTAGCTGAAGATTAACTGCCTCTTAAAGGAACAGTCACTCGTTTCCCTATCCTTGCAATAAGTTGCTACAGGACACACACCAGTTGAACTGTCCACTAGGGGGAGCCATACCGTTGTGACTTTATGTGATTAATATAAGTGATTGCATTAAGTTGTGTTTTCTATTGGTTACGTGAGACTTGGTGGAGAGGTGCCCCAGTGTTGAAGTTAGTACACTGGGAGATTCCTCCATCACACCCTCACTCAAGTCTGGCCCTTGGGTTGCTCTATGAGGGTCTGGTTATTGAGATACTGTAAACCGGGGGTACTCCATTGATTTATACAGGAAGCTGTATGTATTGAATGTTTACTTCATAACCATTGTTTTATTTTTTTTACCAAGTAAACGTTTTTACCACTGGTTAAGCTACATCTTGTGTTGGATTCTGTCTTTTGTAGCTGTGTAGCAGGCGAACAACAACAAGGTAACAACATTTTACTACATTTATTGTTGTATGGTATCATTGGTGTCCTCTACCACCAATTGGGGGTCCCAATCACATTGTTGTTCATTTGTGCCAGGGAGGGATCGAGCCAAATTGTGGGGGTTGGCAAGCAGAGTACAGGCCCAAATCAAAACCAGCAGCTCCTTCGGGGGTAGTGCTACATATGAGACTGTGATTGCACCAAGTAACAGCAAAGGAGGACAAAATAGTGAAAACATAGAAAAAATGGACCTTCCGCTTTTCCGAATCCTCCCCCTCTCCGGTGTCACATTTGGCACCTTTAAAGGGGGAGCAGATATGTGTAATCCAGGTATTTGCTCCCACTTTACGCCACGTCCGGTGCCTCCTCCGTCCCTCCCCGCAGTCTTCTGGTGGACACACAGGTCACTGAAGACAGCAGGGACCAGTGGGATCGTGCAGCATGACTCGCGTATGCGCAGTAGGGAACCAGGCTGTGAATCCGCAAGGCTTCACTTCCTGATTCCCTTACCGAAGATGGCGGCGCCTCCACCCAAGAGCCGGGGGACAGATCGGCTTCGGGTGCTGACATCGCGGGCGCCCTGGACAGGTAAGTGTCCATATTTTAAAAGTCAGCAGCTGCAGTATTTGTAGCTGCTGACTTTTAAAAAAAAAATCGCCATTTTTTTTATTTGGGGTGGAGTTCCCCTTAAAATTCACACCAGACCTGAAGGGTCTGGAATGGATATTTGGGGGGAACCCCACGTCATTTATTTTTTTAAATTGATGGCGGGGTTCCCCTTAATATCCATTCCAGACCTGAAGGTCACCCCACGCTATTTTTTTTTTTTATTAATGAGTTCTCTCTGAATTGCCAGAGCTGACAATTCATTATAGCCGCAAGTCCGGTTTTAAAAGACTTTTTTTCCTTTCAGAAATGACACTTTGTGCAGGGACAGTTCTATATACTGGAAACATGCGCTATTTCACATGCTAACTTTACACCCCCCCCCTAGGTACGAAATTTAAAGTAATATTTCACTTTTATTGTTTCACTTTTAGCATTATTAAATTCACTGCTCCCGAAAAAACTGCTGTTTTTAAAACTTTTTTTTTGCATTGATACATGTCCCCTGGGACAGGACCCAGGTCCCCAAACACCTTTTAGGACAATAACTTGCATATTAGCCTTTAAAATTAGCACTTTAGATTTCAAATGTTCGCGTCCCATAGACTTTAATGGGGTTCTAAAGTTCGACACGAACATTTGGTGTGTTCGCAAGTTCTGATGCAAACCGAACAGGTGGGTGTTCGGCTCATCCCTATTCAGCACACGTTAGGCCCCAAAAAAGGCTATTGGGCCTAACAGTAGCATTCCATCCAGTAGCACTTCCCTAGACCTTAGACCAGGAGAAGAGAGGGAGCACATGGCCTGTCTCAAATATTTATATCCTCTCCCAGCATGCAGCAGTGACTTAAACCTTCTACTGGATTGACTGCCGAAAATGTAAATATATAAAATGTAATTAGTTTTGCTTGTAAAATCATATGCTATGCCAGTGACATCTACTGGCAACAGTGAGAAATCACAAGACAACCAGTTGTAAGACTATACAATCAGTCTAAATTAACTACAGCCCAGCAAAAAATAAAATTGCCATAGTAGCCACTGTTTAGGACAAAGGGGCTAAGCAGGAACTAATCGAGAGAATGAATCTTTCTAATGGGGGCACAGACAGCAATAAAAACTGCCAGGTGCTATCCTTCTCCACTCCATCTAAAAGCAGAGGATTCATGTAGCATTTACGTCCCGGAATCCATCTGCACTTTGCTCAGGTGTGCATAACTGCATAAACCTCTCCTCCCCTTCTGAAGACTCTGTTGAATTATGACACCATTTACCTAAGCCTAGAAACGAGGAAGTAACTGAAGAGATTAAAAAAAAAAATTGTAAAACAAGTAAATATAATATACTTTCCTATCTATTTACTAATACTAGCAGTATGAGCATTAAAAAAGTAAGGCCCGAAGCAAGAGAAAATAAAATGAAAGATAGTGCAGGGCTGGCATGACAGTGTGAGAAGGGGAAACAACTATGGAGTTAAGGATTGTAGGTGGAGAATGGGGGAGAGGTGGATTGGTTGGAGCAACAGGATGAGGAGGGGTTTGTGGTAGGTAGTTAAGGGATACGTGGGGTCTCCCGGACAGCAGAGAAGGGACAGGTGACACAGGTGTGTTTTGTTTTGTTTGGCTGGCTTTATCTCTTTGCAGGTGCAATATGAGCAAAGGACGTCATGGCAGCTGATCGTGTGGTGGTGGTGGTTGGTCTTTTGACGGTGGAGGAAAATACGGTTAGGATGGAAGTGTGGGGGGCTCATCGGTGGTATGTGCCCCTCTGGTGTATTGCTATTACTAAGGTTAGCTGGAATACGGTAATGGTTGCACTGCGGGTGTTGGTTGTCTCCTCTCTGGAGGCCTAATATGGTAAAAGGTCCCGCAGTGTTACAAGTGGAACAAGTTGGAATTCTGGGTGCCGTCATAAGACCAACAGGCTGATAAGTTGTTTTTGTTAATAAAAAGGCTGCTATGGCCATTTGTACTCCAGTTCATGTGCGGTCTCATTAATTTAGTTCCTAGCAAGGGGGTTGGTGAGTACTCATGGTTGGGCAGACACAAACAAGGTGGGACATCTCATCTACACTGGTCAAGTCAATGGCGATTAAGAGAATGAAGTTATGCTTTAAGTTGCCATATGATCATATTGTTATGCATAAATGAAGCATTTGGCTAGCTCAGTGAAAAGCTGATCACTTTAGCCCTCACGTACACTCAGCGTTTAGCCCCAATGCATGGGATTTCATGTGGGCAGAAGACACATAGGCATATTAGATCAACGTCCAGCTAGGTAGTTTCCAAAACTCTAAAGGCTAAAAAGGCTAAAAGGCTGGATGATGCACCAAGTGTTACCAACATTTAGGGCAGCATGCACTCAGGGACGAATGCCTGGAACACAGACTTCTTGGTTCTGGGTCTCCGTCCCTGGGCACATACTGCCCTAAATGTTAGTAGCGCTCAGTGCACCATCCAGCCACAGATTAAGTTGGCTGTAGGCAGTAGGGTTGGGTGGTGCACCTGTGCATTCCGCCTGCATGAAAATGCAGAAATCAGAAGATTCTGAATTTCCGAATTTTTTAATTTCCGAATTTCCGATTTTATAATTTTTGAATTTTCGAATTTCCGAATATTCAATTTCCGAATTTCCAAATTTCTGAATTTCCTAACTTTCGAATTTCCGAATTCGGAATTTCAGAAATTTGAAAATGCGAAAATGTGAAAATCCAAATTTTTAGATTTTCGAATTTTCGAATTTCTGAATTTCCAAATTTTGAATTTTCGGATTTCCAAATTTCGAATTAAGAAATTTTAAATTCAGAATTTTCTAATTTCCTAATTTCAGAATTTCGAAATTTCGAATTACTGATTTTTCAGATCTTCGAATTTTCAAATTTGCATTTTCTAACTTCAACCTTCCGAATTTTCGATTTTCCGAATTTCGAAAATCTGAAAATTTAAAATCTGAATTTTCGAATTTCTGATTTTTCAAATTTTCGGATTTCCAAATTTCGGATTTCTGAATCTTGAATTCTCGAATTTCAGGATTCCTGAAATTTCGAAATTTAGAAAATTTAAAGATTCGGAAATTCAAAATTTGCAAAATCCGATAATCCAAAAATTCGGAAATTGAAAAATTCGGAAATTCAGAAAATTCGGAATTGACGAATTTGGCAAAATTGATTAAAAAACAAATTCAGAACTAAACAAATTGAGCCCTAATGACAACACAAAAAAAAACAGAATTTGCAACTGGAGGAAAAGACGTTTAATCTCCCAATAGGAAAATTGTTTAATTGTGTAAAAAAAAAGAAAACGAATTACAGACATGCCTCAAAACTATTTTCATTTAATATTTCAACCTTCTGGCTTTAAGAAACACTTAAAAAAAGAAAGAAAACTGTTGTTAGTTGCAACTGTTTTTGCAGATCAAGCAGAGGACAAAATTATGGAGTCACTCAATTCTGAGAAAAATATTATTGAATCACCATGTACTTTGCAGTTCTAAAACAAACATACCTGAGATCGAAGCCCCGCAGCCATCCTCGTCCGCCTCCTCCATCTCTCCCGGAGTGGCTTCCGGGTATCGCGGCTCCGACACTGTGACTGGCCGGAGCCACGATGACATCACTCCCGCGCTTTTTGCCAGGGGTTGTAAGTGGCTATACGTGCATTAATTAGGTGTACATGTAGTTGTAGGAAATAATTGGAGTACATTGATCCAGGGAGTATCCAATTGCTTTTGGTGGATTGGGATACAATTTTAACCACGCTATATACCTCATTTGCCTTTCTCTTAGTCATCGGTTTTAGTAAAAATGGAAAGGTGAACTAACACCTTACACCCTTCTCATTCCCTGTTCCCCATTGCACTTACCTCCATGACTGATGAGGGGTCAGTGTCCACACAAACGGTGTAGTGGTTCAGGGATTTAAAATGTACGCTCTTCTCTGTGCCGGTGCTTACCAATTGGAGTCACTTTGATATGTCCCACCATTAACACCGGCTTCATGGGCACTGACTGCTCAGCACCCACAAAGGCAAGTACACTAATGAACTGAGGTGGGAGGTGGTGGGGAGGAGGCTGTAGGGTAATAATTCACCTAATAATAATCCATTTACCATATTTATCGGGGTATAGCACGCTCCTGTGTATAGCACACACCCCTAAAGTTGCCTGAATTCCTGTGGAAAAAAAGATGTTTTGTACTTACAGTTTTGGTGTCCATCGGCGGCCTCGTCGGGTCCGGCGTCCGTCTGCGGCTTCGGGTGTCCTCTTCGTCGGGTCCGGCGTCCTTCTGCGGCGTCCTCCCTGCTCGTTTCCCACGCCAAGTTTGAATACTGCGCCGACATATACAGAGCGCAGTACACTCGTGTATCGTCGGGCAACTCTCACGCTGACGTCCTGTACGCTCAGGACGTCAGTACGAAAGGCGCCGAGACTGCCCGAAGATACACGAGTGTACTGCGCTCGGTATATGCTGGCGCAGTATTCAAACTCGTGGCGGGAAAGCGGGTATCGGCGTATATCGCGCACCCACGATTTTGCCCTGATTTTCAGGGCAAAAAAGTGCGCGGTATACGTAGATAAATATGGTATCTTATTTTTTTTAGGACATTTATGTACATATTTCTTTTATATTTAATTCTAAAGTGTTCTAAAATGTATCTATGGCCATAATTTAAAGTCATATATTCATTTCCACATTGTATTTCAGTTATTTATAGCCTACTCCTATTACTCTGGACAATCATGAAGTTTGTAAGTAACTTTGGGAAGACCCCGACACATTTACTTCCTTGAATTCTGTGATGCGTACTCACTATGTCCTGTGCTTAGGCACTGCTGTGTCACACATCTTCTGAACTACAGATTTGCTGAGAGGAGGAGTTTCTAGAGGCGGAGTCAGTGCAGGAATCACTACTTGCTGACAGCAAGTTACCGTGGGATATGTAGTCCTTAGAAATCAAATCTAAACAACAGAGGAGAAACTGCAAAGATGCAGGGAAACCAGGAAGTTGTGGAAAGAGATGACCAAGAGACAGGCAGAATTTACAACATGAAAGGACATTTTTCAAATAGGTTTATATTGGTTTGTCAATAATAAATATTGTTTGTATTGTTATTATAATACTGATGTTGTAAAATGAAATTGTATACTGTGACCATAGAACTCTTAAATATATTGGAGATTTTTAACATATTTTGTTACTTTTTGTATGGGGAAAATAGCTGGAGATCTTTTGTGCAATACCAAGAAAGAGTCGGTGAGAGAGATAATCGGAGACTACAGAGGAGGTGATGACGTTCACTCATATTGTGCCTGGCAGTGAATATCTACCAAACCCCAAGAGATGGTGAGATGTACTCCCATGTCTCTCGTTTTCTGGAACATGCTGAACTATTTTTAAAGAGCAGTTTACTAAATCCATGGTATGTGCTCATCTCCAGGTGATCTATACACTAAGGCAAAGCTCTGTTTGTTATGCCTCTATCTGTTTAGGAGGATGCTTTGAAAAGTGTGCATGTTCTGTACAAATGTCAATGGGGTAGATTCAGCTAGGTGCGCGCACTGCTACGGCGGCGCAGCGTATCGTTTTTACGCTATGCCTCCGTAAATTACTGGAGCTACGCTGCATTCACGAAGCATTTGCTAATTTGCAGCGGCGTTTCGTAAAAGGGGCCGGCGTAAGCGCGCATAATTTAAATGATCCCGTAGGGGGCGTGGATCATTTAAATTAGGCACGTTCCCGCGCCGAACGTACTGCGCATGCTCCGTCGGGAAAATTTCCCGACGTGCATTGCGGCAAATGACGTCTCAAGGACGTCATTGGCTTCGACGTGAACGTAAATGGCGTCCAGCGCCATTCACGAACGAGTTACGCAAGCGACGCAAATTTTGAAAATCGCGACGCGGGAACGACATCCATACTTACCATTGGCTGCGCCTCCTAATAGCAGGAGCAGCCTTACGGCTAAAAGGACGTACGCAAACGACATAAAAAACGAGCGCCAGCCGTGCGTACGTTTGTGAATCGGCGTAAGTATGCAATTTGCATACTCTACGCTGACAACTACGGGTGCGCCACCTAGCGGCCAGCGTCCGAATGCACCCTAAGATACGACGGCATAAGAGACTTATGCCAGTTGTATCTTAGGCTACAGTCGTCGTATCTAGCTTTCTGAATACAGAAAGTAGATACGCCGGCGCTACTTAGCAATTACGCTGCGTATCTATGGATACGCAGGCGTAATTGCTTTCTGAATGTACCCCAATGTCTTTTAGTGAAAAGGCAAACCTCAAAGGCTCGGGCTGTTCCAAGGTTGAAGAGCTAAAAACACTCATCTTTAAAGTGGAGGTTCCATCAAAAATATAACTTTGCTTTACATTGTAGCTTAGACCTGAAAAAAAAAAAAAACATTTTTTACTCACCTCGAAATGCCTGTTGCTATACGGTCCCACGAAATCTGCCTTTCTATTCACCTTGGATCCTGACGTCAGCTCCCTCGGCTCCCAGGATGCCATGCGCTTCCCCTGTGTCTCCCGGCTTGTTGATGTTTATGGGTTGCCATCACAACGGCGTGCACTTTCGCCGCCGCCGCTCGTTGTGATGGCAACCCAAGTGTTTGACGGCGCGGTGCTGCAGGTCTATTGCGGACGCACGAGAATGGGGCGGGACGGGCGGCCCTTTCAACTATTCATCCCCAGTATTCCCGGAAGTAATTGCTTGTGGGCTTCACAATGCCTACAAGCAAAATGAGAACGCTCAGCAGAGAGGAATATAAACTATTCGTTTTAAATAACTCGGCAGAACGGCGGGCCTTTTGCAAATAGTAAGTGAGACTATAGAGAGATGTACAACGCGAGATGAAAGGTGATATTTTTAAAAATTGAAAAATGTAATGGGAACCCCGCTTTAATACAAGAAACACAAATGTTCAAAACCAGACAGAACATTAATCTAAAAAGAAGAGTCAAATCACATAAAGCTATACATATCTTTTCTGACACTGGGGTCTTTGTGTGTGTCACAATCTCCACCTCATCCATTCAGGGGAAGCTTTGTATATATGATAAAATACAATGCTTCCTCTCAATGGCTGAGCAGGGTTCCATCTAACTCATTGATTTTGTTCCAGGAATTGGATGAAAAGTCCCTATACTACTGCTGGAACACAACCCTGTATACTGTATGAAGATGATACTATGTACAGTCTATACAGCGCTCACAGGGGGCCCATCCATTACTGAGGGAAATTGTTATTTTGGGTTACATTGGACCAAACAAAATATTTAACCGCTTAAGAACCGCCTCACGCCGATATACTCGGTAGAGCGGCACGGCTGGGCATAAGCACGTACAGGTACGTTGCCCTTTAGGAGCCCTGTCGTGGGTCGCGCTTGTAAAACGGTCCTGAGCTCCGGGACACTGGCGGTGATCGGGTCCACGGTTCCCGCAGGCGCGGGCCTGCGGGACCCGTGGACCCGATCACCGCCGGTGTCACGTGATCGAGTTACAGAGCTGAAGAACGGGGAGAGGTAAGTGTAAACAAACCTCTCCCTGTGCTTCCTAGTGAGCCTGTCACTGATCGTCTGTTCCCTGTCATAGGGAACGACGATCAGTGATGTCAAGCCATGCCCCCCTACAGTAAGAAACACACATTAGGTCACACTTAACCCCTTTAGCGCCCCCTACAGGTTAACCCCTTCCCTGCCAGTGTCATTTTTACAGTAATTGTTGCATTTTCATAGCACTGGTCACTGTAAAAATCGCTGATCGCCGAGATTACTAGTAAAAAAAAACAAATTATAAAAATGCCATAAAACTATCCCCTATTTTGTAGATGCTATAACTTTTGCGCAAACCGATCAATAAACACTTATTGCGATTTTTTTTTACCAAAAATATGTAGAAGAATACGTATCGGCCTAAACTGAGGAAAAAAAAATGTTTATATATATTTTGGGGATATTTATTATAGCAAAAAGTAAAAAATATTTTTTTTTTCAAAATTGTCGCTCTATTTTAGTTTATAGTGCAAAAAATAAAAACCGCAGAGGTGATCAAATACCACCAAAAGAAAGCTCTATTTGTGGGAAAAAAGGGACGCCAATTTTGTTTGGGAGCCATGTCGCACAACCGCGCAATTGTCAGTTAAAGCGAAGCAGTGCCGAATCGCAAAAAGGGGCCTGGTCCTTTAGCTGCAAAATGGTTCGGGGCTTAAGTGGTTAAACTGATCACAAGGCTATAAGCTGTCCATGCTAATGACAAATTTCAGTAAATTTCATCCACTATCTATTCACAGGGAATTGCAATCACAAACGCAAGTCATCAAGTGAAACAAAGCAATCTACCACCCACAAGATTGATTAACCACTAGAATCTGGTTGATTGTGAAGCTAAAACTGGGCTATAAATTGACAAATGAATACAGTTTATTGAGAGATCAATACATTTTTTTTTTTAAAACTGCAATGTCCTTGAAAATGATCTGATTTTCCCACTGTGTTTGATTGGGGCAATCCCAGTCTCATTGTAGCCTGTTAAAAGTGCCATGTAATTTATTTTTGAATTACTTTGCTAATCAAAATTGTTATTATTTTATCAAATTGCCACATATATTGACAAGAGCCGTTAAAGCTTTTATTAAACCGAAAATAAAAAAATATATATATTGAAGCTTACGGATCATTAGATGATATGGCTGCATTGGTTTTCTTATTTTAGACTTTTTCACCTGGTGATCTGGCCAGTAACCATAGGTGTGCGCAGCCTATTGCTTTATTGTGCACCCCCAAACTCAAACACATACTTTTCTCTGCAGCCTCAGCTGCACAGGGCAGTGAATGAATGGGAAGTGCAGGATAGCAGGCACGCATGCCTGTTGCATAGCGGGGGGTGCCGATGCTCAATGACCACCGGCCGTGAGAAAACGCGCCTGGAACCCGGACCCTGCAAAGATTTTAGAGCACATGACATCTGTCACAGATATACTCTCCCCCAGCATGCCTTGCGAGCAGGGTTGCCACCTCATCCCTTTAAAACCAAACACATATTAATTACACAGGTTCTGAGGCTAATTTAATGCAGATAAGGCACCAAATGAGTCTAATTACCACCTTAATTAGCCACAGAACCTGTGTAATTAATATGTGTTCGGTTTTAAAGGGATGAGGTGGCAACCCTACTTGCGAGGGAAAACTCCTCTGATTGGCTGCTGGGGAAAACTTGCTCTGCCAGAACCCCTCTGATGCCAACTGCCGGCCAGGGATGGCACCGCATCCCTGGAGCACAGACTGACCCAGTGGACATTTCTGGAACGACAGAAGTCCCAATTTAGCAAATTGCGAATGGGAGCAAAATAACTCTCCCATTCCCCACTAACTTTAGCGTAGTGCCCATACTGAAAGTAAGGGGGCGCTACAATAATACAAATTCTATAAATCTATCCCCTATTTTATAGACGCTATAACTTTTGCGCAAACAAATAAATATATGCTTATTGTGATTTTTATTATCAACAATATGTAGACAAATACATATCAGCCTAAACTGAGAAAAAAGTTATTTTTTTTTTTTTAAATGGGGATTTTTATTATAGTAAAAAGTAAAAAATATTGGGCCATATTCTGGTAGAAAGTAGGCGGGCGGTGCGTAAGCCATTTACACTCCGCCGCCCCAACCTACAGGAGCAAGTGCTGTATTCCCCAAACACTTGCTCCGTAGTTTGGGGTGGCGTAGTGTAATTGGCCCGGCGTATCCCCGCGTATATCAGCACAGCCCCCCCGAGGATGCCCACTGGACCACCAGGGATGCCCACTGGACCATCAGGGATGCAAAAAAAACACAGGTATGCCACCCTAGACCACCAGGGATGACAATGACACAAAAAATGGATGCCAATCAGTGCCCGCAATGGATGCCAATCAGTGCCCACAATGGGCATCACTGATTGGCAGGCATTGTTTGGCACTGATTGGCATCCATTAGTACAACACATACGATAGTGCCACCTATCAGTGCCCATCTATGCCCATCCATGCCACCTATCAGTGCCCATCCATGCCGTCTATCAGTGCCCATCCATGCCGAATATCCGTGCCCATCCGAGCCGCCCATCTGTGCCGCCTATCCGTGCCCATTCGTGCCGCCTATCCATGCCCATCCATGCCGCCTATCCGTGCCGCCTATCAGTGCCCATCCGTGCTGCCTATCCATGCCCATCCATGCCGCCTATCCGTGCCGCCTATCAGTGCCCATCCGTGCTGCCCATCAGTGCCGCATATTAGTACCCATCAATGCCACCACATCAGTACCCATCACATGCCACCACATTATTTACAATGTTTTATAACAGAAACAAAAAAAAAAACGTTTTTTTTTCAAAATTTTCGGTCATTTTTGATTTTTTTTTGCAGAAAATTAAAATCCCAGAGGTGATCAAATACCACCAAAAGAAAGCTCTATTTGTGGGTACAAAATGATGAAAATTTTGTTTGGGTACAGTGTAGCATGACCGCGCAATTGTCATTCAAATTGCAACAGCGCTGAAAGCTAAAAATTGGTCTGGGCGGGAAGGTGTATAAGTGCCCTGTATGGAAGTGGTTAAATTAAAGGAAGAGAAAGGCTGAGACAAAAATGAAAGCTGCCATTGCTGATCTTTTCCTAAAAATGCTACTTGCCTGGCTATCTCTGCAGTCTGGCATCAATACTTTGAGTCACTGACCACAAACAATTATACAGTTAGAAGTTAGAGGCACTACTGAATTGTATACTTGTTGCAAGTTAGTGCCTTAGAAAGTACTAAAGTCTTGGGATCATCGTAACAGCCAAGCTAGAATAAATAAGGGGATAGTTCAGTAATAGCAATCTTCCATATTTTCTCAGCATAGGTTTCCATAAAAATGTAGTGGGGATGATGCGATGAGGCATTCGCGCCACATTTCTGGGGTGTGGATGTAGTTGGAAGCCTTGCAATTAATTCACAAAACCACTGTGACATTTGCATTGTTAGCAGTGGCGGCTGGTGTTTTCTTTTGGAGAGGGGGTTGCCAAACAATGCACCCACAAACAACTCCCTCGGTCAGTCGGGTCCCCCCCCCGCGGGTCAGTCGGGTCCGCTCTGACCCCATCTATGGAGTGGGCCTGTCATGATCACTTAAGTGCTCCTGCCCCCTATTCCAGCCAGGCTGTTTCATCTTCCCTGTCTGTGTTCACCTGTTAGGTGATTGATCTGCTCAGTCACCTGATGTAAGCAAACACTCTATCCCTTTCTTGTAATTGCGACAGATTTATGTGTATTGTTCTAGGCCACAGGTGTCAAACACAAGGCCCGCGGGCCGAATCCAGCCCTCCAGGCCATTTCATGTGGCCCTTGCACCTCTCCTGCAGCTGCAGGAGAGCTCCAGCCCTCCTCTGGTCCCCCTCCAGACCCCTACTTTCTGCTTTCAAGCAATGCATCCAGCTTCTTCCCAGCAGCAGCATAAGGAAAGGGGGTGCACTGTAATCTTACAGATCTGCACCCCGAGCCCACCCTTTTTTTAAAGCCTATGGCTCTAATCACCTACTTCAAAAAAATAAAAACCCCATTGGAATCCATGCATCTAGCACCCTGCATGTAGATTAGGGGGCCAGATGCATGGATAAGGGGGAGGCGCCCCTGCTGGGCCACCACTGATTGTTAGTATCAATGCATGTGACAAACTAATGTAGTTCTTATTTGTGACACTTTTACTGTCTGACACTATTGTTGTGACAAATTCATAAAGGAATACCACCAT
Organism: Rana temporaria; assembly: GCF_905171775.1. Classification (NCBI taxonomy): domain Eukaryota; kingdom Metazoa; phylum Chordata; class Amphibia; order Anura; family Ranidae; genus Rana; species Rana temporaria. The sequence goes on along the minus strand of NC_053498.1, from coordinate 91,821,562 downwards.
ACTGGTGATAAGGAAAGTGGAGGTAAATAAGACCTCTGCCATGTTGCACTAAATTGTGTGGCATGTATACACTCACAACCACTTTATTAGTTACACCTGTTTTATTGCTTGGTAACACAAATTGCTAACCAGCCAATCACATGTCAGCAACTCAATACATTTAGGCATCTAGACGTGGTGTAGATGACTTGCTGAAGTTCAAACCGAGCATCAGGATGGGGAAGAAAGGGGGTTTAAGTGGCTTTGAACATGGCATGGTTGTTGGTGCCAGATGGGCTGGTCTAAGTATTTCACAAACTGGTGATCTACTGGGATTTCCACACACAACCATTTCTAGGGTTTACAGACAATGGTCCGAAAAAGAGAAAATATCCAGTGAGCGGCAGTTGTGTGGAAGAAAATGCCTTGTTGATATCAGAGATCAGATGAGAATGGGCAGACTGGTTCGAAATGATAGAAAGGCAACAGGAACTCAAATGACCACTCGTTACAACCAAGGTATGCAGAATACCATCTCTGAATGCACAACACACCGAACCTTGAAGCAGATGGGCTACAGCAGAAGAAGATCACACCGGATGCCACTCCTGTCAGCTAAGAAGAGGAAAATTAAGCTACAATTTGCACAGGCTCACCAAAATTGGACAATAGAATATTTGAAACTAGTTGCCTGTCTGATGAGTCTCAATGGCAGCTGTGACATTTAGATGGTAGGGTCAAAATTTGGCGTAAAAAACATGAAAGCATGGATCCATCCTGCCTTCTATCAACAGTTCAGGCTGGTGGTGGTGTAATGGTGTGGGGGGTATTTTCTTGGCACACTTTGGGCCCCTTAGTACCAATTGAATATCATTTAAATGCCACGGCCTACCTACAGTATATACTAAACTACCTGCATGCCACTAACTAACCTGCCTCTCATTCATTACACTGTATATGGTCGCCGTGTAAGCAGCCTTATATAGTGTGGGGCGTTTGACTAAGCCCCCTGAGCCATGAGGAAGCCGACAAGGTGAAATGCGTCGGTAATGTGACTACCCTCCCTAATGTGATATCTCAGTGATGATTGTTTTGATCGTTTTATATCTTGATAACACTATTTGCACATAGTGGGAGGGATCATGACCTTCAGGGGCATTGAGGTTTGAAATATGAGATGGTAAAGGATTTTAGATCTTTGGTATTTATGTAAGAGTTTGATTGCTTTGCCCTTGGATGGCAATCAACATCCTTGAAAATAATAGTGCCACATCCTAAATAAATTGGAGTTGAAGAGAGAAGGAAAATGGACTTTGTAGGCACGTTTATGTAAAAATACAACATTTTTAATAATAATAGAAAATCACAAAACAATATGTTGACATATCAATAAATACAAAATATTAAAACATGTATAGGATATATAGAACCAGGTGAATGGACCATAAAGGGTGATTTGTGTTGTCGTTAATCACTGGGGAACTTCAGTTCGCGCTTGGTCCACACTTGTTCAATCCTTAGCATGTAAAGAGTTCCACGATTGGCTCAACTAGAACTCTTTACATGTTAAGGATTGAACAAGTGTGGACCAAGCGCGAACTGAAGTTCCCCAGTGATTAACGACAACACAAATCACCCTTTATGGTCCATTCACCTGGTTCTATATATCCTATACATGTTTTAATATTTTGTATTTATTGATATGTCAACATATTGTTTTGTGATTTTCTATTGTTATTAAAAATGTTGTACAGTATTTTTACATAAAAGTGCCTACAAAGTCCATTTTTCTTCTCTCTTCAACTCCAATCTTTGGTATTTAACCACTTGCTTACTGGGCACACCCCCTTCCTGCCCAGGTGAAATTTCAGCTTTCGGCACTGCGTCGCTTTAACTGACAATTGCGCGGTCGTGCGATGTGGCTCCCAAACAAAATTGACATCCTTTTTTTCCCACAAATAGAGCTTTCTTTTGGTGGTATTTGATCACCTCTGCGGCTTTTATTTTTTGCGCTATAAACAAAAAAAGAGCGACAATTTTGAAAACAACACAATATTTTTTACTTTTTGTTATAATAAATATCCCATTTTTTTTTCTCAGTTTAGGCCGATATGTATTCTTCTACATATTTTTGGTTAAAAAAAACACAAAAGAATGCAATAAGCGTATAGTGAGTGGTTTGTGCAAAAGTGATATAGCGCCTACAAAATAGGGGACAGAATTATGCCATTTTTTTTTATTATTATTATTTTTCTACTAGTAATGGCAGCGATTTGTGAATTTTATTGTGACTGCGACATTATGGCAGACACATCGGACACATTTGACACATTTTTGGGACCATTCACATTTATACAGCAAACAGTGCTATAAATATGCACTGTTTACTGTATAAATGTGACTGACAGAGAAGGGGTTAACACTAGGGGGAGAGGAAGGGGTTAAATGTGTTCCCTACTAGTGATTCTAACTTTGGCTATTGACCGGGCGGGAAGTGGACAGAGAACCTTTGGATTGAGAACCTTTGGATTGAGAGATTTGAATCATGGATGTTTAGCCGACAAATCTGCAGCAACTGCGTGATACTATCATGTCGCTATGGACCAAAATCTCTGTGGAATGTTTCTAACACCTTGTTGAATCTTTGCCACAAAGAATTAAGGCCGTTCTGAAGGCAAAAGGGGGTCCAACTAGCAGGGTGTACCTAATAATGTGGCTGGAGAGTGTAAGTATTGTGTAGCAAATTCTGCCTGATGCACTTCTGAGACATTTATAATCACCTTACTGGCATGAACATGAATTGTTGTGCCATTTGTCACACTACTACCAGACAGATTTCGAATAGTGTCTATAACGCTCTTAATGAATTTTACAGTCTGAACTGCTATGGGGCATGCAACACCCATATGCACAGCTGTATTGACTATCCTTGAAGTGCAGCTGGAGAGTGTAGCCCCTAGCAACTAAACAATTGCTTTCATTTGCCTAATTAGCACCAGACTGATCAAAATTTCTGGCTAGATGCTGTAAAATAAACCATTTGCATGTAATTAGATGATGATAACAAAAAGGCAAATAAATGGGTTTTCGTGGAGAGCAGTAAGTGTTTTAAAAAAATAAATAAATTAGCTATCTACAAGTCTGAAGCTGGCAATACACATACTGGTGAACAAGAGAAATCAATCAATCCCCCATCTACGCTAAACAGCATGGATGGAGGAATTTCTACTGCTGACTATTGTACTTTGTTAGTCAGCACCTGCAAGTGTCAGAATACCTAAACAATGACTTCATCTCACGGGATGCAGATGCTGTTTTGCCAGGAATCTTCCGTCCATTCAGTAGGGATTCAATCAGCGTTTGGCCAAATTTATTCTATTTGCTCCACTATCTCATTGCGATTTAAAGCGAAACTTCACCCTAGGAAGTTTCACTTTAACCACTTCAGCCCCGACCAATGTGGCTGCCAAACGACCGGGCCACTTTTTGCGATTCGGCACTGTGTCGTTTAACTGACAATTGTGCGGCCGTGCGACGTGGCTCCCAAACAAAATCGATGTCCTTTTTTCCCACAAATAGAGCTTTATTTTGGTGGTATTTGATCACCTCTGCGGTTTTTATATTTTTCTCTACTAACAAAAAACACTGGCCTCTCCCCGTTCTGCAGCTCTGTGACCCGATCGCGGGACACCGGCGGACATAGAGTCCACGGGTCACGCGTGCACGGTCACGGAGCTCGCAGCAGGGGCGTGCACACACCCACATGGCGGGAACTTCAAAGAGATGTATATATACGCCACTTTGCACAGCCGCGCTATTCTGCCGATGTATATCCTCGCGACACGGTCGTCAAGAGGTTAACTCCTCCTTCACCCCCTTCTTTTTTTTTTTTTTGGTGAGCAGGTACTGAGTTTTAGCAAGTACCTGCTCCGACTTCATCTCTGATCGCCTAGATCTCCTTTTCCTTGCCCACAACCTTCAGGTCAAAGATCTCAGAAGTCTGCTGGTCCATTCAGAAAGTGAAATGTGACTGTGGGAAGCTGGTTGTAAAGTCACAAGGAGTCACTGGCTTCCCTTACAAAACATGCCAGTGATGGGGACCCAAAGACCGGTGAAGAACTGTGTGAGGACGGTGCTGGATACTTAGATAGGTGAGTGTATTTTTTTCTAAATGCAGAAGCTACAGTATTTGTATTTTCTGTAGGACTGAAGAACCTCTTTAATGCTCTTGCCTTTCCCAAAAGGTCTAAGAGCCTTTATGAGTGTTGTTAATGTTATCTTTTGCTGTAATGCACTGTGTTAAAAAAGGCCTTGTCTATTTTTTTGCACACTAAAGAATATGTAAACCCAATATTTTATATTCCCAATATGTATATGTTGTACCGTGTACTTGTATGAAAAAGTATCTTGTTCGCAAATCTGACGGAGGAAAACTTACGAATCAGGCAATAAGTGTGGCAGGCTCTTAGCCCAATCGTTGCGAACACAACGGCTAGCGCCCTACATCCCACACATAATATCCACCACAGGACAGAAAATGTCCTTACACCAACAAATCACGCAACAATTCGGATCTTTCTACAGCTCTCTGTACAACCTACACACGTCTCCATCCGTACACGACACTATGACAGAATACCTTGACCAGTCCCTTATGCCCTCGCTACCTGCGGAGACACAGGAAATCCTGGAGGAACCCATCACATTACCCGAGCTCCAACTTGCCCTAAAAAGCGCAAAACCAGGCAAAGCCCCAGGCCCGGACGGCCTTAACATTCATTACTACAAGACCCTGTTTCCAGCCCTGGGGCAACACATGGTGAACCTATACAATGACCTAGGCTCAGGGAAACCATTTTATAAAACCACACTACAGGCACAAATCTCAGTTATACCAAAAGAGGGTAAAAACCCAGCCCAATGCGGGAGCTATCGCCCCATATCTCTCCTAAACACTAACCTTAAAATATTCACCAAGATATTGGCCACCAGACTACAGCACCATCTAATCCACCTAGACCAAGTGGGCTCCGTCCCAGCCAGGGACAACACCACCAAGGTCCTCAATCGATTGCACATAGCAGTCAGCAGCAAGACGCCATGTATATTCTTAGGAACAGACGCAGAAAAGGCGTTCGACCGGGTGAACTGGAGGTTCATGTTTGCAACACTGAAATATATAGGTCTGGGAAACAAGATGCTAAATTGGGTAACCGCAGCTTACTCAGACCCGATGGCCAGGGGTAGGGCGAATGGGGTACATTCAGAGGCGTTCCCAATCACCAACGGGACCAGGCAGGGGTGTCCTCTTTCGCCCCTACTCTTCGCACTATCCCTAGAACCCTTCTTATGCCATGTCCGATTGAACCCAGACATCACAGGTGTAACGGCCAACAGAACACAGTACAAGGTGTTCGCCTATGCTGACGATCTCATGTTTACACTCACAAAACCCTCCATCTCCCTGCCGAACCTTCAGACGCAATTTCCCACCACTCTATATAACAATGCAATCCCAGATAAAATACCCATCCCATGGGGTTAATACTTGGAATCCCGTGAAGCAGCGATAACAACTTGTCATCTACTGTTGAATAAAATTCTAAACTAATATAATAGGCTTGCCATAAGCAGCAGAAGTTCTCTCTTACCCCATCTGAGGTGGTACATGGTACTAAGTATCTTCTAGCTTATTCTTCATTTGTAAAGAGATGGAGAACCTCTCATCAGATCTAGCCGTTTCCTGTATGCCATGTTTTGCATGGGCACAGCAGCCTATTCATTTGAATAGGCGACTGTACCTGCAGGAAACACATCTGCAGTGAGGCTGCGCCTTTTCAAAATCACAGCCTCACTGCAGCTGCGATTTTCATGCACCAAAAAATGTACTGTATTTTCAGATATGTGAGGGTGAACAGGCAGCAAGGAAGTGACATATCACCTCTCAGCTTGTCAACTGCGCCCTGAAAAGCAATCTACTGCAGATTTATGTTCAGAGGGGCTGGAACAGTTGCCACAAGTGTGAGCACTTACTATTCCATTGTCTGAAAAGATTATAAATCCATTTTATGCTCATATATCTGGAATGAGAAAGGTTAGCCATTGATGGAAAGATTTTTTTACCTGACACTGCCACTGGTTTGTTGCGTGTGCGAACGCAGCCATGTTGTCTGATGCAGAGAATTGGGGCATTACTGTGTAGCTTAGGAATCTGACAAATTTAGCTGCATCACTAATATAAATAAGAATGAATTTCAAGAAGATCATTCAACATGTGAATTGCTTTCATTTGCATTTTTCTTTGAACTTTGTTATAATTTTGCAGTTGTTTGATGTGCTATGTAACGGTATCAGCCAAATGATCAAACAGTAGTGTGCAAATTGAAGTTTACTGTATGTTTACTGTAAAGCCTCGTACACACGATCGGACATCAAACAAACTTTCCCTTGGATTTTTGTCCGAAGGGAGTTGTCCGGTCACACCCATAGCATACACACACTCTGACTTTTTCGGCAACAAACACGAACGTAGTGACGTTTCAACGTACTGACGAGAGTTTAAAAGAGGAAGTTCAATTCTCCGGCGTCACCCTTTGGGCTCCTTCTGCTAATCGAGAGTTAGTAGAGGTTTCGTCTGTGTGCATTCGCGATTTTCAGTTTCGTGCAATTTTGTTCGTTTTTGAATGTCCGTTCGTCAAGCAGACATGTTGCGCAATGGGGTTGTGCTAACTTGAGCCACCAAAAAATATAGAAATATGTTTGATTCATATAACCAAAATACACTAATACAAAGTAAAGACATTTGTTTTTACTCCGTCAGTATCACCAGCAAAGCAGCTTTTAGTATTATCACATTATAAAGAAGAAGAGAATGTGCTCTTTCAAATACAAACGCTACTTCTACCAGACAGAACGCTTCTGGCTAGTCTTTGCTTCTGAGCATGCGCGTTTGTACTTTGTCCAAAAGTCCGATTGCTTTCTGTACACACAGTCGGACTAGGCACCATCGGACTCTTGTTGACATAAAGTTTGTCCGTTTGCAGACCGAACTTTTTGTCCGATGAAACCTGAAAAAGTTTGTCCGATGGAGCGTACACACGGTCGGACTAATTTGAAAACTTGCTGATTTTGAAGTTTGTTGACAAAAAGTCAGTCCGTGTGTAAGGGCCTTTAGACATGTATCTGCTCCCCCCTAAATGATGCCAAATGTAACACCAGAGGGGAGGGAGGAACCGGAAGTTCCATTTTTGGGTGGAACTCCGCTTTAAAGAACGTTGCCACAAAGGCCTTTAGGTGGCAGCACAATATAGAATAACAGTATCTAAGAGAACATATTATATGAACAAATCACTAGTAATAAACAGCACTGTACCGTTCAGTTTAGAGTAAACACAGTTACTTGTGGCTCCCTAGAAGGTGAGGTAGCACCTCTCTCACATGGAGCCTGGTTGTATCTGGTAGCCCAGGTGGTTGACCACAGGGACCTCCAGGCAGGTTCCACAGGGGAGAGGCAAAAGGAGTCTCTGTTTTGGATATTCAGCAAACGGCAAAAGTCCCAGCGATGGGTGTATACAAAGTCAGCTGAAGATACAGGGCCACCCCACGGTCATTGGATGACTGATAACATTCCCAGCCACTGCTGTGTCATCAGGTGTGGTCTCTCTGAGAAATTGAGGGTAGGAGACAGTTTCACTTATATCTTCTGGGCATGCCTACGAGTCATGGAGATTGTGGGAGCTCAGAGGATAGGAAATTAAATGAGCCTGCACCAGCTGCTTAACCACTTCCCTACCGCGTCATTGTGAAATGACGGCGGCAGGAACCCCTCCTCGATTCGGGTGGACGTCATGTGACGTCCTGGGCTTTGTGGGGGGATATCTGAATGATGCCTGCAGCTAGAGGCATCATTCAGATATCCTTCTCTTCTGCCGGCGATTCTGCACAACGTAAGAATGATCATAGTGGCGATTCCGCTGCTAGATCGTTCTTACAGGCGGCGAGAGGGGACATCCCCCCCTCCCGCCGCCATCCGATGCTTCTCCGGGCTCTCCCGTGCCATCGGGGGCCCGGAGAACGAATCGTCCGGCGCTGGCAGGAAGCATAGAGATGACTGGTGACCAGATGGTCACCAGTCATCTCTATGACCGTCGGAGGACCCGGGCGCGATGTGATGACATCACGCCCGGGTCCCCGTAAGTAAACAAAGCCGCAATTGCGGCTGCTAAGCAACAGCAAGCACCGATTTCATGCTTTCCAGCCTGGAGGAGAGATGTGCGGTCTTATTGACTCCGCATCTCTCCATAAAGAGGACCTGTCACACACATTCCTATTACAAGGGATGTTTACATTCCTTGTAATAGGAATAAAAGTGATAATAAAAAAAAAAAAAAAAAATAAATATGTAAAAAAAAAAAAAAAAAAAATATATATTTTTTAACCCCCCTGTCCCCGGTAGCTCGCGCGCAGAAGCGAACGCACACGCAAGTCCCGCCGACATATGTAAACGCCGTTTAAACCACATATGTGAGGGTGAGGTATCGCCGCGTGCGTTAGAGCGTGTGCAACAATTCTAGCATGAGATCTCCTCTGTAAATCTAAACTGGTAACCTGTAAAAAATGTCAAAGCGTTGCCTATGGAGATTTTTAAGTACCGAAGTTTGGCGCCATTCCATGAGTGTGCGCAATTTTAAAACGTGACATGTTAGGTATCTATTTACTCGGTGTAACATCATATTTCATATTTTACAAAAAAATTGGACTAACTTTACTGTTTTGTTATTTTTTTAATTCATGAAACAATTTTTTTCCAAAAAAAAGGCGTTTGAAAAATGATTGCGCAAATAGCGTGCAAGATAAAACGTTTCAATGACCGTCGTTTTATTCCCTAGGGTGTCTGCTAAAAAAACATATTTAATGTTTGGGGGTTCTGCGTAATTTTCTAGCAAAAAAATTATGATTTGTACATGTATGAGAGAAGTGCCAGAATAGGCCCGGTATGGATGTGTGTATAACAGCCCTGTATGGAAGTGGTTAACAAGGTGGGTAAAGATGGAACACTATGCTATGGATGTACCAGATGAACAATTGTCCCATTTATGGCCAGCCTAAGAGTTTTGAGTGCTGTAAAGTCATGCACTCTGTGAAGCAATACAGTTGTAGCGGTACCCCCATGGGGGCTGTTGATTGACTCTGTACCCCACTGACCACACCGACTCTGCAAATCATCTCTTACCTCTGACACCTTGGGTTCCATTCTGAAATGTTGCATAGTGATGAAAAACTTACACAGTATCACTGAACCACTCAGAAATGTTTATTAAGGTAGCAAATAACACAATGAAAAGTATGAATAGAATATAAATGATTATAATTTACAACAAGTATTACTTAATGCACTTACATACATATACACGTAATTTGGTGATAACCTGAAGAGGTATATGTGAACAGGTGCACAAGGGGAAAAATTTACAATACATTGAATACCTTCCCACTGAGGCCCTAGCACACAAACCAGAGCAACACACACAACATGTGAATACAATGACACTATGCAAATTCTAATGATATCTCACTAAATGGCTTCCCCTATGGTGTCAATCAGAGCTCAACTACAATGTAGAACAGTAAAGCCTAGTAAAAGAAGAAGATGGTGAATGTTCCTCTAATTCCGGATGTCTTCAGCTAGCCTGATGTTTATACTGCAGTGATGATTTTATATTTGCTTGTAATCCAACGGGACAAAGGAAAATTAAAGGCTGCAGAACAAGAATTATGCTGATGATCGCTAACCTGAAGAACTATCCCCATTTGTAGATTCCTCTTTACATGTGTGATTAATATAGTACTGACCTTACAGCTCAGGGGAGAAAGACAAGGCCCCAAAGTCCAGCTGTATGATTCCTGTGTAGCAGCAAATCCACCTCCGTGGAACAACAAGTCCCACCAGCAGTCTGTAGGAAAGAAACTCACTCAGCAATACTGTAGTCTCTACTTGGATGGGCAGGTGCCCTCTCACCACAATGGATCCCAGCAGATGTTAGACTCCATCCGGAATCTCCTCCTGGTACCTTCGTTCAGTGAAGATGGCGCCACCGCTCCGCGCTGCAACTTCCGGTGGGCTGGAATGCAGGTGGCCCCCAAAAGCTGTGAAGCGCAGGGCGATCCACCTGCTAGATAAGCAGGTGCCATCCTCCAAGATCCCTCTGGCGGGAGATCCGTCTCACCGCTGTAGGCCGCAGTCTCTCACTCCTGGTCACACACAGACCTCCTGCTGGCAGGTGTTGAATGGCGTCCAGAGAGGCTGAAAGCAGGCCATGCCTGTCCTTTTATCTCTCCTCCCAGCAGGCTGTTCTGTGCGCTTTGCATTGTGTGTCCTGTAGTCCAGAGCCGATTCAGCCAAAAGAGTCACTTCCTCATCCAGACTATATATCCCACAATGCATGGCTCTGCTCACTTTTCGAAAGAAAGGAAAATCCTGACAAAGTTCAACAGACACTAGGGGAGCCAAACTTTTATTCAAGAAACAATGAACCGTTCAACAGAATAACTATAGTAGAAACCCCAGGGCTACACAGTATTAAATATATCCATTATAAATTAAAGAAAATAAATAGATAAGTGAGAGAATTTAGACACATCAAAATATGTTTGGAAGTAATTTAGCGATTTGGAGTGCAGGTCATTCAGGATGATGTGATGGTGTAATAAATTGCCTAGTTCTTGCCTATTTTTCGCTATGGAAAAAAGGCACACTTTAGCACAGAATATTTAGGCAAAGAAAAGGCTCTTCCTACTTTCCTGATCACACAGACCATGATGTATTAAAGCACAAGAACGAGCACTGAAACCACCTGAGGGTTTTTCCACTTGTTCTTTTCCTTTAAATTAACATTTTAAAATAATGAAAGCAATAATCTGAAGCATGAATAAAACGTTAAAGCGTGTCTAAACCCAAAAGCAAATATTTCATCTATTGCAGGTTCCCAATGCTTTAAGTAGGAGGAAAGGCTAGCTAGCAAACTGACATGGAAATATTCTCTATGCTTTTCTCCCCGTGGCCCTGTATGTATCACAAATCTTAAACGCCCTTTCTTAGTGTTTCTTACATGCAATCACATAACCATTCCTCTCCCCTTCTGGCAAGGCTGCTGTAGCTGGTGGAAGGGACTCTTCTTCCACTCAACGGATAAAGCAATGGACTGTACAAATCAGTTCATCCCCATTGGCCCTTTGATCTGGCCAGCAGTACACTTCCAGTGTCAGACAATCATAGACGAGGCTTTAGCAGGAACCGTTCGAAATTCGAACCATGTATAGGCAGGCTGAATGTACCCAATTTGATAGATCAACTTGGGTACAAACGGCCTGTTGGATTTTACATGCGATTATTGCTAGCGGCTGTTATATTTCCTGGGGAAACACAATGGCTCTGCAAGAGGAATTCTCTCATCAACACTGACTGTAAAGATGGGAGATTCGAGCAACCTTGGTTGCCAGAAAGAAAATAGGTCCAAGCAAACTATAGCCAAAGCATTGAAAAACTCAACTTAACATTGCGGAAACTAACAATAGAATTACCATAGCCATGATACATGCCAAGGTCGAAGCAATCCTGCTAGATAGGGTTAAGAAATCTAAGCCCCTGTGCAAACCTTGGGTGGATCATTACCTCCCAGTTGTCTTTGAAGAAGTTTTTCTTTGTTTCTGTCAGTAAATTTTGTAAATAAGTAATTTTTCTCCTTCATTGATGGGTGCTTATGAGGCTGCACTGATGGGCACTGATAGGCTACACTGATGGGCACTGATGAGGTGGCACTTATGGTCACTGATTAGGTGGCAAAGATGAGGAGGCATTAATATGCCACACTTATGGGCACTGATAGGTGGCACTGATGAGGAGGCACTAATATGCCACACTTATGGGCACTGACTGGTGTCACTAATGGGTACTGATTGCTGCCACTGGTGGGCACTGATTGCTGGCACTGCTAGCACTTTTTTGTAATCAGGGCACTGATGATCAGTTCCCCCAATTACCTGTCTTGCTGTCCCCTGTGAGGAGATGCTGCTGATAGGCTCTCCTCGCTGCACACTCTGTCAGTGTGAGGTGGTGAGAGCCGATTACCAGCACTTCCAGTATTTACATGTGACTGGCTGTGATTGGACACAGCCAATCACATGGTTAAAGAGCCGCGTCATTTGCTCTTTACAGAGATCGGGGTTGCTTCATGGCCTAGCAAGAGTGGCTGTTCTGGGCCAACGTCATATGACATTGGGCAGGCTGCAAGTGGTTAAGCTTTAAAAAGAAAGATTAGGGGTATGAACCACTGTTAGGTCTTTATTGTTGTCTGTGTTCCCGTTAGGGAGATTTACTTTCTCTAATTGTCCTGATCACTAATATCACTGGGAATGAAAGTAATAGTAAATCCAAAGTTTCAAGTTGCCACCAGAACAGGAATAGGGGGGACATTTTGCAATGGGGACACTTTCTCCTGTGTGGATTATCCTTTTTGCCCTCTTACCCTGACTTATCCTAACCAATCCTCTCTCCTCCACAGATATACAGTAGATATGCATACCTAGATTTTATGGCTGCAGTTACGCTGTTGTTTTACATGCAGAACCACAATTTTTTTTGTTACTTTCATGGCCACATCTGTACATTACAACCTTATAGACTTCTATGGGACCATATTTGATCGTCTCTTGCCTCAGGATATTAGCTTTATAGTAGTCTGAGGCACTAAGGCCTCGTACACACGATAGGATAGCCAGAGGACAACGGTCTGATGGACCGTTTTCATCAGTCAAAACCGATCGTTTGTGGGCCCCATAGGTTATTTAACCATCGGTTAAAAAAAAGCCAACTTCCTTTAAATTTAACCGATGGATTCCTAACCGATTGGTCAAAACCGATCGTTAGTACTAGTAGGCACGACCATGCATTCTCAGAATCAAGTCGACGCATGCTTGGAAGCATTGAACTTCGTTTTACGTCACCGCGTTCTGACACGATCGTTTTTTTAACCGATGGTGTGTAGGCGCAACAGACCATCAGTCAGCTTCATCGGTTAACCGATGACGACGGTCCTTCAGACCGTTCTCATCGGATGGACTGATCGTGTGTACGAGGCTTAATACTCAGGCATAGCCAGGACACTAAAGACTTGTATCACTTCATGTTGTGGCCATTGGATGGAGGGTATGTGTATGTGTCTGTTAAGGAAGAAGATGGGATTGGTTAGGTCTGGGCACGCGGGCAAAAGTGATAGATGCAATTGTTTTTAAAGTGCACTTTTCCTTTTAAACTCCACTTTTTTGTCCATACTTCATCATACCTCAAAACTTTTTGAGATGGGAACGAGGGACACATATTAGCAAATGTATGTAGGCATAGGACACACCCCCTGCCACACCTCCTTAAAGGAGAATTATACATAAAAAATATTACAGGCTGGAAAGTGCAAAATCAGGCTCACTTCTACATAGAAACCAATGAGCTTCTAACCTCAGGTTGTTCATTTAAGCCTGGTAATAAAACCTGGAAACTCATTAGTTTCTATAAAGAAGTGAGCCTGATTTTGAACTTTCCAGCTTTAGTAAATAACCCCCATTGTGTACTTTAAAGTGGGGTATGACTGTAGTGCTTTTTTACTACTATTATTACTTTATACTGGTTTTGAAATTTACAAATGTAGCAAATAATAAATTGGATCAAAGGTTTAGCACTGGGAAACACTTTTTGAAAGATAAAAAGTGCATTTCATATACAACTATATAGATCAGACCAAAATGAGGGACACATGAGGAGGAAAGAGGGACAGAGGGACATCGTTGCAAATCAGGGACAGTCCCTCGAAATCAGGGACAGTTGGGAGCTATGCTTCAATTTTACACCATAACGTACTTTTGTCACCATATTTATTTATTACAGGTACTTATATAGCTTTTTATGCAACGCTTTAATTAGTGAGCAATCATGCCGGCGGGCTAGTGTGTGACTGAGCGAGCAGGTGTTCTGAGTCAGGAAGCCGCTCCCCATCTGAATATGCAACTAAAGTGTCGTTGCGTCGCAGCCATCTTGGTACACCTGCACTCGTCCACAGTAAGCCTAGTTAGAGTTAGAAGTCGGCAAGCGGACATCTTTATACACCCACCCGGAGTCTTGCTTTTCACAGTTATTTTTAACAGTAGACCCAACTTACTGTATATTTCACTATTTAAGCTGAGTTTACTGTTAAAAATAACTGTGAAAAGCAAGACTCCGGGTGGGTGTATAAACATGTCCGTTTGCAGACTTTGGGCCAGATTCTCAAAAGAGATACGGCGGCGTATCGCCTGATACGCCGTCGTATCTCTGAGTCCGCCCGTCGTATCTGATTCATAGAATCAGTTACGCATAGATAACCATTAGATCTGACAGGCGGTTTTTTTCGCCACTAGGTGTCGCCGACGTCGTTTTCCCGATCGAGTATGCAAATTAGCAAAATAAGCGAATTCCCGAACGTACGCCCGACCGACGCAGTAAAGTTACAACGTTTACGTAAGATTTGCGACGCGTAAAGTTGCCCCTGCTTTATGAGGCGCAGCCAATGTTAAGTATGGCCGTCGTTCCCGCATCGAAATTTAAAAATTTACGTTGTAAGTCGTCCGTGAATAGGGCTGGACGCCATTTACGTTCACGTCGAAACCAATGACGTCCTTGCGACGTCATTTAACGCAATGCACGTCTGGAAATTTTAGGGACGGCGCATGCGCAGTACGTTCGGCGCGGGAACGCTCCTAATTTAAATTATCCACGCCCCCTACCCGGATCATTTGAATTAGGCGGGCTTGCACCGGGGGATTTACGCCGCCGCAACTTTACAGGCAAGTGCTTTGTGAATCAAGCACTTGCCCGTAAAACTTGCGGCGGCGTAACGTTGATCAGATACGTTACACCCGCCGAGTTTTACGCCGTTATACAAGAATCTGGCCCTTTAACTCTAGGCTTACTGTGGATGAGTGCAGGTGTACCAAGATGGCCGCAATGCAACATCACTTGGTTGCATATTCTGATGGGTAGCAGCTTTCTGACATCTCTCACCACCCGCCCTCACTCTGGGACACAGCCTCTGGCAAGTGACAATCTGCATCTTGTGGCAAGAGACATTGACAAGTGACAATCCACATCTGGTGGCAGGGGACAGTAAGTGACACACTTGGGGCTCCCACTGATTCGGCATTATGGTGAGTTGCACCATTTAATTCTATATTACAATGTAATAATAGAAATAATGCGCTTCAATCATCCTGACACCATATCAACCATGTCGCCGTGAAGATTGAAGCGCCAACACCAGCCATTGTCCCGACAATTTGCCTGTAAAACTTTCTGGCAGTGCCCCTCCCGAGACTAGAGTCTGGATCCACCCCTGGTTTACCCACATGGGGATGCACAAGTTTTCTGTGCATCCGTGTGCAGGCAGTCCCATCTATATCAAATGGAATGTAGTGGTTGTATGGACACAACCGCTGCTCACAATTTGACATCCATGCGGGTGCGGGTGCACATCCCTGAACACAGACAATGCGTGTTCAGGGCCATGCACCTGCATGCATGTCAGATTGGCAGCAGCAGCTGTTTCCATACAGCCACTACATCCCATTTGACATAGATGGGACTGCCTGCACAGGGATGCACAGAAAACCTGTGCATCCCCATGTGGGTAAACGTAGCCTCACATGGACGTACTCAGGGCCGTTTGAAGGAATTTGGGGGCCCAAAGCAAATTGGACATGGAGGCCCCCCAACCCTCCCCGCACGCAAAGCCTACATGAACCACAGCATAGATACTAAGCAGTCACAAATATGTCATCTGCCTGCTCGTCTCTGGACCCATGTAAAAATTCACACACACACTGACCAATACGCAATTCACACACACACTGACCAATACACAATGCCCAAACTGACCAATACGCAATGCACACACACACACTGACCAATATGCAATTCACACACAGACTGACCAATACACAATGCCCAAACTGACCAATACGCAATGCACACACACACACTGACCAATACGCAATTCACACACACACTGACCGATACACAATGCCCACACTGACCAATACGCAATGCACACACACACACTGACCAATACGCAATTCACACACACACTGACCGATACACAATGCCCACACTGACCAATACGCAATTCACACACACTGACCAATACGCAATTCACACACACTAACCAATACGCAATGCACACACACACTGACCAATACGCAATGCACACACACACTGACCAATACGCAATGCACACACACACACTGACCAATACGCAATTCACACACACTGACCAATACGCAATTCACACACACTGACCAATACGCAATGCACACACACTGACCAATACACAATGCCCACACTGACCAATACGCAATTCACACACACTGACCAATACGCAATTCACACACACTGACCAATACGCAATGCACACACACTCTGACCAATACGCAATGCACACACACTGACCAATATGCAATTCACACACACTGACCAATACGCAATTCACACACACTGACCAATACGCAATGCACACACACACACTAAGGCCCCGTACACACGACCAGTTTCCTCGGCAGAATTCAGCTTCCGACCGAGTTTCTGGCTGAATTCTGCCGAGAAACCCGGCCGTGTGTACACTTTCGGCCGAGGAAGCCGACGAGGACCTTGGCGAGGAAATAGAGAACATGTTCTCTATTTCCTCGTTGTTCTATGGGAGAACTCGGGCCGCCGAGGTCCTCGGCGGCTCCTGGACTGAACTGGCCGAGGAACTCGATGTGTTTGGCACGTCGAGTTCCTCGGCCGTGTGTACGGGGCCTGACCAATACGCAATTCACACACAGACTGACCAATACACACACACTGACCAATAAACAATGCCCACACTGATGAATACACAATGCCCACACTGACGAATACACAATGCCCACACTGACCAATACACATTGCCCACACTGACCAATACACAATGCCCACACTTACCAATACACAATGCCCACACTGACCAATACACAATGCCCACACTGACCAATACACAATGCACTACACGTTACAGTACAACGACTTTCTGGCTGCTCCCTCTCCCCAGACAAATACCTACTCCCCCCGGGTCAGCAGCAAAACTTACGAGGGAATCTCTCACCTTTTTTTCTTCCTGCTCTGCCTCTGCGCCGCCGCCTGTCACACTGGCCGGCCACCCTCGACGGGGACATGATGACGGATCCATTTCGGACTCAGAGAGGAGGAGGAGGAGGAAGAGACAGCGAGCGTCCACAGCTAGCAGAATATGCCAGGCAAGCCCTGCTCCCCCGAGATTAAGCCATGATTAAGCACTAGCTCAATGCGAAACGCGTCGGGTATATACCTGTTACTTTGTTGCACCTGTGAAGTGATGTACTTGCTGTGCTTTTTTGAATAAAAGACAACCGTTTGGTCATTGGAGTGCGGCTATCCATCCTCTTTCTTCGTATCTTATGCATGGTCAGTGCATTGCCAGCACCCACGGTATCCTGAGTCAGTCCATCTCTACATAGTGACCCACCTGGAGCAGTGATCCCTTCTCTCCCCCGAGATTGAGGATAGGCCAGGCCAGCCTCGCCCGCCGCACATGTCCACTGTACCCAATCACAGAGCCCAGGGGCCTACCTGAACCTAAATATGCAGAGGAGGAGGTGGGTAGGTGGAGTCGGAGTCTCAGAGAGAGCGCAGCGCTGTGCAGGCAAAATGTGACGTCACTGGTTGCTACACGCCAAGCGGGGCGGCCCTAGCAACCAGTGAGTTAAGAATTATTTAATTACAGCGGCAGGCTGGCAGGCAGTCCATATTTGATTCCGGGATACTCCCGGGCCACGCTACAGGCTGCAGCACTTATAGCAAGCGGCTGCTGGGGGCCCCTGGCCAGCTCGGGGGCCCCAAGCAGTTGCTTGCTTTGCCTGTCCTGTTCCGACGGGCCTGGACGTACTCTGCGTACACCATGTGAATGAGGCCCTATTCTCAATGAAGCACAAGTGCAGTGATGTCACTGCACTTGTAGCCCAATAATAGTTCATCCAGGTCCACACCTAAAGGTCCACACTTCGGTACAGACCTCAGCTGGAGGATATAAATGCACAAAAATAATAATAAATGAGCATATTTGCTGTTTGCAATATGGATGCATTTATTTTTATTTTTTCCAAAATGTGGAATTTTCATGTAAAAAGTTCACTTATTCATATTCTTATTATACAGGATTTATATAGCGTCAACTGGTTACGCAGCGCTTTACAATATAAAAGGGAGACAGTACAGTTACAATATAATAAAATCCAAGAGGGTTAAGAGGCCCCGCTCATAAGAGCTTACAATCTATCTTTACAACAGAAGTTCAGCATGGACATTTGACACGGAATGAGGGGTTTGATGCCAAATGGGGGACATTTGGTGCTACGCTTTGCGGATATATTCTTAAAGCAGAGTTCCAACTGTATATTTTTTATTTATTTTCTATAATGAATATCTTTTGATTATAACTGTTATATATAGCACTCATGTTTTTAGTATAACTCACCGCTCGATTTCTAACCAAAAAATAACTTATTCTTCTTTCCTGGCATTTCCCATTTTGCTTGTGGGCATGTAAAGCTCACAAGCACTATCTTCCGGGATACAGTGCAGCTGAGCGACCAGCATGCACCGCCTTTTCTCGCGCATGCGCAGTATGTTCAGGCTCGCAGCACCATAAACTTCTGATGTTGCCATCACAATGGGCGGCATTGTGGAAGTGCCCGCCCCGTTGTGATGGCAATGAAGATATCTAGCGGTGAAATCTCGAGGCCGAGCGGCAGCGATCCACACTGACTTCTGGGAATTATGACACCAAGCTCCCAGGACACAGTGCGCCGCCAGGAAATTACGTTATTAGCTGCGGGTGGGAGAAGGAGGAAGTGAATTGGAACACCTTTGAAACATGGTAAGCGAACAAAAAAAAAAACAATCAATGTGGAAATGATTGCCATTGATAGATTGAATAAGATAAAGTTAAATGGGCAGATCCACGTACAGCGGCGCATTTATGCGCCGGGCGTAGCGTATCTAAGATACACTACGCCGCCGTAACTTACTTTTTGTTTTTCCAAATCCACAAAGAATCCGCGCCGTAAGTTACGGCGGCTTAGCGTATCTTTGGCAGCGGCATTCAAATCTCTGTGATGGGGGCGTGTTTTATGTAAATACGTCGGGCCGACGTAAACAACGTTTTTTTTTAACTGCGCATGCGCCGTCCGTGGGGGTATCCCAGTGCGCATGCTCGAAATTAACCTGGAACAAGCCAATGCTTCCGACGGTGACGTCATTCTACACAAATCCCTATTTGCGAACGACTTACGCAAACGACGTAAAAATTTCATATTTCTACGCGGGAACGACGGCCATACTTAACATTGAGTACGCCTCATAACAGTAGCTTTAACTATACGCCGGAAAAAGCCGAACGCAAACGACGTAAAAGAATACGCCGGCCGGACGTACGTTCGTGGATCGCCGTAACTAGCTAACTTGCATACTCGACGCGGAATTCGACGGAAACGACACCTAGCGGCCGACGAAAAATTGCATCTTAGATCCGACGGCGTACTAAGACGTACGCCTGTCGGATCGAGCCGAGATGCCGTCGTATCTTGTTTTGAAGATACAAAACAAAGATACGACGCGGGAAATAAAAAATTACGCCGGCGTAATTCTTTTGTGGATCTGCCCCAAAGTGTGTGGAACTCCACTTTAAGTTAATAATGATACAGTAAAACCTTGGTTTGCCAGCATAATTTTTTCCAGAAACATGCTTGTAATCCAAAGCACTTGTATATCAAAGCATTTTTTTACAGGGTATAAAAGAGAAGAGAGACACCTCTAAGTGTAGAAATAAGTTGCTAAATGTTGTACCTTCATTAAATGTAACCATATTGCTACACTTAGAGGTTCCTCTCTTCTTTTTTATACTCAGTTGTGACATGACGCTACTCTTATCTCAAGACATCGCTTGTATATCAAGGCAAAATTTATTAAAACATTTTGTTTGTCTTGCAAAACGCTCTCAAACCAAGTTACTCTCAAACCAATGTTTTACTGTATTTGAATTGGTAGCCCAGCATCAGATCAGAGTGTAGTTTGTTCGTCTTCTAAGCATGAAATGCCTTTGTACAAGAAGTATAAAAATGTTTTTGCAAGTGTTGAGCAACACAGTTCTGTGTGCTTATCTAGCCATTCCAACATTATTCTGTGTCCGCCTGCCAAATATCTCAAGATTACCTAGCTGGAGCAGTGTGGGCATTGGAGGGGAGGCTGCTGATGGAAGGCTGAATAATTGGAAGGGCTCCACCCTAGCCCCCTCTGTGCTCACCTCTTTCTGTTGGGAGGGTGAGCAGTCTCCTTCCACTTGTTAGAGGCTTGGTCACATAGAGGAGGGGGCTCTAATACTTTGTCTGCTCTTCATCCAAACACTTGATAGCAGAATTCCAGACTGCAAAACTGAAGCCTAGCCAGCTAGAGACGTGCATGCGGTGAGTACAGTGTCTACTTTTTATAGAAAATATAAAACAACCATTTACTGGGTGACCACGTGGTTCTGTTTTTGTTCAGGAACAATTTAAATCCACAAACACAATGGACCGTTTGAACTTTCTTTGTTTCATTACTTTGGGCTTTGATACAAAGATGATTTCTCTGCTGAGCTACAGTGCAGTTTACACATTTGTATTTTAACGTTTGCGTCTGAACGCACTACGGCACACTAAAAGGCAATGCTGTAGATAGAGCCTTTTCATATCTGTGCGCTGCGGAACATTTTTGAAAATAGTCCAGGGCTAGGTTTTGGTCCACTTTTGTGCGTTTTGAGGCAAATAGTATTGTGTATGAAAAATTGCAACGCATAAAAACAAAATACAAACCTAGCCTTAGTTCACTTTTTACCAAGTGGTAGTGAATCGGATTGAGTGTGTAAAAAAATTAACAGCATAATTGTTTATTGCTATAGCAGCACCTTAAAACGTGTATTATATTCTGTATTTTTTGCTATAAAGCCCAAGATCAATTTGCGGTTTGTAAGATTTGCATGAAAGCGCTATAAAGAAAATGCACGGGTAGTAAGACATTGCATTTAAAAAAAAAAAAACGTTTTACATTTATGTAATTTTTTTAGTTATTTATGTTTTTTAATGAAAGTGATATATAGGTTATAATGAGTTCATCAGATTCAAGCATGCTTTAATGCCCCGTACACACGATCGGATTTCCGATGGAAAAAGCCAGATGGACTTTTTCCATTAGATTTTCTGATCGTGTGTAGCCCCATCTGAGTTTTTTCATCGGAAATTCAGATGAATTCCATTGGAGTTTAGATATAGAACATGTTCTATTTTTTTCCGATGGAATTCAGATGTGATTTGGCCAGGCAAAAGCCTGATCGTGTGTATGCGGCATTAAGCTGTATAAGAAAATCGGGTGAATGATTGCCTGGTTTTCCTCAACGTCTCACAGCAAGTTGAAACGGAGGATGGTACTAACTGTACGGAAATTCACACACAACAACACACGGTGCTTCATATCCAATATTCCTCATATGCAAACTGTACACATTAAACGAAAACCGTTAGTTCTGTTCATATACGAGAACATTTTTGGAGTTTGTCCTTTTGGAAATTGTCATTTGAAAAGTCTGCATGAGATGTCGAAAGTTGCATACACACTATACGAAAATCGAACAATCGTTCCTCGTATGGAATTTTTCTTCCGATTTTCTTATAGTGTGTACCTACCTTTACTGTAGTGAGGTGGTGTATTATCTAATGAAAAGTGATAAGTAACCCCATAAAGTAACAGAAATTGTGTCAGTCGCCAAATTCTACCAGCGTGCTGGATTGATTTGCATCATGGTGTGATCTGTTCAGGAGAACACATTTTGGAAAGATATTTTTAATTTAAAAAAATAAGGCTACCCATAAATGAACAGAATTTGAGATATGCCTGTCATCTCAGATAGGGACAAACAATTGTATTAAGTGTAATATTGTATTCAAATTGGGCTGTTATGAGCACTGGCAAACACAGCAAATAGATAACCACTTTTATGAAGCAAGCCGAGCCGAATGGTCACTCAGCCAGCAAGTTGGGAAATCCCTGGGGACAATTTATTTCTGAAGCCTTTTATGGAATACATAGACTAGTCACATTGGTTTCTGCTCCAAAGGAGCTTACAATCTAATACATGTACAAAATATACAACGGTCAAATTTCTTCTAATCCACTAATATGTTTTCTGTCATGTAAAAGTTCATACAAAACAATCCAACACAGAGAACCTGCAAGTGTTCATAGATTGTTTTAAGAATGGACATCTCTTGAAACAATCCTAAATCTTTAATAATTACACCTTTAGTAATGATTTATGTATTTTATTGTTTATTGTATGAATATATGTTAGCGAAATTTTCCCAACACATAGGCAGGTTGGCAGAAACTCTGGAGACCTCCTCCTCTCCACTCTAGATGGAGTGATATGAAACTGGTTTGGCATTTACAATGATGGCTGAAGCCTCGTACACACGACCGAGGAACTTGACGGGCGAAACACATCGTTTTGCTCGTCGAGTTCCTTGTTAGGCTGTCGAGGATCTTGGCGAGCCAAATTTCTCCATTCCCGTCGAGGAAAAAGAAGACATGCTTTCTTTTTGGCTCGACGGGATCCTCGACAGTTTCCTCGTCAAAAAATGTACACACGACCGGTTTCCTCGGCCAAAAAATAATGCCAGCAAGTTTCTTGCTGGCTTTTGCCGAGAAACTCGGTCGTGTATACGAGGCCTAAGGTGGCCATACATGGAGCAAATTTCTTTCCTACAACCATGGATTGCAGGAAAGAAATTTGCTTGATTCCCCCATCAACCCAGACATTGTTGATGTAGGAATGCCTCCTGCTGGGCCATTGTCTTCTCCCCGTGGGGGAGGGTGGGGGAAGCTGTCCCCACTGAGAGAAAGCAGTGATTATCGCTAGTGGCTATAGCATCCGCTAGCGATAATCACAAGAAAATCCAGCAGGTTGGTTGTACCCAAGTTAATCGATTGATCAACTTGGAACATTCGGCCTGCCCATTAGCGATTCTAACCTCAGCCGCTTCAGCAGGAACCGGCCGAGATTTGAACCGTGTATTGCCAGCTTAAATCTAGAAGATGTGGATGGTGCAGAATGATATCAACTGCTCAAGGGGGTATGGAAAATATTGTGCAAGAGCTGCATAAGTTACATATATGAGTCCGTGTGAACGTCAAATGAATACATTTTCCATGTCTTCTGGTAATTGCGCAGGTATTTCAGCATCAAAAGTTGTTGCTGGTCCCTTTGCAGGCTGAACATTGCTGGGAATTTTTTTTAAAGAGAACTTGTGTATGCCAGGATTCTGCGCATGTATGAGCAACTTAACAAGAGAAAGGCCACTAATCAAAGGTTGTTACATATTAACATTACATTTTATATTACTTTCATCTCTGAAAACGTTCTAAAGCCAGTCGCAGATGGATCGAAAATTCAGCCGGTTCAGCAGGAACTGGCCAAATTCCAATCCGTCTATAGGCCTGCTGGTTGTAGTTAAGTCAATTGATGGATCTGAAAACAACCTGAAAACAAGAGATGCCACCAATCATAGGTAGTTACATATTTACATTACATTTATATGACTTATCTCTGAAAACGTAGAGACATTTCTAAAGCTGGCCATAGACAGTTTGAAATGTGGCCACTTCACCAGATACCAGACGTATTTTGGTTTGTCTATAGGCAGGCTGGTTGTACTGAAGTCTATCCATCTATCGACTTTGGTAAAACCAGTCTTATCAGGTTTATTTTGCCTGATCACTTCTATTGTATTTTGCAGATGGGCAAGGCTGGGAGCCTTGCCCATCAGCAAAATATGTACATCTGTTACCTGGTGAGCTGGCCACATTTCAAACTGTCTATGCTCCACATCGGCAGAACCCAATAGCGCTGCAGGAGGGACTCCCCTATCATTTCTGACTGTGTTGATGGGGGAATCAAGCAATTTTCTTTATTATTTATTTAAAATCACATAATGTATGGCCTGCCTTAGAGCATGGCAATGCAGTAATTTTTTTCCCAAAAATATATATATATTTTTTCCAAACTTCTTTTATTAAGTAAAAGGAAAGAAATATTACAAGAATAATTTTAATTAGAATAATTTAGGTCCCATCCATACTGATGCACTGCAGCAACAACATGGTAAAATAAACATTTATCCAAACATTACCATGCATTCATTTTGAATGACTCTCAATCCATCTTATCAGCGAATCTCAATGCACCATAATGCACAAATGTTAAGCATTGTGGTGTGGGGTGCATTGAATGAAAAAGTTCAGTTCTTTTAAATGAATAGGCTGCTTTAAATCATCACTTCTTAATACACAATAACATGTTGCATTAACGCATACAACTAAGTCAAAATGATAGTTTCCTTATTTCAATTCCCATCTTTATTTTTTTAATACTAAATATTTAAATGGCACTGTTGATCAGCCAAATATCTTTTTGCATGGCCAAACTGGGGGCTTATGTGTGCAGCCTTTCCAAACAATGACACACAAGACAACGCAGTACAAAAATATTTCAATTTTTTTGCATTGCTCTGGTTAAACATTAAGAGATTGGCTTCTTTAACTGTAGAAGAGTGATGTCCCCTGTTTACCATTAATGTCAATAGAAAGTTTGGAATTTAAAGGAATGTAGCTGCTTTGAGCATAATTAATGTCCTTTTGTATTTTATGATCAGCACTAATAGGACTAAACCTAATATTTTATTTAAATGTAAAGTATAGCATATATAAATTGGCATGATGCTTCTGAGACAATACGTCTCTTTTTAGAAGTTTACAGTTTTCTCTCAATGTAAAGCCTGCTGTATACCAAACTCAATAGCTAAAGTGACTTTGTCAAAGCAGCTGTATATATAGTTCTGTATAATTCAGTTATATATAATATATACATTTGTTATAATTTCATCCTTCTAACAGCCATACATGCTCCATAAACCCTGACTTGATTGTCATGGTTGGTGGTACCATGTTTAATGATTACTGCAAAGCCTTACAGTGACCACACATAGTGGTAATCATTAAAAGCTTCCTCACTCAGACCCATTTGTCATCAAAGAAGCGACCTGCCACATTATGCATACTGCCCGGTTCCCCTGCGCTCTGTGAAGGGAAAGTGCAGCACACAGAGGAATAGGTTCCACTTGTTGGCGGTGGGCACAGGCATCAGGTCATTTGTTTGATGAGAAGCCATCCTTGATGAGGGAGTTTATGGCTGGGATTTCTTGGTCAACAGTAGACTTTTTTTCATCTCTTTGGGGACCTTGTGAATAGAATTTGTCTAGTCCTAATGTAAATGTTAAATTAACATATTTAATTCCGATGAAATTCAAAAAACGTTCTCCAATGTTTCACCAAAATCAAATATATAATGCATGTGTGCTTGGCTGATGAAGGAGATTGATCACAAATAAAGAAAATTCAGACATCTTAAATTGATATAAAACTTTTTTTTTCCTGGAAACAACTGAAAGCATACTACATCAATCGGTATCCTTCTACACTGAACCTTATTCCGGGTTCAAACATTTTTATTAGTAAACAGACCACAGTGCTTTGTGCTGTCATTTATTATGAATGGCTCCTTAATGCCTCACAAGAGATTTGAGTTAAGTGCACCGCAATGCACACATTTGTTCAAATCTGTGGATTGTGGTGTGCTGGAAAAAATGTGCAGATGAGTATTTCAGCCCATTAGGATGTGTTGGCGGCCCATTCCAAATTAACAGGTTGCCTTACCACAATGCATGTTAATGCACTGCACACAGGAGCAAAATTGTATTGAGGCTCAGTAGGGTTATTTTCAACCCTACAGGATTAGAATATCATATACTAATGTGACATACCGAGGAGGTAGAAAACGTTATCAGCAGATGCCAATGAGTGCTCTTATCAAAAGTATCAGGCAACAGGTCAAGTCCTTCTGGTTAATTCACATACAAGGTGACTTCTCATGTCCTTAGCCAGTTTAAAGCCTGAAGCAACTTGTTTGTACAGCACCGAAAAAGTGTTTTGTACATAAGACATTAAAGGGGTTGTAAAGGTAATCTTTTTTTTTTCCATAAATAGCTTCCTTTACCTTAGTGCAGTCCTCCTTCACTTACCTCATCCTTCGATTTTGCTTTTAAATGTCCTTATTTCTTCTGAGAATTCCTCACTTCCTGTTCTTCTGTCTGTAACTCCACACGGTAATGCAAGGCTTTCTCTCTGGTGTGGAGAAAGCCTCTTGAGGGGGCGAGCAGGAGTGTCAGGACGCCCACTAACACACAGCTCTTTTCTCTAGCTGCAAAGTAGCGAGTGTCCTGACTTGCCTCCTCCCCCCTCAAGAGGCTTTCTCCACACCAGGGAGAAAGCCTTGCATTACTGTGTGTAGTTACAGACAGAAGAACAGGAAGTGAGGATTTCTCAGAAGAAATAAGGACATTTAAAAGCAAAATGGAAGGATGAGGTAAGTGAAGGAGGACTGCAAAGTAAAGGAAGCTATTTAGGGAAAAAATGTTTTACCTTTACAAGCCCTTTAAATTTGTTGGTAACCAAGGCATTATAAAAATAAACAGTTTAATAGCCTAGGCATATTTTAAGACACTTTGAATTTTGTTCAACGTATACAATAGTACAGTCGGCAGATATCGCTATTGTAGATGTTTTATTACGAAAGCTAGTGCAATTTGTGGTGATGATTGTCATTAATTAAAAATATTGATAATCATAGAGACTTAACATTTGTTTTTCTATTTTAGACCCAACAAGGCAAATTATTATTATGCTGATAAGTTATAGAGATATTACTTATCCATTAAAGATACTCAAGTAAATGCTGATGGCTTATGCATATGGCTACAGCGTATTGCCCTGAATGTATCACTCTCATATTTGGGGAAATACATGCACAAGCGCAGGTTTTTTATGAGTAGGTCCGTATACAGCCATTCACTTGTGGTGCCTGCAGCTCTTCGGGCATGGAAAAGAGCTAGGGATTTTACACTTGAGGGCTCTGAAAACCATAAATGTCTGTGTGCATAAGACCCCAGTAATTCATACAGTGGTGCTTAATTAAAAACAATAAAAAATAATTCAATACCAAATGACAGCATGGCATCTTGTTAGTTAGCAGTCTTGTTTTTCAGCTCTTTTTTTTTCGTCTAGTACACTGTCTGCATGCTGTGTGTATGTGATTGTCGGTTAATTGTCTTCTTCTAAATTGGTCCTATTGTATGTGTGCTTGTGTGTTTGGCAGGGGGTGGGGACATTAGATTGTCAGCTCTTTAAGCAGAGAGTTGTATAGCAAAACAAACACAGCAATAACAAAATATAACAGGAGACAGTCCACCCTGTTTTAGCTCAATAGAAGACAAGGCATCATCTAATGTCTATGGACTCTTGAAAGGAATGTGTCCATGAAAACTTAAAATTAAGACTTGATCTGCATATAATAGTGTGCATGGTACATCCATGTTGTATTCAGTCATGAATCCAATTCACCCAAGTCCCTGTTAGCTGACAATGTGATGATCCATGCTTCATTTTTGTTATATAGCCAGAAAGTCTTATGGAAACATTAATTGTTATTAATAAGTTGGGCACAGCCATCAGTCTGATTCAAACTCACCATGGAAGTTTGAATGTAATCAATGGTACAGCAAGCTACTCATGCTTCTAGAAGAATAATCTGAGTACACCCCAAAAAGCTGCATGAATGCGGATCTCAAGACAAAACCCTTTTTTTTTCCGTTTTGGATAGAGTAGTACAGGGTTAGACTCCCCATTACATTTGTAGTACTGTCTGGATCCACCCCTCTATTTGTACTTATGGCCACTGTCATCTAAAAAGAGAAAATAATGGGAAATCCAAATTTTGAGAGTTGTCCCCAAAACAAGAGGTAAGGATAAATCTTCTGGGGTAACCTGATCTGTGGACAGATGTCTAAGAGGAGAATCCCCCTCACTTTGGGAGATTTTCTCTAGCTTCCTATCACATCTTCGATTCAGCAAGTGAACTTAAATGTCTTTATTGGTGCACAGACACCAATAATAAACTAGCAATGATTTAAACTTTTCCATACTCTACCCAAAACTAAAAGAAAAGTTTGGGCTATACATACTCTTTAACGTACACCTACAGTGCTTTCCATTAGCCATTAGTAGCATAAGCCATTGGTGAACATGATTTGACACCTGAATAGTCAAAGTTTTTTGTTTACTCTTTTATCACCATATCATATATTTTCATGCAATAGTCAACCCTGATGTTAGCCTTTTCTAGAAGCAATTGGCTTCAAGATAGGATGTCTGGATGAGTCTACAAGGATACAGAAGTTGTCTAATGCTGCGTACACACGATCGGATTTCCCGATGAAAAAAGTCAGATGGACTTGCATGTAGCCAGTGACATCACCGGCGCATGCTTTCTGAAGGGATGGCATACCCAGAGCGCTGGACAATGGCCGTAGTATGCGCGCAAATGATATCATCGTTGCACGGCAATCAGACAGATGGAGCACTCAAACTCATAAAGATGGAATCCCTGTCAGCGGTGACAGCGCGCTGTTGGAGGGCTTCATTCTAAGGTATATATTTCATAATGTGCCAGTATGCAATATTAACTAGCACATTATGGCATTGTCTTGCAGGTTTTTTTTTACTACAGCTTTAAAGTAATAAAAAAAAGACCAGTTCAGCATTTTATTGTATTTTTCTGTTTCTGTTCTGCCCAAAACTTAATTTGCAGCCTTGTGTAGGAGGACTGCCTGAGCAGTACTTTATAGGAGCTGGCAGACAGCTCCATTGCAGGGAGATTTATAGTTCTGCTCTAACCCTGAAACATCTGTGGAGTTTTATTTCCCCACTAGATGTTACCAGTTCAAGGATTCCTGCTCTTTCCCTGTAAACAGCTGAAATCTCTGGATGTTTCTGGGCCAATGTGAATGCACCTTGTAAATCACCATCGTGAGTTCCTGGAATGTTGCAGGAGATAATAGCAATAATAGGCAAGTCAGGGAAAAAATAACATTCATGCAGAATGTCAATGTTACAAGAAGGGTAAAATAAAAACCAGCCAAGTGATAAGAGGGGACAAATGTAAAGAAATGTGATGCAGTCTCAGCCACTGGGCTGATTAGCAGTAAGTAAGTCATGGCTGGAAGAGCCTGCAGGTCTGTGGTTCAGCACCAGGTACAAACAGGACTATATTGCCATCACAAACATAAGCTACATTTACATGCAACTGTTAAGCTGCCCATACGCTATGTAGTAGGATTACTGGTGGTAATACATACCTCACAACTTTTTAAGATGGGAACGAGGGAGACCTATTAGAAAAAGTATATAGACATAGGACACACTACTTCAGGTCCACCCCCATAGGCGTGTGCACAGGGTGTGCCAGATGTGCCCAGGCACACCCTACTCACCCTGTGCAGCACAGGTTCCCCCTACTGCCCTGGCTCCCAACCCCCCCCCCCCCCCCGAAGCGCTGACAGCTTCCCTCCTCTCCTATCGGCTGTTGCTTCTGGAATGTTTTAGGTGTGGGAAAGGGGCCAGTGCATATGTAATTTACCGGCCCCTTCCTTTTCTGAATAAAAATCATGAGTGATCGGTAGTGTGTGTTTGGGCTTTGGGGGGCACGCTCTAATGCAATAGGCTGCGCACACCTATGTCCACCACATTGCAGTTTTAGTATATATACACGATCCGGCTTTCGGGAGGGGGCATGCATGTGCGCCGCCGATGGCTCGCTCCCCATGATCACACACAGTGGAACGGGTACCACAGACTCAATGTTCGCCAGCACCCCCTGATGATCGAGCAGAGAGGCAGGAAAAAATAAATAAATAAATAATTAGTTAAACCCACAAGTGTTTTTTTTTACCACTATTATTTCTTTATACTGGCTTTTGAAAATTACAAATGCAACAATTTAGAACTTGAATGAAAGATTAAGCACTGAGAAACACTTTTTGAAAGATAAAAAGTGCATTTTTAATACAACTATTTAAATCAGACCAACATGAGGGACAAATGAGGAAGTAAGAGGAACAGAGGGACTTGTTTCCGAATCAGGGACAGTCCCTCAAAATCAGGGACATTTGGGAGCTATGGCAATATAAATAAACTATTTGAATGAGCACTTAGCTAAGAAGAGGTATTTCAGTCTCCCATGTCTGTGTGCAAGCTGAATTATTTTCTGGCTGCCTATCCCTGTTGAAGGACTCTAGTGTTGAAGGACTTTTTCTCTCTCATCATGATCATTGCCAAACTAAACGTTGGCATCATGCCCCCTTTGTGCATGCCATTGTAAGCATACAAAATGAAACAGCAGAGGTGACATGTTGATAGCATTTAGTTTTGAACATGTCCAGGTAATGGAGCTGCTATGACAAAGCCTTGAATCCCGAAGTGCTCAATTACAAAAATCACGACTTCTTAAAATTTTTTATAAAAATGTTGCTTTTTATTGCATTTTTTTTTCGAACTTGAAATGGATACGGTAAACGTCTGCTGACCATGGCTTGTTACTACCTATTGCTATATAATCTGTATTTTAATGTGCTGTAACTGAGCTATGTCTTTAGCCCTGAAACTTAAAGCAGAACTCCACCCAAAATGGGAAGCTCCACTTGTTTGCCTATCCCCCCCTTCCACTGCCACATTTGGCACCTTTCGGTGGATAGCGGGTACCTTATGTTGACAGGTACCCGCTCCCACTTCCTGCTCAAGTTGTCAAAGAATCCGGAAGTCTGGTCCCCTCCTCCTTCACCCATTGAGAAAGCGCAACACATTTCACGCATGCGCAGTAGGAGACCAGCTGTGAAGTGCAAGGCTTCACTGCCAGTTTCCCTTAGCCAAGATGGCAGCGGCAGCACCTCAGCACCTCAAGAATCGGCTTGAATGAGGAAGCCATCAGATACCTGGACAGGTAATAATAAAAACACTTTGGGGGGGGGGGGGGCTGGAACTCCTCTCTTAAGTGCATGCAAACTCTAACAACTAACTTTTTCTTATTTACTCTCTTTATGTCTGTTACAATTTAAATCATTTTTGTTATCTCTGTTCGATTAATACCCTGTGGTGGTAACATTCTCCTCCCTCTGCTTAGCCATTTACAAATCACAGCCTATGATGTCATATTAACCTCCCTGGCGGTATGATTATGTCCGATTTTTGCGGCTCAAAGCGGTACATTGTGTTCGCTAGAAATTTGGCGCTTTATATTGTAGGCTTGTCATTTTTAGAAATAACTCACTTAAATCTGTACAAACAAGAGTCTAGTAGACATCCCGGATATGATAAAGTTTGAAACCCGAAATTATAATTTATAATAATAAATAACTATAGTTTAATCAAAAATAATAATATAATAATAATAAAATGTATTCAATAATGTAATCAAATCAAAAACACTGAAATTTGCTTGGTCGCAGAATCGTCGCTGTCATCACTTTCAGTGTCTGATAACGAATTTCCACACAAATCACTATCGCTCAATTCTGCAAGTGATTTTTATTCACTATGGCTGTTTTCTAGCTGGTCTAAAACCACTTTTGACTTAAAGAGACGCTTTTTTGAATGCCATGGACAGTCCTTCTCACGTTTCCAGGCAGAAAGAACAGTATATATAATATAAAAGTGCATGCAGGACACTGGACAAAGCATTAGGGACAAAAGGTACATGAAATGATTTGGTACAGTAATGTAATCTTACAGATTACAGTGCACTGTATGTATTATGTTTTTTGCTATTTTTGAATTTGCCACCGGGCTCTGCCCAGATGCGTTGCGACGATCGCAGGGAACGGAGCCCGGCACAAAGTACGGGCGGAGGGCAATTGCAGAAAAATGCCCATAACCGCTCAAAAAATGTGGCTAAAAGCACGCTTTTAACAGTTTAAACATCCTGCGTGCATGAGGCCTTTGAGACAACAATGGACCATGCCGGTACAACGAGTTACGGCACCAGAAGTACACGTGAAAGGGTGATAACACAGGTAAGCAATTGGGAGACTGGGACTGAGCGTTGTCACCCCATATCAGAAATGTGCCTAAGCAAAGACCTTTATGGCAAGATCAATAATACGTTGTATTATAGATTTAATAATATTACAAATTACTTTTAAATGTTAAAGATTATATGGGATTTTTGGGTTTACGTCAACTAAGGTTGTCGGGTGGTAGGATACCGGATTGAATTTTGTCTGGTTCATCAGGAACCAGCCAAACTTTGCTTCACGAATGGCCAGCCTTAGCTATTCACATGAATATCTAAAAAAAAAGACTGGTAAAAATCGTTAAATTCCAGAAAAAGATAAACAGTTTGGAGGAAATCAGTCCTACAAGTGCATCACACAGTCAGAGGAGACAACTATAAAATTGTGGAATGTTTTTGTCTTAAGTTCCTTTTTTCTATTGATTAGATGCCATGTGATGGGTTTTAGACATTTGCACTTTGCCTGTATTTTATAGTAAGATGCATTCACAAAGGCATGCACTGCTAAACAGTAATTAGCATTGGGCCTCATAGGCACAGAAGGTATTAATAACTCCTTCATTAGTTTCATAGAGCATGGAGGTGTTGCATGACTTAGCCTAGTTGAGGATGATGCTTTTTCCTTTGTACATTTCCCAGATGGCTTTGTAGCAGAATTTCATATTTGAAGAGCTCAAGTGATAATCTTCATTGGTTGAAGGACTCTAATATAATATTTCTTACGGCTACATGAATTTATATTTTACCCTGGGTATGTTGTGCTGCCTTATCAGGCGTGACGGCAATAAATGATCCGTATTTGTTAATGTCGAGGAGAGGATGATAACTCTTAACAGGCAGATAGCTGGATGTTTCTTACATATGAGTAAGGTAGAAAGATTAACATAATAATTTATTGAAAGGATCAACTCGTGTAAGGGAGCATGTGGTTGCCATCATCCCTTAATATGATAAAAAATTGAAAAAAAACTCTGAAGGCAAGATTTTCAAGGCAACGAAAATAAAATTTTAAAAAATCATAAAAAAATATAAATGTATTACATAGTATAAATACAAACCAAAAATATCATGATGTACAGAGTTAAAATATGAATAGGATTCAAAATAGAGATGTAACAATGATACTGTCTGTCATCAAGTACACGTCACCAGACCAACCGATGACAGGTAAAGGTGATTTTTTTTGTTTAATTTTTGTTGCCTTGAAAAACATAATGGTTTATGGAATGAGAAGATGACTGAAATGTAAACATTTGAATGAAGCTACATTTTCAGCAGTCCCCAAGATTTTCCAATTCTACATTCATCTTAATGGAACAGTTCTGCAATAGGCTTATTTCACTAAGCCAGAACACACGTGTAATGTCCCATAACAATCAGCATTTTCAGCCGTGTGACTTATTTTATCCATATAATATATGATATAATATAATGACCATAATGAGCCCAATTACTTTTGTGCTACTCCTAGAACAGCTAATTAATAAAAAATGGAGCAAGAAATCTAGAATACAAGTTCATCTCTTGTTGCATAAGGCACGGCATTAGTTGTGTGGCCTCTAGTAATGTAGAAAACCTCTGTCCAGGCAGAGCTGACTATACCTGATTGTCAATGTTCTAAGACCGCATGACCAATGCCTAGATCACATTATATTGTTATATATTTTTTACGTTATTTTACTGCTTGTTTCGAAGATATAATTAGATAGAAATACTTTTGTGTGCCTAGCCTGGGAAAAAGTTAATTTCACATTTTAATCACTTGACAAATTACCTTTGTAACATACTAGATACAAAAACAATTGCTAATAGAAAATAATGGAATATGATTTTCCATTCTTGACTGCACATATCCTTTATGAAAAATGTTATCAATATGAGTTATCATTTTAAACGCAGTTTAAATTTCAATTTAAAGATATCTTTTATTTCAATTTGCAATTGCGACCATTAACACTAAAACCGTATATGTGTCCCATAAAACATATGCAAAATGTGTTATTGTAATTGAAGGAAAACCTCTTAAAATTGATAATTGTGTATCTTCTACATTAATCCAAAAGCTTCAATACATTTTAATTCACTGACCTGGAATACACATGCAAATTGGGAATTGTAACTTCGCTCTGAGCCAGCCAGACAACTAGCCTTTTCCAGAAGGAGGCTAACAATGATGATAAAGGTATACTCAACAACTCAAATACCCCGGGCTTCCTCCCCTGCTGTAGCCGCTGTGTTAGCTACAATTGCAGGGACATGGCAGCTGGGTCCAAGTCTATGGGGGAGATTTAATAAAACTGGTTCGCTCAGAATCTGGTGCAGCTGTGCATGGTAGCCAATCAGCTTCTAACTTCAGCTTGTTCAATCAGGCTTGAACAATAAAATGTAGAAGCCCATTGGTTTCCATGGAGAACTGCATCATTTTTTTGCACTCTCCGGGTTTAGTAAATCTCCCCCTAAGTCTCGAACCTGCTGACTAGGGATGAGCTTCGTGTTACGTTCGACTCGAACATCGTATGTTCGATCGTTCGTCGAATTACGAACAAAATGGGTCGTTCGCGCCAAATTCGAGTGACACGCCACGGCCCATAATTCACTGCGGCATTGCGCGCTGATGATTGGCCAAGCATGCACTATGACCCGCATGTTTGGCCAATCACAGCGCGGAAAAAAAAAACGGAGAGCCATAATTGGGCAAAACCAGGGTGGCTTTGGCCAATTATGGCTCAGGGGGTTTAGTACACGCCCCACACTATAAAAGGCCACCTGCAGGGCGGCCTTGTGTAGTGTGTTGCGGCAGTTAACCTCCCTGGCGGTATGATTCTGTCAGAAAAAACATGCTAAAAGCGGTACCATTATTTGCAAGGAAATTTGGCGTTTTATATTGTAGGTCTGTAATTTTTAGAAATAACTCACTTAAATCTGACCAAACAAGATTCTAATAGGCATCCCAGGTATGACATTTTTTTAAAAACAAAATTATAAATTATAATATAATAAATAATTATAAATAATTATAACAAATAATAATATAATTATAATAAAAATTATTCAATAATGTAATCAAATCAAAATCACTGAAATTTGCTCAGTTGCAGAATTGTTGCTGTCATTATTTTTTTTTTTTTATGACGAATTTCCCCACAAATCGCTATCGCACAATTCTGCAAGTGATTATAATTTATTATCGCTGTTTTTTAGCTGATCTAAAACTATTTTTGACATAAAGGGACACTTTTGGTTGCTATGGACAATCTACAGTTTGCAGGGAGAAAGAAACGTTTTTATTATATAAAATGACATGCATGACACAGGACAGACCACTAGGGACAAGGGGGGTGTGTTTTTTTTACATACAGTACTGTAATCTATAAGATTACAGTATACTGTATGTAAGGTGTTTGTTTACTTTTTTGAATTTGGCGCCGTTCTCCGTCCCCGTGCGTCGTAACGTCGCAGGGAACGGAGATCGGCGTCACACGGAGGCACTGTGTGAATCGAACGAGGTCCCACTCGCTCACACAGCGCGGTGGCATCGCTGGATCCAGGGACAAGGTAAGTAACTTGTGCCTGTGGATCTAGCGAGGCAAGCCCGAGTCTGACTCGGGGTTTCCGCTCGCAGCAGGAAAATCTAACCCCGAGTCAGACTCGGGAAGACCGCCAGGCAGGTTAACAGAGAACAGAGACAGACAGAGGGAGTGTCATTTTTTGCAGGTAGATAGAGCAGGCAGGCTAGTCAGTTAATGTTACAGTGTGTAGAGGATATATATACATCCCAGGTGTTGTACATAGATTTATACACTGTATAGCTTAGCTAGATCAGTTCTTCCTAATTTACTGGCAGGCAGGTGATTGTGCTATTTAAAGACGTTATCACAGGCATACTATAGACACCCAGCAGGTTCAATATGCAGGAGCAGTGATTTCAATGATACTTAAATAAAAAAAAGAAAAAGAAAAATTCCTTTAAATATTGTACCTGCTGGGTGTCTATAGTTTGCCTGTGAAAACGTCTTTGAGAACCCGGGTCTTGCCCGAGGGAACGTGTATCAATGGAAAAAAAGTTTTAAAAATTGTCGTTTTTTTTCAGGAGTCCTGCTCCTGAAAAAACGATAGTTTTTAAACTTTTTTTCCATTGATACATGTTCCCTGGGGCAAGACCCGGGTTCTCAAAGACGTTTTACGACAATAACTTGCATATTAGGCTTTAAAATGAGCACGTTTGAATTCGAACGTTCGAGTCCCATAGACGTCAGTGGGGTTCTAAATGTTCGCACGAATGTTCGGTCCGTTCGAAGGTTCTGGTGCGAACCGAACGGGGGGGGGGGGGTGTTCGGCTCATCCCTACTGCTGACAACAGTTCCAATGTAAATTAAGCTTGCAAAGAGTGTGTGCAAGCTTTGTTTATAAGTACAAGTTCATGTAGATAACAAGGGGTTGTCCTTGCAAGTGAAAAAAAAAATTTAATTTAAAAACCCTTTTCTCACTTTAACTTTTTTTATTTATTTTTTACCTGTTTTACCATTCATATTTATTCTTTTATTTGTTTTGTTGGTTCATTCTTGTAGTGATGCAACTTTACCATGCTTTGTCTCAAAAACCAGATGGGGACAAAGAGCACAATAAAATCTGCACATTTACTCTACAGTTACTACTGTAATT
Organism: Rana temporaria; assembly: GCF_905171775.1. Classification (NCBI taxonomy): domain Eukaryota; kingdom Metazoa; phylum Chordata; class Amphibia; order Anura; family Ranidae; genus Rana; species Rana temporaria. The sequence goes on along the minus strand of NC_053498.1, from coordinate 91,784,744 downwards.
GTCGTAAAGTGGAGGTCCGCTGAAAAAAAAAAAAAAATTAAAGTCAGCAGCTACAAATACTGCAGCTGCTGACTTTTAATATATGGACACTTACCTGTCCAGGGCGCCCGCAATGTCGGCAGCCGAAGCAGATACGTCTGTCGGCTCTCGGATGCTGCCGCCGCCATCTTTGGTAAGGAAATCAGGAAGTGAAGCCTTTACGGCTTCACTTCCTGGTTCTCTACTGTGCATGCGCGAGTCACGCTGCATTTTCCCACTGGTCTCTGCTGTCTTCTGGGACCTGTCTCCCAGAAGACAGTGGGGGAGGACAGAGTAGGTGCCGCCATGGCATAGGTCACCATGGTGATCTATGCTCGGAAGTGGGAGCAAATACCTGTATTACACAGGTATCTGCTCCCTCCTCCCCCCTGAAAAGTGCCAAATGTGACATCGGAAAGTTCTGTTTTTGCGTGGAACTCCACTTTAATTATAACAATGGTCATGCTCAGACTAGGAGAGAAAGATGCAGCGCAAGTTGCCAGTCAGAGGTGCTACTCTGCTATGTTGCTCATGTTCTAACAAAGCAGAGGGATTTGAGGAGCAGATCAGGAGAGCTGCTGATTGAAAGGCAGCAGTTCTCTGCTGGGGGAGCCGGGAGAACCGAGCCATTGTTGTCATGGTTCGGTTCTCAGTGCAGAGATACCGAGGGACCAATGCAGCATCCACCTAGGTAAGTAAGAAAACCCAGATTCCCATACTTCTCTTTTAAGGTTGCCTATAAATGGAAAGCAACCAATTCATCTACGTCGGTTCCTTATTCTGACAGCAATGAGGAACAACCCAGCAAAATATTTTTCAGCAACATGAGCCCTAACGGTTAAATCTAGAGAATAAAAAACCTCATTATGAAATGTTTGTCTTGCTGATAAAACAAATCACAGCAGAATGCTGCCAGCCACTAGCAGTATTGTTTAATAGATTTCCGTACTGTTTGCTCATAAACTCACGTGTGAAGCCGGAATAATGCCACTGCTTAACAAATAGAACAAGGAAGAGGCTGTTGCCTAATCTGTTTGTCTCTTGGCGAGGCGGTGTCTAGTCTTAGAGACTGAATGACGGTGGGTGGAAGGCTATTTAAGTTGCCCAGCATGGGAGCCAGTGTACGCTTGTTAGTCTTGCTTTTAACATAGTGAGTGTGTTGTGCTTGGGTGCTTCCTTCTCAGTTATCCTTCTGTGAAAGTTTACGGATGCATGAAATAGGGGGCGGGGCACAATGTCCTTATTATAACAAGATTTCCCGTAATAATGATAGAGCACGGGATACATCTCTCTTTCTCCTATCAATGCCACTGTCATTAGGGAAAATAATAGGGCAGATTATTATCAAATGAATCAACAATAAAATAGGTAGGATAGCATTACACTTGTCAGTACAATCATTCAGTTATTATGAATGGCTTAATCCGCCTATGAAATACACATATTGAGCTGCCAAAAGATTTGTAAAGCAATAAATTCTTATGAGATCCATCTATAGCTCCTGCAGTAATACTACTGTATATACCGTATACTATGTAGGGAGCTTGAAGTTTATTTGACCTTTTGGCGCCGGTGCCTCCTGGCCCTTTAAGGGTTTTCAGATGTCTGGAGGCGGGGTCTATGATCATGTGTCTAGAAATATTGGGCTCATTCACAAAGCGGTATCTACTGCTTTAACCACTTCAGTCCCGGAAGGATTTATCCCCCTTATGACCAGGCCATTTTTTTGGCAATACGGCACTGCGTTAGTTTAACCACTTCAATACCAGGCACTTATACAACTTCCTGCCCAAGCCAATTTTCAGCTTTCAGCTCTGTCGTAATTTAAATGACAATTGCGTGGTCATGCTACACTGTACCCAAACACATTTTTTTTATCATTTTGTTCCCACAAATAGAGCTTTCTTTTGGTGGTATTTGATCACCTCTGTGGTTTTTATTTTTTGCGCAAAAAATAAAAAAAGACCAAAAATGTTGAAATAAAAACGTTTTTCTTTGTTTCTGTTAATTTTTTGTAAATAAGTAAAGTTTTCTTCTTCAGTGATGGGCACTGATATGGCTGCACTGGCGGCACCGATGATGGGCACTGATAGGTGGCATTAATAGGTGGCACCAATAGGCGGCGCTGATGGGCACCAATAGGCGCCACTGATGGGCACCAATAGGTGGCACTGATGGGTACTTATGGGCGGCACTGATGGGTGGCATGGATGGTCACTGATAGGTGGGCACGGATGGGCACTGATAGGTGGCACTGATGGGTGACACTGACACTGATGGGTGGCATTGCTGGGCATCACAGATTTATTTTGTTTCATAATGGTGCCAATCAGTGCCCATTTGTGGGCACTAATCGGCACATATTTAGCATGTATTTGTACATGTGGATGGCCATCCACATCAGTTTATCAGTTTAGGCCAATATGTATTCTTTGACATATTTTTGCAAAAAAAATCCAATAAGCATATATTGCTTGGTTTGCGCAAAAGTTACAGCGTCTACAAAATATGGGGATAGATTCATGGAATATTTATTTATTTATACTAGTAATGGCGGCGATCAGTGTTTGCCGTATTGGTTTGCCGATTTGTGCAGCCGAGCCACCTTGCCACAGTACGTATATCTGCTGGCAGGTGGTCGGCAAGCGGTTAAGAAATGTGGTAAAATACTGCATAAAGTTTTTCAAAAAAAAGTTGGCATTCACTAAAAAACACTTGTTTTTTAGTGTGAAATACCTGTACCGCATGCATGGGCGTCCGCTCCATAGGGCAAGGGAGGGCACTTCCCTCCCCCTAGAAACCAGTGCCATGATACATCGGGGAGAAAAACAGCAGGCAGGAAGCAAGGCGGCGGCACGGTGAATCCAATTAGAGCCGCTCTCTCTCTCTCTCTTCTAGCTCCAGCTGACAGCGAGGGGGGCGATCGGGGGAGATATACAGTACAGCCAGCCCGCAGCTCTCCTCTCCCTGTCACAGTGCCGCTGCCGAGTCCTCTGGTAAATGGAGCAGTGGCACTGTGACAGGGAAAGGAGAGCTGCGGGCTGGCTGTACTGTATATCTAGAAAGGAAAAAACTGCGCTAATCAAATAGTAACATTCAAAGAGAGTACTGAACAGGTTAATAAACAGATTGAATATATAGGGAGGCAGCAGCTAGCATGCAATGCACAAACAATATAGACAACAAGGGATTAAAGCTGCACCAATGCACCAAAAACTTTTTTAAAAGTCCACTGAGACTGAGGAGCCGTACACACGACCAGTTTCCTCGGCAGAATTCAGCTTCCGACCGAGTTTCTGGCTGAATTCTGCCGAGAAACCCGGCCGTGTGTACACTTTCGGCCAAGGAAGCCGACGAGGACCTCGGCGAGGAAATAGAGAACATGTTCTCTATTTCCTCGTTGTTCTATGGGAGCTCTCGTCCCGCCGAGCTCCTCGGCGGCTTCAGGGCTGAACTGGCCGAGGAACTCGATGTGTTTGGCACGTCGAGTTCCTCGGCCGTGTGTACGAGGCCTTAGGCTCCATTCACACTTAGGCAGACAAATTCGCGGCGTTTTGTCGCCACAAATCGCGGTACAAATAGCAGCGTTTTGTACCGCAATTTGCGGCGACAAAACGCCGGTATTGTCCGCCTAGGTGTGCCCCAGATTGACCCCCTCTATGGAGATGGTTCCCATCTCCTAGCCGAACGCCGAAAGCCGCCTGAAAAAAAGGTCCGGGACCTTTTTTCAGGCGGCAGGCGTCAGGTGTCCGGCGTTCGGCGTGGAGATGTGAACCATCTCCATAGAGGGTCATGTGTTTTCGTGCCTCTGGCGGCAGCGGCGTAGCACTACAGGCGTAAAAACGCCTAGATGTGAATGGGGGCTAAAAGTTGTTAAACATATGTGTACAGTCCTCGGGGTACACTTTCACTGTGAATCCTGTACGATATGCTCCTAATCACCACCGTTACTATCATAAATATGTACACTCTCTCGGTGAGAACCCGCCACCGGGTATCAAAGCCGCTTATCAGACAGGGCAAGCTCAGTTTGCAGTCGGCTATAGCCCAGCCGTGGCCTTTAACGTTGTAATGAACCCACAGGTTACAGGTTCCTGGAACTGGCTTCTTTCACTTCCACAAGCTCCACCAAATAGTCATGTGTAAACAGAGAAGATACAACATAGCGTAACTCCGCATAACATATTTTATTAAAAAAAAGTAAGTTGTACTTACAAAAACACAGTTAAAATCAGTCATGTCAAAATTTGCCGGCCGGCAAGCGAACGGAGCCCTTCCTCCTCGGAGCCCTTCCTCCCAGACGCATTTCGTCATAAGACAGACGTTTTCAATGTACTGTATATCTCCCCGATCGCCCCTCCCCCTCTCTGTCAGCTGGAGCTAGAGAGAGAGAGAGCGGCTCTAATTGGATTCGCCGTGCCGCTGCCTTGCTTCCTGCTTTCCTCGCCATGATTGGCCACAGCAGAGGGCCAATCAGAAGATTCTGGGGACTGGGGGCATCATGGGAAATGTAGTCCCTTAAGAGTGGCGGCCCCAGCATGTTCACAGACACCATGCTAAAGCCCCCAGCATGCAATCACTCTGCTGGGGGGGGGGGGGGTTACAAGAGGAAAAAATAATACTGTGCTCATGCTGGGGGAAGCCAGAGAGAGGACCACCGCCTATATATTTACGTTGACAAGGCGGCACGGCTGGGCAAAGGCATGTACAGGTACGTTGCCTTTAAGAACCCAGCCGTGGGTCGCTGGCGGCGCGCTTTCGCGACCCTGTCCGAAGCTCCGTGACCATGCCCTCGATGACTCGATCGCCGCTGGTGTCCCAGGATCGGGTCACAGAGCTGAAGAATGGGGAGAGGCAAGTATAAACAAACTTTTCCCTGTCCTTCCTAGTGGCATGTCAGTGATCGTCTGTTCCCTGTCAGCGGAACAGACGATCAGTGACGTATCAAGCCAAGCCACACCCCATACAGTAAGAAACACTTCCTAGGGAACACTTAACCCCTACAGCTCCACCTAGAGGTTAACCCCTTCACTGCCAGTGTCATTTTCACAGTAACCAGTGCATTTTTATAGCACTGATCGCTGTGAAAATGACAATGGTCCCAAAATGGTGTCAAAAGTGTCCGCCATAATGTTGCAGTCACGATAAAAAAAAATCGCTGATCGCCGCAATAACTAGTAAAAAAAAAAAATATTATTAAAAATGCCATAAAACAGTCCCCTATTTTGTAGAAGCTATAACTTTTGCCTAAACCAATCAATAAATGCCTATTGCGATATTTTTTCCAAAAATATGTAGAAGTATATATATCGGACTAAACTGTGGAAAAAAAAAATGTATATGTCTTTTGGGGATATATATTATAGCAAAAAGTAAAAAAATATTGTATTTTTTTTTAAATGTTGTTTATAGCGCAAAAAATTTAAACCGCAGAGGTGATCAAATAACACCAAAAGAAAGCTCTATTTGTGGGGAAAAAAGGACGTCAACTTTGTATGGGAGCCACGTCGCATGACCGCGCAATTGTCAGTTAAAGCGACACAGTGCCGAATCGCAAAAAGGGGCCTGGTCCTTTAGCTGCATAATGGTCGAGGGCTGAAGTGGTTAATTACTGCACGCATTTAGTTATTTGTTTTCTTCTGTGAATTGAATTTAATGTTTTATTCCAGCGCCATTTACCCAGCTTTCCCAGCGTTTTTCGGTAAATACACCTCCTTGTGTTATGGAAAAGAGAGGGATGTGTTATACTGTCCTAATACACTGTTATGTAGTCCTAACACATTCCCTGTCCTAGGGTGACAACGCTAGGCCCCTTTCACACGGGGCGGATCAGTAATGATCCGCCCCGTGAACCTCCACTTGCTCAGCGGGGATCGCTCCGTTGATCCCCACTGAGCCGGCAGATGACAGGGCGGTCCCCGCACACTGTGCAGGGACAGCCCTGTCTTTTCTCCGCTCTCCCCGATGGGGGGATCGGATGAACACGGACCGTCTGTCCGTGTTTACCCGATCCGATCCGCCAGACGGATGGAAAAGTAGGTTTTTCCTCCGTCACACTTTGGTGGATCGGAGCGGGTCGGATGTCAGCGGGCATGTCACGCTGACATCTGTGGCTCCATAGAGGAGCACGGAGCGCCCGTTCAGGTCCGCCTAAAAAACTGTCAGGCGGACCTGTGTGAAAGAGCCCCTACTCAGTACAGATGTAACTCCAGAACAGGTAGTGTGTTAACGGCAGGATTACCAAATTAAAGCGGATGTGCCATGAAAAAAAATAATTAAAAGCCAGCAGCTACAAATACTGCAGCTGCTGACTTTTAATATTAGGACACTTACCTGTCCTGGAGTCCAGCGCCGTCCGCAGCAGAGGACGAGCGATCGCTCCTCACTCTGCTGCCCCCGCCATCCTCAGTGAGGGAACCGGCTTCACTACCCGGTTCCCTATGGCGCATGCACGAGTTGCGCTGCGCCTGCTGATTGGCTCCCGCTGTGCTCTGGGAGCCGAGTGTTCCCAGAGAACAACGGGGGGAAGACGGGAGGTGACGTCCTGCCCGCAGTCTGCCCGAGACTGTGTGGCCGGAAGTGGGTGCAAATACCTGTCTTTAGACCCCCCTGAAAGGTGTCAAATGTGACACCGGAGGGGGGAGGGTTCCGATCAGCGGGAGTTCCACCTTAGGGTGGAGCTCCGCTTTAAGGTATATGTGAACCCTCACTTTGTAAAAACAACACATTCAGTTTAAAACAGAAATGAAAGACAAAACGTTTGTGTGTGTGTGTGTGTGTGTGTGTGTGTGTGTATATATATATATATATATATATATATATATATATATAAATATATATAAACAAATTTAAGTAACCACATTCTCAGCTGTATATGGAGCTTACAGAGCTGTGGGTGGAGACTGTAGGATGGTTGTCAGTAGAAGGCAGAGAAAGAGCAATACATTGATCATCCCAGTGAGAACAGCATGTCAGCACAAGTCTTGGCCATTGGAGGATAAGCAGGCTGCGATCCCAGCACTGCCAAAAAACCTGATCAGGCTGGAAAGGATGTGCTTTTATGCCTACCGTGGTCAATTTGAAATAAGAAGGCAGATGGCTGGCAGGATCACCAGATATATCAGATCTGTCAGTCACTGCTCTGGGCTCTGCCCCTCCAGTGCTCACTAGAGTGCCAGGCTGGTGAGGGGGAGGCTGAGCCATCTGCCAGTCAGGCATTTGGGTAGATCCTGACATTATTGTTGGGATTATTCTAGATCCTGGAACAGCTCTGTGACATCAAGTAAGTGCACTCTTGGGACCCACAAGAGAAGTATGACCAAAAAAAGCTTTTTGCCATACTTCTCCATGATGATACACATTGTGTGGGTATGATCTATGTTGTCACTATGAGGGGAATCCGCCATTGGCTGAGAGCGCTGATTGGGAGCCAGTCAGCTGCTGGTTTGCCAGCATGCTCGTCTGACAGAAGCCAGCCAAATGGTTGGCATACATTGCCATTTTTGACAACCATTTTTTTTTTACCAGCCGATGTTGCCCAGCATTCGGCCCGTGTGTACGGGACTTAAGTTTATGTAGATTTTTAAAAACCCAACCCCACCCTCTTTTAAAGCCTAATTGGCTCAGTCTTGACAAAATTTTAAACTGGCTTTAGAAAATGAAAATTCAGGCTTGCTTACATTTAAAATTTGCATTAGAAAAAAAGATGTTTAGCAATAAGAGTATGACTGCGCACTTTGCAATGTCCATTTAAAGCCTCGTACACACGATCAGATTTTCGGACAACCGTTAGTCCTTTTTTTTTGCTTGCTAGTCTTAGGTCGAAAGTGAACAGGTTACTCACAATACGACAATTCTCGGACGACAGAATACAACTTCAAGGAACGTAATGTGTTGAATAACTTTGTATGTATTCTTTCGTTTCTGAGCATTCGTAGACTTGCTGTTGATTTTTTTTTGCGCAAATCGGACGTTGAGTTCACGTACGACAAAATCTTTATAGCCTGCACACCCAGCTTTTGTCGAACAAAAAAAAAAAAGCACCGTACTAACTATCCGAAAAATCGTCAGATCATTCCTCAGACTAAATTTTCGTATCGTGTGTTGTGTATCGTGTGTACAAGCCTTTAACATTTTTGTAGATGTGTTTGATTTTGTCCCATAGTTTCACCTGAAACTCTGTAACGGGTTCCTCAATAGATATCCCATTGTTTACTCTATAGACACATTCAGACCACCGCAGATTGCCTCTGACTCACACAGTAAATTGTTAATCTTATTGTCCCCGGGCTCATTTAATTATTCACCCAATGTTTCAGTAAGCCCCCAGAAAGTCACTCAGTTTCGGGTTAAGGGGGTAACGTTTGTAAAGGCAAAATAAAAGGACAAATTGCACCTACAAGCAATTAAATTAGCATTACAATACATCTGTTTCCTCATTAAAGCGTCTTTACAAATGCACAGGTTATTAACATTGAAAGCAAATTTCTAATTGATCAAACAACCTGAGCTGGTGTCAGCATGAGACATCAAACGTGTGACTGTGACTCAGCTGAGGTGTAAACTTTCCATGCTTTTTTAAAGAACTGTTGTTAATTTGCGCAATCATTTTTCCTTTCATTAGTAGGATTGTGCTCATTGTAAATGTGCTACTTTATCTAAAGGCGATTAAATATTTAACCTAATCTGTTGTTATACCCTGAAGGAATCATATACCTTCCAAGATGAAATGTTATTTGGCTTTTCCTAGTGCTGTCTTGGCACTCATATGTATGCAAAAGATTATAAAATCAAGTGATTGTTCCCACTGCTTACCATAATTAAATGCAGTCTAAGATCATGGATAATTTAACAATCAAGGTGGGTGATTTAATATAGTTTGCTAGCCTGGCAAAGCACTCTTTATGTCAAATTGAAAAATCACACCAATCGGGATAAGGCAATATAAAATAAAAAAAGAGCATGTATATTTAAATGCCCTGTAAGCATCATTGGCCTCACTTTACCATGAAAATAATGTCTTCATTGGAACTTCATTGTCAGTTACAGTGAAAAATTGGAGGAATTATAAAACTCCAAGTGGTTCTAGGTGGTTCCCAACTTCCCACAAAGCGCTGTCCACTCTGAAAGCAGAAGATTTATTATCAATTTAATTGTCTACCAAGCAATGAGGTTTTGTGTGTGTTTTTTTTAAATACACTTTAGATATTTAATAAAAATTCTGCTTGCTTGCTTGTGCACTTGTTCTTAAAGATTTACTACTACTAGAAGCTAACTTTTTCAAATGTGTAAATCAAATATAACCACATGCTTTGTATATATAGTGTGAATATTGCGCCATTAGGAGATATAATAGCATTATAAATATTTAAACATATTTCATTTTCTGTCCATTCAGAGCAGTCAAAAAAAAATTCAAATTATAATTGATTGGTTGCTATAAAGTTACTGAACTTCACACAAAATAAACACCATAATGAACATCCCATTATAACACACTTGGCTTTACCAAGCAACGACTTGAAAAATAAATCTCTATATAACAGGCTTCAAGCATAACCATAAATCCCATCCACCAACTTTAATAAAATTGTGTTATACACTGCTAATATTTTATAAATGGCAGTGCCTAAAAAAAAAAAAAAAAGTTTTTCAGAAAATTACAATTGTGGTGATTAGAAAAATGTGATATGCTTTTGCATCCAAGTAACATTTAGGTTGGTATCGAATTAATATGTCATCTCTCTACTGATGTATTTGGTTGAATGCATGTTTCTGTAGTCAGACAATGTTTTTTTTTTTTTTTTTACTTTTCACAGCTTTTTAGGTGAATTTGTAGGGCTTTTTTTTTCCACAGTGTATGGGCTAGATTCTATGGCCAGTTACAGACCATAACCAAGATACACATATCTGTAAATAATGTAATAAAAACACCAACATTTTATGATATCCCTAAAATTAGAAGAGTGACATGTATCCTTGAATGTAATTGACACCAGCAATGCTTTATTCTTCTTATTGGCAACACACACTTCTCCCCTCTCTGCCCTCTAGAAAGAATGTCTAATTAATCCTTGGATCTGCTTATAGAACAGATTGCAGGTCAGTAAGCAGGGAATTCTTTCCAGGAACAATATACTAGTACTCTTGACCTTTCAGGTTACATTCAGGAGAGGTTTGGGGGATGGGGAGAAAAAAAACAAAGTTAGATTGCTTGATTCAGCTTCCGATCAATCCTTTTTTTTTTTCTAGGTTTTTGAAAAAGCCTGCTTGCTGGTTTGCTGTATCTTTGGTACAATTTCCAGCAAACATACAAGTTCTAAAAAATAAAATGCATCAATGCGGCACTGCACACTGAGCATTTAAAACACATATTTTACCCTATGTTCACACCTATGCGTTTTTTTGTGCGTTTTGCAGTTTGCAGAAACGCACCACAGTCCATTTAACATGTTTTCCTATGTACTAGTTCACATCTATGCGTTTTGCGGCTGGTGAGGTTTTGTAAAGGGTCTGGGACTTAATCCCGCGATTTGTGGCTAATAGACTTTAGTGGATCTGCACCAGAAACGCAATTTGTGCATTTGTGATGCAATCTTTTCTATGTGTTTTGCGCTTTGCTGCTCCTATTTTACCACTGTATATAGCTGGTTGCTATGCAGGGGTTGGGAAGCTGGTTGCCGCATCCTTAGCAACTGATGAATCATCAGCTGTCAAACATTTGCAAAAAAACGGTGTGGGTTTCCCCCCCAGGTCCATACCAGGACCCTCATGTCTAGTATGGATTTGGAGGGGATCCCCCCCCAGCGTGGGGTCCCCCCAGAATGCATACCAGACCCTTATGCGAGCATGCCGGCAGGTCAGGAAAGGGAGGGAACGAGCGAGCGCCCCCTCCTCCTGAACCACAAGGTGCTCTGCGCCCCCCTCCCCAAAGCACCTTGCCCCCATGTTGATGAGGACAAAGGTCTCTTTCTGACAACCCTAGCCGGCGGTTGTCGGGGTCTGTGGGCAGGGGGTTTATCGGAATCTGGAAGGACCCTTAAACAAGGGGACCCCCAGATCCCAGCCTATGTAAATGGGTATCGGGTACATGGTACCCCTACCCATTCACCAAAAAAGCAGTGAAAAGTAGACAGTTTTTGACAATTATTTTATTAGTAAAATAGCTCTGAGCTGCCGTCTCTTGCGGTGCCCTCGTCTTCTCGAGCTGTCTCCCTGAGTCATCGTCTTCTTCCTCCTTCGTCTCCTCACTACTGCCTTCATCTTCCTCCTTGCCTCGTCCTCACCGCATGCTTTCTCTTCTTCCTCGTGTTGACATTGTCTTCATTGCCGCTGCCTTCTTCGCAATATGAGCAATGTATTTTAAAATATCCTAACTCGGTTTGCGAGCGTGGTCTCGCAAACTGAGCAGGATTCAGGACAAAGTGGTGTGCAGTTCCGTGTTTGGTCTGAGGTGGGGGGGCGCCGGAGCCAATCAGCGTCATTCGGAAATGCAAGGAAAGACCTGAGGACAGCTCGGCTGACCTTAGCAAACCTTGGAAAGGTTTTGCGGAAGTCAGCCCAACTGTCCTCGGGCCTTTCTGGCTGTTTCCAAGGCTCTCCGGCGCCCCCCGCCTCTGGCGACATGCGGTATTGCATGCCATTGAAGTCAATGTGGAACAAATTATTTTCGTTTCCATTGACTTCAATGGGGAAACTCACTTTGATATACGAGTATTTTGAATTACGAGCAATCTCCTGGAACGGATTTTGCTCGTAATCCGAGGTTCCACTGTACTTTAAAGAAAAGTTTGCTGAAAACAATCTCTTTATTTAATAATAACAAAATAAAAAATACAAATGTGAAAGATGCTTAAAACAATTCTGTTTAAATTAAACTCAGAAATAAAAATTAAAATATGTGCTCACTGGAAATACACAGTATCTTTCCTTTAATTGAAAAACGATTTCAGATGTTTTGAAGCAAAACAGAAGTGAGGTGAAAGGCGATTAATATAATTATCTGGAGCTGTTCTTTAAGCCCAGTATTTGAAAAATAAGTGAGAGTTATGTCATAGTAATTTTGTTTTCTTCTTCTCCCATAGATTTAACAAAAAATGGCTCATTGGCGTCACCTGATCATTTTATGCCTGGTGATATATGCAAGAGAAGTACTCACTCAGAATTCAACAGCTTCAAATTCCCCGAATGTCACAGTTTTACCTCCTGGTTGTGGTCAAGATGTGAAGTGGATTTTCTTTTTCTTATGCGATTTGGAAGCTGCCTGGGGTATTATCCTAGAATCTGTGGCAGCTTTGGGTATTTTTGTTACACTAATCTTAATATTACTATGTATAGCCCTTTCTGCTTCAGTTTCTCAAGATGAACGCAAAGGTGCCTTAGCTCTAAATTTTCTTTTTCTTACTGGAGTTTTTGGATTATTTTCTTTAGTGTTTGCCTTTATCATCGCACCTAATTCCACAGTCTGCATAATCCGCAGATTTTTGTTTGGAGTGTTATTTGCCAAATGTTTTGCATGCCTTGTGGCAAATTCAGTAAGGCTCAACTACCTCGTACTTCAGAATCGTGGCCCCGGAGGATGCTTGGTCTTTCTGCTGGCTATTGGACTTTTCATGGTAGAGACGGTGATAAATGTGGAATGGCTTCTCATTACCAATGTACGCCAAACTCAGCAAAATACTGATAATCCATGTAACATTACTAACCAGGACTTTGTGACGGCATTAGTCTACGTTATGTTCCTGATAGTGGCATCATTGGTGATCCCTTGCTCAGTGCTCCGTGGACACTATTTACAATGGAGGCGTCATGGAAAACATATTGTATCTACTGCATTGCTGTCTCTTCTTATCTGGGTGGCCTGGATTGTGATGTATCTGTATGGCAATGAGAAGTTAGGCCACAAATCTTGGGATGATCCAGTTTTGGCCATAGCTTTGGCATCAAACGCTTGGGTGTTCCTCGTGTTCTATGCCATCCCGCAGCTTGTAGAGATGACAAGGTCTGGATACAAACATGAAGGAGACAGACTGAACATCCTGAATCGACATTCTGATGAGTCTCCCTCTATTGTAATGGAAAACCGGGCATTCTCTATGGATAACCTGAATTTTGCTGAGCCAGACAGCTCTAGAAGAGAACAAAGTAAGCAATAAATAAGAAACAAGTAATAGACATGTTATCATATAGAAAAACTAGGCATACACCGTTACTAGCTATAGCTTTGGGTTTATGCTGGGAAATGTGGTTTTGGTATTTTTATTTGTTTTACATCATTTTAAACAATTTCTATAAAACCTTTTTTTTTTAACATTTAACAGATAGTAAACCCATAATACATAGTATCAAGAAGCATTAAGGGTTTTATAACACAACAGTAGCTTTTCCCTTTGACACTCTCTCGTTCTAATTTAAACTTTGTATAGAACTGTACCATTTTTGGGGGTGAGTCACTCCTCTGACTCATTCAACCTTATGTGTACTGAAGCTTTAGCTACTGAGCTCTCTAACTAGCAAACTTTTCTTAACAAAGCAAATAATAATAATAATAATGGCGCCTAACTTTCTGGCTGGTATTAAGGATATAACTGACAAATATATATATATATATTTTAACATTTTACAATACTGACTTTATCAAAGAAAACAAATATGATTCTGTGCTCAAAGAAATATGGAGGCAGGATTTCTCACTTCTCCCTATAGCAGTGTTGACTGGAGCTCAATATTTTAGGTGGGGTTGGTGCTGAAGCGATCAATCGGGTAGTCAGCGATCCACTTGCACTACCCCCCCCCGACACTCAATGGCCTTACCTTATGCTGCCGTAGAGGTGTGGCGATGAGTACGAGGTGGTGGTGTTGGTGCACTGCTGAATCCGGGGTAGGGCTCCTGGAAGAGACTGTTGTTGCCGGGGCCGTTGCTTCTCCTCCCAGCCGAACAGGAAGCGGGTCCTGAAATCCAATAGGCCGGGAGTCCTAAGACTCCCTGGTTAATCGGGTCTCAGGACCTGCTTCCTGATTGGCCAGGAGGAGAAGCAGGAAGTCACCCTTTTTGAAGCCTCTGGCTCTAATCACGTGCTTTAAAAAAAATAAAAAACCCACATTGAAATCCATGGAGATTAGGGTCGGGCGCATGGATTGGGGGGGTGGCGCCCCTAATGAGTGGGCCACCACTGCTCTATAGTATGTCGGTTGCCTGGTAACCATACTGATTGAATGGTTTCAGTGCTTTCAATGTAACTGCCCTGGAAAGAGTATACAGATCAGATGTTCTGACTTTAACTGCTTCACGGCCGCCCCATAGCAGATTTACTGCTACAGGGCAGCCGTTCTGTTCAGAATTACATACATATGTATGTCATTCTGGAATTCCAGGTTTTCGGTGCAAAGCTTCCACTTTGATTTTACACAGTGGAAGCTGATCAGCGGCTCTCGTGGAATCGATGTCCGACAGGACCCACCGATCATTTATCACATTGACAGAATGACAGTCAGTTAAAGTAACGCAGTGGCGTATCAAAAAAAAAAAAATGACCTGACCAGGAAGGGAGGTCAAGTGGTAAAGTGGTCCTAAAAACAAAAAGTTTTTTTTTACCTTAATGCAATCTCTGCATTAGGGGGAAAAATGTTCCACTAGCTATTCCCCCCCCCCCAAAACCAAACACTTATCTGACACCTCTCAAGATCCAGCACTGACTGCACTGGCAGTCCTGCTCTCCTCTCTTACATGATTTGCTGGCTTAATTGAGAGTATACTAAATACATATTTTTCTTTAGTGAGGTAGAAAATAATGCCAAAAAACGCATTACAAACGCATGTAAATGTGCATGCCAAACTGCACACTAAACACAGGAATTACGTTCACCACGTAAAACCCAGACTAATGCCCTGTACACACGACTGGTTTTCCTGACATGCCAAAACCCGACTTTTTCCCGACATGATTCCTCTCAAGCCACCCTTTGGGCGGCTTTTGCTGATCCTTGTGCTAGTAAAAGTTTGAGACGATTTGCGCTTTTCAGCCTTGTGCTTTTCAGTCCGTTACAGCGTGATGAATGTGCTATCTCCATTACAAATGCTAGTTTTACCAGAACGAGCGCTCCAGTCTCATACTTGATTGTGAGCATGCACGTTTTTTTCCCCTCGGGAAAAAAAAAACACAAGTGGTTTTCACGACGAGAAAAAGACTGATGGGAAACACGATGGGAAAAAATAGAGCAGGTTCAAATTTTTTTTTGCGGGCAGTTTTCTCGTTGGGAAAACTGCAATGGAGCATACACACAACACGTTTTCCCGACCAATCTAAAGAATGGCAGTTTTCTCGTCGGGAAAACCGGTCTTGTGTACAAGGCATAAGGTTCCAAATCTTGGCAGCCGTCCAGGGTTTTGGGAGAAAGGATCATGGGAAAGGGAACCAGATTTTTCTATGTGATGTAAAGTTCCTTTTACTGAATTCCTGCATGTTGTTGGTGGAAAACGAATCCAAACATGTGACTTGGTAACGTCACAAATAAAAAGCGGGCATGGTGCAGTCAGCCCTTCTGTGGATGTTGTATAGCAGTGATGGGGAACCTTGGCACACCAGATGTTTGGAACTACATTTCCCATGATGCTCATCTGCACCGTAGAGTGCAAAAGCATCATGGGAAATGTAGTTCCAAAACATCTGGGGTGCCAAGGTTCACCATCACTGTTGTATAGTAAGAAAATTAATAATTATACACAGAGAGGAATACTTTTATTCCAAAGAGAGGAGTATCTTTATTCCAAATGTTTCTTCAGTTCACAACTTTACATATTAAGCTGGCAGTAGATACTGGATGTCAATTATTTTAATGCATGGACGGAGCTCAGCATTGATTTATTTTAACGCTGCTGAACATGAATAATATTATTTCTCCCTCGGAAATGATCAATACAGATTATATTAACTGTAGTTTAAAAAAATTAGCACAGGATATGTGTTCTTTTACAAGTGTAGTTATGCCAAGATTTTTTGTTATAACCCCCTTGGTGTATTAGTCAGGACATAACATTCTATTGTGCAGCATTTTTGTATTCATTTTACCAATCTAGATGCCTATTATATAATTCTGTGTGAATTCACTTACTTTATATATATGTACATGTCCTCTTCAACTCAGCAAACAGAAGTTGGATTTGTCAAGGACATTCACATGATTATCTGTCAACAACGACCAGAGTTGTTTTCCATAGTTGTATTGATGAACAGCTTGGGAACAAGTCCCACATATTCCATCAAGATGGTGCTTATTGTCACTGGACAGTGATTTCTTGGTTTTCTGAAAACAATCTGCCATTGGAATGATTGGAAAGATGTAGAGACAAAGGCTGTTGCCTGTTGCATTGCCAACATTGAAATAGCGGAGAAGCATCATAAACAGGTCCACACCACTTCTCAGTAGTAACAGACTCAGGGCCGTCCTAATAGCATCATGGGCCCCTGGGCAAAGTAATGCTTTGGGGCCCTTACAATGGAGACCGTGCAGGTAAACAGACATCAAGTAGGTAAGAGGCAGACAAGCGGAGCTTCCCCTTTTCCCCAGATTATCCCCCCAGCACTCTGACCCCTCTACACCCTAGATATCTCCCCAGCATTCTGACCCCTCTACACCCCAGATATCTCCCCAGCACTCTGACCCCTCTACACCCCAGATATCTCCCCAGCACTCTGACCCCTCTACACCCCAGATATCCTCCCAGCACTCTGACCCCTCTACACCCCAGATATCTCCCCAGCACTCTGACCCCTCTACACCCCAGATATCTCCCCAGCACTCTGACCCCTCTACACCCCAGATATCTCCCCAGCACTCTGATCCCTCTACACCCCAGATATCTCCCCAGCACTCTGATCCCTCTACACCCCAGATATCTCCCCCAGCACTCTGATCCCTCTACACCCTAGATATCTCCCCAGCACTCTGACCCCTCTACACCCCAGATATCTCCCCAGCACTCTGATCCCTCTACATCCTAGATATCTCCCCAGCACTCTGATCCCTCTACACCCCAGATATCTCCCCAGCACTCTGATCCCTCTACACCCCAGATATCTCCCCAGCACTCTGATCCCTCTACACCCTAGATATCTCCCCAGCACTCTGATCCCTCTACACCCTAGATATCTCCCCAGAACTCTGATCCCTCTACACCCCAGATATCTCCCCAGCACTCTGACCCCTCTACAACCCAGATATTCCCCCCAGCACTCTGACCCCTCTGCACCCCAGATATCCCCCCAGCACTCTGATCCCTCTACACCATAGATATCTCCCCAGCACTCTGACCCCTCTACACCCTAGATATCTCCCCAGCACTCTGATCCCTCAACATCCTAGATATTCCCCCCAGCACTGTAACCATATACCATAAGATACCCCTTGTATAGTGACCCCACTACATCCCTGATGCCCCTTACACTGTGGCCTCTCTACATCCCTGATAGCTCTAGCACTTTAGCCACCCAAGCTACCCCAAGCATTGCTACCTCCTATACACCCCAGATCCCCTCTCAGCATTATTTCCCCCCATACGCCCTTGATATCCCCCAGCACCATTATTCCATCCATGTAGTACCCCCTGTTCCAGTGGAGATACAGTGCATGTAAACTTTTGACTCTGTGCCCACCTCCAGAACTGCCCTCACCTATAACAATCAAACAGGCAGTGGAGGGAGCATCCCTCCGGGCATTCCAAGATGTTCGATGCAAACAGTGCTTTACAGCCTGGCTCACCATGACACCATCCACAATTCTACTTCCGCAGGTGGGCTCTCAGTGTTGCCAACTCAGCAGCTTCCACTCCAGCTCCTACCCCGCAGCCTTCGAGTTCAAGCTGCATGGGGCAGGGTCAGAGTATCACTGGCGCTCCGGCCCTGCCCCTCCTTGCTTTCTGTGAAATAATAGGTATCGTTCTGCACCGTATGGCGCACTGCTACCAGCCAGCCTCCCCTGTGTATCCATCACTCCCAGTGCCATTATGGGGTCCCCAATTTTGGGGCAGCGTGGGCTCAAGGACCAGCTGCTTTGGGGAAAGTGCAGGGCCTCCCCCATGCAGCCAGGACCCCTGGGCAGTGCCCAGGTGTGCCCTCTGATTAAGACAGCCCTGAACAGACTAAATGGACAGATGTAGTTTTAATCTGAATGCCTCCAATCCACTCCTCCTGAATCAACACCCCCGACTATGAAACTATGGAAGAACACCCTTCAGTACGAGGTCAGGAAAATACTTGTTTTGCCAGCATATGAAGTCTTCTCCCCAACTGGCTATTCTTCAGTAACAATATGATGTAGTCTCCAGCCTTAAAGTGGTTGTAAACCTCAGACATGAAATATATATTGTCAAAAGTATTGCCTTTCTTTACACACACACATAAACTTTAATAGCATCCCAGTCTTATTCTGTAGGGTTCAATATTGAGTTGGCCCGCCCTTTGCAGCTATAACCGCTTCAACTCTTCTGGGAAGGCTGTCCACAAGGTTTAGGAGTGTGTCTATGGGAATGTTTTACCATTCTTCCAGAAGCGCATTTGTGAGGTCAGACACTGATGTTGGATGAGAAGGCCTGGCTTGCATTCTCCACACTTATTCAACCCAAAGGTTTTCTGTCGGGTTGAGGTCAGGACTCTGTGCAGGCCAAAAGTTCTTCCACCCCAAACTCACTAATTCATGTCTTTATGGATTTTGCTTTGGGCCTCTGCAAAGGGTGGCCCAACTCAATATTGAACCCTACGGACTAAGACTGGGATGCCATTAAAGTGTGAGTAAAGGCAGTTGTCCCAATACTTTTGGCTTTTGTTTACTTGTCTCAATCCAGAGCACTACATGTAATTTCTGTCAGCTGCCTTTTTCCTCTGCCAACAGTATGAATAATTTCTGATGAGTTTTCCTGACATCAAGAGAAAAATGTTCATGGGGAGGACACAGCCTATGATTGACAACCTCAACTCTGTACCTGTATTATGTGTGCAGGGGGCGTGTCCCTTCCCTCCAATCAGCTCTCAGAGCTCTTCTCATTGATGTAACTTCAGCTCCCTGCCCCCTGCTTTTCAGAGCTGAGAAATCCTGTGTAAATTCTGCACTTTGAATAAATGTAGGGAAAAGATGACTGTAGTTACACAGGTACAACTTATGTATGAGGATTTGTCCCCGGGCACCCGCAATCGCTCATGACAGAGCAGGAATGTAGATCTGTGTGTAAACACACAGATCCACGTCCTGTCAGGGGAGTAGAGACTCTGGGCCAGATTCAGAAACAAATGCCTATCTTTAGGCGGGCGTAGCGTATCTCATATATGCTATGCCGCTGTAACTTTGAGAGGCAAGTCCCGTATTCAGAAAGAACTTGCGCCAGAAGTTACGGCGGCGTAGCGTATATGAGCGTAAGCCCGCCTAATTCAAAATAGGCTGGTAGGGGGCGTGTTGTATGCTAATTAATCGTGACCCCACGTAATTGACGCTACTAACGAACGGCGCATGCGCCGTCCGTGAATGTATCCCAGTGCGCATGCTCCAAATTACACCGCAAATAGTCAATGCTTTAGACGTGAACGTAACTTACGCACAGTCCCATTCGCGTACGACTTACGCAAACGATGTAAACGACGCAAAATTCGATGCTGGCCCGACGTCCATACTTAACATTGGCAGCCCAGACAGGGGTTAACAATGAGCTGCTGAGCGTGCACGTGTTCCACGAGCTCTGCGTCTCCCTGCAACAGGCAGATTGAATGGACAGATAGCCTCTCTGGAGCTTGTTTGAGCGGATACTCTGTGTGGACACTATTTGGATACATTTGGATACATGGGTGCTATCTTGGACTGATCCCTTTGATCTTTTGATGCCTGACTGTGCCTGACTGTGCCTGGGAGTTCCCCCTGCTCATCGCTACTCATCGCTACTGTTACCACTACTGTTACCATTGCCGTTGTGCTGCCGCTGGAGGTGTCAGATTCCCGATCGTTTTTTTTTTTTTTGCGGATGACTAGTGACCTAGTGACCTAGGGAACAGAGCTGCTGCCCGCCGACCAGATCTATCAACCTGATCTAATAGCGGTACCTGTATACCTGTATACCTGTGACCGGCGTGACCTGTGCCTGGCGTGATCCGTGATCCGTGCCTGGCGTGTGTGTTGGTGCATCCCGCTCTACTCCTCCGCTCCACTCCCCACTTAACACTCTACACCCCGCAAAATCCCGCAAAGCCGTGCAAATCCGTGCAACAGCCTGAACTGAGCTGAACCGAGCTGAACTGAGCAGTGAATTGATCTGAGCTGTTACCGGAGATTGAAGGGAGTTGCAGGCGGCGCGTGGATGTGAGTGGATGCGGACAAAGTGTCACATATTTTTCATCCGTACACCCGCACATCTCTGTAGTTGGAGGTCGGGTGCTGGTGCCAGCTGCTGCCGCTGTCTGTCTGAGTTGTTTGTTGCAGGTGAATCAGGAAAACCAGGAGACCAGGAGATCCGGAGAAAATATAAAAGAAAGTCTAAAAGGTAAAAAAAAAAAACTTTCTTAAAGGACTTTTACCAGACTTTCAAATAGCTGACGTTGAGTGGTCACCCGTGGTGGTGTTGGAGAGGGGAACCCCCAAGGTGTTGTGGGAGAAGCCTGAGAGGTTTAAAAAATAAATAAATAAATATACTCTCCTACAGACTATAGACTACAGACTCCAACAGACTCCTATAGAATTATATAGACTTTTACCAGCTGACGCTGAGTGACCGCCTGTGGTGGTGAGGGGGAAGAGAGGAACCCCCAAGGTGCCCCTAGAAAGATTGCTGGAGTGCCCGCTACAGTACCGCTACAGACGTTAAGATCTATTATTAAGAAACGTATTCCTGATTCCTGATTTTACCGATCTTACTGATTATACACTGGTCATAAATTATAGTGGCTGGTTATAGAGGTTGGTCTATAGCGGTGTTTTTCATACCCCGTTATTCCCTTTCTCTCTATATTTCTCTGCAATATCGAAAACTTAGTTATTCTCAGCGACAGAGACAAGATGACTTCAGGTAAAACAAAATCCTCTTTATCTACTAGGGCAGCGGCGGCCGCTGCAGCAGTCGCTGCCTTTCAGTCTCTTCCATCGTTCCAATTAGATAAAGAAAGCATGCTATCCATGGATAAAACTGTTGGAAAAACTGCTGATAAAACTAAAGTTGATAAATCGAATAAATCTAATAAAATGGATAAAATTGATAGAATTGAGGAGTCTATAGGAGAGGAAGCTGCAAGGGTAAATAAGGCAACTTACAAGGCAACAACGATAGAAGGAACAGATGGAGTAGATGTACCATATACGGATAATGTTAACCAGGCTAGGCCTATGGACTTGGAGTTATCCTCCTCTTCAGTACATACTGGGAAGGGTCCAGTCACAACGCAGCAAGGCGCGTCAAGGGACTCTTTAGGCTCGGGGTCTGAAATAGCTGTTTTAATCTCTGCATTTAGGGCTGATTTTGAATCATGGGCTATAAAAATTGAATCTTCTATTTATTCCGAAGTAAGTACACTTAGAGAACAAGTAACAGTTACCAGTAATGTAGTATCTGGAATTGCCCATACACAAGAAGATCACACTGCACGCCTTATTGCTTTGGAGACTGCATCCCAAATAAACATACATCGTCTTCGTCAACACCAACTACGTATTGAAGATAGCGAAAATCGTAACCGGAGAAATAACATCCGTTTAAAAGGGATCCCAGAAGATATTTCAGGCGCTAATTTAAATCCTAAAGTGGTTGCTATTCTTAATCAAGTTTTGGGTAGGGAGACTGATTCTAATATCGAATTAGACAGAGTACACCGAGTGGGGAGAGGGATGAGGGATCAAGCCAGTCGCCCTAGAGATGTTGTATGTCGAGTGCATTATTACACTCTAAAAGAGGAAATCATGCGTAAAGCTTGGAGTCACGGCCCGGTTGTCAATGAAAATTCCACTATCCACCTATATCCAGACCTGTCTAGGAATACATTGTACATGCGAAGGATGGTTCGTCCTCTACTAGACTTAATTCGCCAATCAGGCGCTACTTATACTTGGGGTCACCCTTTTAGTATACAAGTAACAAAGGGACATGAGACGTTCGTCCTCTATGAACCAGAACTTCTTCCAGCATTTTTTGATTTTCTTGGACAGAATCATATTCCTATCCCTAATTGGCTTGATCCACCAGAGGAACACCGCCAGCCAGGAAGACTATCTGTCACCCGTAATCAGCAACAGGGAAGTGTTGGATCTCGATCTGGGATCCAAGACGCTAATCAAGGGACAAACTAGTTAGAATAAAGTTGGAAGTTCTAGGTATCCCCCTTTTTGTCCCTTTCCTTCCCTTCTCCCCCCCCCCCTAGTTATTTTTTATCCGTCAGCCTGACGGCGATTCATAATGGGATTAATATGGAGAAACGACCAGCCCTGGTCGGATTTCTGTTTGAATTTCTTTTTTGGTCAGATAGTGAACTATAGCGGTAAGCAGAGGAGGAGGGTGAGTGGAGGGAAGGGGATAGGGTAGAGGGAAATTTACATATTAAATGCTTTTTGTTTAGTGGTAAGTAGGAAACTATATGATGTGATAGGTACTTTAACCCACTTGAACATAAGGGGATATGATTTCTGTGATATGTGTTAAAAAGCTTTTTTAGAATAACTAGTGAATTGATTGGGTATACACTTTCCCTTAAATTCAATAATGATTTAAAGTCTGCGATAGCGCAGGGAGCGCATCTCGTGGTTTTGTTAAATTTGTGTTTTTTATTTCTCCCCCTCCCCCCTTTTTCTGGGGTGGGTTTTATTTATTTGTTTAATTTTTTTTTTTTTTTTTTTCTCTGTGTTTCCCAATCTCCTCCCCCCCCCCCCCTTTTTTTTTTTTTTTTTTTTTTTGTCGTTTGTGTGTTTAGTATTGTTGTTCACCCCCTATATAGGCTAGGCACAGTTTGTGCCTATGGTGTGAAATATCACACAGTGTACTGCACAAGTTAGTACATTAGGGTCTCTTCGAGACGTTCACCACCCCCCCTCCCCCCCTTTTTTTTTTTTTTTTTTTTTTTTCCCTCTTTCTCTTTCTTTTTTCTCTTTCTCTCTCTCAATCATGGCTACTACAATGGTGTCCCAACCAGTGCTAAAGATATGCTCCTACAATGTTAGGGGCCTAAACATAGCATCTAAGAGAGGGCAAATTATATATCAAATGCATAAACATAAAGTTAATTTGCTCTTTCTACAAGAAACCCATTTTCAGACTGATTCTTTCCCCATCTGCCCTAGTGGACATTTCAATCGGTGGTTTCATAGCACTAATCCAGAACAGAAGACTAAAGGAGTCTCTATCGCGTTCCATAAAACCTTGCCTATTGAATTAATTGATGATATGGTAGACCCTCAGGGAAGGTACGTTTTTGTTAAGTTTTTCTTGTGGGGAACTAAATTTACAGTGGCAAATATATATCTACCGAATACAAACCAAAGCCAAATAGCAATGAGATATTTGGAAATACTGTCTGGCTTCATGGAGGGGAGACTTATTCTGGGGGGAGATTTTAATCTTCCAATGGACCCGCAAATAGACACCTCCCCATTAAGAAAAGTGGTTTCAGGGTCCAGGTTGAAGACATTGAAGCGTACTCTCTATGATTATCATTTGATAGATGTTTGGAGGATACTACACCCTAAATCAAGAGACTATACATACTTCTCAACGGTCCACCAATCCTATAGTCGAATTGACTACTTTTTTGTTGATCATAATTGCTTGGATTGGTCACCAACATGTGATATCGGTACAATGGTTTGGTCAGATCATGCACCTCTTTTTTTGGAACTTATTATCCCCTCTGTTCCACTTAGAGAATGGACATGGCGCTTAAATGACGCATTATTAGAAAATACAGAGTGCTCTAACCATATAGCGGAAACTATCTCAAATTTCTTGTTAGACCATGCCCTAGATTCTACGTCACTTCCCATTCAATGGGAAGCTATGAAAGCAGTTTTGAGAGGGTCTTTTATTCAATTAGGTACCCGAATGAAAAAGAAGCGGTCAGCAGATATTACAAAGGCGTTTCAAAAACTTAGAAGCTTAGAAACAGAACACAAGAGATTAAACACGACAGAAACTCTATTAGAGGTTGATTTAGCAAGGTCATGTCTGCGTAAACTATATGAGTCATCTGCCCGCACATATTCAAGTAAGGTGGCGTTACACCAATACAAATTTAGTGATAAGTGCGGAAAGTCGTTGGCTAGTTCTCTAAATCCATACCAGACTCCTACTTTTATCTCAAAGCTTCAGGGTTCAAATGGTGAAATAATATCTTCACCATCTTTAATTAGGGATACATTTAGTGACTTTTATCAGTCTTTATACAATATACCCCCAAACAAATTTCTAAGCGCATTTGATAATGAAGAAGATAAAGTAACATCTTACATAGTAGATAATTCGATACCTGCTTTGGCGAGAAATATAGTAGAAGAGTTGGAAACTGTAATCACTGAAGAAGAAGTTACCAAAGCTATTGTTAATACCCCGGGGGGTAAAAGCCCAGGCCCCGATGGCTTTACACCAAAATTTTATAAACACTTTTCTTCTCTTATTACTCCCTTTCTAACTAGAGTATTTAATTCTATAGCAAACGGATCTACTTTTCCGAAACAAACGCTGGAAGCACATATCTCACTTATTCCGAAACCAGATAAGGATCTTTCGCTGTGCGCAAATTTCAGACCTATATCTCTAATTGGGGTAGACGTAAAAATATTTTCAAAAATTCTAGCAGGCCGTTTACAACCACTATTGCCTCAACTAATCCATTTAGATCAGGTTGGCTTTGTCAGTGGTCGAGAGGCAAGAGATAACACGCTTAAAACCCTCCTGCTGACGGACTATGCCCGTGTTCATGAGATTCCTTTATGTCTGTTAACAGTTGACGCCGAAAAGGCGTTTGACCGGGTTAGTTGGAAATTTTTACGAGCTGCCCTCTTACAAATTGGCTTGGGTCCCTGTATGATGGCAAGGATTATGTCTCTTTACCATTTGCCCTCGGCTAGAGTTAGGGTGAATGGATCGTTGTCCCTAGCTTTTCATATCTCTAATGGAACACGTCAGGGTTGTCCTCTTTCCCCATTGTTGTATGTTATAATAATGGAACATCTTGCAAATGCACTGAGACAAAATGAAAACATAACGGGCATTCAAGTAGGTCCCTTACATGAAAAACTGGCCCTATTTGCAGATGATCTATTATTATTTGTAACAAATCCACATACCTCTATTCCTTCTATACTCTTAGAATTCCAGAGATTTAGCGAAGTTAGTAATTTTAAAGTCAATTATAACAAATCAGAACTTCTCAATATATCTGTTCCGCAAGCCAAAATGAAGCGAATATCGAAGGACTTTCCATTTAAGACGTGTATGGAGTCGATTCGATACTTGGGGGTTAGTATCCCAGCGTCACCAGCACAACTATATTCTCTAAATTTTCTCCCTATGCTCAATAAAATCCAAACAACTCTGACATCATATACACTTAAACGTCTCTCGTGGTTTGGTAGAATTAATACCCTTAAGATGGACATACTCCCTCGTCTTCTATACCTGTTTCAAACAATCCCAATCCATCTTCCGGCAGTGTTCTTTCGTAAAATTCATCGACTCTTTTCTAGGTTTATCTGGAATTCAGTCCAGTCAAGAATTAGTTTTGAGACACTGTCTCTACCAAAAAATAAAGGTGGAGTGGGGGTACCAGACGTTTCGATCTATCATAAAGCGACCATATTAGCACGTATCATTGACTGGTTTCACCACTCCTCCTCGAAGCAATGGGTTCAATTGGAAGGACATATGAATCCTATAGATTTATGTGCCCTTCCATGGACATCGCCTATTTTACGAAAAGGCCTTTCAATACCAGTAGACCTTACTAGGCAAACACTGTATATATGGGACCGATTGATACCTATATATAAAATATCAAAACAGTTGAGCCCCATGACCCCTTTTTTTGGAACACCGGATTTTATACCAGCTTTACACCCAATCACCTTTGGGCCCTGGCACAAACAAGAACATAGGAGAATTGCTCAAGTACTTCAGACAGATTCATTATCAGTGGTAGATTCTCCGTTGACTAAGACCTCTCAGAACCCTGCGCAGTGGTTACAGAGACATCAAGCCTTATGCTATATACGATCAATTCCATCGAAACAAGATTTCTATGCTGAACCAACCGCATTTGAATCTTTGTTATTACAAAAAGAACCACTGTCACACTCAATTTCTATAATATATTCTATCCTTTTGCTTTCAATTCGTCCAGATCTACCCCCGTTTACACGGAAATGGGAGAAAGAACTCCAAGAGAATATAGCTTTACCAGATTGGCAAAAAAGTTTCATTATGACTCATAAAACCTCAATAGACACAAGATCACAAGAAAAGGCATATAAGCTGGTGAGTAGATGGTATAGGTGTCCTTCTATAATGCACCAAATTAATCAAGATATACCTGACACCTGTTGGCGTTGCCATTAGGCAAAAGGTAGCATGCTACATGTCTGGTGGGATTGCCCGCCGGTAAGAAGGTTCTGGAAACAAATTTTCGATTTATATGGAAAACTGGAGGGTACAGTAATTTGTGCATTACCCAGAGTGGCTCTCCTAAACATGACCCCAGGTCCCTTAAAAAAGGCAAGAGATGAGGTGCTTGGATACTTCATTTCAGCAGCTAGAGTAGTTATCCCGCGATATTGGAAGACAAGGTTAGTGCCTTCCCTGGGGGAATGGGCGAAGGAATTGGAACGCTCTAGGGACTTGGAAAGCCTATTGGCACGGGAAATGGGAAGGGAAGAGCAGTTTTCTTATACCTGGACTGCATGGTCTGAATTTCGAAAGTCAGATGAATTCTTAAGCTGGGTTAAAGGGAACCATATAGATGAGTAGCCATGCTGGGGGGATTATCACTAGTGGATCATAACCCTTTTTTTACTTCCTATCTCTTTTATTTTATTCTTTTCTACCTCTCTCTTTCCCCCCCCTTGTTTTTTTTTTTTTTTTTTGTTTGTTTTTTTTTTTGTTTTGTTTTGTTGTTTTTTTTTTTTTTTTCCCCTCTATCTCCCTCATGTATGTTTGTTAGACGTTTTGGTTAAGATAATATGTATCATATTTGTATGCTTGATTGCTACGATTATAGTAGTAATGTATGTATAACTGGGAACTACTAGAACTTAATAAAACTCAGATTGAAAACATACTTAACATTGGCTACGTCTCATATAGCAAGGGTAGCTTTACGCTGGAAAAAGCCTTACATAAACAACGTAAATCAAAGCGCCGGGCGGACGTACGTTTCTGAATCTGCGTATCTAGCTCATTTGCATATTCTACGCGTAAATCTACGGAAGCGCCCCTAGCGGCCAGCGTAAATATGCACCCTAAGATACGACGGCGTAGGAGACTTATGCCGCTCATATCTAGGCAACAGTGAGACGTATCTGATTCTATGAATCAGGCGCCGAGATGCGACGGCCCTCATTCGGAGTTACGACGGTGTATCTGGAGATACGCCGACGTAACTCCTTTCTGAATCTGGCCCTGTGTGTTCCTAGTATATAGGAACACCGATCGGTCTCCTTCCCTGGTCAGTCCCATCCCCCCCCAGTTAGAACACCCCTAGCGTTAACCCCCTTCCCTGCCAGTGACATTTATACAGCTTTTTTAAGTTCTGATCGCTGTATAAATGTCAATGGTCCCAAAAAAGTATCCGATCGCAGTCCTGATAAAAATCGCAGATCGCCGCCATTACCAGTGAAAACAATAATAATAATAAAAATGCCATAAATCTATCCCCTATTTTGTAGACGTTAAAACTTTTGCGCAAACCAATCAGTATTGCAATTTCTTTTACCAAAAATATGTAGAAGAATACACATCGGCCTAAACTGATAAAGATTTTTTTTTATTTACATTTTTAGGGGATATTTATTATAGCAAAAAGGTACAAAATTATTATGGTCCGGATTCAGCAAGAATTTACGCCGGCGTATCTATAGATACGCCGTGTAAATTCAAAGCTGCGCCGGCGTATCTTCTTTCTGTATTCAGAAAGCAAGATACGCCGAAATTAGGCTAAGATCCGACTGGCGTAAGTCTCTTACACCGTCGTATCTTAGGGTGCATGTTTACGCTGGCCGCGACGTAGAATATGCAAATGACCTAGATACGCCGATTCACAAAGGTACGTGCGCCCGGCGGAATTTTTTTACGTTGTTTGCGTAAGGCTTTTCCGGCGTGACGTTGCTCCTGCTTCTATGAGGCGTACGCAATGTTAAGTATGGACGTTGTTCCCGCGTCGAATTTTGAATTTTTTACATTGTTTGCGTAAGTCGTTCGCGAATAGGGCTGGACGTAATTTACGTTCACGTCGAAACCAATACGTCCTTGCGGCGTACTTTGGAGCAATGCACACAGGGATATGTACACGGACGGCGCATGCGCCGTTTGTAAAAAATGTCAATCACGTCAGGTCACCACCCATTTACATAAAACACGCCCCCCTTATTTGAATTAGGCGCGCTTACGCCAGCCCCATTATGCTACGCCGCTGTAACTTAGGAGGCAAGTGCTTTGTGAATACAGCACTTGCCTCTCTGATTTACGGCGGCGTAGCGTAAATACGATATGCTACGCCGCCGTAACAATGCGCCCAGCTACCTAAATCCGGCTTTATGTTTTTTTCAAAATCGTCACAAAAAAGTTGGTGATCAAATACCACGAAAAGAAAGCTTTATTTGTGGGGAAAAAGGACATCAATTTTGTTTGGGTACGGCGTCGCACGGCCGTGCAATTGTCAGTTAAAGCGACGCAGTGCCATTTTACAAAAAATGGCCTGGTCAGGAAGGGGGCAAATACTTCTGGGGCTGAAGTGGTTAAAGTGTCTTTCTCAGCAGTGTGAAAAAGAAGGTTCTTTATATTCCCATCGTCCATTCCTGAAACCTTGTTCCCTGTTGCGCTTTGGCTCTGTTGGCACCAAGACTGGTGGGTGCATGCACGGATTGTAATGCCCCGTACACAAGACCGGATTTTGTGTTCCGACGGAATTCCGCTCAAGCTTGGCTTGCATACACACAGTCACACAAAAGTTTCAACTGTCAAGAAAGCAGTGACGTACAACACTACGCCGAGCCGAGAAAATTAAGTTCAATGCTTCCAAGCATGCGTCAAATTGTTTCCGAGCATGCGTCGGAATTTTACGCGTCGGAATTGCTACAGACGATCGGATTTTCCAATAGGAATTTTTTCGTCTGAAAATTTGAGAACCAGCTCTCAATCTTTTGCTGGTGAAAATTAGTTTTTTTCCCTTTTGTGAGAAAGATTTTACATGAATAAATAAAAGCTGACCGTTGTAAGCATTGTACTGTCAGTAGTAAATGGTTTGTCACAGAAAAAAAGCCTAAAAAATAAAACAAAGGCAGCCATTGAATTGGAAAGATTTAATATCATTTATATTTGCTTTGGGGTTGAATACTGCTTTAGGTTTGCCAACTTTGTTTAAATGTGGTCATTCCTACAGAGATTATACAATATAGTAATATTCAGAGACGCACTATAAAATATATAACTATTATAATTTTTCCAACAGTGCATGCAAAAATGTGTAAGCCTTTCCTGAGCAGATGTCAATAAATTCATTTTATTATTTTGAGAAATTAATTTGATTAATGTATTCATGTATTTATTTGTATTTGTTTGCATCTTTTTTCACCAGACAAGCCCGTTTCTCCATACAGTAACTACACTGGACTCTATCCCACTCTGCCATTGCATCCTGTGGTAAGTAGAGCCTCAAAGGACCATTAGATTCTACTTATTGAGCTATTACTCTGTGCTTAATGATGGGACTAAACCTCTGATACATTAAACACACATCACAACAAGATTACAGCTGTCAAAGTTTTGAATTAGAGGATGTATAAAAGATAGTGGCAGAAAATATCCAGGACCTATGATACTCATTCCTTGATAGAAAGTAATAGAACAGTGCCCCCTACAGGAAATGTCACATACAGCATGGCTCAGACACAACCTTTGATCTTGAACAACTCAGCTTTAGTTTATTGCATATTTAGGGCTTTGCTCACACCAGCAATACCTGAAAAACGCTGGTATGAATCAATATGTGCTACCATGCATTTACAGTGCAATACTGGATGCTGCACAAATGACCACAATGGGGAAATACATTGGACTTGTTTGCACAATGATTGGTGAGAACGGCATAGCGCCCAACTGTGCCTCATTTGAAGAGACTGGCCCTCCTTTGAGACCAAATCCCTCCATCCTTTGTGCAGTATTAGATGAACCTCTCTTTGGTCTGATGTGTTCAGCTATATAGAAAATATTTTATTTTACTACCAAACATGTTATGCTGCCCTAAACTTTTTATCCAGACTCTATGGGCCAGATTCACGTGGAATCGCGGCGGCGTAACGTATCCTAGATACGTTACACCGCCGCAATTTTTCATCGCAAGTGCCTGATTCACCAAGCACTTGCGATGAAAACCTACGCCGGCGGCCTCCGGCGCAAGGCGGGCCAATTCAAATGGGCGTGTGCCATTTAAATTAGGCGCGCTCCCGCGCCGGACCTACCGCGCATGCTCCGTTTCCGAACTCCCGCCGTGCTTTGCGCGAAGTGACGTCATTTTTTTTGAACGGTGACGCGCGCAGCGTAATTCCGTATTCCCGGACGGCTTACGCAAACGACGTTATTTTTTACATTTCGACGCGGGAACGACGGCCATACTTTACACAGCAATACGATTGCTGTGCAAAGTTAAGGCACCAAAAAAAAACGACTAACTTTGCGACGGGAAACTAGACTAGCGGCGACGTAGCGAATGCAAAAAAACTTCGGGGATCGCCGTAACTCCTAATTTGCATACCCGACGCTGGTTTACGATGCGAACATGTTGTTTCTGATACGACAGAGAGCAGCAGCAGACCTCTGCAGACATTTCTGCGCATGTTAAAATGAGCCACAGAACCCTATAAAGTTTGATGCCAGAACCCACGCGGCTTAGCCACATATGTCATAGATCTGTCCCATGTCTCTGCCAGATCATAAAAGCTTGATAAAGACCTGCCACCCAATTGCACATTCGCCAGTTAAGTATAGATGATGGTACCGAGATAACAATATCCCAGCTGCTTCAAAGACTTAAAGCGGGGGTTCCGGGCATAATTTTTTTTTTGCAAGCTAAAATTAATCACATTAAATAGTCCCTAAAACATATTAATAGCTCCCCAATCATTCCAGAAATCATTGCAAACACTTGCCTTATCCTCCAGCTCATGTTGTGGCCGTATCCATCATATGTGTGGGCATGTGAAGCCCAGTTCCTTTTTCTTCCTGGTTCTCAGGGAGAGGTGCATGTTGGGTGATTTTTAGGTACAGTAATGCCCAGAGACTCCTGGGAAATGAGTGTCATCATTTCCCAGGAGGCAATGGGGTCTTAGGACAGGAAGTTGAACCATCTAGAACCAGGAACTAGGCAGATTGCAAATACTGCCTAGTAACAGCCAGATAGAAGTGAGAACAAAATACATATATATTTTTTTTTTACATTAAAGGCAAGCTGTTAATAGATAGTAATTTTTTAGGGTGGAACTCCACTTTAATTTTCAATTGTGTCTGGAGTATGCTATCATTGTGTACCATTTTTAGAGTCTTTATCACTGGGCGTTTTCTGTAATTACACTTCTTGTTCCAAGCTGATACATTGCAACATTCTTTATCATTCTGATTTTAGGACATGGATGCTGTGAATCACATACCTGTACATCTACCACGGATTTCAATGGAGCCTTGGAGATACCATCTTTGAATCTCTGACACATTGACAGCGCAGCCCTCCAGCCTGACTAGAAGACCCTGATAAAGTTCAGTTGGGCAGAGTTCAGAACAAGACATATAGGTGTGAAGAATCTGATCTAACCCTACGGGAAGCAGACAAAACAAATTGTATCTCAAGTCATCCCAGCAATTCTTCTTTTGCAGTGCTATGAATATTTGAACAGGCTACATTATAATTTAATCATTCTTGGTCTGATTTACTATGTTTTCCACTTGCCAGACAGCTCCCCGGAGCCTTAATTAACTAACCTGTTAACAATTCCGAAGGACAAATGTTTGCTTGGAGTGCAACGAGTAGCAAACATCTGCTCTTTATTGGTCGGTAATTCTGACACTTAGGTGTTTTGTAAAGGAAAAGTCATACTATGACTGTGTATATTCTTATCAAACCAAAGAAAATTTGTATTAAAATCTTACATAGAAGAGAGCCACCTACATTCAATCACTGAAAACTCTGGTGAACCTTTGCAAGTGGCAAACAGAAGAAGAGGGGAGGGAGACCTACTATATAGTGGGAAAGAGTTAGAATCTCTGTTTGGTTTTTATTCCTGTGTCCTTGCTTAGGAAAACGTTCTATACTTCCTGCAGCAGTGACAATGATAACCGAAATAGGAAGGGTATAGAAATCTCCCCAACGGGGACAAATATGGCAATATAATAATTTTTATTAGTGGGAAAAGAGTTAAAACCTGTGCCTTATTTTCATTTATCCTTTTAGGTCTGCGCATATATACTTATTTTTATTGCTTTGATGAGCAGAGTAATGAAAACTACACACCACTGGTCTAAGGCCTCTTCCACATGAGGCGGACTGATCTCTGCTGAGCCGGTGGATGACAAGTCCCTCTCTGCTCACTGAGTGGGGAGGGGCTTGTGCAGCACGGCTGTCTCCTATGGCGAGATCTGATGAAAACGGACGACCTAAACAGTCCGACCGTGTGAAAGGGGCCTCAGAGTTCACCGTAGTACAGGCGGTCCCCTAGTTACAAACATCCGACTTACAAATGACTCCTACTTACAGGAGGGAGTAAACAGGAAGTCAGAGGAAATCTACCCCTAAGGCCCCGTACACACGACCGAACATGTCTGCTGAAACTGGTACGCGGACCAGTTTCAGCAGACATGTTTGGTCGTGTGTACGGCCGATCGGACAGGATTCCAGCGTACATTTGCCTGCCAGACCGTTTTCGAGCGGGCAAATGTTTCTAAACATGTTTAGAAACATGCCCGCTGGAATCCTGTGCGTCGGACATGTTGGGTCGTCTGTACAGACTTACCGTACATGTCCGAGTGGCCGCCATCCCTCGCATGTACTTCCAGGGCCGCGCACGTCGCCGCGTCATCGTCGCGGCGACGGCGCAGCCTCGTCACCGCGTAACGTGTAAGCGCGGATTTCTGTATGATGGTGTGTACAGCCATCATACAGAAATCTCCGGGGCGGACCGTTTTCATTGGACATGTTTGCCCGTGTGTACGAGGCATAAGAAGTTATTATGGGAAAAGGTGTCTCCACTGAAGCTTTATCACCAATCCTTATTTCCACAACAACCCAACATTTTCAAAATCCAATTGTCATTGGGACAGAAAGTTAGGTGAAATCTTCTGACCAGGGACATAGACAGAAAAACAGACGTTATAGAGGTGTTAACCCTTCCCTATGCTATCCAAAACACTTAAAAATAGTTTTTTGGGCTGGAGCTACACTTAAAAAATTGACCTGTTCCAAATTACAAACAGATTCAACTTAAAGCCGGAGTTCACCCGAAAAAATTTAACCTTAGATTGATGCTCATTTTGTCAAGGGGAATCGGGTAGTTTTTTTAAAAACGAAGCAGTACTTACCGTTTTAGAGAGCGATCTTCTCCGCCGCTTCCGGGTATGGTCTTCGGGACTGGGCGTTCCTATTTGATTGACAGGCTTCCGACGGTCGCATACATCGCGTCACAAGTAGCTGAAAGAAGCCAAACGTCGGTGCGGCTCTATACGGCGCCTGCGCACCGACGTTCGGCTACTTTCGGAAAATCGTGACGCGATAGATGCGACCGTCGGAAGCCTGTCGGAAGACTGTCAATCAAATAGGAATGCCCAGTCCCGCAGCCCATACCCGGAAGCGGCGGAGAAGATCGCTCTCTAAAACGGTAAGTACTGCTTAGATTTAAAAAAAACTACCCGATTCCCCTTGACAAAATGAGCATTAATCTAAGGTTAAAATTTAACATTTCCGGGTGAACCTCCACTTTAAGAACAAACCTACAGACCCTGTCTTGTAACCCGGGGACCGCCTGTAGTCATTTTCATAAACAAGGTTCATGGAATGACGCAGCCAACAAGTTTCAAGGGCTAGGAAAAAATCCCCCTGCATCAGGGCTCCATGTACGTGAGAAGCTGGAATCAGAGCTTATTAAATCAAAGCATTTGCTGGTTTTGCTGTTGTTTTGTTTGTTGAGCAGCATTTCTCAAATGTTTTAATACAAAGGAACTCTTGAAATAATTTTCATCACTTGGGGAACCCCTGCTGTATTATTACATCGCTAGCTTAGGGAACATTTGTATAGCCAGTAAGTTGTAACTATATTATTACACAAAAAGTAGGGGATCTAGCATATTTCCCACTCCCCTGCTCTATAAGAAAAATTTGTTGCAGTAACAATCATGACATGGCCAGAAAAGAGAGACCAATTGTGAAATTTGTAGTGTTCCTTACATTGGTGGTCAGTGGAAAAGTGCCCTCCAATATGATAGTTGGTTCAGTGGTCCCATACATTGGTGGGCAATGGCAGATGGACACTTTATATTATTGGTCAATGGGAGAAGGACACTCTTACTTTGTTAAACAGTGGGAAAACTGCCCCCTTACATAAAGCTAAAAAGATCATTAATATCAGCGGTTACTGGGAGTTAGAAACTCTTGTTGCTCAAGGAACCCCTAGCAATCTCTGTTAGGAACCTAAGTGTTCCACAGAACCCTGGTTGAGAAACCCTATGCTAGAGTGAAAAGGAGATAGAAGTAGAGGTTGTGTGATACAGAAAGCCTCTGCAACCAAGGTAGTGTTCTGCTTTTTTACTCAGAGTAGGCATAACATGTTACTTTACACAACCAAATACTAATTTCATACATTTAACTGACATGAGCATCCTGAAAAACTTAAATTGATGACATTGTCTCTTCCAGTTCATTTGACTAGATGCTGATCATTAGATACCAGACTGCAACTATCCAACACAGATACACTCTTATCCAGGCTTTCAGTATATTTATTGCTGACTGAGTTCCTACCAGGCAATTTTTCCTTTTTTTTCCTGGCCTAGTGACAATGATCTTTGGAAAGGGAAGTGAAAACTATGTGGGCACAGTGGGCAATGAAAACCTGATGGAGGCTCTAACCCTTCCCCACTCTACAAACTAACATTCAGCATGCATACATCAAATACAGTATAACACGTGGTATCTGTTCTTGTTAGTTTGCTATTGGAATGTATACATTTTTGTGAGATTGACTTTGCTTATGCCATACATTTCTGTTTCTTATTGCTTCTCCATGAAGGAATATACTATGAGTATTATAAAATTATCATAGTTTTGTCGCCTGAAGCGCGACGCTCAAAAAACGCTAAAGGGGAAAAAATACATTATTCCCTATGGAGATGGTTCACGTCTCCACTCCAAAACGCCTGACGCCGAACGCCTGAAGCTCAAACAACTTCCGGACCCTTATTTGTCGCGCGAAACGGGCGGTTTGGGCGTTTTTGAGCGTTTCCATTTCCCATAGAAAGTAATGGAAACTCTCGATTCAAGCAACTAGCGCGACAACGAGCGTTTGCTACGGGCATTTTGTCGCTTTAATCAATAGAACATTTCACCCAGGCAGAAGATAAAAAAAATCTACCAACATAGCAACAAGTGATGAAAAGATGATAATTTTTCCTATTGGCTAAAATAAAAAACGTCGAAGTACAAAAATGTCGGACGACGCTGTATGCAAACGCACAAATAAGCATGAATACGCGCAACAAAACACTGGAAAAAAACGCCGGAAAAAACGACCGAACGACCTACGCTCAGGTGTGAATGCAGCCTTAAAGATGATGTTTTGTCAATTTGTTGGCAGTCACGATTCACCACCAGCTTCTGCCAAACTGGCTAGGTCACCTCCTATCATCTTCTTACTTGGGGTGTGCATATACCTGTATAGGAAGAAACTCTGTCGCCTTAGTTACTCACATTCTCCTGGCCTGAGGCCCACCTCCAACAATATTGGAATGTCCACATGTACAGCCACTTAACGGAATTTTACTGTAACAGCAACATGTCAATAGATCTGTGCATTACATTCTTCACCTCCATAACTAGATGACCAGCACTATAATTCACAACAGTGTAAAAACACATGAACACTGAATGTCCAGCCAGCTCTTTACACTCCTCCTTGCAGATCCCTCATAAGTGGGTTCTCCCCCAGAGTCTCTATGGCCCACCCACCCTCACGTTTTTGACGTTTTTTTAAACTGCGCATGCGCCGGGCGACTACATTTCCCAGTGCGTATTGCGGCTAAGTACGCCGTACGGGCCTATTGATTTCGACGTGGACGTAAACGACGTAACTCCCGATTCGCGGACGACTTACGCAAACAACGTAAAAAATTTGAACCTCGCAGCGGGAACGGCGGCCATACTTTAACATTGTTATTCCACCTCATAGGTGGAATAACTTTAGGCCGTCCTAAGGCCTTACGGAAACAACGTAATTCGACTGCGGCGGCCGGGCGTACGTTTGTGAATCGGCGTACAAGCTCATTTACATAATCTACGCCAGCCGCAATGGAAGCGCCACCTAGCGGCCATCCGAAAAATTACAATCTAAGATAGGACGGCGCAAGCCGGCCTATCTTAGATATGTTTAAGCGTATCTCTGTTTGAGCATACGCTTTAACATATGGCGGCGTAGATTCGGAGTTAGGTCGGCTTATCTACTTATAAGCCGGCCTAACTCTTTCTGAATCTACCTAATTGACTTTATTGCAGCTCTCATCCAGTACCCTAGATGACGGGAAGACAAGAGGTATCGTGCCACCCAAATCAAACCAGCAGCTCCTTCGGGGGTAGTGCTACACTTTCTTCCCCACTGTTTGTATGAAGGCGGCCGTGGTTGTCACAAACTGATTTTCAACATGTCTGCCTTTGTTCATCTTCATTACATGGTGGATTGATGAGACTAGCCGTCTACAAAATAAAGATATGGATGTTTGTTCTTTCTCTTTAGCTCACAGGAAGTGACATGGACACTGCATTTCTGGCAAAACTGCAAGGTATTTTCTGTACTTATTAAAACACACCACGTCTAAGGACAAGTAAACTACAATATATATATAAAAAAAATCTTGGGTTTAGATGTGCTTTAAGCCTCTACTTTAAATGTCAGAACAGAAATGTCAGCCCAATGTCAGGCTGCCCTCCATTAAGACTGTACTGTCTTCTGTCTGAGCTCAGGGTGGATAAATAGCACTGTATTTGGTCTGCTGGTTGAGGGTAAAACCATTAATTAACAAATCTTATTGTTTTTATGTTTTGTGTACTTTCATTATTTGACTGTATTTTGAGCATTTGTTATCACTAGACTTGATGCTGAAAACAGCATGTCGTTACAGCCTGACACTCGGCCCGATGCTTCTGCTTTAACAGGGAGAGAATCTAAAAAAAAAACTAAGTAAAAAGCAAAAAATTTGTAATTCACAAGACATAAAGCTGCACTGTTATAACAATTCAAGAGTGGAGATTCAGATTTACAAAGGTCCACAAGTGACTGGTTTTCTTTAATCCTCTGTAGTGTCATAATTGTTATGACCTGTGTCATTTGAGAGACTTCTGAGATCATTTAGAACAGTGGCTCTCAACCCTGTCCTCAAGTACCCCAAACAGGCCATGTTTTGGGAATTTCTCTTAGCCCCCGGGGGCGGCGTTAGAGGCGCTTTACCACCGTTTTTGCGGAGGTTTTCGGCCGCTAGTGGGACGCTTTTAACCCCTGCTAGCGTGCGAAAAAGGGTTTAAAACACCTCCAAATCACCGCTGTGGCGGCGCTTTGCCAGTGGTTTGGCTGCGAAGCCCATTGATTTCAATGAGCAGGAACAGTGGGAGGAGCGTTATACACACCGCTCCTTCACCACTCCAAAGATGCTACTGGCAGGAGTTTTTTTTTACGTCCTGCCAGCGCATCACCTCACTGTGAAAGCCCTCTGCCTTTTACACCAAGACTGCAGGGGGGGCATTTTTGCAAAATGGAAAGACGAAAACTGGACAGCCGCACTCCAAAATCACTTAAAAAGAGATGTCTTTTATTTTTCAACTGTACATACAGTCACTGCAAACCAACAAAATACAGTATGGCCGACGCATTTCGCACTGGCAGTCAGTGCTGAGCCATGACTAAGCACTGACTGCCAGTGCGAAATGCGTCGGCCATACTGTATTTTGTTGGTTTGCAGTGACTGTATGTACAGTTGAAAAATAAAAGACATCTCTTTTTAAGTGATTTTGGAGTGCGGCTGTCCAGTTTTCGTCTTTCCATTTTGCTATCATTAGCATTGCCAGCACCTTGGTGGTTCAACAGCCCTTGATTGCTTACGGGGCTCACCTGGAGCGGTGAGAATTTTGTCAGGGGGGCATTTTTCAGGAGCTATTTTTAGCCCAAAAGCGCCTAAAAAATGCCCCAGTGTGAAAGGGGTCTTCGATAAAATAGCTTTCCAAAATTCCAAGCCATTGACTCAGATTTAAAGCACCTGTGCAAGATAAAGGAAAACCTGCAAACATGACCTGTTGGAGGTACTGGAGGGTAGGGTTGAGAACCACTGATTTAGGATTCAGTGACAGGTGTATTTGACCTACAGTTGATATCCATCTGACCTTAAAGTGGAAGTAAACCCTCCTATCGTTTTCAGCCAAGGAAGCGGCCATCTTGACCTCTGTTTAATCTGTAACTGCCATAATGCTGTACGTGTGACCTGTTATGAAACCAGCCATTGGATGGATTGACAGTTTGGTTGAGAGCACAAGCAAATGTGACAGCTAGCATTTCCGGCATGCCGGGAATGTTAATTGTTTTTTGTAACTATCGAATTGAAGGGTTTACTTCCACTTTAATTAGACCTGCTTCAATTTAATATGTTGGGCAAAATGTCCTGAGTGCTAAGAGGTGTGTCACCATTACAGCATTCACATGAAATGTTGCTTGGCAGATATGAATAAAGGCTGGGAAAAATAAATGTTAGCTTAGCAGCCCTGTTCTTAAAGCGGTAGTTCACCCCCCCCCCCCCCCCCCGACACATTTTACCATCGAGACAGGCATTGTAGCGCGAGCTACAGTATGCCTGTCCCGATTTTTTTAACCCCGTACTCACCTTGTACTCGGACATCGTAGATTTCGGCTCCCGCGGGGAATGGGCGTGCCTATGGAGAGGGAGGATGATTGACGGCCGGCCCTGGCACGTCACTCTCCCCGAAGACAGCCGGAGTAGGTCTCGGCTCTTCACGGCGCCTGCGCACAGGCTATGCGCACGCGTCGTGAAGACCAAGCCTATTTCGGCTATTTCCGGAGAAGCGTGACGCGCCAGAGCCGGCCGTCAATCATCCTCCGTCTCCATAGGCACGCCCATTCCCCGGTATCTTCGATGGACGACTACAAGGTGAGTACGGGGGTAAAAAATTCGGGACAGGCATACTGTAGCTCGCGCTACAATGCCTGATTTTAAGGTAAAAGAAAAAAAAAATTTTTTTTTTCGTCGTTAGGGTGAACCCCCGCTTTAAAGTGTTACTAAACCCACAGTAACAGTAAAATCAGTGGGGTGGATTCAGTAAGCAATTGCGTCTGCGTATCCATAGTTACGCAGCGCAATTGCTTAGTTGCGCCGGCGTAACGACTTTTCTGTATTCAGAAAGCTTGTTACGCCGACTGCAGCCTAAGATATGACTGGCATAAGGCTCTTATGCCGTCGTATCGTAGGCTGCATTCTTACGATGGCCGCTAGGTGGCGTTCCCGTAGTGGTCAGCGTAGAGTATGCAAATTGCATACTCACGCCGATTCACAACCGTACGCGCGCCCTGCGTACGCATTTTTCGTCGTTTGCGTTCGTCGGGTTCCGCGTAAGGCTGCTCCTGCTATTAGCAGGGGCAGCCAATGCTAAGTATACCCGTCGTTCCCGCGTCGCGATGTTTGAAAATTACGTTGTTTGCGTAAGTGAATCGTGAATGGCGCTGGACGCCATTTACGTTCACGTTAAAGCAAATGACGTCCTTGCGACGTCATTTGCCGCAATGCACGTCGGGAAAGTTTCCAGACGGAGCATGCGCACTACGTTCGGTGCCGAAGCGCGCCTAATTTAAATTATCCACGCCCCCTACGGGATCATTTAAATTACGCGCGCTTACGCCGGCCATTTTTACGGAGCACCCACGCAAATTACGGAGCTACTGCTTCGTGAATGAAGCGTAGCGCAGGTAATTTACGGAGGTGCAGCGTAAAAACGGTACGCTGCGCCTTCGTAGTAGTGCGCGCCCCTACCTGAATCCACCCCTACCTGAATCCACCCCAGTGTGTATAAGCAGTAAAGCATGATTGTTATACTCACTGTGTAACCTAAGGGGTTAATCCTCTGCATTGTGTAAAAAGGCTGTTTGATCCTGTCTTCTCTGATCCTTCCCTCCTTCGACTGACTCCTAATAATTTCCTGATAACACAGAGTCTATGGGGCACATGCTCAGTTTGGTGTGTATTGCTAGAGAGTTTTTATTTCCCTTGGAAGAGTGCATGGATTCAGCACAGGGCCAATCAGCACTGTCCAGACAAAGGGTTATGGGTCTTTCAGTCTCATAGCACAGTCAGAAAACTCCTCCTACAAGCTTTAACTAGTGCTTGGCTGGACACTGATAGAAGTCGCAAGACTGCTATATACTGCTGATGAGAAAGGGTATTTAGCAGCTTAGATTTACTAAAATAATTGCATTTTAATGTTTTGTGTACTGTGGGAGACCAGATATTGTGAATGCAGGGTCCTGGGTTTAGTAACACTTTAAGTTTATCATGTTTAATACCATTTTTTTATGTGAAATCGAACACTCACATAACCTAAAGGTCCACTGCTGCCACAGTAACAACACCGATCCAAGACAGCCATTAAGGTGTCTCTAAACCCAAAAACAAAAAATGTATATATTGAAGCTTGGCAGTCCTCAAATGCGGTAGCTGTATTTGTTTAACACTTTTTTAACTTTATTTTTACTTTGTGTTGACCTGGTAATTCCGTGAAAAACGCACTTCATGCCACTTCATGTCTGCACTAATTTCTCCAATGTATCTATTGAGAGAGCCATATATGTCACCCAGGCTGGACCTCAAACATTTCTACCTCTTGTTCATCTCTTGGTAGATTGATGGGACTAGAAGTTTATACAAGAAACATATGGTTTGTGCTTTCTTTTCAGCTCACAGGAAGTGACAAGAACACTTCTGGCAAGGTCAAAAGGTTTCTGTACTTGCTGAAAATGTTCTTAATCTGAAAAACAAAAGCAAAAGCAGCCAGCACATTTACGGGCTGGTAAGTTGCAATATACGCATACCCACCATAAAGGCCTAACAATCCCACTAACTAATTCAGAATCTAGGTGACTATAAAGTAAAAAGACATAACTGAAACACCACTGTATAGACTTGGATGTATTATTACCTTAACTTACTATAGGAACCAAATCAATTAAACAAAAACACCCAAAAAGTAGTTTAATAACCAAGTCACTCAGTTTAAGATAATTTATTCTACAAAAACAAACAAAAATGTTATACATAAAGAAATGACCATGATATAACAAATCCCAATAAAAAAATGCATCTACCGAATGTCCCTCCAGGACAACTAGTAAATGCAATTGAAAATTAAAAGGGGATCAGTACAGTCAAAGGCATATAGGCATCATGATGCTGAAATAAATATATATATATATATATATATATATATATATATATATATATATATATACAGTATATATACACACGATCATTTTTCGGCATGAAAAAAACGTTGTTTTTCCAGCATGTCCAAAAAACAACGTT
The DNA here is from genome assembly GCF_905171775.1 of Rana temporaria. Lineage (NCBI taxonomy): Eukaryota > Metazoa > Chordata > Amphibia > Anura > Ranidae > Rana > Rana temporaria. The sequence goes on along the minus strand of NC_053498.1, from coordinate 91,742,686 downwards.
TTTCCAACTTCATCATTAAAAACGACGTTGCCCACACACCATCGTTTTTAAAAAATTATGAACAAAGCGCGGTGACGTACAACACGTACGACGGCACTCTTAGGGGAAGTTCTATTCGCCTTTGGGCTGCTTTAGCTGATTCCTTGTTAGTAAAAAACGATTCGCGCTTTTCTGTCTGTTACAGCGTGATGAATGTGCTTACTTCATTATGAACGGTAGTTTTACCAGAACGAGCGCTCCCGTCTCAAAACTTGCTTCTGAGCATGCGTGGGTTTAAAACGTCGTTTTAGCCCACACACACACGATCATTTTTTACTACCCGAAAAACGACATTGTTTAAAACGATGTTAAAAAATGCAGCATATTCGATTTTTTTTTTTGTCGTTTTTCAGAAGATGAAAAACAATGTGCAGCCCACACACGATCATTTTAACCACTTACCCCCCGGACCATATTGCTGCCCAAAGACCAGAGTACTTTTTGCGATTCGGGACTGCGTTGCTTTAACAGACAATTGCGCGGTCGTGCGACGTGGCTCCCAAACAAAATTGCCGTCCTTTTTTTCCCACAAATAGAGCTTTCTTTTGGTGGTATTTGATCACCTCTGCGGTTTTTATTTTTTGCGCTATAAACAAAAATATAGCGACAATTTTGAAAAAAATGAATATTTTTTACTTTTTGCCATAATAAATATCCCCCAAAAATATATAAAAAACATATTTTTTCCTCAGTTTAGGCCGATACGTATTCTTCTACCTATTTTTCGTAAAAAAAAATTGCGATAAGCGTTTATTGATTGGTTTGCGCAAAAGTTATAGCGTTTACAAAATAGGGAGTATTTTTATGTAATTTTTATTATATTTTTTTTACTAGTAATGGCGGCGATCAGCGATTTTTTTTTTCGGTATTGCGACATTATGGCGGACACTTCGGACACTTTTGACACATTTTTGGGACCATTGGCATTTTTATAGCGATCAGTGCTATAAAAATGCATTGGATTACTATAAAAATGCCACTGGCAGTGAAGGGGTTAACACTAGGGGGCGGGGAAGGGGTTAAGTATGCCTGGGTGTGTTCTTACTGTGGGGGGGGGTGGCCTCACTAGGGGAAACACTGATCCTCGGTTCATACATTGTATGAACCGAAGATCAGCATTTCCCCCGCTGACAGGACCGGGAGCTGTGTGTTTACACACACAGCTCCCGGTCCCCGCTCTGAAACGAGTGATCGCGTGTGCCCGGCGGCGATCGCGCCCGCCGGGCACACGCACGGGAGTCGGGGGCGAGTGGGGGGCGCGCGCGCGCGCCCCTAGTGGCGGCAGAAATAGCCGACGTAGAATGACGTGCTCTCGCCCAGGAGAGCCAGCTTGCCGACGTAGAACTGCGGTGCGCGGTCGGCAAGCAGTTAAATGACGTTTTTAAAAACGTTGTTTTTTTTCAATGCTGAAAAATGATCGTGTGTACGCGGCATTAGACTGGGATGCCATTAAAGTTCATGTGCATGTAAAGGCAGGTGTCCCAATACTTTTGGCAATATAGTGTATATATGCAGTACTGTATATGCAAAAAAAAAAAGACAAAAACCTTCTGTGGAGCACAAAACCCATAATGTCCCAACTTTTTTTTATCTATCCTGGGCACATAATGATGATATCTGTAAATAGATGACAATGTAGTCCAGTAAGTAGTTTATAAGGAGTGTACAGAGTTATTGTACAGAGGGTCCTTCCTCCTCGCTGAAAGACAATAAGCTTGACATGGTGAATAATTAGGATAATACTGTAAATCTTGTCCACAGGGGCATTCACTGCACTTACCAACATAGTTATGTGTAACGCCACTGTAAGTACTTCTTGAAACAGACATCCATTTCAAATTAAAGCGGATCTCCCAGGCCCATACATTTTTTTTTTCTAGTAGGTCAATCGTTAATAGTAAAGATTAGAAGAACTCACTTATTTGGTGTCCAGAGTCCACTGATTACCGATTCCGTCTGCGATTTACACTTATATTCCAGTCGCAGCGCCGTTCCCATTTTAACTGTGGGCATTGGAAGCCCACAAGAAGCCACTTTCTGGTAGCGCCGCTCAAACCCGCGCATGCGCATTAATTACGGGGAGTAGCGGCGTCAACTACTGTGTTGCCATCACAACGGCAGGCGTCGCTATGCAAAGTTACCACCCCGTTGTGATGTAAACACAGCATAATGTAAAACCTCACCACACACAGCTCAGCGCTCACTTCCTGGTTCGGAAATCGCGCGAGATTTGGTATGAAAGCTCCGCAATGAACACTGGGACCTATGAGAGAAGCTCCCAGAGCACAGTGCGTGGTACGGGAAGTGACACAATGCCTGAAGAATACCCGCAGTTGTGCAGACCGGAAGCCTCATCAAACTAAAGGTACTGTACAGATCTGAAAATTAAAAACCTCAGTTTTAAACATTTTTAATGTCGGCAGTACAAATAGGTTAATGTTGCAATTAGGGTGGAGCTCCGCTTTAACAGGTATACTTAAATGAATACAGCATATTACATTTGTGTTTTTAAGTGCTTAAGAAATGGCATTTCCAAAATACATTGAAGCCTTCATAACTATAACCAGGAACAATTCTACTTTTCATCATCCTCTTCGTTGACAGCGTTTTAAACTTGCAAATTACACTCCGCCATTAGAGATCTTCAGGAACTGATAAGCACATTTATTTTGCAGTCTATGGAAAAGATCCAATAATAAAATGATGGTGTTTTTTAATTTCTTTTGTTAATTAGTTGCTTTTGCTGTAACATATTCTAGTTTGATAAGCCAACTACTGATTTATTTATCTTATTTGGAATGGCAAATCATTATGAAATCTCTGATAACTATTTGCTATGTTGCTTACGGAAATTAAAGTGGTTGCTTTTTTAATGTGTGTCTCTATTTTATTTTTAATGAGCAACCAAAACCTTAATGAACAAACCAGGCACTGAAAGAAGCAGCCATTTCTTGCCTCATCATGCTAGCGCTAGTGCAGTGACCCAGGTTTAGTTTAGCTGGAGTAGTTACTATGGGGCGCATGAATCAAGGGGAACCTTCTCTTAGCAATGATACCTTATCGTGTGGGATATGGCAATTATCACTTTTGTTTCATTTATGGCTGATGGTCAGCAAGTCTTGCATGTTTGCGGCTGGATAACGGAGATCAGCTAACCCTATCTGTGTGGTTTTAAGCGATTTTTGCCCAGAACGAGAGTGTAATGTACACACAACCGTTTTTCATGACGAGAAAAATTAAATTTTTTAAATGGGTCGCGAAAAACGGTTGTGTGTATGCTCCAGAGAATTTTTCTCGACGAGAAAAATGTCCGTTAAAAATTTAGAACCTGTTCTATTTTTTCTCGTAGTTTTTCACGTCATTCTTTTTCACAACGTGCATGCTCAGAAGCGAGTTATGAGATGGGAGCGCTTGTTCTGGTAAAACTAGTGTTCGTCACGCTGTAACAGACTGAAAAGCACAAAGACTGAAAAGCGAGAATCGTCTCTCACCAAACTTTTACTAACACGTGAAATCAGCAAAAGCAGCCCAAAGGGTGGCGCCATTCTAATGGAACTTCCCCTTTATAGTGCCGTCGTATGTGTTGTACGTCACCACGCTTTGCTCGTGCATTCAGTGCAACAAGGCACACAGGTCTCGCATGGAGGCCCAGTTATTGGTGGTAAAGTGGTTCTGTTCTGCAGAGCAACTCACGCGTGCGTGCTGCAGCTGAAACTCCACTATCGCCTGCTGCTGCTCGCACAGTCTGGCCAGCACGTGCAAGTTGAAGTTCCACCTTGTGGGCACGTCACATATGAGGCGGTGAGCGGGAAGGCCGAAGATACGCTGCATCGCTGACAGGCGAGCAGCAGCAGGATGAGAACGCCGAAAGTGCGCACAGACGGCCCGCACTTTCTGCAGCAGCTGTGGCATATCGGGGTAAGTTTTAAGGAACCTCTGCACCACCAAATTCAGCACATGCGCCAGGCAAGGAATGTGCGTCAAACCGGCTAGGCCCAGAGCTGCTACGAGATTTCGCCCATTATCGCACACCACCAGGCCCGGCTTGAGGCTCACTGCTGTCAACCACTCATTGGTCTGTTGTTCCATGTCCCTCCACAACTCCTGCGCGGTGTGGTGTTTTTACCCCAAACAGGAAAGTTTTAAAACTGCCTGCTGCCGTTTACCCATGGCTGTGCTGAAGTTGGTGGTGAATGTGTTACGCTGACCGGATGAGGAGGCGGTAGAGGATGAGGAAGCGGAGTAGGAGGAGTTAGCAACAGGAGACAAACTGAAGCGCCCTGCAATCCTCTGTGGTGGAAGGACATGTGCCAAACTGCTATCCGCCTAAATAATTTTTTTTTTAATAGCACAATAGAAAAACAGTATCTAAAGTGTGTATCTCACACGTACAGATATGCAGGAAACACTGGAGGAAAAACTGCAAAATATTTTTTTTTGCCCCAAATGGGTGTTTTTTGAATAGCACAATAGAAGAACAGTATCTACAGTGTTTATCTCACACTTACGGATATGGTGGAAACACTGCAAACACTGGAGGAAACACTGCAAAAATTTATTTTTCCCCTAAATGGATGTTTTTTGAATAGCACAATAGAAGAAAAGTATCTAAAGGGTGTATCTCACACATACATATATGGTGGAAACACTGCAAATTTTTTTTTGCCCTAAATGGATGTTTTTTGAATAGCACAATAGAAGAAAAGTATCTAAAGGGTGTATCTCACAGGAACATATGCAGTGCTGGTGTAATTTTATTTCTGAAGCAGGTCTGACTCCTATCTAATCCTCTCCCTCAGAGCAGCAGCAGCAGCGCCAGCCTTTCCCTACCCTATCGAAAGCAGAGTGACGTGCTGTGCTATGTGCCTCTAGCTTATATAGAGGCTGGGTCACATGCTGCACTGGCCAATCACAGCCATGCCATTAGTAGGCATGGCTGTGATGGCTTCTAGGTCACACGAGTTAGGCCTCGTACACACGACCGGATCTATCCGCTGGGATTGATCCGCGGATCAGTTCCAGCGGACAAATCTGGTCGTCTGTACGGCCTAGCGGATATTTATTCGCCCGGCGATCGATTTCAAGCAGACAGAAATTTCTTAGCATGCTAAGAAATCTATCTGCTTGAATCGTGTCCAGCGGATTGATCCGGTCGTCTGTACAGACTCACCGGATCAATCCGTCCGCTCCCCTTCCTCGCATGCGTCGTAATGATTCGACGCATGCGTGGAAGTACTTACCTTCCAGCGTTGCGCACGTCGCCGCGTCATCAGCGTGGCGACGGCGCGACACGTCACCGCGGATGTATTCCGTGCGGATTTTGATCTGATGGTGTGTACAAGCCATCGGATCAAAATCCGGAGGAGGAATCTCCGCTGGAAACGGTCCGGTGGACCGTTTCCAGCGGAGATCCCCTCGTCTGTTTGAGGCCTTAAACAAATGTTGATTGGCTGCCCTGCAGCGCGCCATTACATTGCCGAACCCAAACTCGAACCCGAACTTACAGAAAATTGTTCGGGTTCGCTCAACCCTAGTAGGGATAGAACATCTTCCTGCCACCACCACCCTTGCTTTTGGCATACCAGCGACCCATCATCTGCAGTATATGCTTTAATAACCAACTTTATTTGAACCCTTTTGTTTCCTTTTTATATACACTCTTTTTATGTACTAATTATTTCGAACAATATTATTATAACAATATTGTATGTCACAATCCCTTCCATGTTTTAGAACAAAGTAATAAGGCATTATAGGATCCCATTGCAGTCAAAGGTGTAAGTACCGTATTTATCGGCGTATACGCGCACTTTTTTGCTCTGAAAATCAGGGCAAAATCGTGGGTGCGCGATATACGCCGATACCCGCTTTCCCGCGCCGAGTTTGAACACTGCGCCGGCATATACCGAGCGCAGTACACTCGGGCAGGCTCGGCTCCTCTCGCGCTCACGTCCTGGACGTACAGGACGTGAGCGCGAGAGGAGCCGAGCCTGCCCGACTATACACGAGTGTACTGCGCTCGGTATATGCCGGCGCAGTGTTCAAACTTGGCGCAGGAAAGCGGGGATCGAGCAGGGAGGACACCGCAGAAGGACGCCGGACCCGACGAAGAGGACACCTGAAGCCGCAGACGGACGCCGGACCCGACAAAGCCGCCGATGGACGCCGCGCAAGACACCAAAACTGTAAGTACTAAAATGTTTTTCTTTACAGGAATGCGGGTCCACTTCAGGCCGGAGCGCGCAATACCCCGATAAATACGGTATGTGTACAGTATGTAACAATCACTCTAAGCCCCGGTTCACAATATTGTAATGCGGAAACCAGCGTGATTCCAGTGCGGGTTCCCGCATCGCATCTCCCTCACAGGCGGTTCACACTGCCCTCTGCGAACCACTGCGGGTGTCAATACAAAGTAAATGACACCCGCAGATCGGTTTGTAAATCACAGTGCGAACTGTGAATTTGCACAGGAATCAAATTGCATGGATCGAAACGCCCATGCCACCCGATTCCAGTGCTGAAAAAAAATTCCAGCACCTTTTTCGTGCAAATTCAATGCGAGTCCAGCTATATCACTTTAAGGTTGAATTCGCATTGCAATGTGGAGCAAATCACATGCGATGTCTGTGTTCCCAATGGTGTGAACCCAGGCTAAGGCTAAAAAACATTTTGTGTAAATAAGCCTGTTCATAAACACACAATTTCAACAAAAATGGATATTTCATGATCATGCAGCTTCAAACTCATCTTTCTACAAAAGAAGTCTATTTGGGAAGTATGAACCCCTAGCTGGCATGTCTTTGTTTCAGAGCAATTCTGTCCCACTTACTCAATCTTATCTGCTTTGCTGACAATTTGTCTGAACTATCCTTTACACAGATGTACCATATATGTACAATTATACTTTGAATGATGTCTTCATAGGAAACATGATTTGAAAAATGACACTTGCTGTTAAAATCCATTACAATTCAGATTCATTTTGTAGCTCTATGGATATAAATGTTCTTCCCTGTTGATTTATGTTTTAGAGAAGATCTGATTGAGCCTCCATGCACACTGAAGCTGATAAAAGCTATAAAAAAACACCAGTAGCTTTGCAGGGAGCATTTGAACGTTTTTTAGCGTTTTTGCAATAGCTTTAACCGGTTAACGGCCGCCGCATGTACATGTACGTCCACAGAATGGCACGTACAGGCATATGGGCGTACATGTACGTCCCGGCCTTTCCGTGGGTTGGAGGTCCGATTGGGACCCCCCCCCGGGTACATGCGGCGGTCGGTAACCCGCAGGGAGCGATCCGGGACGACGGCGCGGCTATTCGTTTATAGCCGCCCCATCGCGATCGCTCCCTGGAGCTGAAGAACGGGGAGAGCCGTATGTAAACACGGCTTCCCTGTGCTTCACTGTGGCGGCTGCATCGATCGAGTGATCCCTTTTATAGGGAGACTCGATCGATGACGTCAGTCCTACAGCCACACCTCCCATCAGTTGTAAACACACACTAGGTGAACACTAACTCCTACAGCGCCTCCTGTGGTTAACTCCCAAACTGCAACTGTCATTTTCACAATAAACAATGCAATTTAAATGCATTTTTTGCTGTGAAAATGACAATGGTCCCAAAAATGTGTCAAAATTGTCCGAAGTGTCCGCCATAATGTCGCAGTCACGAAAAAAATCACTGATCGCCGCCATTAGTAGTAAAAAATTTTTTTTTTATAAAAATGCAATAAAACTATCCCCTATTTTGTAAACGCTATAAATTTTGCGCAAACCAATCGATAAACGCTTATTGCGATTTTTTTTACCAAAAATAGGTAGAAGAATATGTATCGGCCTAAACTGAGGAAAAAAAAATGTATATATGTTTTTGGGGGATATTTATTATAGCAAAAAGTAAAAAATATTGAATTTTTTTTTTAAATTGTCGCTCTATTTTTGTTTATAGTGCAACAAATAAAAACCGCAGAGGTGATCAAATACCACCAAAAGAACGCTCTATTTGTGGGGAAAAAAAGGACGCCAATTTTGTTTGGGAGCCACGTTGCACGACCACGCAATTGTCTGTTAAAGCAACGCAGTGGCGAATCGCAAAACCTGGCCTGGGCATTTAGCAACAAAATGGTCCGGGGCTTAAGTGGTTAATCAGCGTTTTTCAGTGTAGGTTTTTTTTTTTCAATGGATTAAAAAAAAGTTAAAAATCTCTGGCACCGGCGTTTTTTAGCGTTTTTACGCGTTTTTACGCGTTTTTGAGCATTTTTCTGCGTTTTTCAGCATTTTGCATCTTTGAGCGTTTTTTCCGCCAAAAAATGGCACTTTGAACGCAAATTTCGGGCGTTCAGAAAAAAGCCAATAAACTCCAAAGCTCATTAACACTAAAAATCGCCCAGGTGTGCATGGGCACATAGGCTAACATAGAGCTCAGTTTATGGGCTTTAAAAAAAAAAAAAGACAAAACGCCAATAAACTGCAGTTTATCAGCTTCAGTGTGCATGGAGCCTTATGTGTTATGCACCTCATCCCAGTTATTAGGAGTAACAGAGGAGAGAAATTGGGATAATAACGGTGCTAGAAATAATTAGTACATAAAAAGAGTGTATATAAAATTTTTTGTTTCTTTATTCATACAAAAAGGAAACAAAAGGGTTCAAATAAAATTGGTTATTGCAGCATATACTGCAGATGATGGGTCGCTGGTCCCAAAAGCAAGGGTGGTGGTGGCAGGAAGATGTTCTATCCCTACATGTTTCGCCAAAGTGGGGGATTTGTCGGAGTATAACCCAGCTCTAACACAGAATACAAAAACAAATAAACAATTAATTATTGAACTTACCTATCATATACAAAGGTATCAAAGAAGATTCAATTAGGAAAATGTTGTCATGTCTTTAGAGAAGAACCTGGTGAAGGCAGATGAGATATCCCCCAGGAGGATGAAAAAGCCCCCAGCTAAGGATCAGGTGAAGGAAGGCCGTGCCCAGCCACAGGTGGTAAGTAGAGACCCAGCTATAGTGTGCAAAGACAAACGGGAATTCAATTCTATAAACAGATATTGGATAAACACAATAGGGTCCAATATATGAACCCTAAACGGCTTTAGGGGGTATTTACTATGCTCTATGCTACAAAATGAATGGTTCAGGGGTGATAAAAGGAATTGTATTGTAGAGAAGGGACAAAAGGAAAAAAGTATCCCGAAGAGTCCACTGAAAGTGTCTCTAATCTAATCTAATGTAATATTTATATATCCTGTTTGTTTGTTTTTTTTAAAAAAGGGTAAAGAAAAAGGAAAATAAAGAATTAACCACTTAAGGACTGCTCACGTATATATACGTACATTTTTTAAAGATGGATATCTCGGTAACGGCAGCAGCTGCTGCCACAACCGAGATGTCCATCTTTTCAGTCGATAACCGTGGTCTCCGCGAGACGGCTGGGATACGAGTGAGGGCAAGATGGCCCCCACCCGTCCCCATAGCGTAGCAGGGCGGAAGCGACGTCGAAACACCACTTCCGCCCATGCTTCTTAAAGCAATATTTTCTTGTTGTCATTTTTTCAAATTACACTTTTTTTTTTTTTGCACTTTAGTCTAAATATGAGATCTGAGGTCTTTTTGACCCCAAATCTCATATTTAAGAGGACCTGTCATGTTTTTTTCTATTACAAGGGATGTTTATATTTGTAATAGGAATAAAAGTGGTCCATTTTTTTTTTTTTTTGTGTAAAAATTAATAAAATAAATAAAAATAAATAAGAAAACAATTTTTTTTTTAAAGCGCCCCGTCCCGACGAGCTTGCGCGCTGAAGCGAACTCATACGTTAGTAGCTCTCGCATATGAAAATGGTGTTTAAACCACACAAGTGATGTATCACCGCGATCGTTAGAGCGAGAGTAATAATTCTAGCCCTAGGCCTCCTCTGTAGCTCAAAAGATGCAACCTATAGAATTTTTTAAACGTCGCCTATGGAGATTTTTAAGGGTAAAAGTTTGTCGCCATTCCACGAGCGGGCGCAATTTTTTAGAAGCGTGACATGTTGGGTATTATTTTACTCGGCGTAACATTATCTTTCACAATATATATAAAAATTGGGCTTTACTGTTGTTTTATTTTTTAATACAAAAAAGCGATTTTTTTCCAAAAAAAGTGTGCTTGTAAGACCGCTGCGCAAATACGGTGTGACAAAAAGTATTGCAATGACCGCCATTTTATTCCCTAGGGTGTTAGAAAAAAAATATATAAGGTTTGGGGGTTTTAAGTAATTTTCTAGCAAAAAAAAACTATTTTAATTTTGTAAATGCCAAATCTGAAAAACAGGCTTGGTCCTTAAAGGGGAGTTCCACCCACAATTTCACTTTTTAAATATAAATACCCCTGTAATACACAAGCTTAATGTAGTCTAGTAAAGTTAGTCTGTAAACTAAGGTCCGTTTTGTTAGGTTGTTACAGCATTTAGTTAGTTTATAATCTAGAAATAGACCGTGGCCATCTTAAGTGTGGGCATCATGAAGCCAGACTGTATGACTTCCTGGATTTCAGCCTTGCAGATCTCGCACATGCTCAGTGCTGCACAAGCGATGTAATAGGTTTCACTCAGGTTTCCATAGCAATGGGAGTGTCAGAGGAAGTTGCCGCCCCTTCTCTATGCAAATAGGCTATTTGCAAGGACTACTGGGATACATGATGCCTATCCCAGAAACCCTTGCGAAAAGCCTTGTGACTTAATAGCCTAGGCTAATAAGGAGGAGGAAGTAATGAAGGACTACAAAATAAAGGTATTTACAAGCAACAAAATAAATAAAAATTTTCCATTCTGAACACTATGAGATTAGGGCATGCAGCACAGACAAAAATAAAAAAATGGGTGGAACTCCACTTTAAGTGGTTAAAAAAAAAGAAGAAAGTGTCTCTAATCACTGAACACTGAAATGTAAAAATAAAACCTAGTATTAAAAAAGGGGAACATTTTGAAGGGGAGAAGACCACCACGGGGGGTGCGGGAGTTGTCCGGCCGCCATGGGAGAGTCAAAGTGGGCCAGTCTAGATGAAGTCCAGGGCCAAATTTTTGTCCCAGTCCAGCCCTGAGAACAGCTATTCCAAAGTTATAGTTTTCAACTATGGGTGTTCTACGTTATACAAAGTGTACAGCTTATACGAGTAAAACTCAGGGCTCTATATGGTTGGAGCTTACTTGGTAGGAGACCCGATGCGCATGGTCGGTGGCCGCCAGCCACCCGCGATCACAGGAACGAGAGGGGGTCTGTCAATGTAAACAGACAAATCCCTGTTCTGACAGGGGAGGAGAGAGAGATCTGCTGATCCTAGTGATCAGGATCAGCGATCTCTCTCCTCCTCCAGGCAGCCTTAACCTCTTGATCGCCCCCTAGTGTTACCCCTTCCTGCCAGTGACATATATACAGTAATCAGAGGCTATGTTTAGCTCTGATCACTGTGTAAATGTCAATGGTCCCAAAAAAGTGTCAAAAGTGTCCAATCTGTCCACCGCAATGTCGCAGTCCCGCTAAAAATCACAGATCGCTGCCACTAGTAAAACAACAATAATAATAATAATGTCAGAATCTATTCTCTATTTTGTAGATACTATGGGCCAGATTCACATAGACTAGCGGCGGCGTAACGTATCGTAGATACGTTACACCGCCGCAAGTTTTCGTCGCAAGTGCCTGATTCACAGAGCACTTGCAATGAAAACCTACGCCGGCGGCCTCCGGCGTAAGCCCGCGTAATTTAAATGGGCGTGTGCCATTTAAATTAGGCGCGCTCCCGCGCCGGACCTGCTGCGCATGCTCCGTTTCGAAATTCCCGCCGTGCTTTGCGCGCCGTGTCGTCATTTTTTTCAAACGGCGACGCGCGTAGCGTAATTCCGTATTCCCAGACGGCTTACGCAAACGACGTTATTTTTTAAATTTCGACGCGGGAACGACGGCCATACTTTATACAGCAATACGTTTGCTGTGTAAAGTTAAGGCACCAAAAACGACAACTAGCTTTGCGACGGGAAACTAGACTAGTGGCGACGTAGCGAACGCGAAAATCCGTCGTGAATCGCCGTAACTCCTAATTTGCATACCCAACGCTGGTTTACGACGCAAACTCCCCCCAGCGGCAGCCGCGGTACTGCATCCTAAGATCCGACAGTGTAAAACAATTACACCTGTCGGATCTTATGGATATCTATGCGTAACTGATTTTATGAATCAGTCGCATAGATACTCTGAGAGATACGACGGAGTATCTGAGATACTCCGTCGTATCTCCGATGTGAATCTGGCCCAATAACTTTTGCGCAAACCAATCCATATACACTTATTGCGATTTTTATCAAAAAGAATACACCTAAACTGATGAAGATTTTTTTTTGGGGGGGGGGGGTATATTTATTATAGCAAAAAGTAAAAAATATTGTTTTTTTTCCTTCAAAATTGTCACCCTTTTTTTTTGTTTATAGGGCAAAAAAATTAAACTGCATAAGCGACCAAAAGAAGTCCCCCGTGTGAAAGCCCGAGGGTTTCAAACAGGAGCGTTGCGCTAGCAGGACGGTAAAAGAAGTCCTGCTAGCAGCATCTTTGGAGCGGTGTGTTTATCGCTCCTGCCCATTGAAATCAATGGGACAGCGAGACTGTACCACCCGCAATGCGCAGCAATTTAATCTTTTCCCGGCCGCTAACGGAGGTAAAACTGCTCCACTAGCGGACGAAATGTGCCGCAAATCTGCCCATAGCATCGCCGTTAAAAATAGCATTGTTTTACCGCTGACGCTATGGGCGGCTCAGTGAGAAAGGGGTCTTAGGTGAACGAAGGTTGAGCTACACTGATAGAGACATGAATTTTCTGGGACTTTGCAATGTTTTTATCTCTTGCAAGTCTCCATTCTCATTCTCTGTATTAGATTGTAATCTTTAAGAAGCATAGCCCTCTGTTTCCTCCTGTATTATAAATGTACTGTGTTCCCTCATGTTGGCGATATATAAATCCTTTATAATAATAATGTGAAAACAATGAGACACCCTGACTTCAGAACCCATGCGTCTCCTCATCACATTCTCCCTCCCCAGTCACAGCCGTGTGGAGATAACGGGGAAGGCGAAAGTGAGACGCTTCATGTGCCTGGCCAGTCCCTCCTATCCAGACACATGGAGAATGCAATGATTCATGGGATTTGTAGTTTCCTGGTAGCTCTGTGAACTACACTCCCAGATGACATTGCAGTAAGGAAACAGGAAGTAGGAAGAGAAGCTTTGAATGCATGTTTTAAAATGACTCAGAAAATAAAAGCTCCAGATGACAGGGGTAAGCAAACTTTCCAAAAAAAATGATGATGCACATTAAAGTGTAACAAAAGGCAAAACGTTATTTTTGTTTAGTTTAGGATGGAGTGTAAAGGAAGTGGAACACCTGTCAGTTTTTATTATTTGTATCCCTGTAATGGAGATTCATCCTTCTTATATGTCCTGTCTACTGTTATCATCAAACGCTTGGCGCTTAAAATTAAGCTTCTTTTGGACGGCAGCCTTCGCTGCGCGATTTATCATATCGTGGCAAAACCACACTGCCATTGAAAATGAATGGCACTCGAATCGGCGGTTTGCGATTGCAGTGTGATTTGAGAACACTGGCAGAATTGCAGCGATTGTGCCCAAGGTACCAAAAAGCCAAATGTAAATGGAGCCAAAATTTTGGGTTGACACCTAAACAGGAAGAAAGGGGAAATCTTCCAGCGGTGACACCCTGGAATTCCCTAATTTTAGAGGGATTCCCTATCATTTCCAAAATAGAGAAAACAATGTTTCCTGACTGACTCCATGGCAGCCTACGTGTGGGTTAATCCCGCCTCCTCTCCAATGTGATAGGACCCCATACCCATAAAAGTTAACTCACCAGTAGCACCAGTGTTCCTTTTTTTTCCTCCTCCATGAATTTAGAAACTTCTCAGGACAGGAATAGGATGGCACACCTGAGCGGTGCAGCTCGGATCCCAGCCATGGGCGGGTGGAGAGCTTTTGCAGCAACCCTTTGGGCGTTTGCTATGTGTGCTGAAGACGTCTCATCACGGCTGGCAAGGTCCTATTCTCTCATGGCAGTCGCCTATTTGTATTATTTGTTGTCTTTCTGTGTCTGTTTTTGTCCCCATGGCGGCTGGAGCGCTTCTGCGTTCCAGCTCGCACTTTGCTTCCTGGTCGCGAGCGCCAGTACCCCGCGCATGCGCTGTGCCCACTCTCAGAGCGAGGCCTGGTTTCGCGCATGCGCAGTCTGTCGAATCTGCGGCGGCCGCGCACGCGCCGTCGCATCGATTGTACCGCGCAGGCGCGCGGACGACAGGTGACGTCACCGGCGGGTGATTTAAAAAGCGGCTGCTCGCCTATGCACATTGGGATGTTCCCTGATCAGGCGTGCAGCCGCAAAGAGCGATACTCTTCTTTGCCAGGTCAGTGAGCAGGGCTCCCCCTGCTGTATTAGCCTTTCATGTTGTACTAGCATATAGTATTGCTTCTCATCTGTGCAAGCGATTTTAAAATGTTGGTCATTCAAATTATTTAATGTATTAATAATTTATTTATTTATTCATTTGTGTAAAAAAAAAAAAAATATATAATAATAACAGGATTTTAAAAAAAAAAAAAAAAAAATCTTAAAGGGACAATGCATTTATCTTTCCATTATTTTGACACTTTAGGTTTTCTTCCTTTTCGGATCCGTATCGCTGTTTTACGCAGGTCCTAAGTCATGGACCAGTCACCGTCTACAGGTGGCCAGCCCTCACGCACAAGGTATGTGCAGGATAAGGGCGGGGCTAGGGGTGGAAGTCACAGTCAATATGTGTTGTCTGACAATTTTCCTCCCTATGTGTCTCTCTTTAAAGCCCTCCTGATCCAGATCCTATCTCCGCAATCCAGTCCCATGACCTTGCCAGACCGCATCATTCTTCCAGATCAAAATCCAAAAGGAGTTCTCCATCTACATCTTCCCACCGGAGGAGACGCTCACATTCCTCCTCAAGACACCGCTCCCACCGCCATGATAGTCGCTCTGATCGCAGAGCCTGCTGGGGATGTGACACTCATGTCCCGGAGGGCAAGTCACTGTGCGACCGATGCTACGCCCATGCGGTCGGGGAAAAAGAGACTGAAGGTCATCGGATCGAGTCTCTGGTGGAACGTGTGGTTCAACGAACTCTAAAAGAGCATATGCCCCACACGCAGATTCAGACCAACACTGACGGGTCTGCTTCTCCAAACTTGGAGATCCTAGAGGATCCAGGTCCTTCCCGGCCTCAAGCCTCCACTCCGGCTTCTCCTCAAGGTGACCTAGAGAGTGACGAAGAAGGCTTAGAATTTGACTTCGCGCAGGTGACGCCACTCGTCAAAGCGATTAAAGAGGCTCTCTTATGGGAAGAACAACCCGCTTCTCCAGCCAAGCAGAAAAAATATTTTAAACGCTTGGGGAAAGAACGCCCTACGTTCCCGTTCTTGACTGAACTAAAGGGTATTTTTGAAGAGGAATGGAGCAAGGTGGACAAGAAATCTTCCATGGCTAACAAAGCCTCAAAGCTCTATCCCTTCAAACAGGAAGAGGTCAAACACTTGGAGAATGTTCCTCTAGTAGATGCGGCAGTAACGAGACTTGCTAAACACGTCACTTTACCTATTGCTGACTCCGTCTCTTTCAAAGATGGCCTGGACAGAAGAATGGACCAGGACCTCAGAAGAATTTATGGCCTTGCGGGCACAGCCTGCAAACCGGCTCTAGCTTTAGCGGCATTATCAAAGGCCATGGAAGCCTGGACGGAAAACGTTGATTCTTTCCTCAAAGGCGTCTCTGAAGAACTAGCCAAGAACTCAGCCACGGCAGAGTTAAAACTGGCGGTCGCATTCCTGGGCGAAGCCTCCGTTGACTTAATCCGCCTGTTAGCCAGGATTATGCTTTCTTCTGTGACCGCGAAACGGGCCCTCTGGCTACGCCCCTGGGTTGCCGACCCATCATCGAAGCAGAATTGGTGCAAGATTCCTTTTGAAGGATCAACCCTGTTTGGCAACAAGCTAGATGATGCCATCTCCAAAGTCTCGGGCGGCAAGTCTGGTTTCCTTCCTCAGGACAAGCGCCAAACGGGAAGAAAAATGCCTCAATTTCGGCGATACAGCCCGGACCGCGCTAGGGAAGCTCGTGCTTACAGGCCTGGTGGAAACTACAGAAGGAATTGGAGCAGAGGTAGAGGCTCCTACCGGAAACCTACTCCAACTACTCAGGCGTCAACTGGACGCGACAAGGGGAAATCTTTTTGAGACAACGCCCGCCCAAGCGGATCGTGTGGGAGCTCGTCTACTCCTTTATCGGCACGTCTGGGCGGCCTCAATCAAGGACTTTTGGGTCATCAAGACCGTGACCTCAGGACACGCATGGTCCTTTTCCAGTCCTCCCTGTCCAAAGTTCATCTCCACCCTTCTTCCAGGGTCACTGGAGCAGAAACAGGTCCTTCTAGACTACATTCACCTCCTGAAGATTCAAGGAGCAGTGATACACGTCCCAAAAGACGAACAGTTTCTTGGGGTGTACTCCCCTCTCTTCTTAGTACAAAAGAAGAACGGTACCTGGCGCCCAGTCATAGACTTGACATATTTGAACAAATTTATAACACACAAAAAGTTCAAAATGGAAACTCTATCAACCATCCAACAAGCAATACAGCCAGGCGACTGGATGATTTCCGTGGACCTAAAGGATGCCTATTTCCACGTCCCAGTAGCAGCAGAGCTGCACAAATACCTCAGGTTCTATGTCAACCAGGAACACCTCCAGTTCGTGTGCCTACCCTTCGGCCTAACAACATCCCCACGGGTCTTCACCAAAGTTCTTTTGGCTCTGGTAGCTCTCATCAGGCTGAAGAAGATTCGTCTGTATCATTATCTGGACGACCTCCTGGTCCTGTCCCAAGACAAGACCCTTCTCTTGGCACAGAGGGATCAGGTCATCGCGACCTTGTCCGAATTCGGGTGGCTCCTGAACCTGGCAAAAAGCCATCTGGAGCCAACTCAGTGTCTAACCTATCTAGGTGCTCAATTCGACACAGTAAGGAAGACCATCTCTCTACCAACAGAGAAAATTCCGGTAATTCAGGAGAGGATTTCCCGGGCCTTGAGTACTCGTCACCTAAGAGCTCATCAATGTTTGAAGATCATTGGGACAATGGTATCCACAACACCAATGGTAAAATGGGCGCTCTGGAGGCTACGTCCCTTCCAATCCGGCTTTCTCAGGCAGTGGAAATCAGGGAGCATGAATCAGCGGATCCACATTTCAACGTCAATGAGGGGCAGCCTCTTCTGGTGGCTTCAACCGAAGAATCTGCTGAATTGTCACTCCATCGCTCCAGTCTCGTGGGTCACAGTGACGACAGATGCCAGTGGCTCCGGTTGGGGGGCCCTGTGCGGCACAAGCATGGCGCAAGGCAGGTGGGACGCTCGCCTCCACAATCCAGGCTCGAACACCCTGGAGCTTCGTGCGGCCTGGTGTGCCCTACAGTCCTTTTCACAACTGCTGAAAGGAAGGTCAGTAATACTAAGGATGGACAACACCACAGCAGTATCATATGTCAAGAGACAAGGCGGGACTCGGAGCTCATCCCTTCTCCAGGAAGTAGAGCCCATTATGAAATGGGCCCAAGTGAACCTAGTCAACCTGACGGCGGTTTTTATTCCAGGTATTCAGAACTCCCAAGCGGATTTCCTATCACGAACTCAGGTGGACGTCAACGAATGGTCTCTCCACGATCAGTCCTTCCGTTGGATCTTGTCCCTGGGAGTCAATCCCCAAGTGGATCTCTTTGCTTCTCCGAACAATGCCAAATTGAAAAAATTCTACACAAGAGGTTACTGCAACCAGGCAATCGGGACGGATGCCCTAACGGATCGGTGGTGGTTTCAGAGGGCGTACGCCTTTCCCCCGATCCCAATAATTCTGAAATTCCTGAAGAGACTTCTTGCGGAAGAAGTAGAAATTACAATGGTGGCTCCATGCTGGCCGAACAGGCCATGGTTCCCTCTTCTGGTTCACCTGAGTCTTCAGGACCCAATTCTAATACCATGCAGACCAGACCTTCTCTCCCAGGGAACGCTCCTCCATCCCTGTCCGGCTCAAATGAAACTAGCGGTCTGGTTCTTGAAAGGGAAAGGTTAGAAACCCTTGGCTGCGCCTCTCGGGTGATCTCTACCCTTATGAGCTCAAGGAAAGGAAGCACAAATAAAGTGTACGGTAGAATATGGTCTAAGTTTGTGGAATTTTCTTTAACCGCGGGCAGTTCCTTCAAGAACCCAGAAATCCAAAACATCCTAAGCTTTCTTCAATCAGGACTAGACCTACCTCTGTCTGTAAGCTCACTAAGAGTTCAAATCTCAGCACTTTCAGCCTTTTCTGGAATTCCTTGGGCAACCCATCCACTAATCAAACAGTTTTTTTCGTGGAGCCTCAAGATTGAGACCTCTGAGGAAGCCAAGATTCCCCAAATGGGATCTCCCGTTAGTACTTGACTTTTTGAATGGACTTAGTATGTCGGGGCCCTCCCCGTCCTCGTTGAAGAACTTTTCAGCCAAAGTAGCCTTTCTGGTAGCTATCACCTCGGCCAAGAGAGTGTCCGAGATCGGTTTTCTAGGTCACAAGGAGCCATTTCTCACCTTTTTCCCAGACAGAGTGGTTCTGATACCCATGCTGGGCTCCAAACCGAAGGTCTCGTCGGTTTTCCATGAGAATCAGGAAGTAGTTCTCCCTACCTTTAAAAACCCAGATTCTGATGAGACTCACCCTCTGGATATGGGCAAGATACTCACTGAATATCTGCAAGTTACATCTACATTCAGACGATCTGATCACCTGTTCATCCTGCATTCAGGCAAGAACAAAGGGAAGAAGGCATCTTCAAGAACAATTGCATCCTGGATTGTCCAGACGATACAACAGGCTTATTGTGCAAAGGGCTTGGCTCCTCCGCAGGCGGTAACAGCTCACTCCACGAGAGGGATGGCAGCTTCCTGGGCAGCAGCCCGTCATGTGGCGCCAGACGTTATTTGTAGAGCGGCCTCTTGGTCTTCTATAAACACCTTTATGTCCCATTACTGTGTTGAACCTGCAGCACTGTCTTCTGTAAATTTTGGTTTATCTGTCTTGTCGGCTGACGGGACAAATTAAATATATTTCTGTTCAGCATACCCACCCGTGTGTTTGGCTAGTTATTTCCCACACGTAGGCTGCCATGGAGTCAGTCAGGAAAAAGGAAAATTTATTATCATACTTACCGTAATTTTCCTTTCCTGATGGACTCCATGGCAGACGGAGTTCCCACCCTGAAATTATGGAGTCGGGATAGTTACGGAACACTGGTGCTACTGGTGAGTTAACTTTTATGGGTATGGGGTCCTATCACATTGGAGAGGAGGCGGGATTAACCCACACGTAGGCTGCCATGGAGTCCATCAGGAAAGGAAAATTACGGTAAGTATGATAATAAATTTTCCTTTTTTGTCTTTAGTTCTGCTTTAAGATTGTTATCTAGGATAGGCGTGATATCTAAGCGAATTTGATTTTTAGTGCTAAAGGTGAACTTGCGCTTAAAGTGATATTAACCACTTCAGCCCCGGAAGGTGTTACCCCCTTAATGACCAGGCCATTTTTTGCTATAGGGCACTGCGTTACTTTAACTGACAATTATGAAGTCGTGCGGCACTGTACCCAAATAATTTTAATGTTTATTTTCCCCACGAATAGAGTTTTTTTTGTTTTGTTTTTGTGGTATTTGATCATCTCTTATAAACAAAAAAAGACTGACAATTTAAAATAATACACGCAAAAAAAAAAAAAAAACATTAATATCGAATTTCTTCAATTTAGGCCAATATGTATTCTACATATTTTTGGTAAAAAAAATGCCAATAAGTGTATATTGATTGGTTTGTGCAAAATTTATAGCGTCTAAAAACTATGGGATAGATTTATAGACCTTTAATTTTTTTTTTTTATTATTGTTTTTTGACGATCAGCGATTTTTAGCAAGGCTGCGACATTGCAGCGGACAAATATGACACTAATTTACACTTTTTGGGGACCAGTGACACCAATACAGCGATCAGTGCTAAAAAAAAAAAGAATGCACTGTTACTGTATAAATGACACTGTCAGGGAAGGGGTTAACATCAGGGGTGATCAAAGGGTTAAGTGTGTTCCCTGGGAGTTTTTTCTAACTGTGTGGGGGACAGAATGACAGGAAGAACGCAGAGATCTGTGTTCCTGCTTACAAGGAACAGAAGATCTCTGTGTACTTTCCTGTCAGAATGGGGATATGCCTTGTTTACATAGGCAGATCCCCGTTCTGCCTCCCTGTAGAGCGATCAGGTCCGTCGGACCCACTGATTGTCTCCAGCTCCGTGCACGGGGCATATGCACGCCCACAGCAGCTATTGCACGAAATGAAATACAGGTACGTTGTTTCGCGCAATAGAGGAGCCCTGCCGCAGTATATATGTGGTGGGCGGTCTTTAAGTGGTTAAACCTTCATATTTTTTTTTTTTTTACTAAAATAACAAACTTACCTGCTCTGTGCAGTCGTTTTGCACAAAGCAGCCTGGAGCCTCCATTACTGGGGTCTCCCGCCAATGCTCTAGTCTAGGCCCTTTATCTTCAGGGAGTGCCCCCAGGGAAAGGCACCTTCCATGGGGGCACCCGTCCGTGCTAGCTCACAGGCCAGGCAACTTGGCCCACCCCCTGCTTCCTTGTGACAGCATTTGATTGACAGCAGCCAGAGCCAATGGCTGCCACTGCTATCGATCTGCCCAATGAGAAGAGAGCGACTGGAGCTGTCATTTATTTGTTTCCTAAAACAAAAACAAAAAAACTAGTGATGTGTACTAGGCTTAAAGGGGTTGTAAAGGTACAATTTTTTTTCCGTAAATAGCTTCCTTTACCTTAGTGCAGTCCTCCTTCACTTACCTCATCCTTCCATTTTGCTTTTAAATGTCCTTATTTCTTTGGAGAAATCCTCACTTCCTGTCTGTAACTCCACACAGTAATGTGAGGCTTTCTCCCTGGTGTGGAGTGTCGTGCTCGCCCCCTCCCTTGGACTACAGGAGAGTCAGGACGCCCACTAACGCACACAGCTCCTTTCTCTATCTGCAACGTAGAGAGCGTCCTGACTCTCCTGTAGTCCAAGGGAGGGGGCAAGCACAACAACCCCTTTAACTCAATAGAACATTTTCAGGTAATATTTATATATGTATGTTTCTTTCCAGAGACATCTGTCAACTGAATATTGGTGAGAGAGAGATCAGATCTTAACCAACACATTGAGGAGGTGGAGCTAACGGCACAGATGATCCTATTTAACATAAAGGCAGAAGGTTGGAGTTATCGGCACAGCAAACCGTAACCAACATATTGAAGGAGGCGGAGCTATCGGCACAGCTGAGCCTACCCAGCACCTTGAAGAGGGGTGGAGATATCGACACGGCTGATCTTACCCAACATAGAGTCAGAGGGGTGGAGTAATCGGCACGGCTGATCCTATCCTACCCAACACATGGAGACATGCGATCAGGGGGCAGACAGTGAGCTCAGCATGGCCAAGCCAGGTAAAGCATGGACAGGCAATATTCTATATTCCATTAATGACAAGGGTACTCAGTACTGAGAATAAAAATAGGAAGTTAACCGTTATCTTTAGAGTATGCAGCTGCTTTATCTTTAAATCCCTGCCTATGTTACAGCTTAAAGCGGAGGTTCACCCTAAAAAACATCTATGTACCATCTCATCCAGCATACTTGCATCAGCTACAGTATGCTTTTTTTTTTTTTGCGCTGTATTTACCGCTTAATCCTTCAGTTTCGTTTCAGTAGGCGTTCCTATGAAGAGGGGAACATGATTGACGTCCGGCTATGGCGCGTCACGCATTCCAAAAATAGCCGGACTAGGTCTCGGCTCTTCACTGCGCTATGCGGCGCCTGCGCACAGACTAGGAGCTGACTGCGCAAGCGCCGTATACAGCCGAGTTCTATTTTGGCTATTTTCGGAACGCGTGACGCTCCATAGCCGGACGTCAATCATGTCCCCCTCTTCATAGGAACACCTACTTCCCGCGGGAGTCTGAAAAGAAACTGAGGGATTAAACGGTAAACACAGCGCAAAAAAAAAAGCATACTGTAGCTGACGCAAGTATGCTGGACGGGATGGTATATAATTCTTTTAGGGTGAACCTCCGCTTTAAGCTGGTGCCATGACTGCTGTTTCAGGGTGGCTCCTTTCTCTTGCATCATCCTGTGGCATCTGTAAGCTCCATGAGCATGGCCCTCCTATTCCCATTGTATTGAACTGTAATGCACAAACTGTTGGCGCTATATAAATCCTGCATAATAATAATAATCTACCTTGCATGCAGCGACTACACTGTGTGCTTCACTAGAAACAGACAGCCCTGTAACCTAGGAGGGCAAGGCACTTCCCTGCAACCCCCACTTCTCCCTTTTTCAAGCTAAAAGACTGGCATCAGACTACTCTGTCCACTGTTAACTCTGTCAATTAAGATCAGAAGTTCAGCGAAGCAGCGCTTAAACGGCAGAAGCCAGCAACATTGAACATTATAAACTGCAAGTGCTGGGGTAAAAATATTGACAAACAGTTTACTGGAAGACCCTTATTTTATTGGACTCAATGTGTCAAGCTTAAAAAACATTGAGGGTTGGTTTATTACTACTTTAAGGCTCCATTCACACCTTGGCGACAAAACGCCCGACGCTCGTGCCGCTGGAGGGGAGAATTGCCATTGATGTCTATGGAGATGGTTCACATCTCATAAACGCTGTACGCCTGTCGCCTGAAAACAAGTCCCGGACCCTTTTTTTCAGGCGGCATTGGCGTTCGGCCATAGACATCAATGGCAGTTCTTTGTGAAAAAAAAAGAAGTAACCTAATCGCGGCAAAATACGCCGCGTACGCGGCGTTACAATGTGAATGGGGGCTAATGCTCAACTGTGGGCAAGCAGCTAAATATAAATGTATATAGGTGAGTATGTCTTACCTGCAGTATGCAGTGAAGTGTGTTCCTGGACACCTCCTCTACACTGTCTTGGACAAAGAAGGAGTAGCGCTATGCAGAGAAGTTACCATTCTCTAAAGCTGGCTATAGAGGAAGCTAATTCTATTATAGCATCGCAGCATATAAATAGATTTGTACTTTTCTACTAATGTTGTTTTTTTTTACTTTCTTTTAAGAGAGCTCTAAGATTGTGATTCACCTTCTGGAAGGAAATGCCTTTGTGTGGAATATAGAAGATGCTCGGAAGATACGGGAGACACATGGCCTGGTAGGGAAGCTTGTAGGAGCTTTGGTGAGAAAACCTCAGCAGAATTCCCGTCTGGGCCTTCCACTAGGACTTCTACCTGAGGAGACCAGACTACTAGTAGAAATCGGGGCAGCAACACTTGTACGTGGAAGCTTCAAAGAAAAGGAACATGCAGATCCCAGTGATTTACCTCCGGTTTGTATTGTAACATTTTAAAGCTCCAGTTTACCTAAGAAAAAAATACAAAATAAGCAAAAGCATTAGGTACTTACCTTCAGTGTTGATGTGCCTTGAGTGCTTTTGTCTCCTATTTTAGTAGTAAGCTTTCTGTTGTGATGCAAAGTGTATAAAACCCTGTTGGGTTTTATTTCTATTGGTGTCCCGTTGATGAGAGTTGCCTTCACTCCCTGTCCCATAGACACAACAGCAAGTGAGAGGAAATCTCTTCAAATGAGGGAAATCCCATCTTAGACAGTTATCACTGTCCCCATTGGAAGATTTTTTTGTCTATTTTTATTGTGATGACAACTCAAAATGTTGAATTTCTTCTCGCTTTCTGTCTCTGTACCACAGGTTCCCAGGACCAGTTGAGAGAGTCATTCTCCCTAGCAGATACACAGAGAGAAATCATAACCTGGCAGATGTATTAATCCTTAAAGTGGTTCTAAAGGCAAGAGGTTTTTTACCTTAATGCATTCTTTGCAGTAGGATAAAAAACCTATGTGCAGCAGCCCCCCCAATACTTACCTGAGCCCCATCGCAATCCATCAATGTGCATCAGAGCCTTGGCTCTCTGGGGACACTCAATACTCATTGGCTGAAGCAGCAGCTCCCACTGCCGTCAATCACAGCCAGTGAGCCAATGTGGAGAAAGAGAGAGGACAGGGCTGAGCTATGGTTCTGTGTGTGAATGGACATGCAGAGCAGCGGCTTGAGAGTGAGCCTGCTCGGGTGCCCCATAGCAAGCTGCTTGCTCTGGGGGCAGGAATATATATATATATATATATATATATATATATATATATATATATATATATATTTTTTTTTTATGTTTAACCACTTACCGGCCATACTATAGCCGAATGATGGCTACAGCACAGACGGCTACTTCCTATACAGCATCCCGTGATCACGCCTGCTGCTGGGCATGGGCGGAACGCCTGGTAATAGCGGTGTCCAGAGGACTATGCTGGTGACAGATTGAGGTAGAGAGACAATCATCGGCTCTTTATCGTGTGATCAGTTGTGTCCAGCCACAGCTGATCACAAATGTAAACAGAAGCCAGTTATCGGCAGGCTTTTCCTCATGCTGACAGCATGAGAAGAGGACAAGAGAGCTGATAACCGGCGTCTCTAAAAGGGACATGTACACTAATAATCAGGGCACTGATTATCAGTGCAGTCCCAGTGCTGCCTATCAGTGCCAGCTATCGGTGCAGCCTCATCAGTGCAGCCTCATCAGTGCTTATCAGTCTTTATTTTTTTATTTAGAAGAAAATAAAAAACCCAGTGGTGATTAAATACCACCAACAGAAAGCTCTATTTGTGTGAAAATGATAAAAATGTCATATGGGTCCAATGTTGCATGACCTCGCAATTGTAATTTAATGTCGACAGCACTGAAAATTAGCCTGGGCAGGAAGGGGGTGAAAGTGGCCAGTAGACAAGTGGTTAATATCACTGTAACCACACCACCCCAAACTAACAAAAAAAGCTGTGGTTTTAGATATTCTTTTACTCAGCTTTAGGGTTCATTAATACCACCATCCTTGTGTAGCGTAATTTACATTTACTCTTGTACTGGTCTTGTACGTAGTTATGTGTTGTTATATATTTTATTTGCCATTTTGATGTGTTGTTTTTTTTTTTTTATAATTAAACAATCATAACTTGTTTATCAGCAGGAGAGCACAAGTCTTTCCACCACTGTACACGAGGAGGAGTCTTCGAAGGCAGAGGTTGAGACCTTCAAGAACTTTCTGCAGAATAGCTATGAAGAGCAGCGGCGACTGGCTTTGGAGGAGAAAAAGCGCACCCTGGAAAGCATGTCAGAGAGTATTATGAAAGGTAGAAGCAAGAGAAAGAGACGGCATGGGGAACAAGAAGGTGGGTGCTGGTGCTTATTAAATTGTGTGTAATCCCAAATCATAAACTTCTTCTCCTAGCCTCTTTTTGGTCTTTTAAAGTGGTTGTAAACCCTTACAACCCTAACCTGTAGCTACCCTGGATATCTCCTAAACCTGTATGGTTTAGGAGATATCCCCCATATCAGCATGTGCCAACGTCATCGGCACATGCGCACTGAAGCAATGGCACGTTTGTGCCATTGCTTCAGCTAGTGTGCCATTACCTGCAGCTCCCACACGCAGGAGTGACGTAATCGCGGCTCCGGCCAATCACAGCGCTGGAGCCCGCGATACTGGGAAAAACTCTGGGAGCGATGTCGCCGGAGCAGTGTACAGGGACCTCTGTAAGGGCTTCGATATAAGGTAAGTATTTCATAATGAGCTAGTATGCTATGCATACTAGCACATTATGCCTTTGTTTTGCAGTTTTTTATTTATTTACAACCACTTTAAAGTGATTGTAAAGGTAAAAGGTTTTTTTTACCTTAACCACTTGGTACCCAGGCCAATTCTGACATTTTTCTCCTACATGTAAAAATCATAATTTTGTTGCTGGAAAATTACACAGAACCCCCAAACATTATATGTTTTTTTTTTAGCAGAGACTCTAGAGAATAAGATGGCGGTCGTTGCAAGTTTTTATCTCGCACGGTATTTGTGCAGCAATTTTTCAAATGCATTTTTTGGGAGAAAAAAATGTTTCATGCATTTAAAAAGCAAAACGGTAACGCTGGACCAATTTCTTTTGTATAATGTGGAAGATGATGCTAGGCTGAGTAACTAGATACCTAACATGTCACGCTTCAAAATTGTGGAATAGCGCCAAACTTCGGTACTTAAAAATACCCATAGGCGACGCTTTAACATTTTTTTACAGGTTACATGTTTTGAGTTACAAAGGAGGTCAAATTATTTCAATGCTGTTTACATTTTGGGGGCGCAACTTACGTATGCATTCGCTTCTGCAAGCAAGCACATGTGGATAGGGGCACTTTGATCACTTAAGGACCGCCTCCTGCAGATATACGTTGGCAGAATGGCACGGCTGGGCACAAGCACGTACCTGTACGTCCTCTTTTAAGTGCCCAGCATGGGTCGCTGGCACGCGACCGCGGCCAGGTTCGAAGCTCCATGGCCGCGGGATCCGCGGACCCGATCGCCACCGTGATCGGTCCCCGGAGCTGAAGAACAGGGAGAGCTGCGTGCAAACACAGCTTCCCCGTTCTTCACAGTGGCAGCTTCATTGATCGTGTGTTCCCTAATATAGGGAAACACGATCAATGACGTCACACATCCAGCCCCGTTCCCCTACAGTTAGAAAAACACATAACCCCTACAGCGCCCCCTAGTGGTTAACTCCCAATTGTCATTTTCACAGTAAACCATGCATTTTTATAGCATTTTTTGCTGTGAAAATGACAATGGTCCCAAAAATGTGTCAAAATTGTCCGATGTGTCCGCCATAATGTCGCAGTCACGGAAAAAATAAAATAATAAAATTATCTCCTATTTTGTAAACGCTATAAATTTTGCACAAACCAATCGATAAACGCTTATTGCGATTTTTTTTTTTTACCAAAAATAGGTAGAAGTATACGTATCGGCCTAAACTGAGGAAAAAAAAAAAAAGTTTATATCTTTTTGGGGGATATTTATTATAGCAAAAAGTTAAAAATATTGCATTTTTTTCAAAATTGTCGCTCTATTTTTGTTTAGAGCGCAAAAAATAAAAACTGAAGAGGTGATCAAATACCACCAAAAGAAAGCTGTATTTGTCGGAAAAAAAGGACGCCAATTTTGTTTGGGAGCCACATCGCACGACTGCGCAATTGTCAGTTAAAGCGACGCAGTGCCGAATCGCAAAAACTGGCCAGGTCCTTTACGTGCATAAAGGTCCGGGTCTTAAGTGGTTAAAAAAAAAAAAAAAATGTTTAATTGTACTTTAATTTTATCTATTTTGACACTTTCTTTTTACATTTTTTTTTAGGTCACTTTTATTCCTATGTAAACATCCCTTGTAACAGGAATAGTGCTTGACAGGTCCTCTTTACAGTGAAATTTGGGGTCAATAAGTCCCCACATCTCACCTCTAGGCTGGAAAGCCTGAAATCAAAAGGCAAAAAAAAAAAAAGATATCGGCTTCCCAGCCGAGGTAGTCATATTTTTTCAAATGCAGAGGCCAGAAGTGACATCATGCCAGACCCCGAATGATCATAGAGACTCCGGGGACCATCTCTTTGGTCAGAATCCGGGGCCGGTCAGTTCCTTCTCCGGTACGCCGAAGACAGGGGCGAGCCGTGAGAAGCACCGGGGGGAGAGTGGGGACAGGTCTAAAAGTTGATATCTGAAGGATGCCTGTAGCAGCAGGCATCATTCAGATATAATTTCTCAAATTCTGCGACATCAAATGACGCTACGCGGGCCGCAAGCGGTTAAAACTTTCTATGCATTAAGTTAAAAACGCCTTTTAATGGTAGCACACCTCCCTGTACAGCTGCTCTGAGCTCCATATATAAATTACTGCCCAGACAAGGATGACTTGGCCTTTGACAGCCGAGTGTTATTGGAGTTTGCCATGATTAGGGACAGCACAGAATTTGTCTTCGGTCATACAGAGTTTAGTGGATTGATAAGGAAGTAAAGCCTGCTTATTTTATCAGCAAATATAGTTGTCTCGTGCAGATATACTACAATGATTTGTAGATAACGGACACCGCTCTTCTTCTTTTTTCTTTGATTTTATACAGAAGAATCAATGGAATCCTCCTCACTTGGACCTATTAAAGAGCTTCAGAACCTAGAAAATACTTTCCTTTTCCCTGAGGAAGCCATGATGGTGCAAATTCCAACTGCTAGGACTAATGTACACAGTAAAGAAGAGGTTGATTTGTGCAAAGCCTCACTAGACTGGCCTTACCCTGGGCAGACAAAGCATGAATTACGGTTCAAGGTTTTAAGGGACCTCTGGCAGAAGGGATACTACCTCACCAGTGGCAGCAAGTTTGGTGGAGACTTTCTTGTTTATCCAGGTATTGTATGAACACAGCTGGAAGAAAACAATGGAGTTGATTTACTAAAGGAGTAGAGAATGTTCACCTAAAGTGAATTTTCGTTTTGCAAAGTCACTTTAACCACTTGCCCCGCTGGGCACTTATATTCCCTTCCTAACCAGTCCAATTTTCGGCTTTCGTGCTCACACATTTTGAATGACAGTTACTCAGTCATGGAAAAAGAGGGGGTTATCCTGCGCTAATAGTAGAAATAATTGATATGATTTAAATATAGTGAAAAAAAGCTGCAACACAAACATGTGATAACAATAGAAAAAACAATATATAGTTGCGCTAAATAAACTGAAGTGATGCTGGAGTTCTCCTGCAGCTGCAGGAGAGGTGCGAGGGCCACATGAACTGGCCTGGAGGGTCGGATTCGGCCCGCGGGTCTTGTGTTTGACACCTGTGGTCTAGAAACTATAGTGGCAATCATTAAAAATTGATCATACCTGATGTACTGATGGCCTGTCTCATTTTTTGAGACACTGACAAGCCTTGAAAGTACAAATACCCCCCAAATGAACCCCTTTTGTAAAATAGACATTCCAAGGTGTTTAGTAAGAGGCATGGCGGAGTTTTTTGAAGTTGTCATTTTTTCCCACAATTCTTGCAATGCAAAAGTCAACCCCCCCCCCCCCCCCCCCCCCCCACACACAAAATGGTCATATTGCAAAGTTATTTCTCACACACAGCATATGCATACTTGCAACTACATCTCAAAACACTTTCTGCTGCTCCTCCTGAGTATGGCGATACCACATGTGTGAGACTTTTACACAGCCTGGCCACATACAGAGGCCCAAAATGCAAGTAGCACTTCCAGGCTTTCTAGGAGCATAAATTACACATATAATTTCCAGACAACCTATCACACCTTTGAAGGCCCTGGAGCACCAAGACAATGAAAACACCCACAAAATGACCCAATTTTGGAAAGCAAACAGCTCAACGCAAAGTTTGAGGCATTATGCGTCGTTTGAACATGTAATTTTTCTCCACAAGTTTTTGTAAAATGTGAAAATTATAACACATTTTTTATTTTTTTTTATTTACTCAAAGTTGTCCATTTCTAATACATAGCATGTGCATACCGCAAATTGCACCCATATGTAAGACTTTTACACAGCCTGGCCACATACAGAGGCCCAACATTCAGGGGGCACCATCAGATGCTCTAGGGACATAAAATTGCAAATAACATTTCCTGACTCCCTATTACACTCTTGTGAGGCACTGAAGGCACTGGTGAGGCATGGATGTGGCATGAGTGATTACGGATGAGGCACTGATGAGGCGTGGATCAGGCACATATGGGCATGAATGAGGTAAATATGGGCATGCTGCTGCTGCTGCAGTCTCCCTCCTCACACGCTATACCAATCAGTGTGTACAGCGTATGAGGAGAGAGCTGAACCGGACATGCTAGGACGCAAGGAGGAGAGAGAGAGAGCTGGCCGGTCATGTGACCGAGGGGAGCCGCTGTGAAATACAGTAAAGGAGGCATTTTTTTTTAATTAAACACAGAGACGAGAGCTCCTGTTATTAGGGAACCAGCAGGATTATATACGTTTTAAATAGTAGAGAGCAGCAGGAGTGGAGGGGGCAGGCACTGACACAGGCAGGGAGGGGGACACAGGAGCACATAAGAGGACAGGAGAGCTGCAGATGACCAAGCACATAAACTGACCATGGTGTCAGGGCTCTGCAGCCATGATGAACCGTGGTCAGTTTACAAAGGGGAGGGCAGAAACTGGCAGGATCAGCCAGGTGTTACAGGGGGCCACAGCACTGTGCTTTATAAAATGCTTTAAAGGAGAAGGATCCTTCTTTTTTGGGGGTTAAAAATTGCTTTAAGATAACAAGAAACCTTCTGTGTGCAGTAGCCCCCCCCCCCCCCCCAATACTAACATGAGTCCATTTTTTTCCAGTGATGTTGCCAGGTCTATAAAGATATGGGTGAGTGTGTTTGGGGTAGAGGAATTAGACTGGCCTGCACAGAGTCCTGACCTCAACCCGCTAAAACACCTTTGGGATGAAATTAGAGCAGAGACTGCGAGCCAGGCCTTCTGTCCACATCAGTGCCTGACCTCACAAATGCACTTCTGGAAGAATGGTCAAACATTCCTATGGACACACTCCTAAACCTTATGGACAGCCTTCCCAGAAGCGTTGATGCTGTTATGGCTGCAAAGGGGGTGGCCAAGTCAATATTAAACCCTACAGACCAAGACTGGGTTGCCATTAAATTTCATGTGTGTGTAGAGACAGGTGTCCCAATACTTTTGGTAATATAGTGTATATGAACCCAGCCTAAATCTGACATGACTATCGAAAGACTTTCAGCCGGTACCAAGTACCTGCGTGCCAGTATTACCTGCTTTCTTATTCTGTCTTTAAAGGGAAGGTTTTGTGTATTTTCAGTAAATAATTATTTTATTTGTCACACTTTTACATGCTCGCACTTGCAAATTTTATTATTGTATTGAAAATAGCTTTGTAGCTAAACCAATATAGAGAGCTCTGTAGTTGTGAACAGTAGGGAGGATGAATGACGCTGAATGCTGTAAGCCACACAGCGAATGTATTTGAGGTTAGCTGTCTGACTCATAGACTTGCATTGTGCGAGAGAATTGGAGCCTACGTATGTAATGAGCACATACAGTATATCTGCCTCCATTTATTCAGAAATAACACTTCAGTCCATTTTTAAAGAATGCATTAGCACTTTGATTACTTTATGTTTATTTAAGCTGATTCCTTTTTAACATTTTATATCTAAAAATAATATGAGAACAGCTGCGTATTCCTTTAGTAAAGCGGAGCTCTGAGCTCACAGATAAATAACCAAGCGCAGTAGAAATACACACGTGATTTTTTTTTCTTTAATTGCCAAATGATTTGGACTTGACTAGTAAAGCCAGTGATCTAGGTATTCCTGCAGGACAGCACAACCAGGTCCTCAACCTTTACTATGGTAGCAATACAGCATAGTCAAGAACATGCACCCCAGCCTGCTGGTTAATGAAGGAACAACAGGATACTGATAGTCCCAGGATGTCCCCTGTGCATTCAGACGACATCCTATCGGTGCTGCCTCGAAAGGGGACAGGAAGGGGTGGGGAATAAGTGCTGTTAAATTGCATACAGGAGAATCTCCTGTTTTCTCTGCGGCATCTGTAATAGGAAGTCTTGTCTCCTGGGCTGCCATTGGACAACTCCTCTGTCTATCATAGGAGGCGGGACGTTGTATTAAAGAGGCTGCTGTGTAAACAGGAGATTCTCCTCTATGTAATCTGTTGGCGGTCGTCCCGCCTCCCCTCCGAGGCTGCAGATGAGCATCGATCATTCATGGCAATGGAGAGGCTGCATTCATAGCAATGGCAAGGCTGGATTCAATAAGACCCCACATCTCTCCTCCAGGCTGAAAGCATGAGATTGTGAAAAAAAAATCACCGATCTCATGCGATTGCGGCTTTGTTTACTTCCGGGTACCCGGGCATGACGTCATAACATTGTGCCCAGGCCTCCGACGGACATAGAGATGACTGGTGACCATTTGGTCACCAGTCATCTCTATGCTTCCCATCCATCGCCGGCCGATCGTTTCTCCGGGTCCCTGATGGCACGGGAGAGCCCAGAGAAGCATCGGATGGCGGCGGCGGGAGGGACGTCACGTCGCGTTACCTATAAGAACGATCAATCGATGACACTGCCGCTATGATCATCCTTATGGTACACAGAATCGCCGGCAGGAAATAGTGATATCTGAATGATGCCTGTAGCTGTACCCATCATTCAGATATCCCCACTGAAAGTCCAGAACGTCAGATAATTAGATATATATATATATATATATATATATATATATATATATATATATATATATATATATATATATATATATAAAATCATGTTTGGGTGGTCCAAGTAATTTTCTAGCAGAAAATAATATTTTTTTTTTACTTGTAAGCAACAAATGTCAGAAAAGGTTTGGTCTTTAACCACTTAAGACCCGGACCATTATGCAGCTAAAGGACCTTGCCCCTTTTTGCGATTCGGCACTGCGTTGCTTTAACTGACGATTGCGCGGTCGTGCAACGTGGCTCCCAAACAAAATTGGCGTCCTTTTTTCCCACAAATAGAGCTTTCTTTTGGTGGTATTTGATCGCCTCTGCGGTTTTTATTTCTTGCGCTATAAATAAAAATAGAGCGACATTTTTGAAAAAAATGCTATATTTTTTACTTTTTGCTATAATAAATATCCCCCAAAAAAGATATAAAAAAACGTTTTTTCCTCAGTTTAGGCCGATATGTATTCTTCTACGTTTTTTCATGACTGCGACATTATGGCGGACACTTTTGACACATTTTTGGGACCATTGTCATTTTCACAGCAAAAAATGCATTTAAAATGCATTGTTTACTGTGAAAATGACAATTGCAGTTTGGGAGTTAACCACAAGGGGGCGCTGAAGGGGTTATGTATGACCTAATATGTGTTTCTAACTGTAGGGGGGTGTGGCGTCATCGATTGTGTCCTCCTATAAAAGAGATGACACGATCGATGCAGCTGCCACAGTGAAGAACGGGGAAGCCGTGTTTACACACGGCTCTCCCCGGTCTTCAGCTCCGGGGACCAATCGCGGGTCTCCAGCGGCGATCGCGTCCGCTGGCCCTGCATCTTCGGACCGGGTCACGGGAGTGCGCCGCGCGCCCGCGGCTAGGTACTAGTACAGGACGTACATGTTCCCAGCCGTGCCATTCTGCCGACGTATATGTGCAGGAGGCGGTCCTTATGTGGTTAAAGTAGCGCAGTGCCAAATAGCAACGAATGGCCTGATCATGAAGGGGCTAAAACCTTCTGGAGCTGAAGTGGTTAAAAAAAAAAGCCAGCCTCTGCAAAAAAAATAATAAAAAATTATAATAATTGGATTAGTGTGACACCTGGCTATTGTAAGCATGCAGGGCAACTCTAACCTGGCACATGGCTGCCACTTTAGATCCTGATGGAAATGAATCTGAATAAGAGCCGTCACATTGATTGTTACTACACTGCATCCTTCTTCACTAGTCTCAGCAACATTCACCCTCTAACAAATTGTATTATATGTGTTTCAGTTAAGACTCGCTTATGAAAATGTATTTGTTTTAATGCAGGAGACCCGATGCGCTTCCATGCACATTATATCGCCATCTGCTTTCCACAAGATGAAGAAATCCCACTAAGAGACATTATCACTGCAGGAAGACTGGGAACAAATGTCAAGAAGACTGTACTGCTGTGTTCCTCTAATGAAGAGGGACTAGTGACTTACACTTCTTTACAATGGTCAGGATTGCAGTAAAACATTTCAGCACACAGTTTCTTGTTTGTTCTACTTTGTGGCAATGTTCCCCACAGTGATGGCACCAAATGTCATGGAGAATATGAGTAACATCTAGAAGAAGTGAAATTGAGTTTGTTCATGCAGATGGCAGTAAGTAATGAGCACTTAGTACACCTCTGCGCAACTCCAATTGTGCTTCTAAAGGAAAATGTATCAGCAGGTTTACATGTTAGCAGGAGATATACTAAAGTGGTGCAGGTGTGCATAGTAAGCAATCGGCTTCTAGGTTTTATTGGCAGTGCCGGTTCATACTTATGAGCTGCGAATTTAAAGCGGCATACACTGCAAATTTTACTTGCCATGTGTGATTTCAATGCAAATTTAGTGCAATTTTATTCCTATAAGGGTCCTTTCACACGTGCGGACCGTTCGTCCATTTTTTCATACATACTTTTACTGATTGCAATGCTTTCCAATGGGATAACGTCCGTTAACATTCGTCTCCGTTAAGCTCCGTTTTTTTGAACGGAAGAAAACCCTATTTTTCTTCCGTCAAAAAAACGGATGTTAGCGGACGATCCGTTTAACATCCGACCCGCTAACATCAGTTTTTCATCAAAATATGTAATAAAAATAAAGTTCTAACAAAAAAAAAAACGGATGAAAAAAACGGATCAACTGATGATGAAAAAACTGATCTAAAAAACGGTCCGCACGTGTGAAAGGACCCTAAATCTGCGCAAAAAAGATTTGCAGTGGTGTTAACACTGGACTGTGATTTCAGACGTCTTTCACACTGGGGCGGTTTTCCTTGTAATAGGAATAAAAGTGACCCACTTTTTTTTTTTTAAAAAGTGTAAATAAAATAAATAAGAAAACAAAAACAAAACTTTTTTAAAGCGACCTGTCGAGCTCGCGTGCAAAAGTGAACGCATACGTGAGTAGCGCCCGCATATGAAAACGGTGTTTAAACGGCACAAGTGAGGTATCGCCGCAATCGTTGGAGCGAGAGCAATAATTCTAGTCCTAGACCTCCTCTGTAACTCCAAAGATGCAACCTATAGAATTTTTTAAACGTCGCCTATGGAGATTTTTAAGGGTAAAAGTTTGACGTCATTCCACGAGCCTGCGCAATTTTGAAACGTGACATGTTGGGTATCATGTTACTCGGCGTAACATTATCGTTCACAAAATGAAAAATATTGGGCTAACTTTACTGTTGTCTTATTTTTTTATTCAAAACTTTTTTTTTAAGAAAAAGTGCATTGTAAGACCGCTGCGCAAATACTGTGTGACAAAAAGTATTGCAATGACCGCCATTTTATTCTCTAGGGTGTTAGAAAAAAAATGTATAATATATAATTTTCTAGCAAAAAAATTGAAAATTGTATCAACTACTTACCGTCATTTTCCTTTCCTGATGCCAAGACATGGCAGCATACATATGATATAGCCACGCCCCTATATCCATCCAC
Source organism: Rana temporaria (assembly GCF_905171775.1). Classification (NCBI taxonomy): domain Eukaryota; kingdom Metazoa; phylum Chordata; class Amphibia; order Anura; family Ranidae; genus Rana; species Rana temporaria. The sequence continues at coordinate 91,707,323 of NC_053498.1, read as the reverse complement.
AGGACTCGTTTAACTCTCTATAAATGTCTGACAGAGAGCTACCTGCCCCATTCTCCGTATAAAGCACAAAGATCAGAGGGAGGGTTCGTATGCTGCCATGTCTTGGCATCAGGAAAGGAAAATTACGGTAAGTATTTGATACAATTTTCCTGACACCAGACATGGCAGCATACATATGATAAATGATGAGCTTTGAGAGGGAGGGTTTAATGCTGTAAACTTCCTCCCAAACTCTACTGTAGTAAGAGCTGCTGGATACACCCTGTAGTTTTTTAAGAACATATAATGTGATGACCAGCTAGCCTCTTTGCAGACTGTCTCCAGAGACAACCCTGCCTGTGCCGTCCAAGAAGATGACATCACCCTGGTTGAGTGATGAGCTCTAACCACCTCTGGAGGATCCTTCCCGTCTCTTCATGCCCAGTAAATATTTTCACTATTCAGGCCGAGATTGTTCTGGCCGAAGCCCCTTACTCTTTAAATTTTCATGATTCTGAATGTAAAAAGTAGCCCGAGATAGGCTTTGAGGAATTTTTGGAATGTCCAACTTGTGCAGATCAGCATCCGATTCCGCTGGGAAGGCTGGAAGTACCCATTCACTGGAAAGATGAAATATGGATGCCACTCTTTGGAACAAAAATGACCCAATGGTCTTAGCACAACCATGTTTGGGAAGAACATGGAATATGGTTCTGTCGCCCCAAATTTTTGGAGTCGACACACTTTCCCCTGAAATTATGGCTAATAGAAAAGCCGATTTTAAGGAGATCTCCCATAAAGAACAGTCTTCTGTCAGAATACGATGAGGGTTTGCTAGGAACTTGAGGACTACTGCCAGGTCTCATTGAGGGAACCTATTTCTCTTGGGAGGGCGTAGTCCAAGTTCCTCTCTCATGAAGAGATCCATCAGCAGGTTTGCTGCCCATTTCTTTTGGGTAAGGGCCAAGATGACTGAAATGTGCACCTTAAAGCGGAGGTTCATCTTAAAACAATTATATACCATTACATCCAGCATATTTCCGACATGTACAGTATGCTGGTATTTTTTTTTTTTCGCTGTACATACCGTCTTATAGTTCTTTTTCACCCGGCTTCCAAGTTCTCACTCGCGCCGGGAGTAGGCGTTCCTATGAAAAGGCGTAGATGATTGACGTGCGGATAAGGCGTGCCATGCATTCCGAAAATAGCCGGACTGGTACTCGGCTCTCTATACGGCGCCTGCGCAGTCAGCTTTACACGGCTCCTAGTCTGTGCGCAGGCGCCGTATAGAGCCGAGTCCCAGTTTGGCTATTTTCGGAACGCGTGACGCGCCTTATCCGCATGTCAATCATCTTTGCCTCTTCATAGGAACGCCTATTCCCTGCGGGAGTGAGAACCTGGAAGCCGGGTGAAAAAGAACTATAAGACGGTATGTACAGAAAAAAAATAAAACAAATACCAGCATACTGTACATGTCAGAAGTATGTTTTTTAGGGTGAACCTCCACTTTAAGCAAACTGAGCCCCAAATCCAATTCAGATTGTAGAAAAGACAGGATTTGAGATAAATTTGGGCCACTAGGGTCAAACTGATGTCCAGCTGCAAAGCTTGTGAACCTAATCCATATTCTGGAGTAGATAGCATTGATTGACCCTTTCATAGAACTCCGTAAAGTTCTAATCCCCTCTGGAAAACATCCTAACTCTTGTAACCTCTGCCTTACAATTTCCAGGCTGCTAAGGTTAGTCGTGATGGTTGCCGATATAGTACATCTCCCTCAGACAAGCGGAGATGAGGAGTTACCGGCAGAGTGATCGGTGTGCACACGCTGATACCCATTGCCAGAGAGACCCATGGTCTGTGAGGCCAGTAAGGAAAACCTGTGATGACTGTCAATTCCCATCAGGAATTTCAGGATTAAAGAAATTAGAGAGAAGGTATAGGCCAGTTGCCCAACCCAAGGATTGGTAAAGGCATCTGTCCCCTCCACTAATGGATGAGGGTAGCGTGAGGAACCGGTTCCCCTTGTAGTAGGCTGATGAGGCAAAACATATCCAGTTGCGGGAACCCCCACTCATGGATGATCCTTTGGAACACTATGGGTGAAGGGACCATTAGTTGGATCCTTGAATTGTTCGGATAGACAATCCGCTTCCAAACTCTGATAGCCTGGAAGATATATGGCCCTCAAATCTTGGAGATATTGCTGGGTCAAAGTCATGATTGGTTCCACCTCTCTCAGGCGGGATTGGCTGTGCATGTCACCTTGTCGCTGTATATAGGACTTCTGCCGCGTTGTTCAGACGGAGTAGGACTGGCAGACCATGTATGTGTGGCAGTAAAGTGTTCAATGTAATGAATGCTGGTAGGAGTTCCAGAATATTGGAAACTAGGCCCTGAGTGGGAAATTCCCACCTGCCCTGAATCTTGAGATGCTCGCAGGTGGTGCCTCACCCTGCTGTGCTGGCATCTGTGGCAACAATGATCCATGGCTGCAGCCCTAATAGACTAAGCCATTTAGTAGTTTTTTTTTATCACCATAAACTCTGGTGCCTCTGGCTGGAGATCCTGATTGGCTGGGCTAGACAAACTCTTCCATTGCATCAGGAAGCCTTGTTGGAAAACTGAGTTTCCAGTGAGCCCAAAAGATCATCGGAATACAAGAAGCCATTGTCCCGATTGGACTCATGCACTGAATGAATGAATGACTGACTTGTATAACGCAACGCATGCAAACTGAATCGCCTCTGGGCGCTTTTTCCAGCCAGTATCTGCTCTGCTCCGCCCTGAAAAAATCCTGATGATCCAGAGGGCCTCTGAACCTCCTTGAGCGGGTGTGAGCGGCCGGGGTTGCAATAGATAAGAAGGCACGCTCGTCAGGGCTCGATGCACTCTTTTCTCCCGCGTTTCTTACTTACCAAAAGTTCGCCCTTTACCTAATAGCGCAGTGGTCTTGATTATGTGGCGGTAGGCTCATGCTGATGGAAGTTACCAAAAGATGCAAGGGGGACTGCATGGGAACAGAGAAATAAGGGAAGCGAAAAAAAGGGTGAAAAATATACATATATCTATTTTCTTTTTTTCTTGGGCAAATAGTAACAAATTAAAAAAAAAAAAAAAAATCTGGGAAAAGGGGCTTTATCCTGAATGTAACGGTCCGTAGGTTGATCTTTGAGGACAAAAGGAGAATGGGGGAGGTATCTCTGTCAGACTTTTATAGGAGAGTTAAACGAGTCCTGTGGGTGGATGTAGGGGCGGGGCTATATCATATGTATGCTGCCATGTCTAGCATCAGAAAAACCCGTTTTAAACTTGTAAACACAGAGTCTGAAAAACAGGCTCAGTCTTTAAGTGGTTAAAGACCAAGCCTATTTTTTCAAACTTGTTTACAAGTTAAAATTTGTTTTTCTGCTAGAAAATTACTATACAATAAATTTTTTAGCAGAAAAAACAGATTTAACTTGTAAACATAGGTGTTTACACATTTAAAACTTTTTTTTTTGCTCGAAAATTACATTTTTTTTTCTAACACACTAGAGAATAAAATGGCAGTCATTGCCATTTTTTTGTCACACCGTATTTGCGCAGCGGTCTTACAAGCGCACTTTTATTAAAAAAAAAAAAAACATCCCTTGTAATAGAAAAAAAAAGTATGACTGGACCTCTTAAATATGAGATCTGGGGTCAAAAAGACCTCAGATCTCATATTTACACAAAAATCCAATAAAAAATAAAAGTTGTTTGAAAAAATAAATAAAAAATGTCCCTTTAACCACTTCATTACTCAGCACTTAAACCCCCCTTCCTGCCCAGACCAATTTTCAGCGCTGACACATTTTGAATGTCAATTACGCGGTCATACAACACTGTACCCAAATTATATTTTTATCATTTTTTCCCCCACAAATAGAGCTTTCTTTTGGTGGTATTTGATCACTCTGCGGTTTATTTTTTGCGCTATTAACAAAAAGACAAAAAAATTTGAAAAAAAAAAAAAAACACAATATTTTTTGTTATAATAAATATCCCATAAAAAAGTTTCTCAGTTAAGGCCAAAACTTATTCTTTTACATATTTTTGTTTAAAAAAAAAAAAAAAATCGCAATAAGCGTATATTGATTGGTTTGCGCAAACGTTATAGCGCCTACAAAATAGGGGATCGATTTAGGATTTTTTTTTTTTATTAGTAATGGCAGCGATCTGCGGTTTTTTTTTTGTCAGGCCTGCGATATTGCGGCAGACATATCGGCCAGTTTTGACACCATTTTGGGACCATTTACATTTATACAGCGATCAGTGCTATAAAAATGCACCGTTACTGTATAAATGTGACTGGCAGGGAAGGGGTTAAATGTATTCCCTGGGTGTGATTCTTACTGTGGGGGGACGGACGGACTATAGAAAAAAGCAGTGCAGCGCTTAAAATAATAACAATAATGAATAAAGTCCAAACAGTGATCAAATCGGGGTGATAAAAGGGTTAAGCTGACTCTTGGAACCTCGCAGAGGTATTCAGTTGTGTGATCCCTAAACACAGCAAACAGGTATCCTTAAATAGAAGTACAAGCCGCTCACCTGAACGAATGGACCTGTGTGTGAGCAGCAGGTCAAATGCGCTGTTCCCTCAAAATAGGGGGGGGGGGGGGGTGTTTGGAGACCACTGATCTAATGGAACATACAACTTAATTAAAT